>NC_064820.1:38642500-39267500 GCF_024166365.1 Elephas maximus indicus | reverse complement strand
GGAGTGATGATAAAGGGTGTCCTTGTCTTCTTCCTGTTTTCAAGGGGAATGTTTTCAGCCTCTCTCCATTGAGAACAATATTGACTCTTGGTTTTGCATAAATGCCCTTTATTATGTTGAGAAATTTCCCTTCTGTACCTATTTTATTGAGAGTTTTTATCAGGAATGGGTGTTGGGCTTTGTCAAATGCCTTTTCCAAGTAGATTGAGATAACCATGTGATGTTTTTCTTTCCTTTTATTTATATGGTGGATTACATTGATTTTCTAATGTTGAACCATCCTTGCATACCTGGTATGAATCCTACTTGGTCATGGCGTATTATTTTTTTGATATGATGCTGAATTCTATTGGCTAAAATTTTGTTGAGAATTTTTGCTTCTATATTCATGAGAGATATTGGTCTGTAATTTTCTTTGTTTCTGGTGTCTCTGCCTGGTTTTTGTATCAGAGTTATGCTGACTTCATAGAATGAATTCAGAAGTATTGCTTCCTTTTCTATGTTCTGAAATAGTTTGAGTAGTACTGGTGTAAACTATTCTCTGAATGTTTGGTAGAATTCTCCAGCAAAGCCACCTGGGCCAGGGCTTTTTTTGGTTGGGACTTTTTTTTTTTTTTGTAATTGCCCTTTCAATCTCTTCTCTTGTTATGGGTCTGTTCAGGTTTTCAATGTCATTTTGTGTTAGTTTGTGTAGGTAGTATGTCTATAGAAATTTGCCCATTTCCTCTAGGTTTTCAAATTTGTTGGAGTATAGTTTTTCATAGTACTTACTCTGTTATGATCCTTTTTATTTCAGTTGGGTCTATTGTAATGTCCCCCATCTCATTTCTTATTTGGGTTTTTTGTGTCCTTTTCTGTTTTTATTTTGTCAGTTTGACCAGTGGTTTGTTGATTTTGTTGATCCTTTCAAAGAATCAACTTTTGATTTTGTGGATTCTTTCTATTGTTTTTCTATTTCATTTATTTCTGCTCTGATCTTTATCATTTCCTTTCTTCTGGTGGCTGTGGGTTTCTTTTGCTGTTCTCTTTCTATTTGTTCAAGTTGTTTAACTCATGTTTTGATTTTGTCCTTTTCTTCTATTTTGATGTGTGCATCTAGTGCTGTAAATTGACCTCTGAGGACTGCCTTTGCTGGGTCCTAAAGGTTTTGGTATGATGTATTTTCATTCTCATTTGATTCTAGGAACTTTCTGATTTCATCTCTGATTTCTTCTATTGTCCAGTGGTTTTTAAGCAGGGTGTTATTCTGTTTCCATGTAATTGATTTTTTTTTCCTTGCTCTTCCTCTTGTTAATTTCTACTTTGATGGCATCGTGGTCAGAGAAGATATTGTGTATTTTAACAATGTTTTGGATTTTGTTGAGAGTTGCTCTGTGGCCTAAGATGCGATCTATTCTGGAGAACATTTCATGTGCATTGGAAAAGAATGTGTACTTTGCAGCCATTGGGTGGAGTGTTCTATATATGTCTATGAGGTCAGGTTGGTTGATTGTGCCCTTTAGCTCTCCTGTATCTTTTTGAGTTTCTTTCTAGATGTTCTGTCCTTTACTGAGAGTGGTGTGTTGAAGTCTCCTACTATTATTGTGGAACCATCAATTTCTGTTTTCAGTGCTGTTAGAGTTTGTTTTATGTAATTTGGAGCACTGTCATTTGGTGCATAGATGTTTATTATGGTTAAGTCTTCATGACGGATCATCCCTTTAATCATTATATAGTGCCTTTCTTTGTCTTTTATGGTGGGTTTTGTCATAAAGTCTATTTTATCTGAGATTAGTATTGCCACTTCTGCTCTTTTTTGGTAGTTATTTGCTTGATATATTTTTTCCATCCTTTGATTTTTAAGAAATTTATGTCTTTGTTTCTAAGGTGTGTCTCTTTTAGACAGCATATTGATGGATCCTGTTTTTTTTTTTTTTTTTTTGTCCATTCTGTCACTCTCTGTCTCTTTATTGGTACATTTAGGCTGTTTACATTCAGGGTAATTATTGATAGCTGTGAGTTTTTTGCTGTCATTTTGTAGTACTTTTTTTGTGGTGCTGACATTTTCTTTATTCCTCTTACTCTCCTGTGCTAAATTCCTTTTGTTTGTGGATTTGTTTTTCTTTTGTTTTCGTAGATTTTGTTTTTATTGAGACTATGTTTTTCTTCTTTATTTTGGTGAGTAGGTTTGTTAGCTTTCTTTGTGGTCACCTGGAAATTTACTCTTATCTTTCTAGGTTTCAACCAGTCTATTATTACTTGGTATCTCCTTGACTGCCTCGCTATTTGAAAGTTCTACACCTACACCATTTATCCTCTGTTTTATTGTTCTGACATTTTTATTATTTACAGATTAACCTTTCTGGTTCCCTGTTGTACTTCTTTTGGTTTTGGATAGTTCTCGAGAGTTCATTTCCCAGGTTGGTGTCTGGCTGGTACAATCTTGCATTCCTAGATTCAGGCTGTTGTCTGATGTTGTTTGTTCTCAGACCAAAGAACTTCCTTGAATAATTCTTGTAAGTTTGTTTTGGTTTTTACATATTCCCTTAATTTGTGTTTATCTGGAAATGTCTTAATTTCACCATCATATTTGAATGAGAGTTTTGCAGGATATATTATTCTTAGTTGGCAGTTTTTTTCTTTCAAAGTTTTATATATGTCATTCCATTGCCTTTTTACCTGCATGGTTTCTGCCAAATCATCAGAGTTTAGTCTTATTGTTTCTCCTCTGTATGTGACTTTTTGTTTTTCTCAAACTGATCTCAGGAATTTTTCTTTGTCTTTGGTTTTAGCAGTGTGATTATGATCCAATTATTAATGCATGTTTGCAGTTGTTTCTTCTCATTTTGAGTGATGCCAATCAGCAAATGAAGGTCCTAAAAGCTTGACTCCACCCACATCATTAAGGTGGACTCTACTTTGAAGGGACAGCTCTTCTGCAGTCATCGTTTGAGTACCTTCCAACATGAGGGGCTCACCTTCTGGCACTATATCCATAAGGTTTTCACTGGCTAATTCTTTTCAGAAGTAGGGTGCAGGGTCCTTCTTCCTAATCTGTCTTGGTCTGGAAGCTCAGCTGAAACCTGTCTGCCATGGGTGACCCTGCTGATGTTTGAATACTGGTGGCATAGCTTCCAGCATCACAGCAACACCAAGCCCATATAGTACAACAAACTGACAGACACACAAGGGAAGGGGAAACTTGTTAGAAATGTAAATTCTCTGACCCCAACAGGTACCTACCGAATTAGAAACTCTGGAGTTGGGGCCTAGCAATCTATAGTTTAACAAGCCTACTTAATGATTTTGATGTACTAAAGTGTAAGAACCACTGTTCTAAAAAAAAAAAAAAAATGAGTAGCTTTTCCCCAACTCCCACTCAAAATTACCTAAAAAAAAAAGCTTTTGTTCACTCTTCTCCTTAGTGGAAACCCAGAAAACAAGACAGCAAGGACAGGCTGGGGGTACTGGCTTTTGTTCTCCAAGGCTATGAATGCCTGTTAGGGAAATAAACAAAACAGAGTAAAAATATCAATTGCTTTTCAGCCACAGAACAGCCTACTGATGCATTGTTTTTCTAGCTGTCTTAGACTCTCTTGGGAAATTTGAATTCCTGAGTTCTTCCCTTAGGAATTCTGATTTAATTGGTTGGAAGTGAGACCCAGGTGTTATTTTTTCAAAAGTCTCCAGGCTATTCTAATATGCAGCTGAGGCTAAAACCCATTGCCCTAGATCTGCGGTCATTTTTTGAGGATGATGTAAGTATTCTTAACTCCCTATTAACGTCTAGGTTTGCTTGCGACTCAGTCAGGGATGGAACAGGAGCATCTAATCATAGGTTCTCCCTGTTGTCTTATATTTAGTCAAGAGTTGATATTTCTACCCTTTTCCTTGGTTGCAATCAGAGGAGCAATTGTAGCATCCACACAATTACTAAGTCATCAAGGAATGCTTTTGAATATCAGCCAATACACCCCTCCTGCCTTGGTCATTACAAACTTGTTTAAGCTAACTTTTTTGTGTACAGATATTAGGTTCTTTTTGGTAAAAATCAAGTTACCCATAGTTGGAAGCGGGTAAGGGATGACCATTGTCTTGATCCATCACCTACCTGCAAAGTTTTAAAGAAGCATGTCTCATACTAAATTCTGCCAACACATTTACTAGTAAAAGAAAACAGAAGAACCATACAATCTGTTCTGTATGCTAAATGAATCTAGCTCTCAATTCACTTTGGTGTTCTGACAGTATCTAGCATAAAAGGTTCACCTGAGAAAAATGCAATAATGTTCTATTAGGAGGCTATGCGTAGTGATCTAGTTGGAGTGAGACAGTAAGAATTACCTGAAGCCAGATACTGGTTTATCAATCAGGCCAACAATGTCATTATAAAAATATGGAGTACTTGTTAGATTTTTAAAATTGTGATATAATTGACACAACAAAACCCATGTACATGTAGTCTCCAGATTACGAATGTCTAGCTTACAGACAATACTTACTTGTTCTATAATGTCATATAAATTTGTCCTCACTCTGAAACAATTCCATCACCCCTCTGTCAGTTTGTCCTACTGTGGTGGCTTGTGTGTTGCTGTGATACTGGAAACTATGTTACTGGTGTTTCAAATACCAGCAGGGTCACCCATGCTCAAAAAGTTTCAGTAAATCTTCTAGACTATGACAGACTAGGAAGAAGAAGGACCTGGCAGTGTACTTCTAAAAATATTGGCCAATGAAACAGAACATTGTCTGGTGTAGTGCTGGAAGATGAGCCCCTCAGGTTGGAACGCACTCAAAGATGACAGAGGAAGAGCTGCCTCCTCAAAATACAGTCAACTTTAATGACTTGTATGGAGCCAAGCCTCCAAACCTTCATTTACTGATGTGGCATGACTCAAAATGAGAAGAAACAGCTGCTAACATCCATTAATAATTGAAATGTGGAACATCTGAAGTATGAATCTAAGAAAATTAGAGCCCAGCCAGAAAATTAGAAGTCATCCAAAATAAAATGGAACACACAAAGATTGATATTCTAGGCATTAAACAAAAAAAAACCCAAGCCTGTTACCATCGAGTCGATTCTGACTCATAACAACCCTATAGGACAGAGGAGAACTGTCCCATAGAGTTTCCAAGGAGTGTCTGGTGCATTTGAACTGCCAGCCTCTTGGTTAGCAGTCGTAGCCCTTAACCACTACGCCACCAGGGTTTCCTTTCTAGGTATTAGTGAGCTGAAATGGACTGTTATTGGCCATTTTGAATCAGATTATCATATGGTCTACTATGCTGGTAATGACAAATTGAGGATACATTTGTCATTGCAAATACTTTTTTGCAACAACGTAAAGGGCATCTATACATATGAACCTCACCAGATGGAAAACACAGGAACCAAACTGACTACATCTGTGGAAGGAGACCATGGAAAATCTCAGTATCATCAGTCAGAACAAGGCCAGGGGCCAACTGTGGAACAGACCACCAATTGCTTATATGCAAGTTCAAGTTGAAGCTGAAAAAATTAAAATAAGTCCACGAGAGCCAAAATACAACCTTGAGTATATCCCACCTGAATTTAGGGACCATCTCAAGAACAGATTTGACACATTGAATACTAATGACCAAAGACCAGATGAGTTGTGGAAAGACATCAGAGACATCATACATGAAGAAAAGGTTATTAAAAAGACAGAAAAGGCCAAAATGGATGTCAGAAGAGACTCTGAAACTTGCTCTTGAACATAGAGTAGCTAAAGTGAATAGAAGAAATGATGAAGTAAAAGAGCTAAACAGAAGATTTCAAAGGGAACCTCAAGAAGAAAAAGTAAAATATTATAATGAAATGTGCAAAGTCCTGGAGTTAGAAAACCAAAAGGGAAGAATATGCTCAGCATTTTTCAAGCTGACAGAACTGAACTAAAAATTCAAGCCTTGAGTTGCAATTTTCAAGAATTCGGTGGGCAAAATACTGAATGATACAGGAAAAATCAAAAGCAGATGGAAGAAATTCACAAAGTCACTGTACAAAAAAGAATTGGTTGATATTCAACCATTTTAGGAGGTTCCATATGAACAAGAACCGATGGTACTGAAGGAAGAAGTCCAAGCTGTGTGAAGGCACTGGAGAAAAACAAAGCTTCAGGAATTGACAGAATACCAAATGAGATGTTTCAAAAAATGGATGCAGCACTGGAGGTAATCACTCTTCTATGCCAACAAATTTGGAAGACAGGTACCTAGCCAACTGACTGGAAGAGATCCATATTCGTGCCCATTCCAAAGAAAGGTGATCCAATAGAATGTGGAAATTATAAAAAAATATCATTAATATCACATGCAAGCAAAATTTTGCTGAAGATAATTAAAAAACTGTTGCAGGAATGCATCGACAGGGAACTGCCAGAAATTTCATCCGGATTCAGAAGAGGGTGGGGAACCAAGGATATCAATACTTACGTCAGATGGACCTTGGCTGAAAGCAGAGAATACCAGAAAGATTTTTACCTATGTTTTATTGACTATGCAAAGGCATTCGACTGTGTGGATCATATAAAATTTTGGATAACTGGGAAGTCCAGAACGATTAATTGTGCTCATGAGTAACCCTTACATAGACCAAGAGGCAGTCGTTGGAACAGAACAAGGGGATACTGCATGGTTTAAAATCAAGAAATGTGTGCTTCAGGATTGCATCCTTTCACCATATCAATTTAATCTGTATGCTGAGCAAATAATCTGAGAAACTGGACTATATGAAGAAGAACCAGGTATCAAGATTGGAGGAAGACTCATTAACAACCTACATTATGCGAATGACACAACCTTGCTTGCTGAAAGTGAAAAGGACTTAAAGCACTCACTGATAAAGATCAAAGACTACAGCCTTCAGTATGGATTACACCTCAACATAAAGAAAACAAAAATCCTCATAACTGTACCAATAAGCAACATCATGATAAACTGAGAGAAGATTGAAGTTGCAAAGGATTTCATTTTACTTTGATCCATAATCAGCCCCTATGAAAGCAGTGGTCAGGGAATAAAACGACATATTGCATTGGGCAAATTTGCTGGAAAACACTTCTTTCAGGTGATAAAAAGCCTCATATGCACGCAAAAGCTGTACAAGGAATAAGGAAGACTGAAGAAGAATTGATGCCTTCGAATTATGGTGTTGTCGACAAATATTGAATATACCTGGACTTTCAGAAGAAGGACCAAGTGTGTCTGGGAAGAAATACAACCAGAGTGCTTCTTGGAAGCTAGGATGGCAAGACTTCATCTTGAATAATTTAGGTACCTTATAGGAAGGGACCAATCCCTGGAGAAGGACATCACATTTGGTAAAGCAGAGGGTCAGCGAAAAAGAGGAAGACTCTTGACGAGATGGATTGGCACAGTCTTTGCAACAGTGGGCTCAGACGTAACAAGGAATGTGAGGATGGCACAGGACCAGACAATATTTTGTTCTGTCATATATATAGGGTCAACAATGGCTAATGATTTTGAGCATTTCCTCACATGTCTGTTCGCTGCCAAAATGTCTTCTTGGTTGAAGTGTCTGTTTTTATCCTTTGCCCATTTTTTAATTGGATTATTTGTCTTTTTGTGGTTTAAGTCTTTTGTAGATTTTAGAGGTTAGACCCTTGTCAGATATGTTGTCGTCAAACATTTTTTTCCAGTCTCTAGGTTCTCTTTGAACTCTTTTGGTGAATTTTTTTGATAAGCGTGTGTTTAATTTTGAGGAGCTCCCTGTTAACCTAGTCTATCTTCTGGCGCTTGTGCATTGTTCGTTATGGTTTGTATCCTGTTTATGCTGTATATTAGAGCTCCTCACATTGTCCCTATTTTTTCTTCTATGATCTTTATAGTTTTAGGTTTTATATTTAGGTCTTTGCTTGATTTTTTTCCCCATTCTTTGATTTTTAATAAATGTAATAAATTTATGTCTTTGTGTCTAAGATGTGTCTATTGTAGACAGCACATTGATGGGTAATGTTCTTAATCCATTCTTTCACATTCTGTCCCTTTACGGGTGCAATTAAGCCATTTTGGAATTGACTCTACGGCAATGGATTTAGTTTGGTTTGGTTTTAAGCCATTTACATTCAGTGTGGCTGTTAACAGGTATGAGCTTAGAGCTGTCATACTGTTGTGCTTTTTTTGTGTGGTGCTGACATTTTCTTTGTTATCTTACTCTTATGTTCTGAGTTGCTTTTGTTTGTGGATTTTATTTTCTTTCATTATTGCAGATTTTATGTTTACTGAATCTATGTTTTTCTTCTTTATTCTGATAAATAGGTTTGTTGACTTTCTTTGTGGTTACCTTGAAATTTACCCTTATCTTTCTAAAATTGAACCAGCCTTTTATTACTTGATATCACCTTTATTTACTCTCCATTTGAAAGTTCTATACCTACACTGTTTATTCCCCTTTTATTGTTTCAATGGTGTTGTCATTTATAGATTAATGTCTCTGTTTCCCTGTTTTAAGCCTTTTAGCTTTGTTTTATTATTGAGAGTTCTTTATCTAGGTTGGCATCTGGGCATTGATTATGGATCCAGGTAAAATAACACCCTGGACAACTTCAGTCTTTTCTCTGTTTATTGTTCTGCAAAAAGACCATTTCAAAGTATTAAAAAGCAAAAATGTCAACTTGAGGACTAAGATGCACCTGACCCAAGCAATGGTATTTTTAATCCCCTCATGTGCGTGCAAAAGCTAGACAATGAATAAGAAAGACCAAAGAAGAATTGGTGCCTTTGAATTGCGGTGTTGGTGTAGAAGATTGAATATACCATAGACTGCCAGAAGAACAAACAGGCCTGTCTTAGAAGAAGTACAGCCAAAATATTCCTTAGAAGCTAGAATGGCAAGATTTTGTCTCACATATTTTGGACATGTAATCACAAGGGAGCAGTCCCTGGAAAATGACATCATGCTTGGTAAAGTAGAAGGTCATCGAAAATGAAGAAAATCCTTAATGAGATGGATTGACATGGTGGCTGCAACAATGGGCTCAAGCATAACAAGGTGAGGATGACACAGGACCAGGTAATATTTCATTCTGTTGTACATAGGATCACTATGAGTTGGAACTGACTTGAGGGCACCTACCAACACCTGGCTAATGCTGTCCTGTGTCTTAGACTCCAGCTGTTGTCTGATGTTGTTGGCTCTCTAACCAGAGGACCCCTTTAATGTTTCATGTAAGTTTGGTTTGGTTTTTGTGAATTCCCTTAATTTTTGTTTATCTGGATATGTGCTGATTTTGCCATTGTATATGAGAGAGAGTTTTGCAGGATGTATTATTCTTGATTAGCAGTTTTTTTTTTCTTTCAAGGTTTTATATATATATCATACCACTGCCGTCTTGCTTGCATAGTTTCTGCTGAATAATCAGAGTTTAATCTTATTGTTTCCCCTTTGTAAGAGTCTTTTAGTTTTTTCTGGAGCTGCTATCAGGATTCTTTCTTTTTCTTTGGTTTTGGTGGTGTGTCTTGGTGATGTTCTTTTAGAGTCTATCCTATGTAGGGTTTGTTGAGCTTCTTGGATGTTCAGCTTTTTGTTTTTCATGAAATTTAGGAAGTTTTCTGCAAGCAAATCTTCAACAATCTTCTTGGTGTTTTCTATTTTCTCCTCCTGGTCTAGAAGTCTGATCATGTGCAGATTTTTGCTCTTGATTGTATTTCACATAATTCTTATATTTTTTTCATTCTTTTTGCTGATTTTTCTTCAGTCTCTGGATTTGTCTTCAATCTCGCTGATTTTGTGTTCCATTGTTTCAAATTGGCTCCTTAAACTTTCTATTGAGCTGTCCATTTCTGAAATTTTATCATTTATCTTTGAATTTCTGGTTGCTATTTTTGTATGATTTCTTATTGTTTATTTTGACATTTTGTTCTTGTATTATTTTCCTGAATTCTTCAATTGCTTTGTCTGTGATTTCCTTGATTTTGGTTATACTTTTGTTGTTTTTTTCTGTGTTTTCCTTCATCTCTTTCCTTATCTGCTCGAGAGCCCTAAATTTTAGTCTTCTGAATTCCATATCAGGTAGTTCTACTGTCTTTTCTCTACTGGAAAGTCATCTGATTCTTTCTTTTGATCACTTCCTGGAGTCACCTTGTCCTGCTTTTTTGTATGTTTTGACACTGTCTGCTGTCTCCGAGACATTAAGGTATTATTTCCTTTATTTTTTGATTGTATGCTCATTTGGGTCATCCTTTTTTGTTTAGTTTTGATATGTCAGGGCAGGCAGGCCAGTTGTGTTTTGCTGTTTGCTTTTCTGTCAGCACTATAGTTCTCACCACCTTGTCCAGGGGGACAGGGAAGCAACAGGCAGGGCAAGCTTGCTTTGCTGTATTCTCAGTGAGGTGGCTGGGGGCAGTCTGGGTGGGTGATGTCTCCCTTAATGTTGACCCAGTGGTGTGGGAGCTTTCCCAGCCCCTAGCCAGATAGGCAGGCATGTCAGATGAGGCCTTCCCATACTCTCTGTCTGGAGTCGTTGCTGGCTATGCTCAAAGAAGACGAAGCTGTGCTGCATTAGCTGGTAGGGGACCTCCAAACTTTAGCTATCCTCATTCTCTGTTCTCTGTCAGTTTCTTCTTCCATTCAGAGCTTGATCTAGTTCTTTATCCCTTCATTTGATGCTTAGGGTTCCAGGATGGATTTTTGTATCCATTTTACTTAGATTTTCAGGTCATTGCTACAGAGGGATGGCATTGTGCTTCTGTCCATAGCACCATGTTGACTCTGCCTCTACAAAAATTCTCTTTGCAAAATATTTGTATCCTGTTCATATAAGGTTGGGGAGTGTCTTTATAGTATCTTAATTAAGACACATATCTTAAATATTGTAGTTAAAACACCTGGTGTTTATCAGAAATACAGTACTTCCATGAGTCTGTAGTGTGAACTTAAAAAAAATTTTTATTGTGGTAAAATGTATATAACATAAAATTTGCCATTTTAACCATTTTTAAGTGTACAATTTAGTGGCATTAACTACCTTCAGCATGTTGTTCAATTATCACCACTCTATTTTGAAAAAAAAAATTTATCACTTCTCAGAGAAATTCTATATCAACTAAGTAATAACTTCTCATTCCCTCCTCTCCCTAGACTATGACACTCTCTAATTTACTTTCTGTAGATTAGAAAAGATATTAGAGGATTTGCCTATTTAGATATTTCATATAAGTGGAATCATAGAATAGTCATACTTTTGTGTTTGACTTATTTCACTGAGCATAATGTTTTCAAGGTTCATCCACATTGTAGCATGTATCAGAACTTCATTCTTTTTTATAGTATAATATTCTTTTGTGTGTACATACCATATTTTGTCTATCCATTTATCTGCTGATAGACACTTGGGTTGTTTCCAGCTTTTGGCTATTGTGAACAGTGTTGCTGTGAACATTGGTGTACAAGTATCTGTTTGAATCCATGGTTTCAAATCTTTTGGGTATATACTTAGGAGCAGAATTTCTGGGTCATAAGCTGGTGCTATGTTTAACTGTTTCACACAGTGGCTGCACTGAGCACATGTTTAACTGTTTTACACAGTGGCTGCACTATTTTCCATTTCCACCAGCAGTGGTTGAGTGTTCCAATTTCTCCACATCATTGCCAACACTTGTTATTTTTCATTGTTTTGGTAATGGTCATTCTAGTGGGTACTGTGGTGTGAACTTCTGACAAAATATTACCTAATTATTCTCAAGGTTTATATTCTTTTCTGATAGGGTATAAATTAAAAAGTAGTGAATACTAATAATATCCATTATGCAGTATTTTGAAGTAAATTATAAATAGCATCTCCCCCCCCCACCCCACTCCCACACAATAAAACTGCTGGTGGACTTGGGGCCTGGATCTCCGTTTCCAAAGGCTTCACCAGCAGAGTGCCAGTCAGTGGTTCCTCTTTCTGTATTCAAGGGTTGGATGCTGGAGCCAGGACCATGTGCAGATATGACAGAAAGGGAGTACCCAGGACACCCAGAAAGTCCTGTGAGCAGTGGTCAATGCCCCACCTTCTGCTGAGGTTCATATCATGTTTCTGTTGCAATAAGTGTCCCTTAGGTCAGTATTAACGAACTGCTCCTGACTTAAAAGACTGGTGATGTAAAGTTACTTTTGCTTTTAGCAAATCACAAAGGAGAATATTTATTCCTGAGAGCAAAAGGAATAGTCTAATATTGAAACCAGAATACATTTCATCGGTGCCAGGGAGGAGTTAGGAGAGGAGGCCATCTCTTTTAAATAGATGGGGATCTCTATGGACCCCAAAGTAGATAATTCCCCAGAACATTCCACACCAAGTCACCCACCCACACACCTGCGCTCTCATCAAATATTCACTTACCAGGTTCATCCTTGAGGGAAACACAGAGATGAATAAAACATATTCCTGATACCTACAGTTTATAATCAAGAGGAAAATCAACTGTAAGCATCTGATTAACTTGAATCTTGCGGCATAAAACACAGTTCAGTTGCCTGCCTCGCTATATAATATCACTTTCACAGGCTTCTCTCTGCTGTACATGCTAATTCATGTATCCAATAAACACATCCTATGTACTGGATTTTCTCACACTGGGTTTCAAAGACTCCATATCACTGACATATCACACCCCTCATCTTCAAAAGATAAATTACAACACCTTAATCTAATCATGGTCACTGCTTTACTCTAGGAAACAGTGATTGGATCAATGCAATCCTTTGCTCAGAGGGGCCTCTCAGGAGACTTAGTACAGACTAGGTGAGACAACAAAACAAGTAACTAAGAGTGTGAGTCAGAGTGTTATCTGCAACACTCAGAAGTGCTGTGCAGCATCAAAAGAGACCTCATCGCCGCTGAGGACACCATCCTGGCAGGCACCATTTGGATAGTATGGCTGAGACGGATAAGGTGTTGGCTGAGGTCTTAGTCAGTTGTCTCCTGGGCCTTGTGAAAAGTTGCCTGAAAGCAGAGTCTGGCTTTCTGTCCTTTGGAGAATCAAAGGGCTACAAATATTCATCTCAGGGCTGTCGAGATAACCCGAGCCTCTGCCTGGCAGTGAAGACGAGCTAGGCTGAGACTCTTTACAAACCATAAAGAGATCTTTATCTTCCTTCAGGGTTACCTTCAAAGCCCATTTTCATGATTTAAGGTACATTTTTTACAATCACTTTATTCCTTGGAGACATATGTACTGTCCATTGAAATGCAGTCCTTACAGCATTTAGGGGCGTTGCTTCCTCAGTTCCAGCAAACGATGCCTTAATGTGAGTTAGGAGTCTACACGAATTTGCGTGATGTTAGACTTTTTTTTTTTTAGACTAGGCATGCAGGACCAAGTTTTCCCTCCACCATTCTCTAATGGTCAACAGACAATAAACTAGTGACACGACAAATGAATAAATCCATACAGTGGAATAGTACTCAGAAATAAAAAGGGACAAATTATTGGTGCACACAATATCAAATATTATGGTGAGTAAAAGACCAGAAAAAAATGAGTACTTGTCATATGAGTCCATTTAAATATATGTATTTTTTATATAATTCTAGAAAATGCAAACTAATCTCTAGTAACTAAAAGCAGAACAGTGGTTACTTATGGTTGGGGGTGGTGCAGGTAGGGATTAAAAAAAAAAAAACAAACCCAAACCTATTGCCATCACATTGATTCTGACTAATAGTGACCCTATAGGCCAGAGTAGAACAGTAGAACTGCTCCATAGGGTTTCCAAGGAGTGGCTGATGGATTTGAATTGCCAACCTTTTGGTCAGCAGCCAAGCTCTTAATCACTGTGCCACCAGGGCTCCAGACAGATAGGGACAGGAGTAAGGAATTGCACAGAAGCAGGAGGAAACTTCTGGGAAGAGAGTGATGGATATGGTCATTATCTTGATTGTGGTGATGGTATATATGTATGTCAAACTCATATATATATGTCAAAACTTAAATACATATATGTCAAAACTTATAAAATTGTACAGTTTAAACATGTGCAGTTTGTTATATGTAGATTATATATCAATACAGCTGGAAAGGAATAGAAAAGAGTGGGTACTATTATAGTATATCCTGTTGTTAACTGACCACTACCCATCTGTCAGTTTGTCTTTCTGTGGTTGCTGTGATGCTGGAAGCTATACAACTGGAGTTTCAAATACCAGCAGGGTCATCCACAGCGGACAGATTTTAGCAGAGCTTCCAGACTATGACAGACTAGGAAAAAGGCCCAGTGGATTGCAACAGAATATTGTCTGATATAGTGCTGGAAGATGAGCCCCCTTGGTTGGAAGGCACTGCACAATAGCCTCAACAGTGGACTCAAACATACCAATGACGGGAAGATGACACAACATCAGGCAGTGTTTTGTTTTATTATACGTAAAGTTGCCGTAAGTCAGAGTTGGCTGGATGACAACTACCACCAATTGTTAATTGAACTAATCTCATTTATTCACTTCAAAGTTTTCTTAGGAGTACAGGTAATGTGCTGCTCTCAGTGATCCCAGGAAGACACAATAGAGCAGTGATAAATATCAGAGGAGTGCCCTCTGAGACAGGGGTGGATTATCCAATAGGCAAGGTAAGCACTAAAAAAAAAAAACAAAAAACTAGTGCCCAGTGCCTAACAATTTCACATTTTTTCACCACAGGTATGGCTGGCATCTGTCTCTCTTCCAACCCCACAGTGCTGCCCTACAGAATCAAAGCTCCTTTTCAAACTTACAATCCCTGACAGGGGTTGATGACCCACTAATCAAGGTAAGCACGGGTTTACTTGTGCTTACTTCCTTATCTATAGTGAACTTTTTCACATATTTTTTCACCATATGATGTGGTGAAACCCATGTGAAACTGTTTCACTACAGATGATCTCGTAAATACTGTTTTTACCTTGCCTATTGGATGATCCGCCCCTGGGGAAAAGGACTCCTTGATACTCAGCTGATCTCCTTCTCTGGTTACTCCGCAGGGCTTCTGATTGAAATCAGTGGGTTAAGAGAGTATAAAGAGTGGGGAAAACTAGAGCTGTGACATTCTCGGCACCCCCCATCTTGACCTAGCATTGTTTTCCATGAGGGAATTTCTAATCCGGTAAGATTTGAAGAACACCTATTGAGCTTCATTTACTGGTGGCTGGTGGTATAGTTTCTTAACCACACAAACTCACTTGCTCTCATTTCTTTCTTCTTTGTAGCAAAGTTGAACCACGATTCCTTTCTTGTCCTTGTTTCCAGTTTGACCTAGTAAATCACTCCATCCTCCTTAAAAACGTTCCTTATTTGATGTTGTGAAATAAAAACAAAACAAAGCATAAAAAAACGCAGACATCTTACTTTGATTTCAAGGGGTTTCTCTTACCCATGAGCCCAAAATTAACAGTAAAAGCCTAACCCAAAACTATTAACTTGTTTTTTTGCTTTTTTTTTTAACCAGGAACTGCTAGGTACTCTGGAGTATAGTCAATTTGTCTTCTCTGGTTCAAAAAATGTGGTCAATAACAAACCCATTACCTCATACTTTAATAAAAAAGATTGTGTGCTTCCTTCATTTTAATTTCAAGAGGCCTCATAGCTACAAATAGGTAAAGGGCCAAACTTTCTGGAGTTACTTTTTTTTTCATAATAAATTCCTCGTTTTTATTTCTTAGCTCATTAAGTTCAATGTGTTCATGCAAATAAAATAAGTGTCACTATTTTTTTTAGTAAAACCACATGGTTTTATGACTTTGCCCTCGTGGTTCTGCCATGAGTACAGTCTGTAGAAAGGTTAACAGTAGGAACCATTGCTTCCTTGTTTTCCGAGCTGAATTCTGTCTTAATCCTTTGGAAATACAAATAAAAGCAGAAAAGAAAGCAAGAGAGTGCATGTATTACTTAATTGTTCCTGACCTGCATGTTTTGGATCTTTATGACTAGAGATTGTGGCTCTGAAAAGTCAAGGGAGATAGGCTTTTCTTTCCTTTTTTAAATTTTATTGTGATTTAGGTGAAAGTTTACAGTACAAATTTATACATTGTTTTGTGATACTGGGTGCAATTCCCTGGAGTTACTTTTTAATGTTAAATCAGTAACTGTTAGGTACTTTGTTACCATGGAAACTTGTATTCATTAAGCAAAAGAAAACTACACCTAGTGGTTTTGCAAATGAATTCTTCCCTACACCCCTCACCAGGCCAGAGGCCATTTAGTAATCTGATGCCAGTTGATCTCAGTAAAGGGTGGGAGGCATGGCTCTATCAGTCACATTACGATTAGCCAGTGGTTGGTTTTCTGTTTTACTCCCTCCTCTTCTCTTTAGAAGCTTCATTGTAAATAGCCAACACTGAGCCGGTTGGATTTTTTTAAAGACTCAGAATGGTCTCCCTAGATGCATATAGAATAATTGCTGGAATGAACACTATGTTTTAATTTCTTTGTGCTGTGATTACCATGCTCTATTGATTCTCCTCCTATCTTCCTGGCCACTCCTCAGTCTCCTTTGCTGATTCCTCTTTACTTAGGCTGACTTGTATCATGGAACTCAAAATATTGGAACACCCCATTGTTCAGTTCTTAGCTTCTATTCTTCTCTGCTATACTCACTCCCTTGGTAATCTTATTCCATTTCATGTATATGCTAATGACTTCAAACTTATATTTCCAACCTGGATCTCTCTCTGAACTCCAGACTTGTATATCCAACGGCCTAGTTGACATTTCCATTCAGATGTCTAAAGAGACATCTTACCATGTCTCAATCTGAACTTCTGATATTCCCAATCCATAACAAATCTTCTTTATCTTCCTTTTGCCCCATCCCAGTTATTGGCAACACCAAACCTTGCAATCATCCTTGGCTTCTTTCTTTCTCTTATACCATGTGATAGTTAAGGTGGTGTGTCAACTTGATTCTCAGTGGTTTGGCAGTCATATGATGTTGTGATCACTTCCACGATGAGATTTGATATAATGTGATCACCTCCATGATGAGATCTGCTGTGAGTAGCCAATCAGTTGAAAGGGAGTTGCCTCGGGTGTGTGGCCTGCATTGTATAAGCGGACATTCTGGCAAGGCTAGTGGGCTTTTGCTCGTTCTGGATCCTGCAGCTGGCCCTATTCATCTGTTCAGCTTACCCGTGGTCTTGCCTGTTGATCATGGGATTCCTTGATCTTTGCAGTTTGTGAGCGACCTGCCGATCTTAGGTTTGCCAGCCACTGTGGCTACGTGGTACAGGTGAAGACTCTATCTTGACCCATGGACTTGAGACATCCCAGCTTCTACAACCGTGTGAGCCATTTTCTTGATATAAATTTCTCTACATATTTATATGCTTTACTGGTTTTGCTTCTCTAGAGAACTCCGCTTAAGACATACCACATACACATTAGAAAGTCCTATTGGCTCTATCTTCAAAATAAATCTAGAATCAACCAATTCTCGATATGTCTTTTGCTACCCGATCTAATCTCCCATTTTCTCTTACCTGGGTGTGGGGCACTCTGGTTTCTAAAAATAGCTCTTGAGATTCCTGAGCAATAAAAGGACCTTTGTTTTTCTAAAATAGCCAGGCAACACTTAAACATGTGCATATGGGTTTTGAGTCTCCAACTGATCACCTGATAATAGGCCTTGGGAAGGCAGAGGGGCCTGATGCAGTAGGCCTCTGAAATAACCACTAACCTATGGCTGCTAACCAAAAGGTTGGAAGTTCGAATCCATCAGGCGCTCCTTGGAAACCCTATGGAGCAGTTCTGCTCTGTCCTGTAGGGTTGCTATGAGTCAGAATTGACCCAATGGCAATGGGTTTTTCCCCATGTTCTGAGACCTGATGTTTGTCAGCAGACTGTTGCCAAGTGTCTGACCACCCCTCCTCCTCAAGTGGTCAGGTGATAGAAATCTACATTGTGCCCAATGTAGCAAATCACGTAGACTTTGGGGTATGAAAATTGCTTGGGGAGGCATTTGCGGGGTCCCCCGTCTACGATGCCAGGAAGGAACATGTGTAGCAAGGTTTTTCAGCGCACCTAACTAATCTACCTAGCTGGGGGAATTGGTTGAAGGAAAGTTCTTTGAGTCCCTCACCTATGGTACCAAGTGGAGAATGCTTAGAAGAGTCATCATCTCTGCCTGAGTCAGGGTGAAATAGCTGAAAAATGGAACCATATTTGTTCTGGTGTGCTGTCTGATTATTCTCGTAAGTAATAAAAATTACTTCTGGAGTGCTAACACTCTGGGAGTATCTTGTGCGTTCAGGCTCTGGTCAGATGAATGTAGGACCCGTGGAGTTGTTGACGTCCCTGGGAGGAATCCTCATCACCTCAGTCTTATCTGGGGAATCCGCGAGTGTATCGCACTGGGTTAACTCAATAACCTCCCAACTCCCCTTACTTTTCTACAGTCATTCTCAACCCAGCAGCCAAAGAGATCTTTTTTAATCCTACACCCGTTCCTGTCCCTATTCTGTTCAAATCCCCCTGTGGCTTCTTAACTTATGTAGACTAAAAGCCTAAATCCTAAAATCCTCTGAGGATCCACACGACCTTCCCAACCTCTCTCTAATGCCGTTCTCCTACATCTAAATCCAACCTGCCACATCAGACTTCTTGCTTTTTCTTGAACTCTCCAAGCATATTTCTACTTATCTCCAATTGATGACCTTTGCTATTGTTGTTTTGTCAACCTGGAATATTCTTCTCCCAGATATCCGTTTTGTACAACATCTTATTTTCTTCAGCTTTCTGCCCAGATATCTTATTAGAGAGATAATTTATGACCTCTTATATAAAACAGAAACCTCTCCTCTCCATCACTCCCTATCCTCCTTATTGTTCTCCATTGCACTTAACACTGTTTTACATATTATACATTTACTAGCTTGTTTCTATTTTCTTTCTCCCTGTCTCCAACAACCCCAAAGTGGAGCATAGGTAAGCATGAGGAAAGGGTCTCTATTTCATTCATTGCTATATTCCTGGAGCATGGACATACTAGGCAGTCTATATATACTTGTTGAATGAATAAATATTCTTCTTTACTTTTTTGCTAATGAAGTAGCACTAAAAGGTTCTTTCACGATACAGTCCATCCCTAATTTCTTTCTCTCCTTGGGAGCAAAGGGTACAGTACTCTTTAAGATAGTCTTAATCTTTAAGGCAGAATGAAAGTAAGGAGCTCAGGTCCATCCAGTTCAAAACCAACATAGGACTAGTTTGATAATGACAGGGTCCATGGCTGCCAGGACGGGTGCTTTTGCCCTAGCTAACCAGAAAATACTATCCAGGTGTACCTAATTAGCTACCGATTTGCTTACTATTTATACCTCTTTCTTAGGTTTACATAATTTCCAACTCCACAGCATCTCCATCCCTGGGTACTGCAAGTGGTTAAATGCCTGGCTACTGACTGAAAGGTTGGTAGTTTGAATGCTCCCAGAGGCATCTCAAAAGAAAGGCCTGGAGATCTACTTCCAAAAATCACAGCCATTGAAAACCCTGTGGAGCGCAATTCTACTCTGAAACACATGGAGCCACCATGAGTGTGAATCAACCTAACAGCAACTGGTTTTTTTTTTTTTCTTTTAATGGCATCTCCATCAAGTGTTTGGTTGTTATAAAGGACGAGGGCAGACTGTTTACATTTGGTGTTATTTATTTAGAAACTATATCAAGCTCATAAGAAAAGTTGGAAGTGAACCATTTGAGAGTAAGTTTTCAACCTGGTGCTGCGGCACCCTTAAATACGTGAATGTATGTTTCCAAGAAAAGAGGGCATCCTTCTATATAATGACCATCAACAAAATCAGGACATTAACATTAATACAGTACCATCATCCAAGTTCTCAGTCCCCCTTCAAGTTTTGGCAATCATTCCAACAATGTCCTTTGTAACAAAAGGATCCTATTGAGAATCACCTGTTGTATTTAGTTGTCTTATCTCTTTAGTCTCCTTCAGTTTGGAACAGTTGTCCTTTGACTTTCATATTTTGTTATTTTTAAAGATAACAGGGTAACTATTTCGTAGAATGTCCTTCAATTTTGATTTGCCTAATGTTGTTGTTGTTAAAAAAAAAATTTTTTTTTTTTTTTTTTAGGTGCTATCAAATCGGTTCCAACTCATAGTGACCCTATGCACAACAGAACTAAACACTGCCTGGTCCTGAGTCATCCTTACAATCCTTGTTATGCTTGAGCTCATCGTTGTAGCCACTGTGTCAATGCACCTCGTTGAGGGTCTTCCTCTTTTCCGCTGACCCTGTACTCTGCCAAGCATGATGTCCTTCTCCAGGGACTGAACCCTCCTGACAACATGTCCAAAGTATGTAAGACGCAATCTTGCCATCCTTGCTTCTAAGGAGCATTCTGGTTGTACTGCTTCCAAGACAGATTTGTTCGTTCTTTTGGCAGTCCATGGTATATTCAATATTCTTCACCAATACCACAATTCAAAGGCGTCAACTCTTCTTTGGCCTTCCTTATTCATTGTCCAGCTTTCACATGCATATGATGTGATTGAAAATACCATGGCTTGGGTCAGGTGCACCTTAGTCTTCAGGGTGACATCTTTGCTCTTCAACACTTTGAAGAGGTCCTTTGCAGCAGATTTGCCCAATGCAATGCGTCTTTTGATTTCTTGACTGCTGCTTCCATGGCTGTTGATTGTGGATCCAAGTAAAATGAAATCCTTGACAGCATCAGTCATTTCTCTGTTTTTCATGATGTTGCTCATTGGTCCCGTTGTGAGGATTTTTGTTTTCTTTATGTTGAGATGTAATCCATACTGAAGGCTGTGGTCTTTGATCTTCATTAGTAAGTGCTTCAAGTCCTCTTCACTTTCAGCAAGCAAGGTTGTGTCATCTGCATAACACAGGTTGTTAATGAGTCCTCCTCCAATCTTGATGCCCCGTTCTTCTTCATATAGTCCAGCTTCTCGGATTATTTCCTCAGCATACAGATTGAATAGGTATTGTGAAAGAATACAACCCTGACGCACACCTTTCCTGACTTTAAACCGATCAGTATCCCATTGTTCTGTCCGAACAACTGCGTTTTAATCTATGTAAAGTTTCCTCATGAGCACAATTAAGTGTTCTGGAATTCCCATTCTTTGCAATGTTATCCATAATTTGTTATGATCCACACAGTCAAATGCCTTTGTATAGTCAATAAAACACAGGTAAACATCCTTCTGGTATTCTCTGCTTTCAGCCAGGATCCATCTGACATCAGCAATGATATCCCAGGCTCCACGTCCTCTTCTGAAACCGGCCTGAATTCCTGGCAGTTCCCTGTTGATATACTGCTGCAGCCGTTTTTGAATGATCTTCAGCAAAATTTTGCTTGCATATGATATTAATGATATTGTTCTATAATTTCCACATTCAGTTGGGTCACCTTTCTTGGGAATAGGCATAAATATGTATGTCTTCCAGTCAGTTGGCCAGGAAGCTGTCTTCCATATTCCTTGGCATAGACGAGTGAGCACCTCCAGCACTGCATCTGTTTGTTGAAACAACTCAATTGATATTCCATCAATTCCTGGAGCCTTGTTTTTCTCCAATGCCTTCAGAGCAGATTTTGTATCTTTGGCAGAGATATTGCAGAAGTGATGAGTTGTTCTCACTGAATTCTATCACATAGCACATGGCTTTGATTTTTCACATTACTGATTTTGTTTATTTTCATAACTTGATTAAAGTAAAGTCTGCTAGGCTTCCTACTCTAAAGTATTCTTTTTGCCTTTATAATTACAGATATTTGGGCAAGAAGTGCTTTAAAAGTATATAAACTTCCCATTCCTCATCAACTTTTCCATTTATTCATTTATCTCTTTAAGTATGGACTAATGGATTCTTATTTTATAATGTATAATTCATTATTTTTATTATTTACTCTCTGCTTAAACTTTTCTAGATTTGGCCGGCGGGAACCCTTTTATGCTGGCTCTTCTGACCTTCTGAGAAGCCTCATCTTTCTTTGAGTAGTTCCTTTTTGAGGAATAAGATGTTTCAGGCTCTTGTATTTTCCAAGCCCCAGTCCTGGAGTCAGCCATTTCTCTAAGGAGCCCTTGTTCCTTTTAGAGGAGAAGGAAATTTAGAATCTGAAGTCTCAGTGTTGGGTGTGCTTATTGTTTTGGGAGTATCATCGTTCTCATATCCTCTCAGAGGACATATATAGGGAATATATGTATTTATACACAAATCTGCATAATTCTTATACATATTTGTGGTGCAGTGGTTAAGCACTCAGCTACTAACTGGAAGGTTGGTGGTGTGAACCCACCAGCCACTCTGCGGGAGAAAGATGTGGCAAACTTATGTAAAGATTTCAGCCTTGGAAACCCTATGGGGGCAGTTCTACTCTACCCTATAAAGTTGCTATCGACTTGAAGTGATAGTTTTGGTTTTTTGGTTACGCACAAATCTACAAAATACTTATATACATTTGTATCTTTATTTCTATATGCATCTATATATACATCAACAACTATGAGTTCACAGCAATATCTTCCTTTTCAATCCAACAGCAAAGGGTTCATTCTACATTTGTCCCTTTTCATATTTGCATGTCTCTTCACTGGCAGTGAGAAGCTTGATTTTCTTTATTCTTAATAGGTTTACTTATTTGATCAATCTCTCTGTATGTAGCCAATCTCTATCACCCCAACCCTCCTCACCCTACCTGTGTTCAACACCCTGTGCCAGGGCATCCCCTCTCAGGTAGATGGATGTGCTCCTACTTCTGCTCAGACTCTGGGCAGCCATGCACTGGGCAGCCATCCTGCATGGATACCCTCTTCCCGTTGCTGAGGCTCTTTACATTGGAACAGGCTGCTCTCCACCCCCTTTGCCTCTGCCCTCCACATGGACACCTTCCTCACCCCACTCCTATGTGAATTCTCCCTTCTCTGACACCATGGAGCCCTGTTACATTTCATTTTGCTATAGATTAAAATGATCTACAAATGGACACTGGTCTCAATTTTTTTAAAAAATAATTTTTATTGAGCTTTAAGTGAACATTTACAAATCAAGTCAGTCTGTCACATATAAGCTTATATACACCTTACTCCATACTCCCACTTACTCTCCCTCTAATGAGTCAGCCCTTCCAGTCTCTCCTTTTGTGACAATTTTGCCAGTTTCTAACCCTCTCTACCCTCCTATCTCCCCTCCAGATAGGAGATGCCAACACGCTCTCAAGTGTCCACCTGATACAAGTAGCTCACTCTCCATCACCATCTCTCTCCAACCCATTGTCCAGTCCCTTCCATGTCTGATGGTTCCTGTCCTGGGCCAACAGAAGGTTTGGGGACCATGACTGCCGGGATTCCTCTAGTCTCAGTCAGACCATTAAGTCTGGTCTTTTTATGAGAATTTGGGGTTTGCATCCTACTGATCTCCTGCTCCCTCAGGGGTTCTCTGTTGTGCTCCCTGTCAGGGTAGCCATCAGTTGTGGCTGGGCACCATCTAGTTCTTCTGGTCTCAGGATGATGTAAGTCTCTGGTTCATGTGGCCCTTTCTATCTCTTGGGCTCATAGTTGTCGTGTGACCTTGGTGTTCTTCATTCTCCTTTGATCCTGGTCTCAATTTTTTATGGCATTTTGATCTAAATGCTACACATTCTGAGGGAAGTCATTTTCCTTCGGCCAATAGGATTGTTCATCAATCAGGGATCCATGGCCTTTTTGACCACAACTTTCAAAGGGGGCACTTCTGTAACATTGTTTCTCGAATTAAATTGATTAATTACGGTGTCAGAAGAACAATATAATATGGTACCCACTTAATGCAAAGCCGGGTATTTATTTTATTTTTTTGAAAAGTCTGCATTGAATAGATTCCAGGGTCCACAAGCCGAGCTAGGAAAGGAAACTCTCTAGGGGCTGCTGGAGTACAGAGCTGGTAGTGCTGATTATTGGCTCAGTTACACATTTAATACAAATGGATGGAAGAATGAAATTGAACTGCCGCTTCTGAGCTTATAAATACCCACTTTCATCTTTGTCTAAGGGCTGCAGAGAGGCTTACAGAAAATAGTACATGTGACAACAGTATTTTGATATATGACTTTTGATGACAGTGTTTTTTGACTTCCAGGTGGAGTTAAGATCTAACTATTCTTGAAAGTGTCAGAGGAGGACTTTTATCCTCTCCACCCTGTGAACTGGCTTAGAAAAAGCACCTTGCAAACTGTAATGGTTGAATTGTGTCCCCCCCAAAAATATATAACTGAAGTCCTGGCTGCTATACTCATAGATATGGCCCTGTTGAAAATAGGTATTCTTTGTTGTGTTAATTAGGTCATATCCAGACTAGGGTAACACCCAAACCTAACCATTTCTGAGTTGTAATAGTCACAGAGACACATGGGGAGAAGATGCCATATGAAGACAGATACCTATAAGCAGATGGCATCTCCATGCCCAGAACTCCAGGGATTGCTGGCAGCAGCTACCAGAAGCTGAAATAGACAAGAAAAGACCTCCCCCTAGAGCTCTGCCCTGAATTCCAACTTCTAGCCTCCTGAACTGTGAGGGGGGAAAAAAAAATTCTGCTCTTTAAAGCCACCCTTAAAATAAGTTACCTTAATTTTTTGTTAAGGTAACGCTCAAGTATAAAGTGTATTCTGCTCTTTAAAGCCACCCTTAAAATAAAGTTACCTTAATTTTTTGTTAAGGTAACGCTCAAGTATAAAGTGTAATACAATAATTTTTATTGTGGGGTAGTAGTTGTGATATTCAGGCAGCATTAACAGATGTGAAGTCTCCTTTAGTGAGATATTCATTTGTGATTCCTGGGGCCAAGGCCAGGGAGCTTCTGCCAGTTGCTTTTGTCTTTCCAGTGTTAATGAGAGCTCTGAAAAATACACGCAGTTAATTTCCTTGAACTTTTGCCTTCCCTGGTGCTCTTAAGTGTTTATTAGGAAAGCAATGAATTTTTTTATGCTTTATTTGCCAGCGAAACAGTGGGAGCTCTTTCTTAAGCATCTTAGATATTTCATCACAGTTTATGTTTTTATATGGAAAATACTTTATCAAATGAATTAAATCACTACCCAAGACACTCTAATGATTCCTGTATGTCAGTATTATCCTTCCCACTTTCTGTGCATGAGGACACTACAGTGGACATTAAGGATGACAAACTTATATTTGAATCCACTTAAAGGTTTGTGGCTTGATTAAGTTCTTAAATTCTCTGAATCTCCCTGCCCCACCCTGGCTTTTTTATTTTATAGCTCTGTGATCTTAGGCAAGTTACTTAACCTTTCGGTATGTTCACCCATCTATAAAATGAGGATAATGATAGCGGCTACTTCATGGAGTTTCTATGGAGATTAAATAAAGTAATACAACTGTTTAGTACAATACCCAGTGTGTAGTCGATGTGTAATGAGAGTTAGCTGTCCTTAGCTATCATTCAGCTCTGGGATTTTGCATGTCTTATGCTACCTTTCCTCAAAGGCAGCATATTTGCATTGATCAGGCATACTTTAGAGACTATACAGTCATGCACAGTTCTGCCCTCTGTAGTGAACATACCAGAAAGGTTGTTGGTAGCTGCGGAATCAGTTCCGACTCACAGGGACCCTTTGTACAACAGAATGAAATGATGCCCGGTCCTGCACCATCCTCACAGTCATTGCTATGTTTGAGCCTATTGTTGGAGCCTCTGCGTCTACCTCAGTGAGGGTCTTCCTCTTTTTCTCTCACTACTTTATCAAGTATGATGTCCTTCCCATGGACTGGTCCCTCCTGATAACATGTCCAAAGTATGTGAGACAAAGTCTTGGCATCCTTGCTTCTAAGGCTGTACTTCTTCCAAGACAGATTTGCTTGTTCTTCTGGCAGTCCATGGTATATTCCATATTCTCCACCGACACCATAATTCAAAGGCATCCATCCGTCTTCAGTCTTTCTTATTCATTGTCCAGTTTTCTTGTGCATATAGGGTGATTGAAAATACCATGGCTTGGGTCAAGTGTACCTTAGTCTTCAAGATGACATCTTTGCTTGTTAACACTTTAAAGAGGTCTTTTGCAGCAGATCTTCCCAACGCCATATGTCAGGAGAGATGGGGTTATACAATTGGAAAAACGTCACAGAGACTTGGAAACTCAGAGAAGGCCCAGTGACCCACAATCATTTGGTCCAATCATTTTACAGATAAAAGGACTTGTTCAGGGTCACACTAGTAGATTAGCTGGGCCTTCTCCCTTTCTGTGACAAGGCAAAGAAAAACTTGCCCATGACTTTTTCAAAGGGAAGTCCTAGCCCTGCTGGAAGAGAATGCCAGAGAAGCACGACTGGGTGAGGAGTCTTGGTAGAGCAATGTTGGGCGAAGTTCAGGAACTGGAAGGAGAACGGCATGAAGGGGGCAGCACTGAGCTGGGAGGATGAAGGGAGTGGGGTCCTCTCTTCCCCAGTCTGTGCTCAACTTTTTCCGCTGGTATTTCGGCCAAATGGAGGGCCGACCTGGGAACCTCTCACTTGGTGCTTCCTCAAGTCCAGCTGGCTGCCTCCTCCTCCGCCCAGGGTGGCTCTCCGGGCCTCCCCTATTTGGCCGGCTTGGCCTGGGCTCTGGGCGGGGCTGGAGAGAGCAGGGGTGGGAGTCCCGGAGAAAGATGCGATCTGGGCGTGCTGAAGGCAGAGGGGTGGGGACGTGGGGTGGGCTGCGCCCTCCGCTCCGACCCATTCCACACCCCTCAGAACGCAGACACTGTCAGAGTAGGGAGGGGGACAAAGGTACCTAGCCCCTTTCTGCTCAGAAAAGCAAAGGGAGGTCGTGGGCCGTTTCGCAGCCGCTGGCTCTTCACTCCTAGACCATGCACCCCTGCCTCTGCCGGCCCGGCCCCAGGAGAGGACTCGATTTCTCGAGCTGAGGGCTCAAACTTTTGTATTTTCCTTTTCCCCGACAACTGAATCATGCCATGTGCCCAGAGGAGCTGGCTTGCCAACCTTTCCGTTCTTGCCCACCTCCTTAACTTTGGGACGCTCTGCTATGGGCGACAGCCTCAGCCAGGCACGGTTCGCTTCCCGGACAGGAGGCAAGGTTAGTGGCTTCGCTTTATTTCCTTTTAAAACAGTGGTGTGAAGAGATGTGGAGACTTGGTGGCTCCCCTTTCCCTTCCCCCACCGGGCTGAACTCAGATTCTGCAAAGCCGTGTGTTGAGTTGTTAGGGAATCTGGGCTGAGAGCTCAGGAGCAGAGAGTTTCAGAATTCACAGTATTGAAGGTGGTTCGTTAATTGGGATCCCTTTTATACGGATGACACTGCAGTATTTGAAAGACCCCGGAGGTAGCTGGTAACCTCCTCTCTCTCTTTCTCTCTCTCTCAGCTTCTCTTTCTTTTGTCTCCTCTTTGAATGGTGCAATGTTTCAACCGCTATTTTTCAATTCTGGACATGGAAAATCATTTTATTTTTTTAAAAAGTTTTAACTGTCCACTCTGAGCCACGCATTGGTTCCAGTTAGTTTAAAATTTCTGGCCAGGGAAGTGCAAATGAAATTCCAGCCCCCTGTTGAGCGAGCTTGGCTGTGTTTTGGTTTCCTGGAAAGATTTAGGTTGTGTTTTTAAACATAACAGTCCTTTTGGGGGAAATTTATCTTGGTAGGGGGTTACCACTCTCTGCCCTGCCTTCCTGATCACAGCGGGCTGCCTCTCTTTCTGAAGTTCCTGAAACCGCAGTGTTGTAAGAGCATTGGAAGAGCTGTAACGGACAATGTCTTGTTGCTGTTACTAGTATTTTTTAAGCATAGCACCCTGAGCAGGGTGGTACTGTTGCCTCTGCCTTTTATCAGGCTTGGAAAGGCAGGAGACACTTTCCTGTTTGGTGGGGAGCTCCTCGTGCCTCTGGGGGAAGCGCAGTCACCGCAGCAGTCAGACCACTTGTACTGAGCATGTACCGTGAGTCACGATTGTTAAAGACACTGTGTGTTAGCTCATCTGACACTGAAAACCACATTAGGAGGTACAGGTACTATTGTCCCCTTCCCTGTTTTACAAAGAGGAAGCTGAAGGTTGCAGAGTTTATGGGTCTAGTTAATGGTGGAGCAAGGTTTTGAAACCACGTAGCCCAACCCCAGGGGCTGAACTCTTACAATCAAGCAGCACTGTCCCTTAGCAATAACAGAGTAAAAACCAGCCGCCATGGAGTTGAGTCTGATTCATGGCGACCCCGTTTGTGTCATAGTAGAAATGTGCTCCATAGGGTTATCAATGGCTGTTTCTGCAGAGGTAGGTTGCCAGGCCTTTCTTTATAGTCCGTTTCAGTCTGGAAGCTCCCCTGAAGCCTGTTCAGCATCGGATCAGTACCGGTTGCTGCTGAGTCAACGCTGACCCAGGATGACTCCATATGTGTCAGAGTAGAACTGTGCTCCACAGGGTTTTCAGTGGCTGATTTTTTGAAAGTTGATTGCCAGACCTTTCTTCTGAGGTGCCTCTGGGTGGATTCAAACTGCCAACCTTTTGGTTGGCAGGCAAGTAAGTTAATTGCACTACCTAGGATCCTCATAATAGGTTAACACACACACACACATACAACCACTGGATTATTCCCTAAGTCTTGTGTTTGCTGACTGTGCTCAAGTCTTGGGAAGTGTCCTCCATAGCTTTGCCATGTCCATTTGATTCCCAAGATCACTCAGGTGACAAACATCATTTAAAATTTCTAAGCAAGGTTTTCTGCCCACCTTGCAAAGTTCAAACGCTGCTGGAGAGCTCATTTGCCGTGGCTTCAAGAGCTCCCAGAAGCGGTTTCTCCCTTTGCTTTACTTGGAAGCTGTAGGCAGCAAATGCCGGGGTTAGATGTCAGTCAGCCAGCGTATGCTTGTGTAAACGTTCCAGATGCAGTCTCCCACCCCCAAGTTTAAAATAGCAGCGTTTGTTGTTCTTTGAAAAACAGTCCCTTTGTGAAAAGTCTCTCTTCTCTTCTACGGCAGCACAAACAAAGCCTGCAAGCACTTCCCAGGGCATTTGGAGATGATTTGGTTCAAAGACACACATTCTCCTGGGTTGGTTTTCAGCTCTGCTTGCTCCACAGCTTCTTTGTGAGCGAATTCAGCTCCGTCTGGGACAGACACTGCTGCAGCCTTGCTTTCTTCTTTTGGAAAATGGGAAATGGTTATTTTCCTTAGTCACTGTTAGGGTCAGGTGTGGAGAGTATTTGTTATTGAAAACTAGCTCTGAGCTTATTAGAGACGAATACGTATTTAGGTTTACAAAGGAGAATGTTCTGAGCAGACTTCCTTTTAGTAGTCCTAAGGAGATGGGGACATTGGTGGTTCAATGGTAGAATTCTTGCCTTCTGTGTGGGAGACCCGAGTTCATTTTCTGTCCAATGCATCTCGTATACAGCCATCCCCTGTCTGTAAGTGATGGTTTGCGTGTTGCTATGATGCTGAACAGGTTTTAGTGGAGCTTCCAGTCTAAGACAGACTAGCAAGAAAGGCCTGGTGATCTACTTGTGAGAATCAGCCAACAAAAACCCTATGGATTACAATGGTCCACAACCAATCATGGAGACGGTGCAGGCCCATGCAGTGTATCATTCTTTTGTGCATGGCACCATATTTCTGCATAATTGCTATAATTGTTAAGTATACTTATACATTATTTTGACATATCAATCTACATAAATAGTATATTTAAAGCAATTTTTAAAAAACTTAAGATTGATTTGAAAGTGTACTTGTTGTTCTCCATTTCGTGACTACCTGAATGTATTATAGCCAATTTAGGGATATGACAAATAAAACACATTCAGTTCTTTCAATCTTGTTCAGTACATCATAGTTCATTTAACTTGGAGTATATATTCTATTCAGAATTCACTTAAAAATTATCTGACTTTAATTTGTATTCTCCTTAATTTGATCGGTAATGACTTTTGGAAAAATAATCTGTTAGAAGAGGTATTTATTTCTCTGCTTTGACAGAGATGCAGAGACTTCCAGATGTAACAAGGTATTAAAATGGGACTTTTCCTTTTGTCTGTTTTTGCTCAGACCTTAAATCTGTGGGGAAAATGGGGTTAATTTCCTATACATTTTAGAGAGAAATTCCATTCATGTGTGCAGGGCTTGCAAAGAATTTGATTCTAAGCCCTTTGCTTTCCTCATGTGCACATACATAAACCAAAAACTCATGGTGACCCCACGTGATATACTGCTCCATAGAGTTTTTTTGGCTGTAATCTTAATGGAAAAAAAAAAAAAATTGGCTGCTAACCAAAGGGTCGGCAGTTCAAATCTGCCAGGCGCTCCTCGGAAACTCTATGGGGCAGTTCTACTCTGTCCTGTAGGGTCGCTATGAGTCGGAATCAACTTGACGGCACTGGGTTTTTTTTGGAGGTTTTAATCTTAATGGAAACAGATCATCAGTTTTTTCTTCTGTGGTACCACAGGGGTGGGTTCGAACTATCAACCTTTTGATTAGTAGCCCACTGCTGTCAAGTTGATTCTGACTCATAGCGACCCCATAGGGTTTCCAAGGCTGTAAATCTTTATGGAGGCAGGACAGATCTTTCTCTAATGGAGCTGCTAGTGGTTTCAAACTGCCTACCTCTTGGTTAGCAGTTGATAGCTTTAGCCACTGTGCGACAAGGGCTCCATTTCTGATTAGTAGCCAAGCACAAACTGTGCCACCTAAGGATCTTTTTGTCTGTACATAAGGGAAGGCTTAAACCAAAAGAACGAACAAATCTGTCTTAGAAGTACAGCCAGAATGCTCCCTAGAGGCAAGGATGGCGAGACTGCATCATGTTGTCAGGAGGGATCAGTCCCTGGAGAAGGACATCATGCTTGGCAGAGTACAGGGTCAGTGGAAAAGAGGAAGACCCTCAACGAGGTGGACTGACACAGTGGCTGCAACAATGAGCCCAAGCATAACAACGATTGTAAGGATGGCTCAGAACTGGGCGGTGTTTCGTTCTGTTGTGCATAGGGTCGCTATGAGTTGGAGCCCACTTGACTGCACCTGACAACAACAACAACAAGGGAAGACTTAAAGATAAGAGGAAAGATACTAGAGAGAGAATAAGTTCAGGAGAGAGTTAGAATGCTGGGGAGTTTCCCTCTACTCTCCATGGGGTTCTTTCCCCCAACTTAAGGCAAGTGAAGAAGCCTTCAGAGACCTCAGAGAATACTATGTGGGTTTGGGGAGCATGGCTAGACTGTGACTGGAATGACCTCTGGTGACAGAGCCATGAACATGACTCTACCAAAAAAGGCCTGCTTCACCTGAGTTTGGTGGGGCAAGAATCATGGTTATTCCTGTGGGCCAGAGTTGGACCCATAGAAGGGAAACAGACTTGGATCATCTTGAAAGGGCCTTGCCAAAGGTGATACCCTGTAGGAGTGAGGTGGCTTCAATTAAAAGACGAATGGTGGAAAGGCTGGGGGTAGAATCGTTAAGTGGCCAGTTGAAGGAGAGATAACCCACATTGAGGGACCTAGAGGTGGGATATTACCAGTGACAGAAGTCTCCCCTAGACTTGCATGAGCTCACTTTGAGAGAAGGAGTGAGCATTTGGACATAGAACACACACAGAAGACACCGTAGTCAGATGACTACTATACCCAGTTGAGTAAGACATTTTCTGCTCCTAATTTACCTCCACTGCTCCAGCCCTGGAGGAACCACAGGCATCACTGTGAGTAGAAGAAGAAAAGGGCAACAGGGGAGAAATACTACCAAGCTGACTACATCTACCCTACCCCATCCCACCCTAGCCAATTCTCTCTTCAGGTCTGAACTTAGAAGGGCAGTGACACTCTAATGCAAAATAGATCTAGGTATTTTTGAGGTGTCAATGGCACAGGGGATTGAGTCAATGATACTCCTCAGTTCATGGCATACTAACATCATTAATTTGTGAAAAGCTCTTTTTTTTTTTGCTTTATTTATTGATGCATTTTTTTGTCTCCACAACCTACTCCCATTCCTCCCCATAGGAAACCACTTTAATGGATTCCATATGTATTTTTTGTTCTAGTGTGTTCTGGAAACTGGGTATTATTGTTTTTGTGTGCATGTATTTTCCATTACTGTAAATTGCTCTGTATTAACTTGTTCTGTTTCTTATTTTTCATTGAACATTGTTTCTTTAGATTATTTTTTTTTTTATGTTGCTGTGTGGTCTGTTGTTTTTAACAGCTGCAGTTAGAAGCAAGGGGTTTGGAATTTTTGACACCTGAAAGGTGATACTATTTGTTAGTGCCTGGGAGTGGAAACTCTGTGCTCTGCCCAATATTTTACCTAAGTTAAAGAAGCACGATTCCACAGAGTATGTCTGAAGGCAGCTGTCTGGAAAAAAAACAAAAACAAAACAAAAAAACCTCATCAAGTCCAGTTCTTCCAATTAACCAGCTACAAACATGTTTGCTGATCCATTGTGTTTTTGTTAACTACCTTCTAGCAGCTTTTGACTTACGGCTACCAAATACACAACAAAACAAAACGCACCCTGGTCCTGCGCCATCCCCACGATGCCTTGCCGATTGACTGTTGTAATCCATAGGGTTTTCATTGGTTGATGTTTTTAAAGTAGATCTATAGGCCTTTTTTCCTCGTCTGTCTTAGACTAGAAGCTCGTTGAAACTGTTCAGCATCATAGCGGAACGCAGGCCACCACAGACAGAAAGGTGGTGGCTGTACATGAGGCGCATTGGCTGGGAATCGAACCTGGGTTCTCTGCATGCAAGGCGAGAATTCTACCACTGAACCACCACTGCCCTCTCACTGATACATGAACTCATGAACTGATCATCGGTGATGTACAAGATCCTGGCCTCCAAAGGGGTTGGGGAGAAAGAGTGTAATAAACAAAAGGCAACGTAAAATCAAGGAATTCAGGGAGGTGCAGGAAATAAGGGTGCTGAGGGTTCAAAGGAGGGAGAGGGAGCTTCAACCAGGAACCTCAGGGGAACAAAGAGGGAAGATCTGAGTTAGGGCTTTAAAATATACACAGGATTTTGCTAGAGTAAAAGAGAGTTTCTAGTTAAGGAAATAACATGAACAAAGTAGCAAAATAACATGAACAAAGCCAGAAAGTGCAAGAGGTACAGCTAGAAAGTGACAAGTAGAATATTTGTTTTTTTCCCTGAAACAAAAAAAAGATTACCTGTTGCTCTCAAGTTGATTCCGAGTCATGTCAACCCAAGCGTGTCAGAGCAGAGTTGCGCCATTGGGTTTTCAACGCCGTGATCTTTTGGAAGCCAGTCGCCAGGCCTTTCTTTTGAGGAGCCTCTGGGTAGGTTTGAACCACCAACCTTTGGGTTAGCAGTTGAATGTTTCACCGCGTATACCACCCAGGGACTTCTTAGTTTATCTTACTAAGTGATTAAGAGTTTATTGTAAATAGCCTGTAATCCAGAGTGATGACTCATTCCCTCTGCTAGTTAGAAGCCTTGTTATTCTTGAACGTCAAAAATGAGGGGATAGTGCTGGGATTTAAATTTAGGGAAGTCAAAGGCTTCTATGCTGCTGTTTGTGGAACGAGCAAGTGTTGCCGGATTGCATTTTTAAAGGGGCAATGTTCATATTTTGAGCCTAGGCTTCAGATCACCCTAATGTATTCACGTACTACTTTATTGTGTGTATTTTGTAGAAAATACAGGTTCTTGGAAGTAATTTTGGTACATTATGGAACACTTATATTCTGTAATTGGTTTGGGGTTTGCCAGTGGATTTGATCGGGTTTGCTGTTTTTGTTTTTTCGTCTAACCTGACTTGAGGGGAAGTTCGTTAGGCATTTAAGCTCCTCATAATAGTGGAACTCTTTGATTTGTATTAATGAACTCTAGACTTGAAGTGCTTCTGCTTATAATGCTGACCATGACCCTTTCCTGAAAGTATTCTTCATGAATGAATTCTTGTCTTAATGTGTCTCTGGTACAATCAACCCCTGCTATCCAGAACTATGCCAGTGTCAGCTTAGACTCCCACATCACATCGAGGGAGCACCATGTGAACTGGAGTTGTTCGGAGAGTTTCATGTTGACCATATTTGTATGATGGAAAGGATCTTTACACTTTCAGTCAACAGTGGGGTTTTGGAATCAACAAGCTAGAATCTAAGCTCCAAATGGACGTGTGGTTGCCTTGCTACAGACCCCACAGGGCTCCCTCTCATTTTACCCTGTGTCTCCTTTCTTTCAGAACGTTTTCTCCAGGCCCTGCCTGAGTACCATGTGGTGGGTCCTGTCCAAGTGGATGCTAGTGGGAATTTCATCTCCTATGGCCTGCACCACCCCATCACCAGCAGCAGGCGGAAGAGAGATTTGGATGGCCTGGAGGACCAGGTGTACTATAGGATTTCACATGAGGAGAAGGACCTGTTTTTTAACTTGACAGTCCACCGGGAATTTCTTTCCAGTGGCTACATCGTGGAGAGGCGGTACGGGAACCTCTCCCATGTTAAGATGACAGCTTCTTCCGGGCCCCACTGCCATCTCAGGGGCACAGTTCTGCAGCAGGGTACCAGAATCGGGACTGCAGCCCTCAGTGCCTGCCATGGACTGGTGAGTGAATGTGTTGGTCAATTTCCTTCTCTGTCCTCAGGAGTCTAGTGACTCGGCCTGGGTATCAGCTACAAACAGGTTCACTGACATATACAAGATGTGTGAATCGAACAACTGTGGTGTATAAGATACTGTCCTCCAAAAGGCCTGGGGAGAATGCAGGTAATAAATAAAAGGCAATCTGGAAGGTACAGGAAATGAGGGTACTGTAGCCCCTAAGTCCAGGTCTTCCAATTAACCAGCTACAGTTTTGTTCATTGATATGTGAACACATATGAAATGAGCACTTGTGGTATGCAAGATTCTGGCCTCCAAAGGGGTTGGGGAGAAAGAGTGTAATAATCAAAAGACAATGTAAAAAATAAGGCTGTCATGGAAGGTGCAGGAAATAAGGGCACTGAGGGTTTCAAGGAGGAAGAGAGAACCTTAACCAGGAACCTCAGGGGAACTTTCAAGCTTGGAGGTAGCTCTGGGGGTGTTGTTGACTGACTGACTGGCCAGTAACTTTTGAATTAGGAAGACCTGAATTTGGATTGCCTTCAAGTCTTAATAATAATGATGGTGGTAACAGCAGCTACTACAATATAATAACTATGTGTATTTTATAATCGGAACTCACGTCAGATCTTAGACTTCATGCCTCAGTTTCCTCATGGGTAAAATGAAGATAATGATAGTACCCATCTCATAGAGCAGCAGTTGGAAAACTAAGGCCCACAGGTCAAATCTGGCTCATCTTCTGATTTTGCGAATAAAATTTTATTAAAACACAGCCAAGCCCATGTGTTTACATATTGTCTGTAACTGCTTTTGAATTGTAACAACAGAGTAGTTAGTTGAGTAGTTGAGACAGACACTGTATGGCCTGCAAAGCTGAAAACATTTACTATCTGGCCTTTATAGAAAAAGTTTGCCAACTCTTGTCATAGAGTATTGTGAAGATTAAATGAGTTAATATAAAGAAAAGTCCTAGAAGAGCATTTAGTAAACAATAGGCCTCCATAATTGTTGGCTGCAATCATTATTTTTATGCTTCTAATGTGCTAGGCACTGGAGTATGTGGTTTGTATACACTGTTTCCCCCGCCCTTTTTTAAACAAATGAGTAGGCAGGTTAATTTGAGCCTGAGCCTTTCTGCTATGATACGCTACATCTCAAAATTTGACCAAGCTTATTTTTCAAAATCTACATCCGTGTTTGAAAAATGAGTTTGGTCACTCTGCTCCTCTTTACTTCTAAGAGCAACACATCTATGGCCTCATGGGCAACAGTAGTGGTGAAAACGATGCTTCGGAATCATGTTGAGGTTTTTTTCCATGCCTGAGTGGGAGACAGGCTCCAGCACTGACAGTGCACGCTTGGAATTGACTGTCCTGGGAGAGATTCTGGCGTCTCCAGAATGGTTACAGAGGAGCCCAGGGTGTCGGCTTTGGCACCTGTGCCCAGGCTGGTTTGCCGAGTAAAACTGCTGGTGGTGCTGACATTCCTGCTTTCGGAGCATTTGTCCTCAATCCTCCCATCGTTGCTGCCAGTTTGCTGAGAATTGCTCTTCTTTATCATTTAGGGCTCCGTTTATCCCGTATCTGCATAGTTTGGCTTTGCTGGAATACTGTGGGAAAATTCATGTAAAAGGTTATACAACGTTTTAAATGGACCAAAAAAAAAAAAAAAAAGTCAGTTTCCTGAAGATCCCTGTGGATGAATTGCTTTGTACAATACATGGAAAGCCTTGCTTTGCTTTTTTCTATAAATCTGCTTTTTTGTATGTATGTAGCAGTTTCCATAATGAGATGGCAAACTACTTAAAATCATGACTGAGGCCTTTTTCTTCCTCTTCTTCTGTCTGAGCATGCTCAGCTGAACTAGATGAAATCCAGTTCCCTGGTTTTATCTTTTGAGATTGATCGCTATAGGTTAACATCACATTTGCCCTTTTTGATCCTGGCTGTCATTTCTATGAGACAAGCCCTGGAAGCTTCTGTATCTCCTGGTGTTCTCCAACCCGGGGAGCAGAAGAAAGAGTCCCCATTTCGAAAGGAAGCAATCCAGGAGACAGACAGGCAATGACCACACTGCTCTGGGAACTGCCAATGTGGAAACCCACGTCTATGCATGAAACATGCAAGCCCTCACGCTCTTCAGATCCTGGGCCATTTAAACATGTATGCCTTCCAGTGGGCTACAGCAGAGCTACTCAAAGTGTGATCCGTGGACCTGCAGCCCCCGTATCACCTGGCAGCATGGTAGAAAGGCAAATTCATGGGCTCCAGAGCTAGTCAATCCGAATCTCTGAGAGTGGGCAGAAACCTGTTTTAATAAGCTGTCCAAAAGATTCTGATGCCCATGAAAGTTTTAGAAGCTGTGGCCTAGGACAGTTGTTTGCAACCCTGGCTGAATATAGACTCCCCTGGGGAGCTTTTCAGAAGCACCCATGCTCTGGCCCCGTTCCTGATGTTCTGATTTAAATGGGCTGAAGGTAGAGCCTGGGCTTCAGTATTTTTAAAAAGCTCCCCAGGGGATTCTAATGTGAGTGGGTATTTATTAGCTGTCTCGGCCAGCATTACTCTAAAGTATCGTATCGGTTCTCTACGGGGGCAGCCAGGATTGAGACTCACTGCTTTAAATTATTCCCTACCCTGGTGGACCCTCAATGAACTGGATTAACACAGGGGCTGCAACAATGGGCTCAAGCATAACAACGATTGTGAGGATGGTACAGGACTGGGCAGTGTTTCATTCTGTTGTACGTGGGGTCGCTATGAATCGGGACCGATTCGACAATGGCACTGTGGTTAAGTCAGTTGACTGCTCACCGAAAGGTGGGCCGTTGGAAACCACCAGCAGCTCCATGGGAGAAAGATGTGGCAGTCTACTTCTGTAGAGATTTACAGTCTTGGAAACCCTACGAGGTCATTATGAGTTGGAGTTGACTCCACAGCAGTGGATTTGTTTTTTGGGGGGTTTGATCTTGTAAGGAGCCCTGGTGGCACAGTGGTTAAACTGCTAACCGAAAGGTCAGTGGTTCAAACCCCAAAGTCACTCCATGGAAGAAAGGTATGACAGTCTGCTTCTGTAAAGATTTACAGTCTTGGAAACCCTATGGGGCAGTTATATTCTGTCCTATATGGTCTCTATGAGTTGGAATTGACTGGACAGCAAGGGGTTTGGTTTTTCGGGTTTTGATCTTGTGCTTCTAAGGGAAATCGCATACATACTGTTAAGAATTATTCCAGGTTTGGGAATAGAATACTGAGAACTTTTCCATTTCCGATGGCTGCAAGGACCGGGGAGTACCACCTTGAGGGCATTTTCATGTTCAGATATTAGATTCATACTGAGGACAGGAGTACAAAGAAGTGAATATCAACTAATGGATTTATATTGTAGCCAAGATGATGGACAATTTTTAGACTCAAATCACTGAATCATTTTGCCAGAAGAAACAACCCACTGGGATTAATCTGGAGCCTTTTACACATAGTGGGGCACTTAATGGATGGTTATACAAAAGACATGGAAAACCAAATGAGTCACTTTCTTTTCTGTGAACAACTTGGCTGGTTTCAAGGTCATTTGCAGAAGTGTCATAATTTGCTAAAGCGCAACTAGAATGGTCCCAGGCGAAAGGATAGTAGCTGGACTTGTATCTGGCTTTTCCTGTTGACTTGTCTGAAGCCTGACCTCTGGTGTATTTGCTCTTCCTTTTACCCATACTCGAGTTTAGAGGATGGCACTGGCAGGTTTACGATATGCTGACTCTAGGCCTTCCCCCACTCCTAGGGGCAGAGGTAGCATATGGAAAGTCTTTCTTAGGAGAGAAACCCTATGAGGACAGTTATACTCTGTCCTATAGGGTCGCTATGAGTTGGACTTGACTCGATAGCAATGGGTTTGGCTTTTTGTTTTGTTTTCGCCCTCAACATTTCTAGAACTTTGAAATTCGGAATCTGTTTCTTTTGAACAGTTTAGTTGATTTGCTTGATGGAGAAACTCTGAACTCAGCCCCAATGGGAGCTGTTATCCGTGAGAATCTCAGTGGGGTGGTTTCAGGTTTGCTGCTGCCAGGGCCCTGCAGATTGGTCCTAGGTGAGATTTTTGTTAATCTTTCAGTTGTGCACGAGGAGGATAGTGCAAAATGTTAGACTACACACTCATGTACAATACGAGATTGGGGTTCTGATTTTTCAAGGGGTGCCTGACTTCCTTGGGCTGGTTTAGGCAGCCTCCCTCAGGACTGTCTCTCTGAGTCAGTATAGAAATGTGTTTTAATCCATGTTGACAGTCAGGGGCAGCATTTCTCATCTCCTGGTTTTATTCAAAGAGTCCATGGGTGATTCAAATGGTTAAATACTCAGCTACTAACTGAAAGATTGACAGTTCAAACCCACCCAGAGGCAGCTCAAAAGAAAGGCCTGGAGATCTATTTTTGAAAGGCCATGGCCTGCGAAAACCCTATGTACACTTCTAGTCTGACACACACACGGTCTCCATAAGTCAAAATCACCCCACGGGCAACCGGTTTGGTTTTTTTGGTTAGCTTTATTAAAGTGAATACAGTTCTCAGCTCTATCGGGAACACAAGGCTCAGTTTGGGCCCCTGCTGGGGAATTCAGTCATACTTTCAAATCTGAAGTATGGTCATGGCTGGCCGTTCAGCTTCAACTCTTACTCAGCTCTCTGGCCTTCCTTTCCCTTTCCCTTTTGGCACATGGAAACTTCCCTTCTTGTTTTGATTTCAACTATGGATAAAAATTTTGAAAGAGGTTTTTTTAAAAAAATATATTTTTAGTGTTTTTAAAAGTTAACCTTTTCATATTGGGATAATTGTAGATTTGCATGCCATTGTAAACTCACCCAGAGAGGTCCTATGTATCCTTTGGCCAGTTTCCCTCAATGGTATCATCTTGCCGAATTGCAGTATAGTATCACAACCAGGGTATTGACGTTGATATAGTCAAGATAGGAACATTTCCATTGTAAGAATCTTTCATCATGGCCCATTTATAGGCACACCTACTTTTCTTTTACCCTACTTCCTCTTTAACCCTTGCAACCACTAATCAGTTCTCTACTTTTATAATGTGTTCATTCCAAGGATGTTATATAAGTTGAATCTTATAGTACATGACCTTTTAGGATTGGCTTTTTTCACTCAGCATAATTCTCTGTAGGCTCAGCCAGGTTCTTGCCTGTGTCAATTGTTCAGTCCTTCTTACGGCTGAGTAGGTTATTGTTTAAAGGTTTTCCGTCTTGCTGGACTGTCCCTCTACTTGTCCTTTGACCAGAGAGTGTGGGCTTTTGTTGGAGCTTTTTGCCTGTGCCTGTTGGCATTTCTGAGTTGCTGGCTTTTTCTACTTCAAGTCTGGAAAATATGAAGCAAAACAAAAACCCAAGAAACTCAACACTGTGTTTGTTGTTCAGTGAGTCCTGAGGTTTGTAGCTGGTGTGCCTTCTCCTCTCAGAGTCTTCTTTCGTAATCTTCTTGTTTGTTTATATATAATATCCAGGGTTTTTAGTTTTAATTAGTGGGAAAATGCATCTATCCCATCTTCCCAGAGATGGAGGTCCAGGATGGGGTGTATCTGATGTAACATTTCCATGTGTTTGGAGAGTGTGGGGGAAGTTTTCCCATATCTGTTTAATTTTCCAACTTGACTGCAAATCTGACCTTTAATATATGTTGTTGTTAGGTGCCATGGAGTCGATTTTGACTGAGAGCAACCCCATGTGACAGAGTAGAACTTCCCCAGAGTTTTATAGGGTTTTTTAGAGGAGCAGATCACCTCGTCTTTCTTCTGTGGAGCCATTGGGTGTGTTCAAACCACCAATCTTTCAGTTAGCATCCAAGCCCTTAATTGTTGCACCACCAACTATTTATCCGTATTCTAATATGTAATTATTATACATAATAATATATAATTTATATTATATATTTATATAAATTTATCTTTTTTCCCCTTGTCTATAGAGTGTAGCTCTTTAGGGCTTAATGTATGCTTGTGGCCTAGTGGAATAGAGCAGGCAGAATATGCTTCTCCGGACTTGGAATATTTTGGCACATAAACAGATGTTCCTTGGGTGCTTTCAAAGAGTGGACCCTTACTTTGCCTCCAATTCATTTTTCAAGCTGCTTTGCAAATCAGTTATGTCTGTGGTGTTAGGTAGGTACATCAGAGTGGTTCGAACCCACCAGCTGCTCCACAGGAGAAAGCAGTGTCAATCTGCTTCTGTAAAGATCACAGCCTTAGAAACCCTATGGGGCATCTACCCTGTCCTGTAGGGTTGCTATGAGTTGGAATCGACTTGATAGCCATGGGTTTGGGTTTTTGGTTTTTTAGTCATATTTGAAGGAAACTGGTGGTTTCCTTGTTTAACCACATTTACAATGAAGTGAGGACCTTTATTTATGTCACCACAGGGCTCATTTGTGTTTCCCAGACCAAATGGACCATCTGCTCCAAAAAGAAATTTAATCCTTCTCTTATGGTGCAGAAAACTGTGAAGGTTTGAAATAGACTTTCCATTCCCTAGCCAGCAAGGTAGCAATCTGTGCTAGGATATGCTGTTACAGTAACTGTAACTCTATAAACTTCGTTAGTTTCTAATTTTCAGAAATACAAAGATTAAGTGATCACTGCATTTTTCTGTGTGAATACTAAAAATAGGAATTCCCAGTACCAGAAACCAGTTGCTGTCAAGTTGAGTCTGACTCATGGCAACCTCATATGTGTCAAAGTAGAACTGTGTTCCATAGGGTTTCCAATGGCTGATTTTTTTAAAGTAGATTGCGAAGCCTTTCTTTGGAGGAGGTTTTGGGTGGATTCGAACTTCCAGCCTTAACCATTTTCACCACCCAGGGACTCCTCAATGGGAATTACTGACATTTAAAAATCTGTGCCATAAGATAGCACCTCTATTAAGAGATAGATGTGCTTTGTACTGGACTACATCTGCAGTTAACTCCAGTTCCTGGCTGGAGCCGTAGATGGAAAGCCTTGCTAGTCCTTGTTCCATACAATCCAAGAATGTAACTGTGTCTGTCCTCTTGCTCTTGAACTTGGACCGGAGACTGGGGCGATGGAGCTGAGGAATGGAATCCACTGGCAAAACCATGTGGGAAAACTTTCCCAGAGCTGCTCCTTGCCTTTCTGCCTAATCTGGAAGCTTGTGGCTAATTTACAGAAGTCACTCATTCGAGTTGCAGGCTGCCTGTGTGTCGGGGTTTGTTATTCCTCACCAAGGGGGAGGGAAAGAAATGCTCTGTTTATCCCCTACCTCTGCTCCTAGGCTGAGAAATTTGCTCTGACCACTGACCTTGAGGGGCTGCCTGGTTAAGACCTCTGATTACTTAGACATTGGATTTTGGAATGGGAACTCTGGCGGGAAATTCCTTTCCTCGCTGTCAGTGCTTTGTGTTACAGGCTCATGAACATGAGTGTTTTTTTTCCCCCTCCCTCCCTTTTTGTTTTCTGCTTACTTTTCAATTTATCAGGTTCGTTTTGCCAGTTTCCAGCATGATGGATTGGAGGTGGGCAGGAGAGAACAGAAGAACTAGCACTTTGAGAAGCAGCATCATTTTCTTCCTTTGTGTTCTTTTTTTTTTAATTGTGGTAAATACAAATCTTTTGTCATTTCAACAATCTTCACACATACAATTCAGTGGCATTAATTGTATTTATCATCTTGTTTAACCATCACCATTATTCATTTCTTTAAATTTTCCCATCGCCCTTAACAGAAGTTCAATGTTTCCTAAACACTGACTTCCCTTTTCTCTCCTTTATGCCCACCTCCCCCACGTGTCTGTCAGTTTGTTGTATTGTGGGGGCTTGTGTGTTGCTGTGATGCTAGAAGCTATGCTACTGGTATTCAGGTATCAGCAGGGTCACCCATTCAGGACAAGTTTCAGCCGAGCTTCCAGACTAAGACAGACAGGAAGAAGGACCTGGCAGTCTACTTCTGAAAAGCAGTAGCCAGTGAAAACCTTATGAATAGCAGCAGAACATTGTCTGATACAGTGCTGGAAGATGAGCCCCCCAGGTTGGAAGGCATTCAAAAGATGACTGGGGAAGAGCTGCCTCCTCAAAGTAGAGTCGACCTTAATGACATGGATGGAGTAAAGCTTTCGGGACCTTCATTTGCTGATGTGGCACGACTCAAAATGAGAAGACACAGCTGTAAACATCCGTTAATAATCGGAACCTGGAATGTACGAAGTATGAATCTAGGAAAATTGGAAATCGTCAAAAGTGAAATGGAACGCATAAACATCGATATCCTAGGCATTAGTGAACTGAAATGGACTGGTGTTTGCCATTTTGAATCGGACAATCATATGGTCTACTATGCTGGGAATGACAACTTGAAGAGGAATGGTGTTGCATTCATCCTCAAAAAGAACATTTCAAGATCTATCCTGAAGCACAATGCTGCCAGTGATAGGATAATATCCATATGCCTACAAGGAAGACCAGTTAATACGACTATTATTCAAATATATACACCAACCACTAGGGCCAAAGATGAAGAAATAGAAGATTTTTATCAGCTTCTGCAGTCGGAAATTGATCGAACATGCAATCAAGATGCATTGATAATTACTGGTGATTGGAATGCAAAAGTAGGAAACAAAGAAGAAGGACCAGTAGTTGGAAAATATGACCTTGATGATAGAAACAATGCTGGAGATCAAATGACAGAATTTTGCAAGACCAACGACTTCTTCATTGCAAATACCTTCTTTCACCAACATAAACGGCGACTATACACGTGGACCTTACCCGATGGAGCACACAGAAACCAAATAGACTACATCTGTGGAAAGAGACGATGGAAAAGCTCAATATCATCAGTCAGAACAAGGCCAGGGGCCGACTGTGGAACAGACCGTCAACTGCTTATACGCAAGTTCAAGCTGAAACTGAAGAAAATCAGAGCAAGTCCACGAGAGCCAAAATATGACTTTGAGTATATCCCACCTGAATTTAGAGACCATCTGAAGAATAGATTTGATGCATTGAACACTGGTGACCAAAGACTGGATGAGTTGTGGAATGACATCAAGGACATCATACATGAAGAAAGCAAGAGGTCATTGAAAAGACAGGAAAGAGAGAGAAGACCAAGATGGATGTCGGAGGACATTCTGAAACTTGCCCTCGAACGTCAAGCAGCTAAAGCAAAAGGAAGAATTGGTGAAGTAAAAGAACTGAACAGAAGATTTCAAAGGGCATCTCGAGAAGACAAAATAAAGTAGTATAATGACGTGTGCAAAGAGCTGGAAATGGAAAACCAAAAGGGAAGAACACGCTCAGTGTTTCTCAAGCTGAAAGAATTGAAGAAAAAATTCAAGCCTCGAGTTGCAGTAGTGAGGATTCTATGGGGAAAATATTAAATGATGCAGGGAGCATCAAAAGAAGATGGAAGGAATACACAGAGTCATTACAGAGTCATTATACCAAAAAGAATTAGTCGATGTTCAACCATTTCAAGAAGTAGCATATGATCAGGAACCGATGGTGCTGAAGGAAGAAGTCCAAGCTGCTCTGAAGGCATTGGTGAAAGGCAAGGCTCCAGGAATTGATGGAATATCAATTGAGGTGTTTCAACAAACGGATGCAGCACTGGAGGTGTTCACTCGGCTATGCCAAGAAATATGGAAGACAGCTTCCTGGCCAACTGGCTGGAAGACATCCATATTTATGCCTATTCCCAAGAAAGGTGATCCAACCAAATGTGGAAATTATTTTTTTTTATCATTAATATCACACGTAAGCAAAATTTTGCTGAAGATCATTCAAAAACGGCTGCAGCAGTATATCGACAGAGAAATGCCAGAAATTCAGGTAGGTTTCAGAAGAGGACGTGGAACCAGGGATATCATTGCTGATGTCAGATGGATCCTGGCTGAAAGCAGAGAATACCAGAAGGATGTTTCCCTGTGTTTTATTGACTATGCAAAGGCATTTGACTGTGTGGATCATAACAAATTACGGATAACATTGTGAAGAATGGAAATTCTAGTACACTTAATTGTGCTCATGAGGAAACTGTACACAGATCAAGAGGCGTTTGTTCGGACAGAACAAGGGGATACTGACTGGTTTAAAGTCAGGAAAGGTGTGCGTCAGGGTTGTATTCTTTCACCATATCTATTCAATCTCTATGCTGAGGAAATAATCCGAGAAGCTGGACTATATGAAAAAGAATGGGGCATCAGGATTGGAGGAAGACTCAGTAACAACCTGTGTTATGCAGATGACACAACCTTGCTTGCTGGAAGTGAAGAGGACTTGAAGCACTTACTACTGAAGATCAAAGACCACAGCCTTCAGTATGGATTACACCTCAACATAAAGAACAAAAATCCTCACAACTGGACCAATGAGCAACATCCTGATAAATGGAGAAAAGATTGAAGTTGTCAAGGATTTCACTTTACTTGGATCCACAATCAACAACCGTGGAAGCAGCAGTCAAGAAATCAAAAGATGCATTGCATTGGGTAAATCTGCTGCAAAAGACCTCTTTAAAGTGTTGAAGACCAAAGATGTCACCTTGAAGACTAAGGTGCGCCTGACCCAAACCACGGAATTTTCAATCGTATCATATGCATGTGAAAGCTGGACAGTGAATAAGGAAGACTGAAGAAGAACTGACGCCTTTGAATTGTGGTGTTGGCAAAGAATATTGAATATACCATGGACTGCTAGAAGAACGAAAAAATCTGTCTTAGAAGAAGTACAACCAGAATGCTCCTTAGAAGCAAGGATGGCGAGACTGTGTCTTACGTACTTTTGACATGTTGTCAGGAGAGATCAGTCCCTGGAGAAGGACATCATGCTTGGCAAAGTACAGGGTCAGTAGAAAAGAGGAAGACCCTCAATGAGGTGGATTGTCACAGTGGCTGCAACAAGGAGCTCAAGCATAACAAGGATTGTAATGATGGTTCACGACTGGGCATTGTTTCATTTTGTTGTGCATAGGGTTGCTATGAGTCGGTACCGACTCGAGGGCACCTGACAACAACAACAACATAGCAGTTCCACTAAATTTTTGGAGTCAGGAGACCAGAGCTCAAGTCCTAGCTGTATTCTTTACTGTTTGAGTGACTTAGACTAGATACTGCACCTCTTTGTGTGTGTTACTTCGGCGGACTGTGTCCTTGCTACTAAGTGTGAGGCTGATGGACTAGTATTTGTGAGAAATGCAGATTCTCAGATCCTACCCTGATCTGATCAATCAAAACAAAATCAATCAGTTCCTAAAATTTAACAAGATCCCCAGGTGATGAGGATGTGTGTTAAAATTTGAGAAGGACTGGCCTGTCAAATTCAGATATACTAACAGATTCTGAGTTCAACTTTTTTATGTATTGCATCTTTTTGACAAATTGTTCACTGGAAATCGTTCACCTTCCGGGATAGCTGCTGTCTTTTCTCAAGTTCTTTAATTTTCAACTCTGTAGTGAGGTGCTCAGCAACAATCTCTTGTTTCTGGCTCTTTATGTAAGCTATTGGAGAGAGACAGACTTTCTGGACTGCAGGAAGGCTGGGACAAAGACAGCTAGCATTGTTTGTGCTTTTAATGCCCCCAGCCCAGAGGATGTGACCTTATTGATGCTAAGCATACTTTAAAATTGAGGTTAAAATTATTTTAAACTTATAAACATTCTCTTAAGAAATTTTAAGTGTGGATTTTTGCAGGATGGTGATGAAAGTCTTGGTATGAAAAGGCAGTGACAAAGCAAGAATTAGATTTTCTTCTCAGCTCTGGAAGTCCCTGGGTGATGCAATTGTTTGCACTTGACCACTAATCCAGTGGTTAGTAGTTTGAACCCACCCAGCTATACCACAGAAGAAAGATCTGGCAATCTGCTTCTATTAAAATTGCAGCCAACAAAACCCTATGGACTTCTACTCTGTAACACATATGGCTGCCATATGTCAGAGTCGACTTGACAACAATGGGTTCTCAGCTCTGACAGCTCCTGGATGATGCTCATGGCTGCTAACCAAAAGGTTGGAGGTTGAATCCACCCAGAGGTTGCTTTGGAAGAAAGGCCTAGAAATCTACTAGTGAAAAATCAGCCATTGAAAAGCCTATGGAGCACGGTTTTACTCTGACACACATGGGCTACTGAAGAAGATGTAAAATTATCCTTTACCATCATTAATTTGAAGTTACATTGGAGCAGCGGGCATGTCACAGCTTGGAAGATGAGTGGGGACAACGATCCAGTTTCCCTTCTGAGTGGGAATTCTTTTCCATCTGGAAGGTTATGATGGCGTTTGCCTTGGCAAACGACCAGGGAATGATTTGAAATCTACTGGTAAGTGCTTTCACTTCTTCCTCTGGAAATGCTTCTCTGTTTTACTACTTAATTTATTTACATTCAACTGTTTTAATGAACAGATGCAAGTTTGATAAGTGGGCTTGTTTTCCCTTGTGCTTTCATCTCTAACCTAGGCCTCTCTGATTTAGGCTTAAGACTTCAGGAAGGTATTTTGTTAGTAAGAGGCATTGAATGACTTGGAGTTGGGAGACCCGTGCTCTAATCTGACTCTGCTCCTATCTAGCAGAGAGATCTAAAGCAAGTACTTAACACCTCGGGAATGTGGCTTCCTTGTCTGAGGAATGAGGGCATAGGCTGAACAATTTCTAAGATCTCCCTGACTTGGGAGCTCTGATGCTGTGACTGGTCTTTGGCCAAGACATATACCATCACGTGGCCGTGTGTGTAGAAGTAGGAGAGTGTTTTGTTGTTTATTTTATTGGTGAATGGGTAAAAATTTCTCTTCGAAAATTGAATCTGAAAAACTAAAAAGTCGAAAAACATTATAATGAGAAACAGTGTTCTAGCCCATGTTGTATACCAAACCAAAAACCAAACCTGTTGCTATTGAGTTGATTCCGACTCATAGAGACCCTATAGGACAGAGTAGAACTGCCCCATATGGTTTCCAAGGAGCAGCTGGTAGATTCAAAATGCTGATCTTTTGGTTAGTAGCCAAGCTCTTAATGACTGCACCACCAGGGCCCCCCAGGTTGTACAGACGCTGGATACTTAAACTGTGACATTTTCTGTGCTGTGGAGATGTGGCACTTGGTGGCAGGAGGATGATGCTGATGTCAGAAGTTTCGTGTGATGATTTACTCTGGAACTTTTCCTTGGCCACACTGATGAAAGAGGCATGTAGTGTAAAGAGCCTGTTGGGCTCTTGATTTAGACAGATTTTGGTCATTAGCTCTGTAATTTTGGGAAAATTATCTCTGAACTTGTAAATGGGGGCTGATAATATCTATATTATTTGTTTGCTGTGAATATTAAATGATATAATATTATGCATGTAACACCATGCCTTGAATAGAGTAAATGTTCTAGAACTTGTAGCCATTATTATTATTATTACTGCTACTACTACAGAATAACCACATGGTTCAGTGTCCTACAGATAACGAGTCTTCAAATGTTCAGATAAATAATTTGACTTATTCACACTTATTCTAGTGTCCTAGAATTAGCATATGCTTCTATATATATAAAAAAAATTATTTAGTCTTTTGGACAAAATAAGCAAGTTTTTCAATTATTTCTTCTTCTTCTCTTAACATAAAAACCAAAATAAAATAAACGTTTTTTTTCTACCTTAGACTTGACCATTTAAAATTTTTACTCCATCTCTGCCAATCTTTCCCTCCATCCCAGATCCAGCCATTCCTTCTTTGCACCCCGCCCCCTGGCCCCAGTCCCTCACCAAGAACTCTCTGGTGAAAGGAAACAACAAAGCTTCCCGGAAGTCTCTGCTAGCAGCTTGCCCTTAGGTGTGATTAATGACCCTCTGTTTGGAGCCTGGAGCCCTGGTGGCACAGTGGTTAAGAGAGTGACTGCTAACCAAACAGTCAGCAGTTCAAATCCACCAGTTGTTCCTTGGAAACCCTATGGGGCAGTTCTACTCTGTCCTATGGGGTCATTATGAGTCGGAATTGACTCAATGGTAGTGGGTTTGGTTTTGGTGTTATCCTCATAAAGAAGGAGCCCTGGTTATGCAGTGATCAAAGCACTTGGCTGCTCACCAAAAGGTTGGCAGTTCGAACCTGCCAGCCACTCCACAGGAGAAAGATGTGGCAGTCTGCTTCTGTAAAGATTACAGCCTTGAAAACCCTGTGGGGCAGTTGTACTCCGTCCTGTAGGGTCGCTATGAGTTGGAATTGACATAACAGAAATGGTTTGATTTTTTCCTGTGGGATCCTCATAAAACTTTCTGCTGAGTAGCTCATGTCTGAAACTTGGAGGTGCGTGAGAGCCTGTGGCAACCTGGGTCAGGAAGTCTCCCTTTAACTCTTCTGACTGATGCACAGGTGGTTTCCTAAAGGAGTTGTGTTGTTCATCTGAATCATAAGACCCTCACAGTAATGGTGTATCATGATCTTGTGGGATCTGCTTGTACAGGCTACAGGATATGGAAAAAAAATCTGTTTAGAGCAAAAATGACCAGGCTTTGCCCCCATCCCTTCATTTTATGATGTTTTTATTATTTTAAACAGGTAATGTATTCACATGGTATAAAATTTAAAAGATACAAAAGGGTTTGTGGTACAATGTTAAGTCTCCCACCTACCTCTGCCTCCCAGAGCCACCTGGCTTACCTCCCCAGCATCGACCACTGTTATGACTTTCTTGCCTATCCCTCCAGAGATATTGACTATAGACTTTTAAAATCTCAGGGTCTCTGTGGAGAAAAGAAGTCGTGCATGCAAATCAGGCCCTATGGAATCTGTAGACTAGAGCTGTAACCTGGTGGCAGAATTAGAGCAGGCTCTGAACTTGGGACCAGAATATCTTCATTAAGCTCTTCCGAGACTCCAGCTTGCCATGAAGGGAGTTGGCTTTGACAGCCAGGAACAATGACTATGGGTGATAAAGAACTCCCTTGACTATTCCCTATAGAGCCCCTGTCCATTCTATTAATGTCACTCTTGGAAATATTCCACAGTCAGTGCAGTGAATGTCTAAGCAGGGTTTTGCACACAGAAGTGCAAATACCAACATCTTTTGTTGTTGTTGGTAGGTGCTGTCGATTCTGACTTATAGCAACCCTGTGCCATCCTCACAATAGTACGTATGTTTGAGCCCATTGTTGCAGCCGTTGCGTCAATCCTCTTTTTCAGTGGCCCTCTGCTTTACCAAGCATGATGTTCTTCTCCAGGGACTGGTCCCTCCTGATGACATGTCCAAAGTAAGCAAGACGAAGTCTTGCCATCCCCACTTCCAAAGAGCATTCTGGCTGTACTTCTTCCAAGACAGATTTGTTTGTTTTTCTGGAAGTCCATGGTATGTGAATATTCTTCCCCAATACCATAGTTCAAAGGCATCAATTCTTCTCTAGTCTTCCTCCTTTATTGTCCACTTTTGTATGCATATAAGGCAATGGAAAAGGCCATGGCTTGGGTAAGATGCACCTTAGTCATGAAAGTAACATCTTTGCTCTTTCACCTTTTTTGATTTTAAAGAGGTCTTTTGCAGCAGATTTGCTCAATGCCATATGTCGTTGGATTTTTTGACTGCTGCTTCCATGAGCATTGATTGCGGATTTAAATACAATGAAATCCTTGACAACTTCAATCTTTTCTCTCTTTATCATGATGCTGCTTATTGGTCCATTGTGAGGATTTTTGTTTTCTTTATGTTGAAGTGTAATCCATACTGAAGGCAGTAGTCTTTGATCTTCATCAGTAATTGGTTCAAGTACTTTTCACTTTCAGCAAGAGAGGTTGTGTCATCTGCGTATTGCGGGTTGTTAAAGAGTCTTCCTCCAATCCTGATGCCACATACTTCTTTTTTTAATAATTTTTATTGTGCTTTAAGTGAAAGTTTACAAATCAAGTCAGCCTGTCACATATAAGCTTATATACACCTTACTACATACTCCCATTTACTCTCCCCCTAATAAGTCAGCCCGCTCCCTTCTTCCAGTCTCTCCTTTCGTGACCGTTTTGCCAGTTTCTAACCCTCTCTACCCTCCCATCTCCCCTCCAGACAGGAGATGCCAATACAGTCTCAAGTGTCCACCTGATACAAGTAGCTCACTCTTCATCAGCATCTCTCTCCAACCCATTGTCCAGTCCCTGCCATGTCTGATGAGTACTCTTCGGGAATGGTTCCTGTCCTGGGCCAACAGAAGGTTTGGGGGCCGTGACCGCTGGGATTCTTCTAGTCTCAATCAGACCATTAAGTCTGGTCTTTTTGTGAGAATTTGGGGTCTGCATCCCACTGTTCTCCTGCTCCCTCAGGAGTTCTCTGTTGTTCTCCCTGTCAGGGCAGTCATCGGTTGTGGCCGGGCACCATCTAGTTCTTCTGGTCTCAGGATGATGTAAGTCTCTAGTTCATGTGGCCCTTTCTGTCTCGGGCTCATAGTTATCATGTGACCTTGGTGTTCTTCATTCTCCTTTGATCCAGGTGGGTTGAGACCAATTGATGCATCTTAGATGGCCACTTGTTAGCATTTAAGACCCCAGACGCCACACTTAAAAGTGGGATGCAGAATGTTTTCATAATAGTATTATTATGCCAATTGACTTATAAGTCCCCTGAAGCCATAGTCCCCAAACCCCCGCCCTTGCTCCGCTGACCTTCAAAGCGTTCAGTTTATCCCGGAAACTTCTTTGCTTTTGGTCCAGTCCAGTTGAGCTGACCTTCCCTGTATTGAGTATTGTCCTTCCCTTCACCTAAAGTAGCTCTTATTTACTAACTAATCAGTAAATAACCCTCTGCCACCCTCCCTCCCTCCCCCCTCTCGTAACCACAAAAGTATGCGTTCTTCTCAGTTTATACTATTTCTCAAGAACTTATAATAGTGGCCTTATACAATATTTGTCCTTTTGCCTCTGACTAATTTTACTCAGCATAATGCCTTCCAGATTCCTCCATGTTATGAAATGTTTCACAGATTCCTCACTGTTCTTTATTGATGCGTAGTATTCCATTGTGTGAATATACCACAATTTATTTAACCGTTCATCTATGGATGGACACCTTGGTTGCTTCCATCTTTTTGCTATTGTAAACAGTGCTGCAGTAAACATGGGTATGCATATATCTGTTCGTGTAAAGGCTTTTATTTCTCTAGGGTATATTCCATGGAATGGGATTTCTGGGTTGTATGGTAGTTCTATTTCTAGCTTTTTAAGAAAATGCCAGATAGATTTCCAAAGTGGTTGTACCATTTTACATTCCCACCAGCAGTGTATAAGAGTTCCAATCTCTCCGCAGCCCCTCCAATATTTATTATTTTGTGTTTTTTAGATTCATGCCAGCCTTGTTGGAGTGAGATGGAATCTCATCGTAGTTTTAATTTGCATTTCTCTAATGGCTAATGATCGAGAGCATTTTCTCATGTATCTGTTAAAAAAAAGCTGCCTGAATATCTTCTTTAGTGAAGTGTATGTTCATATCCTTTGCCCACTTTTTGATTGGGTTGTTTGTGTTTTTTTTTTGTGGTTGAGTTTTAACAGAATCATATAGATTTTAGAGATCAGGCACTGGTCAGAGATGTCATAGCTGAAAATTTTTCCCAATCTGTAGGGGGTCTTTTTACTCTTTTGGTGAGGTCTTTAGATGAAAATACATGTTCGATTTTTAGGAGCTCCCAGTTATCTGGTTTCTCTTGGTCATTTTTAGTAATGTTTTATATTCTGTTTATGCCTTGTATTAGGGCTCCTAAGGTTGTCCCTATTTTTTCTTCCATGATCTTTATCGTTTTAGTCTTTATGTTTAGGTCTTTGATCCACTTGGAGTTAGTTTTTGTGCATGGTGTGAGGTATGGGCCCTGTTTCATTTTTTTGCAAATGAATATCCAGTTATGCCAGCACCATTTGTTAAAAAGACTATCTTTTCCCCAATTAACTGACACTGGGCCTTTGTCAAATATCAGCTCCTCATATGTGGATGGATTTATATCTGGGTTCTCAATTCTGTTCCATTGGTCTATGTGCCTGTTGTTGTACCAGTACCAGGCTGTTTTGACTACTGTGGCTGTATAATATGTTCTAAAATCAGGTAGAGTGAGGCCTCCCACTTTCTTCTTCTTTTTCAGTAGTGCTTTACTTACCCGGGGCTTCTTTCCCTTCCATATGAAGTTGGTGATTTGTTTCTCTAACACCTTAAAAAATGACATTGGAATTTGGATCGGAAGTGCATTGTATGTATAGATGGCTTTTGGTAGAATAGACATTTTTACTATGTTAAGTCTTCCTGTCCATGAGCAAGGTATGTTTTTCCACTTAAGTAGGTCCTTTTTAGTTTCTTGCAGTAGTACTTTGTAGTTTTCTTTGTATAGGTCTTTTACATCTTTGGTAAGATTTATTCCTAAGTATTTTATCTTCTTGGGGGCTACTGTGAATGGTATTGATTTCGTGATTTCCTCTTCGATGTTCTCTTTGTTGATGTAGAGGAATCCAAGTGGTTTTTGTATGTTTATCTTGTAACCTGAGACTCTGCCGGACTCTTCTATTAGTTTCAGTAGTTTTCTTGAGGATTCCTTAGGATTTTCTGTGTATAAGATCATGTCATCTGCAAATAGAGATAATTTTACTTCTTTGTTGCCAATTCGGATGCCCTTTATTTCTTTGTCTAGCCTAATTGCTCTGGCTAGGACCTCTAGCACAGTGTTGAATAAGATTGGTGACAAAGGGCATCCTTGTGTAGTTCCCGTTCTCAAGGGAAGTGCATTCAGGTTCTCTCCACTTAGAATGATGTTGGCTGTTGGCTTTGTATAGATGCTCTTTATTAAGTTGAGGAATTTTCCTTCAATTCCTATTTTGGTGAGAGTTTTTATCATCAATGGCTGTTGGACTTTGTCAAATGCCTTTTCTGCATCTATTGATAAGATCATGTGGTTTTTGTCTTTTGTTTTATTTATATGGTGGATTCCATTAATGGTTTTTCTAGTATTAAACCAACCTTGCATACCTTGTATAAATCTCACTTGGTTGTGGTGGATTATTTTTTTAATATGTTGTTGAATTCTATTGGCTAGAATTTTGTTGAGGATTTTTGCATTTATGTTCATGAGGGATATAGGTCTGTAATTTTTTTTTGTGGTGTCTTTACCTGGTTTTGGTATCAGGGATATGGTGGCTTCATAGAATAAGTTAGGTAGTATTTCATCATTTTCTATGCTTTGAAATACCTTTAATAGTAGTGGTGTTAACTCTTCTCTGAAAGTTTGGTAGAACTCTGCAGTGAAGCCGTCCGGGCTGGGGCTTTTTTTTGTTGGGAGTTTTTTGATCACCTTTTCAAGCTCCTTTTTTTTATGGGTCTGTTTAGTTGTTCTAATTCTGATTGTGTTAGTTTAGGTAGGTAGTGTTTTTCTAGGAATTCATCCATTTCTTCTAGGTTTGCAAATTTGTTAGAGTACAATTTTTCGTAATAATCTGATATGAATCTTTTAATTTCATTTGGGTCTGTTGTGATATGGCCCATCTCGTCTCTTGTTTGGGTTGTTTGTTTCCTTTCCTGTATTTCTTTAGTCATTCTGGCCAATGGTTTATCAGTTTTGTTAATTTTTTCAAAGAACCAGCTTTTGGCTTTGTTAATTCTTTCCATTGTTGTTATGTTCTCTATTTCATTTAGTTCTGCTCTAATTTTTATTATTTGTTTTCTTCTGGTGCCTGATGGATTCTTTTGTTGCTCGCTTTCTATTTGTTCAAGTTGTAGGGACAGTTCTCTGATTTTGGCTCTTTCTTCTTTATGTATGTGTGCATTTATTGATATAAATTGACCTCTGAGCACTGCTTTTGCTGTGTCCCAGAGGTTTTGATAGGAAGTGTTTCCATTCTCGTTGCATTCTATGAATTTCTTTATTCCCTCCTTAATGTCTTCTATAACCCAGTCTTTTTTGAGCAGGGTATTGTTCAGTTTCCAAGTACTTGATTTCTTTTCCCTGATTTTTCTGTTACTGATGTCCACTTTTATGGCCTTGTGGTCTGAGAAGATGCTTTGTAATATTTCGTTGTTTTGGATTCTGCAAAGGTTTGTTTTATGACCTAATATGTGATCTATTCTAGAGAATGTTCCATGTGCGCTAGAAAAAAAAGTATACTTTGCAGCTGTTGGGTGGAGTGTTCTGTATAGGTCTATGAGGTCAAGTTGGTTGATTGTAGCAATTAGGTCTTCCGTGTCTCTATTGAGCTTCTTACTGGAAGTCCTGTCCTTCTCCGAAAGTGGTGTGTTGACGTCTCCTACTATAATTGTGGAGGTGTCTATCTCACTTTTCAGTTCTGTTAAAGTTTATTTTATGTATCTTGCAGCCCTGTCATTGGGTGCGTAAATATTGAATATGGTTATATCTTCCTGATCAATTGTCCCTTTAATCATTATGTAGTATCTTTCTTTATCGTTTGTGGTGGATTTAACTTTGAAGTCTATTTTGTCAGAAATTAATATTGCTACTCCTGCTCTTTTTTGATTGTTGTTTGCTTGATATATTTTTTTCCATCCTTTGAGTTTTAGTTTGTTTGTGTCTCTAAGTCTAAGGTGTGTCTCTTGTAGGCAGCATATAGATGGATCGTGTTTCTTTATCCTGCCTGAGACTCTCTGTCTCTTTATTGGTGCATTTAGTCCATTTACATTCAGTGTAATTATAGATAAGTATATGTTTAGTGCTGTCATTTTGTTGCCTTTTTGTGTGTGTTGTTGACAATTTCATTTTTCCACTTACTTTTTTGTGCTGAGACGTTTTTCTTTGTAAATTGTGTGTTCCTCATTTTCGTAGTAGTCGTATTTATGTTTGCTGAGTTGTTATGTTTTTCTTGGTTTTTATTTTGAGTTATGGAATTGTTAGACCTCTTTGTGGTTACCTTAATATTTACCTGTATTTTTCTAAGTAAAAACCTAACTTGTATCGTCCTATATTGCCTTGTTTTCCTCTCCATATGGCAGTTCTATGCCTCCTGTATTTCGTCCCTCTTTTTGATTATTGTGATCTTTTACATAATGACTTCAATGATTCCCTGTTTTGAGCATTTTTTTCTTTTTAAAATTAATGTTAATTTGTTTTTGTGATTTCCTTATTTGAGTTGATATCAGGATGTTCTGTTCCGTGACCTCGTGTTGTGTTGTTATCTGATGTTATTGATTTTCTGACCAAACAATTTCCTTTAGTATTTCTTGTAGCTTTGGTTTGGTTTTTGCAAATTCTCTAAGCTTTTGTTTATGTGTAAATGTTTTAATTTTGCCTTCATATTTGAGAGAGGGTTTTGCTGGATAAATGATCCTTGGCTGGCAGTTTTTCTCCTTCAGTGCTCTATATATGTCATCCCATTGCCTTCTTGACTGCAGGGTTTCTGCTGAGTAGTCTTAACTTATTCTTATTGATTCTCCTTTGTAGGAGACCTTTCTTTTATCCCTGGCTGCTTTGAAAATTTCCTCTTTATCTTTGGTTTTGGCAAGTTTGATGATAATATGTCTTGGTGATTTTCTTTTTGGATCAATCTTAAATGGAGTTTGATGAGCATCTTGGATAGATATCCTTTCGTCTTTCAAGATGTCAGGGAAGTTTTCTGCCAACAGATCTTCAACTATTCTCTCTGTATTTTCTGTTATCCCTCCTTGTTCTGGAACTCCAATCACACGCAAGTTATTCTTCTTGATAGAGTCCCACATGATTCTTAGGGTTTCTTCCTTTTTTTAAATTCTTTTATCTGATTTTTCTTCAACTGTATTGGTGTCAATTGCCTTATCCTCCATCTCCCTGACTCTGCATTCCAATTGCTCGATTCTGCTCCTCTGACTTCCTACTGAGTTGTCTAATTCTGTAATTTTACTGTTAATCTTTTGGATTTCTGGATGCTGTCTCTATGGATTCTTGTAGCTTATTAATTTTTCCTCTACGTTCTTGAATAATCTTTTTGATTTCAACTGCTTTATCAGTGTGTTCCTTGGCTTTTTGTATAGATTGCTTTATTTAATTTTTGAGGTCATCCCTGATGTCTTGAAGCATTCTGTAAATTAGTTTTTTATATTCTGCATCTGGCAATTCCAGGATTGTATCTTCATTTGGGAAAGATTTTGATTCTTTAATTTGGGATGTTGTAGAAGTAATCATGGTCTGCTTCTTTATGTGGTTTGATATTGAGTGCTGTCTCTGAGCCATCTATAAGATATTGTAATGATTTATTTTATATTTGCTCACTGACTCTTATCTTGTTTTGTTTTCTTTCAATATACGTAGATGGGCTACTAGATTGCACTGTCTTGATTGTTGTAGCCTTTGAATCACTTGTGTCTTATTACCAGTTGGTTTGGGCCATTACCAGAAATATAAGCCTAAGAGTCCATTCACTATTCTTGAGTAGAATCTGATTTTGGGTCACCAAGTGTGTGGGGTAGACTGTCACCTATTCACTTAGAGGAGTAGTGGTGATAATTGTGTACACCAGATTCTAGTAGCAGCAGGGGGTCACATTCCAGGGGGGGCAGGATGCTGACAGGCTTCCCCCAAGTGCCAGTGAGGTAGGTGTGTCTCTATTTCTAATGTACTTTGGTGGGTGGGCTCTGCAGCTGTACCTTAGGCACCCAATGCATGTACCTCTACAGATTGGTAGATGTCACTATCCTCAGACCCCTGTGGCAGGAGGTTAGGTGGTTTGGGTGGAGCTTCAGCCCTTAGTTCCCTGTTGTGGGTCAGTGAGGGCTCTGTTTAATAGGTAGAGATATCAGACCTGGGAAACTTGTCTTTCCAGTAATCTGCTAAAACAATTACGGTCAGATCACTGTCAGAATTGCCTTTGCATTATAACAGCCACCTTGTTCCCTGTAGGGATGAAAGCCCAAGACTGTGAATCTCATATGCTTGGCTGGAGCTGGTTCTGTATTTTTAGTCCAATTTTGGAAAGTCAGGGAAGGATTTTTGGTCCCTGGGTTTTTTGTAGCTGCTTCTCTCAGGCCAGGAGAATGGGTTAGGAAAAGACAAAACAAAACAAACAAACAAAAAACCACAGAGCACTTCACTCTCTGGCCCAGTAAATTCCAATGTTAATGAAGCCACCTGGGAAGGGGAGGGGAGGGATCAGATAGATAAGAGAGAGTAGCACCCAGGAATATAGACAAAGGTACTTATCTTGCTTGGTGAGGACTGTTTTATCTGAGATTCCCGAGGGGCGGGTAGCCTATGTGCGTTGGCTGGGTCGAGATTGCCCCTGGGGGTCACGCCCGCTTCCTGTGCATGTACTGTCTCAGAAGCGGTGGTCAGTTCCTCTGCTCCTGGTCCAAAGCCCAGTGCCTGTTCCCCGGCTGGGATGCCGCACTCCAGGCTCCAAAACCAGTCTCTGCCTCCTGGTGACTTCTCCTCCTGTCAGCCACGTCACTGCTTTGCCTGGGTGCACTGGCTGGGCTTCCCCTGAGGTCACTTCAGGGGGCTAGGGCTGCCTCCCGTGTTTGCGCCGTCTCAGGATGCCATGCTCAGCTCCCCTACACCCAATCCAAAACCCGGCGCCAAGGTTTTCTGACTGGGACGCTGCCTCCAGGCTCCGAACACAGTCGCTGCTTCCCTGTGGTTGCTCGTTCATGCTCTCGTTAGCCCCGTTAGTGTGCAGCCTGCTTGTGCTGGCTGAGTCTCTACGGAGTTTACCCCAGGGGGCTAGGGGTTAGGGCTGTGTCCCATGCCTGCCCCGCCTCAGCAAGTCGCTATCAGCCCCGCCACTCGGCACCAGGGAACCGCGAGGGCTCAAGGCTGTGGAGTGGGTCGCGGGTTCCAGAAGTGGTCGCTGGTTCAGGGCGCAGCTTTTCGCTCAACTGTCACTCAGGTCAACTCTTTAGATCTGTGTTTGATGGTCAGGGTTCGTAAATTGTCATGTATGTGATCGATTCACTTGTTTTTCTGAGTCTTTGTTGCAAGAGGAATCCGAGGTAGCGTCTACCTAGTCAGCCATCTTGGCCCCGCCTTTGCCACATACTTCTTTACGTAGTCCAGTTCTCAGATTATTTGCCCAGCATACAGATTGATTGAATAAGTATGGTGAAAGGATACAACCCTGACACACAACTTTCCTGATTTTAAACCATGCAATGTTCACTTCCTCTGTTCAAATGATGGCCTTTTGGTCTATGTACAGGTTCTGCATGTTGTTGTTAGGTACTGTCCAGTTGGTTTGAACTCATAGTGACCGTATGTACAACAGAATGAAACTCTGGTCCTGTCACATCCTCACAATCTTTGTTATGCTTGAGCCCATTGTTGCAGCCGCTGTGTCAATACATCTTGTTGAAGGTCTTCCTCTTTTTCTCTGACTGTCTACTTTACTAAGCATGATGCCCTTCTCCAGGGACTGATCCCTCCTGATAACAAGTTCAAAGTATGTGAGACATCGTCTCACTGTCATTGCTTCTAAGGAGCATTATGATTGTACTTCTTCCAAAACAGGTGTTTGTTCTTTTGGCAGTCCATGGTATATTCAATATTCTTGTCCAACACCACAATACAAAGGCATCAATTCTTCAGCCTTCCTTATTCATGGCCCAGCTTTCCCATGCATATGAGGTGATTGAAAACATCATGGCTTGGGTCAGGTGCACTTTAGTCTTCAAAGTGATGTCTTTGCTTTTCAACACTTTAAAGAGGTCTCTTGCAGCACATTTGCCTAAACCAATGCAACTTTTGATTTCTTGACTACTGCTTCCATGGGTGTTGATTGTGGATTCAAGTAAAATGAAATTCTTGACAACTTCAATCTTTTCTCCATTTATCAAGATGTTGCTTATTGATCCAGTAGTGAGGATTTTAGTTTTCTTTATGTTGAGGTGTAATCCATATTGGAGGTGGTGGTCTTTGATCTTTGTCAGTAAGTGCTTCAAATCCTCTTCACTTTCAGCAAGCAAGGTTGTGTCATCTGCATAACACAGGTTGTCAATGAGTCTTCCTCCAATCCTGATGCCCCATTCTTCTTCATATAGTCCAGCTTCTCGGATTATTTCCTCAGCATACAGATTGAATAGGTATGGTGAAAGGACACAGCCCTGATGCACACCTTTCCTGACTTTAAACCAATCAGTATCCCCTTGTTCTATCTGAACAACTGCCTCTTGATCTCTGTACAGGTTCCTTATGAGCACGATTAAGTGTACTGGAATTCCCATTCTTCACAATGTTGTCCATAATTTGTTATGATCCATACAGTCAAATGCCTTTGCATAGTCAATAAAACACAGGTAACCATCTTTCTGGTATTCTCTGCTTTCAGCCAGGATCCATCTGACATCAGCATTGATATCCCTGGCTCTACTTCCTCTTCTGAATCCAGCTTGAATTTCTGGCATTTCTCTGTCAATATACTGCTGCAGCTGTTTTTGAATGATCTTCAGCAAAATTTTACTTGCACGTGATATTAATGGTATTGTTTGATAATTTCTGCATTCAGTTGGATCACCTTTCTTGGGAATAGGCATAAATACGGAACTCTTCCAGTCTGTTGGCCAGGTAGCTATCTTCCAAATTTCTTGGCATAGATGAGTGAGCACTTCTAGTGCTGCGTCTGTTTGTTGAAACATCTCAGTAGATATTCCATCAATTCCTGGAGCCTTGTTTTTTGCCAATGCCTTCAGTGCAGCTTGGACTTCTTCTTTCAGTACCACCGGTTCTTGATCATATGCTGCCTCCTGAAATGGTTGAATGTCGACTAGTTCTTTTTGGTTATGGTGACTCTGTGTATTTCTTCCCCTGGAGGAATTGAAAGAAGGCCAGTGTGGCTGCAGAGCAGAGAGCAATTGAAAGGGTAGTAGACAATGATGGGAGCTGCAGTAGGCTGGGACCAGACTATTTTGCCAGTATACAATTTTGGTTTTTATTCTACGAGCAATAAGAAGCCTTAGAAGTAGGGTTGAGGGAGGTAGAGGAGCAATATTAGACTTGTGTTTTAACAATTCTGTCTATAATTTGGAAGGAATATGAGGAGATGGAGAGCCCAGTTGGGCAGTTTTTGCCCTAGTCAAAGTGAGATATAAGGTTAGTTTGGACCAGGGTGGTAAACAGTAGGAATAGTGAGGAGTCAAAAGATATGAAAATCTTGAAGATTGATTTTTAGAAGGGGGATTGAAGGAATCAAGGATGGGTTCTGATTTTTGCAACTAGGTGGATGGGAGAACCACTAGCTAAGAATGAAAACATTGAAGGTAAAAGAATTGTTTGGGAAAAAATGATAGGCTTAGTTTTGAGCATGAATTTGAAGCCCCTGAGAGATAGCCAATGGATAATGTCAAATAGATAATATAGCTATAATTGTACCTATGATCTTGAGCTCAAAGGATTGTTCAGGTTAGAGACAAAATATGGGTTCGAAGAAGGAAGATAAACACAAAAAGTATTAAAGTTCTAGATAATCTGGTTTATGAGTTATGATTTGATTTTGTGGACCTCAAGGACCTATTCCATCCTAGCTCCTGTCCTGACTTCATGAGAAGTTGCTATCTAGCACCCAGCACCCTGGAGACCCCACCTAACCTCTTAAATCTGTAGTCTAGACCACTAGTTTCCAAATCTGGCTGTACTTCAGAATCCCTTGGAGAGATTTAAGAAAAAAATAGCGTTCTGGACCTTATCCTTGGAAATTCTGATTGGGTGTTTCTAGAGATCAACCTGAGAATCTAGGTGTGTTTTTGAAAGCTGCTTAACTAATTCTGATGCAGCCAGGTTTGTAAGCCAATGATGTAGATTCAACTCTTCTCTCCTGCTTCTGCAAGGCCTGCCCCCACAGTTCTGATTTTCAGTTTTAAAACTTGCCACTACTCTGGGTGATATTGTTGTTGTTGTTAGTTGCTATTGAGTTGATTCCGTCTCGTGGCAACCACATGTATGCATATTTGAACTGCTCCTTAGGGTTTTCAAGGCTGTGACCTTTGGAAGTAGATCACCAGATCTGTCTTCCAAGGTGCCTATAGGTGGTTTGGAACTGCCAACGTTTCAGCTAGTAGTTGAGCTCTTATTCATTTGTGCCACCAGGAACTCACTCTGGGTGATAGACACGGAAAACATTTCTTCCTAGAGTAGAATCTGCTTGCATTTCCCCTATGATGTCAGAATACCTCTCAACAATCCCAACAACTTTAAGTAAGCTGTAAAATAGCTGGGACTCCCTGAGGTCCACTTTTTCTAATTAGTCACAATAAGGGAAAACACAAATTTGACTTTATAAGACTTGGAGGCTAATATTACTCATAATATTAATTTTCTTACAGAGCATGGCATGGGGGTTTGGCATGTGCTCCATAGGAGACTTCATACAGAAAGCTTTCTTAAAATCTTATTTAGACATCTTTCTTTCCTCCAGTGTTTCACATTCATTGTTAGGTGCCATCGAGTCCATTCCGGCTCATAGCGACCCTGTGTACCACAGAACGAAACACTGCCTGGTCCTGCGGCATGCTCATAATCCTTGTTATCCCTGAGCCCATTGTTGCAGCCACTGTTTCAGTCCATCTCGTTGAGGGTCTTCCTCTTTTCCACTGACCCTGTACTTTGCCAAGCATGACGTCCTTCTCCAGGGACTGATCCCTCCTGACAACATGTCCAAAGTATGTAAGACGCAGTCTTGCCATCCTTGCTTCTAAGGAGCATTCTGGTTGTACTTCTTCCAAGACTGTTTTGTTCATTATTTTGGCAGTCCATGATGTGTTCAATATTCTTCGCCAGCACCACATTCATAGAAGTTTATAAAATCCCTCCATCTCTCACCTCACTGTGCTTGTTTATCCTTGCCTTCGTATGTCAATTCTGCTCCCTTATGTTCACTTCCTGTCAGAGGTGATTACTGAGACTTCAGTAATCATAGCCTTCAAAACTCTATGGAACTTAGTTCCACTCTGCAACACATGGGGTCTCCATGAATCAGAATCGACTAGACAGCAACTGGTTTTTGTTTTTGCTTTTGTTTACCGTATGTTCAGCATTGTGTTAGCTGTCATTGGAAGACACAAAGAAAAATAATATGTAGATCCACCATCAAGATAATATCTAACCTAACCTGAGAAGCCTTCACATGTCGCACTTCTGAGTTGTAAAATCTTGTGGTGCTTATACTTTCTTTTCTTAGGGGATGGAAGAAACAATGAGAGTAGAAATCAAGGTTACTTTCCTAGAGAATAAGCATTTGAGCTAGACCTAGAAAAATGAGTAGAAAGATTAAATAAAGAGTTTCAAAACTGGCTTCTGTTACTAGTTTTGGGGCTATGACAACACTGGGAGTGTTTGTTTTATTTTAGAATGAAGGAGCAGAGGGGGAGGAAGTGAGTCACAGTGAAAACCTTATATTTAGGTGATTGTTTATTTCAGGAATAGATTAATTCAGTTGAACAAATACAATTGGAACATCTACTAAATATCAGAAATTGTTTCTGCTGATGGGAATTTAAATTAGGCCAATAACTTTGGGAAATTGGTATTATCAGCTAAATTTGAACATACCCTATGATGCAGCATTTTCACTCCTACAAAATTGTGTGCATATGTGTAACAAAATACACGTAAAATAATATTCATAGCAGTATTATTTACAACAGCCACAACTGGAAAAACCCAAACATCAGTCACTGGTAGAATGGCAGAATAGATTGTAATTTATTCACACAATTAAATACTCTGTTAAACAAACAAACAAATAAATAAATACCCTTTGCCATGGAGCCGGTTCCAACTCAGCTATATGCAAACACATGGATGAATTCCACAATGTTAAGCCAAAGAAGCCGGACACAAACGAGTACATGCTGAGTGATTCAATGTGTGTAAAGCTTAAAAATGGCAGAGTATAATATTATCTTGTCATAAGTGCCCCTTTCCTGCACTAAGGAGCCCTGGTGGTAAAGTGGTTAGCGCTCGGCTGATAACCAAGACATTGGCGGAATCGATTGACTTGAAAGCAATGGCGTTCTCCCAGTACTACCCCACTCAACTGTAACCCTTATGCTGACTTTAACACCAAAGATTAAATTTGCTCATTTTTGAGTAATATTTAAATGTAATCATATAGCATGTACTGTTTTGTGTCTAGCTTCTTTTAGCTTTGACAATTGCACGTGTGAGGTGTAAACCCGTTACTGTGGAATCGATTTGATTCCAACTCATAGTGACCTTATAGGACAGGGTAGAACTGCCCCATGGGGTTTCCAAGGCCGTACATCTTTATGGAAGCAGTCAGCCATATCTTTCTCCCTTGAGTGGCTGGTGGGCTTGAACCGCTGACTTTTTGATTAGCAGCTGAGTCCTTGTGTGGGGTGTAGGAGTTTTTAATTTACTTAAATCATTATGTGGTTATTTCAAGTTTTTTACTGAAAGAAACAGGGCAACAGTAAGATCTTAAATTTTATTAAAAATAACTTTTTCTGCTTTGTTTTGAGACAATCTTAAAGTTATAGAAAAGTTGCTAGTACAAAGAGCTTATTTTTTTTCCTAAGTCATTTGGATGGGAATTTAACCCTAGTCTACTGCAATGAGGAGCCCTGGTGGTGCAGTGGTTAAAGTGCTTAGCTGCAAACCAAAATGTCGGCAATTGGAACTCACCAGCTGCTCTGTGGGAGAAAGATGTGGTGGTCTGCTTCCTTAAAGATGTGCAACCTTGGAAACCCTATGGGGGCAGTTCTGCTCTGTCCTGTAGGGTTGCTATGAGTGGTAATCATCTTGGTGTTGGGGGAGTTGGTTTTGGTTTTCTCCTGCAATGAAGGCAAGAATTCTACCACTGAATGGCCGGTGTCCCTGTATACATTCACAAATCATACCCCCCAAAACAGTTGCTATCGAGTCAGTTCTGACTCATGGCAACCCCATGTGTGTTAGATCAGAACTGTGCTCCGTAGGGAATCCAATGGCTGATTTTTTTTACAAGTAGATCACCGGACCTTTCTTCCAAAGTGTCTCTGGGTGGACTTGAACCTCCAACTTTTTGGTTATCACCCAAGTGCATTAACTGTTTGCACCATCCAGGGACTCGCCATTGTAAATCACAGCCCAAGTTTACTTCTATTATGGATTTGCAACAATGCCTTCAATCCCAGGTCAACAACGCTGGGTTCATTCTAGTTTTTTCTCTTTCCATATTTGTAGCCATCTCTTCTCTAATGATGACAAAAGTGACTCCCATGATCCTTAGCATATTTACTTATTTGATCAATCCCCCTGTGTATAACCTATCTCCCATTTCCATCATTGCTATCACTGCCTCCTCTTTTGCATGGATGCCTTTCTCAACCCACTTAGGCTCCTACAGTCTATGCTGGCCCTCCTGCTTGGACTTTGCTTCTATGCCCAGTTGCCTCCCTGTGGGGTTGTCCACTTCACTTTGCTCAGGCTGTGACCTCAGAACTGTACTGCATTTCCACCACTGTAGATGCCTTGCTTACCTTGCTCAGCTCCTGGGTTCTGACTGATTCCCTGCACCATTCATACCTCCTCAGGGATAGGTTCCCTCCACAAATATTGGTATGGATAGCTTCTTTTTGCTCAGGCTCTGACATTCTGCTCTGGTGCACTTCAGCTCTCCCGCACCTTCAACCTCCATACTCTGACCCCATGCAGATGCCTCGTTTGCTCTGCCCTACCTAACAGCTTTAGAACTGAATTGTTCAGGAAGGGAAGGGAAAGGAAAAGGAAGGGTTCCTGGTTTGTGATTTGACCATGCTTGTCTGGGTGATGACCTGAGGCTCTCCTAATTGTGATATTCTATGGCCTCATGCTGGCATGAGTACAGATTCCCAGCTCTACCTTGGTGTTTCTTGAGTGCCCACTAAACCTGGCTCTGCTTTTTTGTAGCTACCCTTGCCTTAGCTTCCTGCCTTTTTGTTCATAATCCACTGTTACCTTGGGTCTTGGTGTGATGCCCACTGTTCTGGTGTCCTGAGGTCTTCTGTCCTTATGTGCGTCATCTGCAGGGACTCTAAGCCCTACAGGACTTAGATGGACTTAGAGGACTTAGATGGAGGGAGGCTGCCCCAGTGCCTGGCACCATGCCTGCTTCCTATTTCCCTGTGTTTTTCCAACTGCCCCTGGAGTTTTCTCAATAATTCATTATGCAGTATTGTGGATATTAAGTAAACTTTGTGCTAGTTTCAGCACGAAATGTCTGTTTAAAAGTTGCAGTGTGGGCAACTCCTCCTTTATTATTTTTTTTCTCTAAAAAGGTTTTATGGGATAGGAACTTATACTTTCATTAACCCTCCTTTTGTGGGTAGGTGTAACCTTGTTTGATTTATATCCCTAAGTAAACCACATTTTCAATTTGTGTGAGAGTTAGAAAATAAGAGTAAGATTTAGCAACAGAGATGGAGGAGTGACTGAAGAGGCATAAGTAGAGCAAATTTCACTGCTGCTCATAAGATTACCAAATACTGCCTTTCTCCTGCAAGTTACAGAGAAACATTTCCAATTATCTGTTTGGTTTCTCTAGCTAGATGTCCTAACAAAGTAAAGTCATAATTTTTCCGTTTTGGATCTGGACAAGGCATTGCTGGCAGATGGTCAAGGAGGCAAGACATAAACTCATCTTGTAGCATGGATGTTGTTAATACCATTTACCCAGGTATTCAGGATATCCCTGAATCAGAGAGGTGTAGGAAGTCAGAAAGAGGGAGGTATAAGAAGAAAGCTAAGAGGTGTCAGGGTCTGGCATATCATGGTTAGTATGAAGACTAAGGTGAGTAGGAGTGAGATGTAGAACCTATTGATTCATGTGGCTTTGGCTGAGAGGTCCTGGTGAGGAGGAAAGCATGGGTCTTTACTCAGAAGTCCCCCTCTTCTGGAAAACCCTGCCCAACTCTTGATCACTTGGTATCATCCAAGACTCAATTCAATTGCTTTTTTTAATGGGAAGCTGTCCTATCTGCATTGTGCCATGTGCATTCATAGCTCCTACATATCACCTCTTACATGGTATCACAAACTTTTTTTTATGTCTATGAGAAACTTGAAGGCAAGGATGGCATTGTGCTGTTGGGAACCCTAGAATATGGGTCTCAATGGTGTGGGGAGGGCAGAAACCATAAAGTACTAAACAGAAAAGTTAATAGGGAGGAAATTCTACATTGAATGTAGGCTACTCTTTCTAAAAGAAAAAGAGAATACAGGTCAATGGGTAGAGGGGAATACAGCGTAGTATGACTTGGCCTTTTCTTTTTGGAAGTTGGGAGAGACTTGAGAGAAGCCACAGGAAACCAGAGGTTGACCGTAAATAAGAGAGAAGATATTGATGAAACAGGTCCCTGAGGAAATAGTAGGGTCTGAGACCCAGAGCAGAGATCTAGAGAGAAGGCTTTCCCTGGATAGCAGGAGATACCCCTACCTGTAAATAGGGAGGATGAAAGTGAAGGTGGGGTTGATGTGGAGGAATGTGAGGTGGTGGTCAAGAAGTGGAAGATGCTCACCACACCAAGTTTCAAGCAGTGTCTGGAGCATTGAACCCTGGTCAGAACAGGTAAAGGCTTGTGGGTATCAGCCACTGGCCGAGTCATCTGGGGTTCAGGTTGAGAATCCAGTGCCAACAGGAGAGTTGGTGTATGAGCCAAGAGGCTGTACTTAAGGCAGCCACATGGACTGGGTAGACATGATTGGGATTAATGGGGGTGGAAGGGGCAGCTCGGCTCAACGGACAGGGAAGGTGGCCACCTCAGCTGACTTGAGTCCTGCATTTTACTTCAGGCCTTAGTAGCTGGGATCTGAGACCGATACACTGGCTGGATCATCAACTGAACAGGACTGTCTGTGGGTTGAAGATTCTTCCTACCCCTACTGCTTGGCCTTGGACATTCAGGATTTTGAGGATCCTAGGGCATTTGGAATAGATCCTAATGCTGACATTACTATTACAATTATGATTACAATTATGATTTCTATTTCTGTTACTTACTGTTACTATCACTAGCTTAAGGAACTCTGGTGGCATAATGGTTAAATGCTTGGCTGCTAACTGAAACGTTGGCGGTTCAGTGGGAAAAAGACCTGGCATTCTGCTTCTGTAAAGATTATAGCCTAGAAAACCCTATTGGGCAGTTCTACTCTGTCACATGGGGTTGCCATGAGTCGAAAATCAACTTGAAGGCACCTAACAACAGCAACAACAGCGTTACTAGCTTGACTACTTGACTGTGTTCACCAGACACTTTGTAATTACTTTACCTTTTTATATCATTTCGCCTTCACAAATCTATGAGGTGGTACTGTTATGATTTCCATTGTTCAGAGGAGGACAGTGGGGTGCCAAGAAGTTAAGTAAATTGTTCAAGTTTAGGTATTTGGTGAGTGTCTGACCTGTGACTGAACCCACTTGCCAGGTTCTTTACCCTGAACTCTCAAAGAACACCACCCAATAACCATGGTCAATTCAATGGTGGGATGAAGAAAGTGAGGCAAGGGGGGATAGGAAACCTGTTTAATTTATAGAAAGGTGAGAAGAGGAACCCCTTGAAGGTTGAAACAGTTAACCTGCTGAGCTGATAACCAAAAGGTTGGAGGTTCAAGTTCACTCAGAGGCACCTTGGAAGAAAGGCCTAGAGATCTACTTCCTAAAAATCGGCCATTGAAAACTTAAAGAGCACAGCTCAACTCTGACACGCATGGGTTGCCATATGTCAGAGCTGATGCCACAGCGACTGGCTTTAAGGGGAGAGGAATTTGAATGAAAGTAGTCAGACCCTGTGGTGTAGTGGTTAAGTGCTCAGCTGTTGTCTTAGTTATCTAGTGCTGCTATAACAGAAATACCACAAGTGGATGGCTTTAACAAATAGATGTTTATTCTCTCACAGCCCAACCAAAAAAAAAACCAAACCCGCTGCCGTCAAGTAGATTCCGACTCATAGTGACCATATAGGGCAGAGCGGAACTGCCACATAGAGTTTCCAAGGAACACCTGGTGGATTCGAACTGCTGACCTTTTGGTTAGCATCCGTAGCACTTAACCACTACGCCACCAGTGTTTCCCTCACAGCCCAGTAGGCTAGAAATCCAAATTCAGGGTACAAGCTCCAGGGGAAGGCTCTCTCTCTCTGTTGACTCTGGTGAAAGGTCCTTGTCATCAATCTTCCAATGGCCTAGGAGCTTCTCTGTGCAGGAACCTTAAGTCCAAAGGACACATTCTTTTCCTGGTGCCGCTTTCTTCGTGGTATGAGGTCCCCCTGTCTCTCTACTTGCTTATCTCTTTTATATCTCAAGAGACATTGGCTTAAATTGTAGATTAATCTTGTAGATTGAGTTTACATAACTGCCACTAATCCCATCTCATCAACATCATAGAGACAGGATTTATAACACACAGGGGAGTCACATCAGATGGCAAAATGGTGGACAGTCACACAATACTGGGAATCATGGCCTAGCCAAATTGATTCGCATATTTTTGGGGGACACAATTCAATCTATGACAGCTGTTAACTGAAAGGTCAGCAATTGGAACCCACCAGCCACTCTGCAGGAGGAAGATGTGGCAGTCTGCTTCTGTAATGATTACAGTCTTGGAAACCCTATTGGGCAGTTCTAGCATGCCCTATAGGGTCGCTATAGGTCTGAATCAACTCTGCAACAGTGGGTTTGGTTTGGTTTGTTTTAGTTGGACCCTAGAGCCCAAGCATTGTTATGCCTTTACTTAAACCCTTATAAAGAGGAGATGAAGAAATAGAAGGACTGAAATAGACTGTGCTAATCTTTGAATCCTGGACCTAGATTACACCGCTTTTGTAAAGCCTTAGAGAAAATGCACCTAAGTAAATACAGCTCTAGGGCACCTACTACTTCATTGAGGTTTAGCGCCTTTCTCTGCAAATGGAGCCCACTTAGGCTTTGTCAAGGAATGGCAGTCAATGGGGAATTGGCTTAGCAAATTCCATTTTTTTGTCAAAATAGATTTAGAAAACTAGCTTTGAATTATTTGATGCCAAAGCCGTTTTCTATTTGCAGTGTGTCCCCCATTCCCCAGCTAAAAAAACAAAAAACAAAACCCAGTGCCGTCGAGTCTGACTCATAGTGACCCTATAGGACAGAGTAGAACTGCCCCATAGGATTTCCAAAGAGCACCTGGCAGATTCGAACTGCCGACCCCTTGGTTAGCAGCTATAGCCCTTAACCACTATGCCACCAGGGTTTCCCCAGCTAGTTGCTTTATTTCACCCTATTGAAACAGGAGAATTTTCTTCCTCACATCTCATGAAATTACTAAGCAAAATACTGTAGTTTATAGTGAACACAAACGACAGGGTAGACAAAAGCAGGGAAGCTGGGCTACGTTATTATCTTTGTGCTGCTTTTAAACATGTTGCAATAAAAAAAAAAAAAAAAACTCTGTATAGCCTTTTTGGAGAGTGGGAATAAAGGTTGGGGAGAATACCAAGGACTTTTGAACTGGCCAGACAGCCAAACCTAGGGGTAAACTTGACTTTGGTGGGAACCAAATAAGGACACTCGGCCCTCAGTTGAAACTTCTCTCCCCATGGAGTGCAGACCTCCATTCTTTCGTTCTCATCTAGAGTTCGAATCAGAGGGGCCACCACATGTCAGTCTGGGAAAAAGAGATTGACTTGGGATCCTGTAAAGAAAGAAAAGGATCTTGCCTCAGTACAATTCAATAATGTATGGATTTGGGAAGAACACATGTCAATTAGTGTGTTTGTAAATTGTTCATAACGGCATGCAGCAAAATTCTGGTCTAAAAGATGGCCAGCCTACAAACCTCCGTATTGATTAGCCTATAAATGACATGGAATTTGGAATAAAAGTTCTTTGCTAAGAATAGCTCATACTTCTTACATTACCAGGCTGTGTTCTGATTCATTCAATCTTTATTAGAAGCTATGAGGTAGATATTATTAAGGTCTCCCATTTATAGAGGTGAAACCGAGGCACAGAGCAGTTAAGTGACTTTTTAAAGGACACACGAGAGGAGATTGAAGAAGCCCCTTCCTGTGATCTTAATTGCAACACTATTGTCACTCTTTTTTAAATCACAGAAGGGTCCAGTTTGAAGAGACCTGTTTTAAGAGCGCCACTTTATAGATGAGGGAACTGTGATTGACGGAGGTTGTTGTTGTTGTTGTTAGGTGCCATCAAGTTTGTCCTGACTCATAGTGACCCTATGTACAACAAAACAAAACACTGCCAGTCCTGTGCCATCCTCACAATGGTTGCTATGCTTGAGCCCATTGTTGCAGCCACTGTGTCAGTCCATCTCTTTGAGTATCTTCCTCTTTTCATTGACCTTCCACTTTACGATGTCCTTCTCTAGGTACTGGTCCCTCCTGATAACATGTCCAAAGTATATGAGACATAGTCTTCGCCATTCTTGTTTCTAAGGAGTATTCTGGCTGTAGTTGCACCTCAAGTTAATGGAGTTGAGACATTTGAAATTCAGTTGTTTTTTATTCAGAAGAAAGGATAATGACTAATTTATAACCATGTTATAGCTTCCAAGTGTGTTAGTCAATTGTTTAGCCTAGGAACGTATTTTCTCTTATTCTATGGGAACTTCTTTCTCCCTTTTTTTCTCTTAGACACTTTTATCCCCCCCAGTCCACTTTTCCCTTGATATTTTTGTTTGGGTTCTTTCTTTTCTTCTCTCCTATTCACTCTTACTATTACTTCTTTTAATACTTTTATTGTTCAACAATTCTCTTTCTCTGCATTGTGTTCCCTCTTTCTTTTCTCACCTTCTTCTCTAATACTTTCATTTCCTTCTTCTTTCTTTTTGACTCCATTGGGTCTGGCTGTTGGGATCTAAGAAAATATATAATTGACATGGGTCTTGTGATTGGACTTCTTTAGTCCTTTAAACTCTTGAAAGATGACCCCATTGCTACATATTTTCTGAATCTGTAAAGTCATTGCTCATATGCAAGTCTAGACACACATAAGAGTCCACACGAGGTGTTGGAGGAATTTTTCTGTAGGCATTTCTGTGGCGATGTTGTGGAGAGTAATTAAAGTGCAGTGTGGCTCTTCATAACAGTTTTTTAAAAAAAAAAATGTGAGAGATGTTAAGCTGAACCACAAATACAAATCTAGTTTATTTGTGACATTTTAATATTCTTAGTAAATGAAAGTTCCTATGTTATATTCTATATTGTCTTCCACTTTTAAATTTCTTAAAACTATGTCTTCTGGAAGGCAGGCTTTGCTCAATAAAAATCTGTTTCTTTGGGAAAAAGTTACAAGTAAGATTTCTTTAAATAATTAATTCTCACCACTTTACTGATTGTAGGAAGTGTTTACTGAGTAACACAGTGATTGAATCCAGACATTCACTGTCATTGATGACCTGTGTCCAAGGCTGCATTAATATCATATTCCACACATTCTTTTAAACTTCCTTTCACAAAATAACCATATACTCAAAGAAGCACTAACCAAGAGAGCCTGGGATGGTGATGGAATGTGGTTTCACCTAAGCCTAGGAATCCCATTCAGCTGGAGACAAAGGCATTTGCTACCCTACAAGGTTAAATTCCTACAATAAATGGATGCTTTTCAAGAATCTACTGGTTGACCAGTGTGGTTGATCAGCAAAAGGAATTTGTTCATTTATGTGGATGTGGTAAGCAGAGTGCTTATGATGACTTTCTTATAATACATATTTGGAATAACAAAACCCAAACCAGACCTGTTGCTGTCGAGTCGATTCCAACTCATAGTGACCCTATAGGACAGAAAAGAACTGCCCCATAGAGTTCCCAAGGAGCGCATGGTGGATTCCAACTGCCGACCTTTTTGGTTAGCAGCTGTAGCTCTTAACCATTATGCCACCAGGGTTTCCATATTTGGACTAGGTAATTAAAATCAGCAACCTTGACCAAGGCTGACCTAATACAAGGAAAGTGTGATCCCTTCCCCCCTCCACTACTACTACCACCAAACCTAAATTCATCTATAGTCCTGTTGATTCTGCTTCCAAACTATATTTTAATCCTTCCTATATTAGTTTTCTAGGGCTGCCTTAACAAAGTACCACAAATTGGGCTTATAAGAACAGGAATTTATTTTCTCACAGTTTGGAGGCTAGAGTCTGGATTCAGGGCGTAGGCAAGGCCATGTTCTCTCCATAGTCTCTAGGGGAAGGTCCTTGTCTCTTAGCTTCTGGTAGCCTTAGGCATTCCTTGGTTTGTGGTTGGAACATAACTGTCCTCATAAAGCTGTCTTCCCACTGTCTATCTCTCTGTGTCTCTTCTCCACTCAGATTGGATTAGGACCCACCCTACTCAGTATGACCTCTGTTAACATAACTGATAACATCTTCAAAGATTCTATTTCCAAACAAAGTCATGTTCACAGGTACCAGGGGTTAGAACATCAATACATCTTTGTGTGTGAAGGCATGATTCAATCCATAACATTTCCCTTCTCCACCCCCCTCCCCCCTTGCCCAGTCCAGGCCACCCATCTCTTACCTCATCTCTTTCCTTTTTATCTTGCCCCATGTGATTCATTCTACACAGAATAGCCAGAATGACTTTTTGAAACAGAACTTGGGTCTTGTCCAATTCACTTAACCCCCTCCAGTGGTTTCCCATTGCTCTTGGACTAAAATTCAGGCTCCTGTGGAGCCGGGCATAACCTAGCCCTGCCTCTCCCTCCAGGCTCTGGTCTTCCCACTCTACCCGCTGGCCTCCAGGCCCCAGCCACACTAGCCAGCGCCTGCTATTTTTAAATGCTCTAACCTCTTTCCCCTTGGAGCTCCGGTGGCGCAGTGGTTAAGAGCTCAGGCCGCTAACCTAAAGGTTGGCAGTTCAAATTCACCAGGCACTCCTTGGAAACCCTATGGGGCAGTTCTACTCTGTCCTGTAGGGTCACTATGATTCGGAATCAACTTACCGGCAGTGGTTTTTCTTTTTTTAAGTTCTTTCCACACCAGGCCTGTGCACATGCTGCTGTCTTTGGCCAGATCATTCTTTTACCTGAGTTGAGTTCCTTCATATCCTTCAGCTCACCTCCTCTGAGAGCTGGCTTGGAGTACTTTGTCAGTCTTCCCCAACTTCTCTATTCTCCATTTCGTTTCTTCAGGTCTTTCCTTTCCAGCAGTTCCCACAGCGTGTAATCTGTGCTTATTTGTAGACTCCTTGTCTGCCTCCCCCACCATAATGTAAGTTCCCCAAGAGCAGAGGATTCCATGTCTTGTTCACTCTTGTTGTTCACGATTATGTCCTTAATATCTAGTGAATGTTCCATAAAGATTTGTGGAATGAATTTGTTTCCAGCCTCCCAGGTTGTGCAGCTGATTCTTATCCTCCATTCCCAGAAACTTAACATGTCACCCCTCTTTAGGTATTTGCATTTTAAAAGAGGGTGTTTGGAGAAGGCTGGCACCAACATGGTGAAGGAATCACCAATTGGAGAATGTTGGTGTTTTGGAGAGAGACATTTTCTAGGAGTGGAGGGGCTGCCTAGTGCCTTTCAAGCCATTCCAAATTGGCACCACCCCTTTGTCTAGGCAGAGGGAGTCTCTTGAAGCTGGTGAACATGCTTCACCCCTCCCTTTCTTCTCCCCCAATCAAACTACAGTAGAGTGTGGCCATGGCGGTTTCCAGATTCTGTGCTCACATTCATTTCAGCTTTTTCACTTGAGGGAATGTGTGATGGTTAAGGTTGTGTATCGAAGTGGCTGGACCATGATTCTCAGTGGTTTGGCAGTTGTGTGATGTTGTGATCATTTCCATGATGACATCTGATATAATGTGATCACCTCCATGATGGAATCTGCTGTGAGTAGCCAGTCATTTGAAAGGGAGTTGCATTGGGCATGTGGATTGCATTAAATGTAGGTGGATATTCTGGCAAAGCTTGTGAGCTTTTGCTTGCACTGGATCCCGCAACTGGCTCTTGTTCATCTGACCTCTAGTTCTTGGGACTTGATCTACGAGTTTACCTGTGATCTTGCCTGCTGATCTTGGGATTAGTCAATCTTTGAAGCCTGTGAGCAAGAGCCCTGTTCTCTGACCTACTGATCTGGGGTTCATCAGCCCCTGTGGCTACATGAACAGGAGAAGCCTCTATCCTGACCCATGGACTTGGGATGTTCCAGCCTCTACAACTTCATGAGCCATTTCCTTGATATAAGTCTCTCTGTCTATATATTTGTATGCTTTACTGGTTTTGCTTCTCTAGGGAACCCTGTCTAAGACAGAATGGATTTGTGATAACTTAATGTGCTGAGGATGTAGACATCAAGAAAATAAAAACAAAGCCAGAAATATTTTTATTTATACTGAGCTTCTACAGCACATGTTGCCTATAGTTCTCATTTGGGTCTTAGCATAGGTACCTAGGTGGATGGATGTATGGGTGGAAGGACAGATGGATGTTATCCTTAATTTGATTATAAACTTTATGAGGGCAGGGGCAAATCTTTTATTACTCTGTATGTTCCAAACCCAAGCCCCTTGCACATATTTAATTTCTCCAAGCCTCAGTTATCTCACCTGTAAAGTAGGGGTAATAATAGCAATCTTCTAAAGTTAATGTAAGGATTAGGGATAATGCCTGACAAGTCCTTACCTGGCTTTGTAAACAATAGCTTCTTTGTAAACAATAGCTAATTTGAGGAGGCAGTCTATATGGTCTTGTTCTTTCATTATTCAACAAATACTTATTGTGGGCCCATACTGAGCTAAGCACCATCCTCATTAGGAATACATTAGAATTGATATGGCCCTGCCTTTGTAAGGAGCCCTGGTAGTGCAGTGGTTAAGAGCTCAGCAGCTAACCAAAAGGTCAACACTTGGAATCTACCAGCCACTCCTTGGAAACACTGTGGGGCAGTTCCACTCTGTCCTGTAGGGTTGTTATCAGTCGGAATTAACTCAACAGCAATAGGTTTGGTCTTTTTGTTTTGCCTTTGTAGAGCTTTCAGGCCTAGGTGCTTATGAATGGGGGCTTTGAAAATAGACTTGGCCTCAAATCTTGCTAAGCCACTTATTAGGTGTGTAGCCTTAGACAAGTGACTTCTCTGAGTCTCAGTTTCCTCCTTTGTCTAAAGAACTACCTCACAGGTTGACCTGAGGATTAAAGGGATAATATTTGAAAAATGTTTAGTGCCATTCCTGGGTTACTGGGGGTGCTGACAAGTTGGAGGTTGATATTTATAGTCTACTGGTATTATTGTGGCAGGTGTGGCCTCAGTGTCAGGTGATTTTTTTGCTCCTTGCCTGCCACATCCCCAAAGTGCCACCTAGGACTCAAATGCTTCCAAGGTATTAGGTGGGTCTGAATCAGTCTGGTCTTTCAGCTTTATCGGTAAGGTCTCAGACATTTTACTTGTGGCTTAAATATGTGTTTTTAAGCAAGCATTTTACAGAAGCATTTTTGGCTAGGAGAAGCACGAGTGTAGACACTCTTGGAACAGTGCTCTAATACTCCATGGAACTGGTGACATCTGTCATAAATTTACATCTGCCCAGGGAACTTGGTGAATTATATGTGTGTGTGGGGGGGTGATCTGACTTTTTGGGCCAGCTTTGCCCTCCTGACTCCCCCAGGGAGGGTTTATGTGGAAAGGGAGGGTTCCTGCATTCTAGAATGCCAGCCAAGAGTCAAGGGTCAAGGGTTCCTAAGTGAGGAGTGGGTCATTCCCTAACACATACCTGGCAGCTGGCTTCTTGCTAAGAATGTGGTTTTGAAGGAAACCCTTGTTATGATTCTCAAGAATGCTAAAAACTTGTTTTAAAAATAACCTTTATTTATTTTTTTTCTAAATTTAAAAGCAATACATACTACTGTGGAGTATTTGAAACATTCATAAAAATACTAAAGAGAAAAATGAAAATTGCCTCTTAGCCTACTATTGAGAAAATTTTGTGTATTTAGCCCCTCTTTCTGTGCATGTAAAGCTCATAACTGAGTTTGTTTTATATGCATAGTTCTCTATGCTGTTTTTTATTTAATACTATAATGTTGTTGCACTATATCATAAAGCATGTTTACTATTATATCATAAGCGTAAGCATATTTTGCTGCCTACAGAAGATTACATTGACTGGGTGTGCCATCCTCTATTTAACCACTTACCTATGCTTGAACTTCTGTTGGCAGAGAGTTCTTGGGTGGCGATTATTGTTGTTGTTGTTTTTAAATGCTGTGGAGTCTATTCTGATTCATGCAATCCCATGCACAACAGAACGAAACACTGCCTGGTCCTGTGCCATTCTCAAAATTGTTATATTTAAGTCCATTGTTGCATCCACTGTCAGTCCATCTCCCTGAGAGTCTTCCTCTTTTTTTGTTGACCCTCTACTTTACCAGCATGATGTCCTTCTCCAGGGATTGATTCCTCCCGATAACATGACCAAAATAGGTGAGATGTAGTCTTGCCATTCTTGCTTCTAAGGAGCATTCTGGTTGTACTTCTTTCAAGACAGATTTGTTCTTTCTTTTGGCAATCCACGGTATTCAATATTCTTCTCCAACACCACAATGCACAGGCATCAGTTCTTCTTCCAACTTCTTTATTCATTACCCAGTTTTCACATGAATATTTGGCAGTTGAAAACACCATGGCTTGGGTCAGGCATACCTTAGACTTCAAGGTGACATCTTTGCTTTCAATACTTGAAAGAGGTCTTTTGCAGCAGATTTGCCCAATGCAATGTGTCTTTTGATTTCTTGACTGCTGCTTCCATGGGTGTTGATTGTGGATCCAAGTAAAATGAAATCTTTGACAACTTCAGTCTTTTCTACATTTATCTTGATGTTGCTCATTGCTCCAGTGGTGACGATTTTTGTTTTCTTTATGCTGAGCTGTAATTCGTACTGAAGGCTGTGGTCTTTGTTCTTCATCAGTAAGTGCTTCGAGTCTTCTTTACTTTCAGCAAACAAGGTTGTGTCATCTGCATAATGCAGGTTGTTGATGAATCTTCCTCTAATCCTGATGCCCTGTTTTCCTTCATATAGTCCAGCTTCTTGGATTATTTGCCCAGCATAAAGATTGAATAAGTATGGTGAAAGGCTACAACCCTGAAGTGCACTTTTCTGGTCTTTAAACCATGCAGTATCCCCTAGTTCTGTTCTTCCAGCACTGTATCAGACAGTGTTCTACTGCTATTCACAAAGTTTTCACTGGCTAATTCTTTTCAGAAGTAGATTGTTGTGTTCTTCTTCCTAGTCTGTCTTAGTCTGGAAGCTCAGCTGAAACCTGTCCACAATTGGTGACCCTGCTGGTATTTGAATCGTGGTAGCATAGCTCCCAGCATCACAGCAATACACAAGCCCCCACAGTAGGGCACAGTGACAGATGAGAGAGACATTATTGTAACTTTGTGATTAAAATTGATTAATATATATTTATTCTCACTGTGTGCAAAGTGTCAGGTGCTGAATGATACAAGATTTCTCCCTGTTCTTGTAGGCTTTTACATATAATTGAGGATATAAAATGTACATACGAAAAGTAGGGCAGTGATGCTAAGTTCCAAGTGAGTAATATGGAAAGTAAGTGTCCCAAGCGGTTCAGAAGAAGAAATCAGAGGAGAGGTGAGGTCTCTAGGCTGAGTATTTTTTCCTGCAGTTTTCCTCTGGCCCATGGTGTGGTGAGTAATTGTCACAGGCACCATGATACTGAGGGAATGCTGGACTTGGAGCCAGGCAACTCAGGATGGGAAAAAAGGTGGGGATATACCCGTTTTTAGCTGGGGCTAATAATGATATCCACCACGTATCTGTCAGCTTGTTGTATTGTGATGGTTTGCATGGTGCTGTGATGCTGGAAGCTACGCCATGAGTATTTCAAATTCCAGCAGGGTCATCCATGGTGGGCAAGTTTCAGCGGAGCTTCCAGACTAAGACAGACTAGGAAGAAGGACCTGGGAATCTGCTTCCAAAAAAATTAGCCAGTGAAGACCTTATGAATAGCAGTGGAACACTGATGCAGTGCTGGAAGATGAGTACCTCACTTTGGAAGGCACTCAAAATACGACTAGGGAAGACCTGCCTCCTTAAGGTAGAGTTGACCTTAATGATGTGGATGGAGCCAAGTTTTGGGGACCTTCATTTGCTGATGTGGCACAAATCAAAATGAGAAGACACAGCTACAAATATCCATTAATAATCCGAATATGAAATGTCTGAAGTATGAATCTAGGAAAACTGGAAGTTGTCAAAAATGAAATGGAGTGCATAAACATCGATATCTTAGGCATTAGTGAGCTGAAACGGCCTGGTAATGACCATTTTGAATTGTGCAGTCATACAGTCCACTATGCCGGGAATGACAAATTGAAGAGGAATGATGTCACATTCATTGCCAAAAGGAACATTTCAAGATGTATCCTGTAGTACAATGCTGTCAGTAATAGGATAATATCTATATGCCTACAAGGAAGACCATTTAATATGACTACTATTCGAATTTATGCACCAACTCTTAATGCCAAAGATGAGGAAACTGAAGATTTTTAACAACTTCTGCAGTCTGAAATTGAACAAACGTGCAATCAAGATGCATTAATAATTACTGATAATTGGAATGTAAAAGTTGGAAACAAAGAAGAATGGTCAGTAGTTAGAAAATATGTCCATGGTGATAGAAACAATGCCAGAGATTGCATGATAGAGTTTTGCAAGACCAATGACTTATTCATTGCAAATACCTTTTTTCAACAACATAAATGGTGACTAAACAAGTGAACCTTACCGGATGGAATGCACAGGAATCAAATGGACTACATCTGTAGAAAGAGAAGAAGTTGAAGAAACTTAAAATAGGTCCATGACAGCAAAGCATGACCTTGAGGACATCATACTTGAATTTAGAGAACATCTCAAGAACAGACTTGACACATTGAACGCTAATGACCAAAGACCAGATGAGGTGTGGAATGACATCAGGGACACCATACATGAAGAAAGCAAAAAGTTATTAAAAAGACAGGAAAGAAAGAAAAGACAAAATGAATGTTGAAAGAAACTCTGGAACTTGCTCTTCAACATATAGTAGCCTAAGCAGAAGGAGGAAATAATCAGGTAAAAGACAGAAGATTTCAAAGGGCAGCTCAAGAAGACAAGGTAAAGTATTATACTGAAATGTGTAAAGACCTGGAGTGAGAAAACCGAAAAGGATGAACAGGAACTGAAAAAAAAAAAAAAAATTCAAGCCTCTAATTGCAATGTGGAAGGATTTCTACGGGGAAAATATTGGGTGGTGCAGGAAGCATCAAAAGAAGATGGAAGGAATACACAGAGTCACTGTACCAAAAAGAATTGATCAACGTTCAACCGTTAAAGGAGGCAGCATGTAGCATATTATCTAGAATCAGTGGTACTGAAGGAAGAAGTCCCAGCCGCACTGAAGGCATTTGTGAAAAAATAAGGCTCCAGGAATTGACGGAATACCAACTGAGATGTTTCAAGAAACAGATGCAGTGCTAAGAGTGCTCACTGTTCTATGTTAGGATATTTGGAAGAAAGCTACCTGACTGACCGACTGGAAAAGATCCATATTTGTGCCCATTCCAAAGAAAGGTGATCCAACAGAATGTGGAAATTATCGGACAATATCATTACTATCACCCACAAGTAAAATTTTGCTGGACATAATTAGAAACAGTTGCAGGAGTAGTATATTGACAGGAAACTAGGAGAATTTCAAGCTGGATTCAGAAGATGAGGTGGAACCAGGAATACTATTGCTGATGTCAGATGGATCTTGGCTGAAAGCAGAGAGTACCAGAAAGATGTTTTCCTGCATTTAATTGACCATACAAAGGCATTTGACTATGTAGATCATGACACATTATGGATAACTTTGTGAAGAATGGGAATTCTAGAACATTTAGTTGTGCCCATGAGGAACATGTACATAGACCAAGAGGCAGTCATTCCAGCAGAAAAAGGGGATACTGAATAGTTTAAAATCAGAAAATGTGTGTGACCAGGTTGTATCCTTTCACCATACTTATTCAGTCTGTATGCTGAGCAAATAATCCCAGAATCCCGACTATATGAAGGAGAAGGGAGCATCAGGATTGGTGGAAGACTTTTTAGCAACCTGCGATATGCAGATAGCACAACCTTGCTTGCTGAAAGCGATGAGGACTTGAAGCACTTACTGATGAAGATCTTCCCACGCCTCTATCTCTGCCTCCCACTCCCTCATTTTAGAGTACATCTTCCAGTGAATTCTGCTTTTCTTTCTGTGCTACTTTCCCTACTGTTTGTGAGCTTGGTTACTTTTAGAACATTACAGTAGGGTTGGCTTGGGATCCCATACAGTGTAATTTGACTCAGTCTTCCTAGGCTCCCCAAAAATGGCTCTGCTTCTGTAACATACCTTTATGATTTTGTTTGTTTCAATTTGGGAAGAAATTTCTTTGACAAACATGAGGATGAGTTCACTGTGCTGCCTTCTATTCTTGGACCGGTAAGGTGTAGGTTTAAAACCAAGAGGACTGGGAGTTATTCCAGCTCTGGCGTTAACTGGCATGTGGAACCTGGGGAAAGTTCTCTCCATTTTAGTTTATTTATATATTTTCTGTATGTCAATCTCTAGATTTACTTATATTCCCCAAAAGCTTCCAGTGGCTCCAGTACAGTTTATGGACTATTTATCCTTTAGCCATGATTTCAAATGCCATCTTTAACATTGACTGCATTTGTACAGTTGTACATTTGACTACATTTGTACATTGACTACGTTTGTGCAGTTGTACAGTTGTCAAGGACTTCTTCATTTTGCTTGGATCCACAATCAACAGCAGTGGAAGCAGCAGTCAAGAAATCAAAAGATGCATTGCATTGGGTAAATTTGCTGCAAAGGACCTCTTTAAAGTGTTGAAGAGCAAAGGTGTCACCCTGAAGATGAAGGTGCGCCTGACCCAAACCATGGTATTTCCAATCACATCATATGTATATGAAAGCTGGACAATGAATAAGGAAGACCGAAGAAGAATTGATGCCTTTGAATTGTGTTGGTGAAGAATATTGAATATGCCATGGACTGCCAAAAGAACGAACAAATCTGTCTTAGAAGAAGTACAGCCAGAATGCTTCTTAGAGCCAAGGATGGCGAGACTGTGTCTTACATACTTTGGACATGTTGTCAGGAGGGATCAGTCCCTGGAGGAGGACATCATGCTTGGCAGAGTACAGGGTCAGTGGAAAAGAGGAAGGCCCTCAACGAGGTGGATTGACACAGTGTCTGCAACAATGAGCTCAAGCATAACAACGATTGTAAGGATGGCTCAGGACCGGCCAGTGTTTCGTTCTGTTGTGCATAGGGTCGCTTTGAGTCGGAACTGACTCGACGGCACCTAACAACAACAACATTTTATATATACTGGTTCATCTTGAGCTTATTATTCTTTACTGATAGATGCATTTGTTACTACATTATAACTCACTGTTTTAATTCTTCTAAGTTTACAATTAATACACTTTAGTGTCTGGTATAAAAAAATTCTACCTCACCTTTTCTTTTATGTTTTTTCAAATTTTCATGGATTTTCTTGCTTGTTTATTCCTAGGTCAATTTTACTATTAAATGCTTAAACTAAAAGAAAATCCCATTGGGATTTTGATTACAATTATATTCAAACAGTTTTCCACAGCAGGTTCACTAATTTACATTGTTACCAGCAGTGTTTGAAGGGTCCTATTTCTCCACATTCTCACCAACACTTGTTATTTTCCTTTTTTTTGGTAATTACAGCCTAGTGGTTGTGAACTGGTATATAATTGTGGTTTTGATTTGCATTTCCCTAATGATGTTGAACATCTTCTCATGTACTTATTGGTCACTTACAGTTAAGTGTCCGTGTTAAGAACATCTGACTTACAGACAACTAATTTAAGAATGGACTGTCATAAAACCAAAAAATCCGTTGCTGTCGAATCGATTCCTACCCATAGCAACCCTATAGGACAGAGTAGAACTGCCCCATAGGGTTTCCAGAGAGCACCTGGTGAATTCGAACTGCTGACCTTTTGGTTAGTAGTTGTAGCTCTTAACCACTACACCAGAAAGGTTTCTGTCATAAAGCCGATTATATTGAAAATTTGAGTTAAACACAGTGGTTCATAATAATGAAAGCACACACTGCATTGCATTTACCTTTAATCATGATCTTTTTTCTTTTTTTCTAGCTTAACTTTTTAAGAACTATTTCTTTAATTTTTTTAATATTACTGTATACCCACACATGTACACACAAAGATTCCCTCTCTCTTCAGTACAGTGCCGAATGTAGTTACTTTTATTATTATTATTATGTGCTGTATTGTTATATTTAAGATGTTTTAGTGTATTTGAAAGTGTTTCTTAAATGTTTTATATACGTAAAAGCAAAAAAACAAAACAAAACAACCAAACCCGACTTATAGTGACCCTATAGGACAAAAAAAAAAAAACAAAAAACACGTAAAATATATACTACATACTAATACAAACATTTGACTAACTGAGGCTAATTAAGAACCGTATTACCTGTTCTGACTTACAAATTCGACTTAAAGACAGACTTAGGAATGGATCTTGTTCGTAACCCGGGGACTACCTGTACCGTATATATGTTCTCTGAAGAAATGTCTATTCGAATCCTTTGACCTCTTTAAAATTGGATTATATGTCTTTTTATTGTTGAGTTGTAAGAGTTTTTTATACATCTGTATAAAATACTTATCAGATATGTGATATGAAAATATTTTCTGCCATTCTGTGGATTGTTCTCCCCTTTCTTGATAGTGCCCTTGATGCACAAATGTTTTCGATTTTGATAACGTAAACTTTATCTTTTTTTTCTTGGTTACCTCTGCTTTTGATGTTATATGTAAGACACAATTGCCTAATCCAAGGTCTTATATACCTACGTTTTCTCCTAAGAGTTTTATAGTTTTAGGTCTATGACCATACTGAGTTAATTTTTATATATGGTGTAAGGTAGGGGTCCAATATCATTCTTTTGCATGTGGAGATCCAGTTGTTTCAGCACCACTTACTGAAAAGGCTATTCCTCACCGCCCCCCCCCCAAAGGATCTGTTAGTTTGTCATACAGTTGAGGCTCGCATGTTGCTGTGATGGTGGAAGATGTACCACCAGTATTCAAACACCAAGCAGTGTCAACCTTGGAGGACCCGTTTCAGCTGAGTGTCCAGACTAAGACGGACTAAGAAGAAGGACCTGACAGTCTGCTTCTGAAAAGCATTAGCCAGTGAAAACCTTACGAATAGCAGCGGAACATTGTCTGATATAGTGCTGGAAGATGAGCCCCCAGATTGGAAGGCTCTCAAGACGACTGGGGAAGAGCTGCCTCCTCAAAGTAGGGTTGACCTTAATGATGTGGATGGAGTAAAGCTTTCAGGACCTTCATTTGCTGATGTGGCATGACTCAAAATGAGAAGAAACAGCTGCAAGTATCCATTAATAATTGGAACATGCCTATATGAAGTATGAATCTAGGACAATTGAAAGTCATCAGAAATGAAATGGAACACATGAACATTGATATCCTAGGCACTAGTGAGCTGAAATGGACTGGTATTGGCCATTTTGAATCAAACAATCATATATGGTCTACTATGCCAGGAATGACAACTTAAAGAGAAATGCGTTGCAGTCATCATCAAAAAGAACATTTCGGATCTATCCTGAAAGTACAACGCTGTCAGTGATAGGATAATATCCATACACCTACAAGGAAGACCAGTTAATAGGACTATTATTCAAATTTACGCACCAACCACTAAGACCAAAGATGAAGAAACTGAAGATTTCTACCTACTTCTGGAGTCTGAAATTGATTGAACATGCAGTCAGGATGCATTGATAATTCCTGGTGACTGCAATGGGAAAGCTGGAAACAAAAAGAAGTATCAGTAGTTGGAAAATATAGCTTTGGTGACAGAAATGATGCTGAAGATAACATGATAAAATTTTGCAAGACCAATGACTTCTTCATTCCAAATACCTTTTATCAACAACATAGATGGCGACTATACATGTGGACCTCTTCAGATGGAATGCACAGGAATCAAATGGACTACATTTGTGGAAAGAGATGATGAAAAGCTCTATATCATCAGTCAGAAAAAGGCCAGAAACTGACTGTGGGACTGCAAGGTCAAGTTGAAGCTGAAGAAAGTTAGAACATGAGAGCCAAAGTACGACCTTGAGTATATCCCACTTGAATTTAGAGAGCATCTCAAGAATAGATTTGATGCATTGAACACTAATGACCAAAGACCAGATGAGTTGTGGAGTGACATCAAGGACATCATACATGAGGAAAGTAAGAGGTCATTAAAAAGAGGAAAGAAAGAAAAGACTCTGAAGCTTGCCCTTGAACATCCAGTAGCTAAAGCAAACAGAAGAGATGAGGAAGTAAAAGAGCTGAACGGAGAATTTCAAAGAGGGGCTCAAGAAGAGAAAGTAAATTATTATACTGACAAGTGCAAAGACCTGGAGTTAGAAAACCGAAAGGGAAGAACATGCTTAGCATTTCTCAAGATGAAAGACCTAAAGAAAAAATTCAAGCCTTGAATTGCAATATTGAAGAATTCCATAGGAAAAATATCAAACGATGCAGGAAGCATCAAAAGAAGATGGAAGGAATACACAGAATTGGTGACTGTTCAACCATTTCAGTAGGTAGCATATGATCAGGAACCGATATTATTGAGGGAAGAGGCCAAAGCTGCACTGAAGGCATTGAGGAAAAACAAGGCTTCAGGAATTGACAGAATAGCAATTGAGATGTTTCAACAAATGGATGCAGTGCTGGAAGTGCTCACTCATCTATGCCAAGAAATTTGGAAGACAGCTACCTGGCCAACAGACTGGAAGAAATCCATATTTATGCCTATTCCCAAGAAAAGTGATCCAACCAAATGTGGAAATTATCAAACAATATCATTAAGATCACCCACAAGTAAAATTTTGCTGAAGATCATTCAAAAGCGGCTGCAGCAAGTACATCAACAGGGAACTGCCTGAAATTCAAACCGGATTCAGAAGAGGTTGTGGAAGGAGGGATGTCATTGCTGATGTCAAATTAATCCTGGCTGAAAGCAGAGAATACCAGAAAGATGTTTACCTGTGTTTTATTCAGTATACAAAGGCATTCGACTGTGTGCATCATAGCAAATTATAGATAACATTGTGAAGAATAGGAATTCCAGAACACTTAATTGTGCTCATGAGGAACCTGTATATAGATCAAGAGGAAGTCGTTTGAACAGAACAAGGGGATACTGTGTGCTTTAAAGTCAGGAAAGGTGTGCGTCAGGGTTGTATCCTTTCACCATACCTATTTTATCTGTATGCTGAGCAAATAGTCTGAGAAGCTGAACTATTTGATGAAGAATGGGGCATCAGGATTGGAGAAAGACTCATTAACAACCTGTGTCATGCAGATGACACAACCTTGCTTGCTGAAAGTGAAGAGGACTTGAAGCACTTACTGATAAAAATCAAAGAGCACAGCTTTCAATATGAATTATACCTCAACGTAAAGAAAACAAAAATCCTCACAACTGGACCAATAAGCAACATCATGATAAATGGAGAAAAGATTGAGGTTGTAAAGGATTTCATTTTATTTGGATCCATGATCAACACTCATGGAAGTAGCAGTCAAGAAATCACATGACACACTGCTTTGGGCAAATCTGTAATAGACCTCTTCAAAGTATTAAAAAGCAAAGATGTCACCTTGAGGACTGAGATGTGCCTGACCCAAGCCATGGTGTTTTCAATCACCTCATATGCATGTGAAAGCTGGACAGTGAATAAGGAAGACAGAAAAAGAATTGATACCTTTAAATTATGGTGTTGGCGAAGAATATTGAATATACCATGGGTTGCCAAAAGAAGGAGCAAATCTATCTTGGAGGTAATACAGCCAGAATGCTCCTTAGAAGCAAGGATGGCGAGATTTATGTCTCACATACTTTGGATATGTTATCAAGAGGGATCAGCCCCTGTAGAAGAAATCTTGACTGATAAAGTAGAGGGTCAGTGAAAAAGAGGAAGACCCTCAATGAGATGGATTGACACAGTGGCTTCAACAATGGGCTCAAGCACAGCAATGGTTATGAGGATGGTGCAAAGCCAGGCAGTGTTTCATTCTATTTTACATAGAGTTACTATGAGTCGGAACCTACTGGACGGCACCTAACAACAACATTCCTTATCCATTTCATTGTGTTGGCACCCCTGTCAAAAATTGGATAATTTTTTGAATCTTCAATTATCTGAGTACTGACGGGAGTTCTGTGTTATGGGGTGATTGATTTCTTTATTATTTACCCCATAAAATTGGTTACCAGATTTGACCTCTATTTCTTTCTAAAAGTCTCTTGATTTTATTGCCTTTTCTGCTCCTACTGTCACTGTGTTGGTTCAGTTCTAAAAATTCCTTTTCTAAACTATTACATTAGAGTTCTAATTAGTCTCAGATTCTGGTCTTATCCTCCTCAAGTCCATTCTGAATTTACGGTGGCATACATTTCTAAAGCACAAATTAAATCCTCCCATTCTTATAGTTTAGAGTCTTCTATGGCTTGTCATCATTTTCAAGATAACGTTCAAGGCATTGTAATTTGGCCCTGGCCAGCGCTTATCCAAAATTTCTACTTTTGGTCTCCCCTTTTTCCCACCATGTCAAGCCTTGTCCATTCCCCCAAAGTACCACCTCTTTCTTTCTCTTCATAGTTTCACTTACTACGATCTGACTGGAATGTTTTCAGCCTTCTGTCATGTCCTGTCTTTCCCAGAAAATTTCTATCCATGCTCTAAGACCTAACACATATCCTGTCTTCTGAGAAAAATCTGCAGATAATGAATTACTTCTATCTCTAGTCCAATAGCACTTCATCCATAATCTTTATCTTGACACTTAGTCCATTTCTGTAATGATTTATTTCCACTTTTGCCTTAAGCACCTCTAGATGGGAGGGTTCGAACTTCGAACCTTTTGGTTAGTAGCCCAGCATTTAACCATTTGTACCACCCAGGGACTTCCTTCAAGGACAGGAACTGAATCATATTCATCTTGGCATCTCCAGCCTCTAGCACTGTGCCTTACACACACATGTTTAATGAATCAACAGATGTTGTTGTTGTTAGTTGATGTTGAGCTGATTTGACTCCCACTTATAGTGGCCCCATGTGTACAGTATAGAACTGTTTCATAGGGCTTCCAGACTGTGATCTTCCAGAAGCTGATCACCAGTCCTGTCTTCCGAGGCAAGTTTGAATCACCAACATTTTGGCTAGTGTTCCATTGCTTAACCGTTTGCACCACTCAGAGACTCCAATCAACTCATAAGCAAATCTAAGTACCCTTGGTCAATTGACAGACTGTCAGTGTTAAACTGGTCATAGGAGGCCCTTCCTGGGGTGATTCTACTCTTTATAGGAAGGTGCTTAATTTCCTAACAGACATAGTCAAATGCACTATTTTATATTTGAACAATACAGTTTGAAGTATTTTAGCTGAAGTGTTCTCAGGAGGTTTTTTGTTTATTTATTTAATGTTTTAGAGACATAGTGACTTTGGGCTGTTCTTTGAAAGGTGAAAATGAATTGCTATTTGTTTCTGAAAAGAAAAATTAAGTGATGTAGGTGACAAAGCTCCTGAGCAATTCTGAAGAGGCAGCTGTGAAAATCTATGACCTTATGCTTCTTCACCTTGTGGCTACCCAGTCACAGACACAGAAATGCTTACTGGGGCTTGGCCTTTTGAGCTGAAAAACAGAGGCTTATTTAAGGAAAATAGTGCCTATGGTACGCACTGAAATTGTGCTCCTGTGTAATGAGGACAGCGAGCACCGAGGGTCAATCTCTAAATTGCGCCCCCCATTTCAAGATGAATAGATGTTGACAGCAGTGATGCGTCAGCAGAAATGCTTTCCCCCCTCTTTTTTGGCCACCTGAGTGGGGTGCCTTTCATATTTGCGGAACCTCGGAATGTCATTCTATGCCTTGTCTGGCGCTCCCTTGGACTTGTGCCTGGGGTCAAGTGCCCTCTACTGCCCCCTCCCATCCCTTTCCCCACTCACGAAGCCTCTGTGTCTAGTGTGCTTGAGGAAGGATGCTGGGCTGTAGCGAGTTAATAGAAACTGTTCAGTGGCACTGCCCCTGCCCCTTCAGGTGGTGCCCAGGGCTTGTGCCATACTTGCCATCCTTTAGATATGCCTCTGTGTCAAATGAAGTCAATTTGTACAGCAACTTCGGAAGTAAAAAAGCAAGCACTGCTGTGCTGTCTAAGGCATACTTGGAACTTACTGGAACAAGGTATTTTTGAACAGAAATTGTGTTTCCTCCCCCTCCTCCACTGCATTCCCACCAGAATCATTCATCTTTAACATCTCCTTATGCTAATTCCAGTATGCCTTCCTAAAATGATGGGGCATTGACTCACATCCTTTGCTTTTATTTCGTGGTGATTGAGCCGTAGATATTGTATTTCTGCAAGATCTATTATTAGAGAGAAACAAGGCTGTTCCGGGAATCTGTCCTGACGAAGGAACTATATTGACTGAATAATAATAATAATAATAAAAAGACAAAAATGTTAACCAAAGAACAGAGAAATAAGCAAGTGGCTTTTTTTTTTCCCCTTCAGTTTTTGTTGTCAGGACAATTTTTCAGTCTGACCTCTGTCTCCCACAGTTGTCTCTGGTGCTTGTGTGAGTGTTGGAGGGAATGAGCCTTTTATTTATACAGATATAAATGGAAGAAAAGCATGGGTTCTATTTAAAGAAGGGGAAACCCAGCTTGTATAAACCATCCTTTCAAACAAGCCAACATTGTATATCCCCTAAATCAAAATATCCCAAGGGAAAACAACATCAACTCTCCAAATGCTGAGTGGAAACATTTCCGTGAGCCTGTGTTATCCCAGGTGGCAGACGTTGTACATGTGATGTGTGCGGAGTTCCTGAAGTATAACACATTTGCCTGCACATCAGTGGCATGGAACTCAATTTAAATCTGAACACAAGGGGAGGAAAGTCTGTTCTTGGGAAAATTCCAACTACACTGATGATTTTGTTTTCCTGTTGTAACCTAAATAGGTGTCCAGTGCTTGTCTTCCTTCCCTAGTACTGCTGTAACACAAACACAACAAGTGGGTGGCTCTAAAGAACAGGCATAGATTTTCTCATAGTTCTGGAGGCTAAAAAGTCCAAATTAGGGTCTCATCCATGTCAATTCCTTCCTTGTCAGTAGCCCTGGGTGTTCCTTGGTTCCTTGGTTTGTAGGTGATCCTCACATGGCGTGTCTTCCACCGTGTGTGCATCTCTGTGCCTGTTCTGGTCTTTTTATAACTCAGAAGTTACTAGGTTTGGGACCCACCCTACACTGATATGACATCATTAACATAAAAGAAAAACCCTATCTCCCAGCAGGGTCACATCCACAGGAACAGGGGCAGGGAAGTCAAAACGTATTTTTGAGGGACACTATTCAATCCATAACAGTGCCTGTGCCCAAAGGTTTTTATTTCTCACACAATATGTATTTATTCATTAGGTCAACTTCTTTGCAAAGCAAGGAGGAACTGTTCATATAACGCAGATGAGGAAACTGAAGCATGGTAAGCTTCTGGGCTTTGAAAAAGTTTACACAATAAGTCAAGGGTGCAGTGGAAATGAGTAAAAGGCCCTGTTTCCTACTTGACTGCAACCACCAACCTACATACCCTCCCACAGAGTTCCAGACTTTGCTTTCGAGAAAGCATACTAGTTATTTTTCTGCCTCTTCCATTTGAACCAATGCTGATAGTTTCAGCTGCAGGGAAACTATCAGCGGTGGTTCAGATGGAACCGAATGGCAGTCTTGGTGATCGCCTGAGTGCAGACGTGAGACCTGAGGAAAGTACTGTATTTTTCAGAAGAGAAGGAACTGCACTTGGTACCAGCCCTGTTTCAGGGACCCTGCAAATTTCCTGTCTCCTAGTGGAACTTCTTCTGTTTCGTCATACGTGGCATTACTCTCCGTGGGTGTCACAGAGGGGCTCAAGAAGAGCCTGCCCACTCGTGGGTCCTGCAGTGGCCTTGGTCACGGGGCAGGCTTTCATTGCTGTCTCTGCCACCTGGGGCTTTCGTCTTCGGGAGCTAATCATTTGCCATGGCAGTATATTTTGTTCCCTGTGAAGACAGGTGAGACAGTAATCTTGAAAAGCAGCCAGAATAAAAAGGAGATAATGAAGGGGCCGGCTTAATTTGCACCTATCAGTGATTAAGCAGCACAGAGAATGTGATTATCTAGGCAAGCCCTTGGCTTGTGAGTGCTGTCACCCATGTGGTTTGGGGAATGAGGAATGAGCCAGGATGTGGACCAACCAGAACATGGAAACGAGCCCCTTGGACTGGAACCAATGATGTACTTCCTGTTATTAGTTACTTAAAATGCAATAGGCCAAGCGAAATATTTGCCTTAGAAGCTAGATTGATGTTAGGACCGATTAATTTGAAATTTTTCACAGGAAGGCTGGAATTAAGGTCACTGCTTACTTATGACGGGTGAGTAAATCTCCGTCATTCAGAGGGCTGTGTAGCAGAGTGGTTTCAGTGATGAATCTGGAGCCAGCATGCTTGGATTTGAATTCCAGTTTAATTACTTTCTCATTGTGTGATCTCGGATAAGCTATTCAATTTCTATGTGTCTCAGTAGTCTCATCTTTAATCAAAAAAAATAATAACCTGTTGCTGTCTGGTGGATTCTGACTAGCGGCCACTCCATGTGTAGAATTGTACTCCATAGGGTTTTCTGTGGCTAACTTTTTTCAGAAATAGATCACCAGGTGCTTCTTTTCAGATTGCCAGGCCTCTGAGTGGACTCGAACCTCCAACCTTTTGGTTAGAAGCTGAGCAATTTAACCATTTGTACCACCCAGGATCTCCTTTCATAAAGGCATATAAAAATTAGCTATTTCATATGTTGTGTATTCAATGAGTAAACCTGTGTTAGGTGCTTAGGAGAGTGCCTGGATCGTAGCAAATATTTTCTACTATTTTTACTGCAATTGTTATTATTATTTTCATCTGCTTCTGGGTGTGCCATATCTGAGTTATATATGTGTGCCTGTGGGTGTACTTCATAAGGCTACAGCCTGTAGCATAGCCCTGATGGGAATCATTTTGAAAATGGAATTAAATCAAGGACCAGTGGCATCAAATCGGCAGCTGCCTACAGTGACAGTATGAGCTTCTTCTGCAGAAGCTGAAGAAAAGACAAAATTCTTTAACAGTGTCTTTAAAATTGTTAGGACTGTTAAGACTCCCCTTTCTTACCCCCTAGACCTTTCTTCATGTGCTTCATATCAACAGGCTGCTTTCTTGGTGGGTTGACCAGTTTCTGATAATGTTCTCTTTTGAATATTGTGTTGGCTTCCTAGGACCCCTCTAGCAAAATACCACAAGATGGATGGCTTATAAGAATAGAAAATTATTGTCTCACAGTTCTGAAGGCTGGAAATTCGAGATCAGAGTGTTGACCAAGTTGATTCTTTCTCAGGCTTTGAGGAGAATCTGTTCCATGCCTCTCTTCCAGCTTCTGGTAGCTCCAGGTGTTCCTTGGCTTGCAGCTGCACTGTCACATAGTGTCTTTCCTCTGTCTCCCTACCTCTGAGTATCTTCTCTTCTCTTATAAAGACATCAGTTACGTAGGATTAGGACCACCGTATTCCAATATGATCTCATGTTAACCTAATGGATAACATCATCAAAGACCCTATTTCCAAACAGGATCCCATTCACAGATACTAGGGGTTAAGACTTCAGCATACATTTTTCAGGGGACACAATCCAATCCATAAAAAATGTAAATCTAATGATGTAAGCAGGGCTGGCTTTATATAAAATGTCTATATGGATCAAATTTGCATGCTGGCTGTCTTTTGTTCTTGCATTTCACTCAGGTCTGCCTTCTTCATAGATCCTTTATCTTTCCTACAAAGTCGTTTTACCCTTTCTTCTCTATCCACCAAAGTCCTATTCCCATAGGGTGGCCAGAACTGGCTGCTCCATTCCCTTCCTGAATTTGATTTCTATTCAGTAACCTTAGCCTCTTTTCCATTCTGGATATCTTGCTATCTTTCTTCATATGTCAAGATTCAGAACCCCTGAACGTTTTCTTGAGCCAGGGGTATTGGCTGATCAAGAAGATTTTGGAGGGGGCTCTGAAGTGTCACTGAGGAGCCTTTGAGGCTGTTTGTACCCCCCTAAAAGGGCTGGGGCTTTCCATCACTGATGCCAGATGGATTCCTCAGTGAAGAGAGGCCTGAGTTCTTTGAGAATTGAGGAAAGCTGGTTGACATTATAGTGGGAATGGGAAGGGCCATTTTAAGGGAGGCTTCGTTCATGCTGGCCATAGTTGCATAGTTCAGTGGAATCTTCTTACAGCTGTATAGGGGAATTGTTTCCAGGGAATCAAATCAAGGGAATAGAGAGGCCCATGGAACAGGATTCCCCTGGAGGAATTAATTATTAAGGCCCATGGGGGTTCAAGAAGGCAGGGGCAACCCAAAGGCCAAGGAGTCAGATCCTCCTTCAATGCAGTTCCTGGGAAGTCATTTTAGAACTTCCAGGCTGAATTAGAAGATGAGGGCTGGGATCACAGCAGGAAGCTAGTTCTGTGCTTTTTTGGAAAGGTGAGGAGGGAAGGTCTTGGCTGAGTGAGAAGGGAGAAGGGGGAATGGAAAGCCTGCCTTAGAAGATTTAAAAAAGAGTAGTGAGTTTAAAGTATGCAATAAAAGACCAAATTTGGCCTAGAAGTTGTTGATCAGGTAGGTCAGAGTGCTCCATCTCTGATATCAAGCCCTGAAGCAGGTCTGAGAGCCTTTCCTCCTGATATATTCAGTGCCAGCTTGAGGAAGCACAGCTCATCAGTGTGAGCCTTTTAATGGGTTCTTCTCCAGTCACTGGAATTCTGTAGCCTGAAGAACTGCACCATCTGTTCATCTCTTTGGACCTCATTAATTTTGTTGAAAAAGATTTCAAGATGGAATGGTTATGTGCTGGAGGGGCATGGTTAGTGCCCATGGCTTGGGGCTTACATGGCAATGCCAGCATGACCCTTTTTCTCTCACCCTCCAAGTGGAAAAGGACTCCAGGTTTCATTAGATTAATCGGGGATTAATAATTATAGCATATGGGCCAAAAGGATTTCCAGGACAGTATTTGCTGAGACATCCCCTTCCTTCTCCTCTTTCTTACTAACAGCATACCCTGTCCCCGCATCATGCCCTTTTCTCGGAGGATGGTGGGTTCACTTTTGCTCCCCAGCCCAATCCACAGCCATATTTTTCATCTTACCTCTACCCAGGGTGAACTGTTGAGAAGATGGTGTTAAGAAAACTGACTCACAGAATGGAGAAAAAGAAACCTAGACTTCTCTCTTACTCTTGTACAAATCTGGATCCTAGCTGGATTAGGACTGAAATGTGAAAGGTAAAAATATAGAGCCAATAGAAGAAAACAAGATAATATTTTAGTGACTAGTGATTGGAAAACATTTCCTATAAGGCAAAACATTGATGATTGTGATCGTTTAATATCATCTAAGTATTCTGATTTGACAGAAAGACATCAGATTGTAAGATGACATTTGTAACATATAAAAACCATAAGATTCTGGTATCTAGAAGAAAAAGGAATTCCTAGAAATTAATAAGAAAAATGTAGGAAACCTAGTAGAAAAAATAGGCAAAATATTGTTGTTATTTGCCATTGAATTAGCTCAGACTCGTGGTGACCTTACGTATAACAGAATGAAATGTTGCCTTTTCCTGTGCCATCTTCATGATCACTGGCATGTTTGAGTCCACTGTTGGAGCTATGGTGTCAATCCATCTCATTGAGGGTTTCTCTCATTTTCTTTAGCCCTCGACTTTACCAAACATGATGTCCTTTTCTAGCAATTGATCTTTCCTGATGACGTGTTCACAGTAAGATAGTTGAAGTCTTGCCATCCTCCTTTCTAAGGAACATTGTTGTATTTCTTCTAAGACTGGTTTGTTATTCTTTTGGAAGTCCATGGCATATTCAGTGTTCTTTCCCACCACCACAGTTGGAATATGTCAATTCTTTTTCTGTCTTCCAAAATATATGAACAGACAATTCACAAAAAAGGAAACCCAAATGGATAATACATATATGAAGTAATACTTAAACTTATTGACTTAGCAAAGTGCAGATGAAAACAGCTAGATAACCCTTTAAATCTGGGAGATTGACAGAGTAGAATAATGATAAATATTGGTAGAGATACAGGAAAATAGCAACCCTTGCCTTGCCAGGGGAGTAGCCTGGTGTGACCATTTGTGAAAACAATCTGAGAGTGGTAGTTAAATATATATCCTGTGACTCAACAATCCTATTCTGGGTATATATCCCATAGGAATTGTTAGAAGGAATCATGAGGACATATATATGAGGGATGTTTATCATAGTGCTGATTTTGGTTCCAGGGCATTGAAGGCCAACTTAGAAAATGCATAAATAAAAATGTGTAATTCGCAGCAGTTAGGAGGTAATCACCAGATATAATCATTGGATACTAGATACCAACTGTACTATACAGATCTTAAAAAGATAGATCTGAGTAAAAGTAAATTAATAAATAATGGAATGTCTGCTCTGTCCTATAGGGTCGCTATGAGTCGGAATGGACTCAAAGGCAGTGGGTTGAGTGGTGGGAATGTCTATGGCCCAATATTATTTATATAAGTTAAACTACACACACAGAGCAGGAATATGTATTTTTACAAGCACATACACAAATTTAAGGATACATATCAAACACAGTAGAGGACTTTGCCTAGGGGTAAATGAAAATGAAGAATGGAGTGGGTACAAAAGAAAATATAAAAAAAAAATTGCTCACAGTATTAGTTTTCTTTTGATGGGTGATAAATTACCACAAATTTAGCAGCTTTGGAACAACTCTCACTTATTAGCTCATAGTCTGTAGATCTGAAATTTGGCACACAAAGCTGGTTGTCTGCTGAGGGTATCACAAGGTCAAAATCAAGGTGTCCGTTGAGCAGAACTTTTGTCTGGAGGTTCTGGGGAAAAACCTGCTTCTAAGCTCATTCTTGTTGTTGGCAGAAGGGAGTTCTTTGCAGTTGTGGGACTGACATCCCTGTTTCCTTGCTGGCTGTCAACCAGAGCCATTCTCAGGTCTTAGACGCTGCTCGCATTGCTTGCCATGTGGCCCTTTCCATCTTCACGCCAGCAATGACACATTGAATCCTTCTCGTGTTTCCAATCTCTGATCTCCTCCCCTGCCACCAGCTGGAGAAAATTCTGTTTTTAAAGGACTCATGTAATTAGATCATGCCCCCCACTCCTCGGTTATCTTCATATTTTAAGGTTACCTGATTTGGGGACTTAATTACACTGGGAAAATTGCTTCACAGAAGCACCTAGATCAGGGGTGGGATCAGAAATCTTGGGGCCGTCTCAGTGACCTAGCATTGCCGTGATAGAAATACCATAAGTGTGTGACTTTGAAAAACAGAAATTTATTTTCTCACAGTTCAGGAGGCTGAAAGTCCAAATACAGGGCATGGGTTCTAGGGGGAGTTCCTTACTTGTCTGTTTCACCTAGTAGCTGCCAGCAATCCTTGGCATTCCTGGGCTTGTAGATGCATCTTTGTTGTCTGCCTTCCCCTTCCCCCTGTGTATGTCTCTGTGTCTATTCTGGTCTTTTTATAACTTAGAAGTGATTAGGTTTAGGATCTACCTTACATTGGTATGGCTCGTTGTCTTAGGCTGAGTTCTCTAGAGAAGCAAAACCAGTAAAGCGTATATATATATTATTGCTGTTGTTAGGTGCTGTCAAGCTGATTCCAACTCGTAGTGAACCTATGTACAACAGAACGAAACACTGCCTGATCCTGCGCCATCCTCACAATTGTTGTTATGCTTGAGCCCATTGTTACAGCCACTGTGTCAGTCCATCTAATTGAAGGTCTTACTCTTTTTCAGTGATTCTCTACTTTACCAAGCATAACGTCCTTCTCCAGGGACTGATCCCTCCTGCTAACATGTCCAAAGTATGTGAGACATAGTCTTGGCATCCTTGCTTCTGAGGAGCACTCTGGTTATGCTTCTTCCAAGGCAGATTTGTGCATTCTTTTGGCAGTCTATGGTATATTCAATATTCTTCTACAACACCACAATTCAAAAGTGTCAATTCTTCTTTGGTCTTCCTTATTCATCATCCAGCTTTCACATGCATATGAGGCGATTGAAAACACTATGGCTTGGGTCAGGCCCACCTTGGTCTTCAAGGTGACATCTTTGCTTTTCAACACTTTAAAGATGACTTTTGCAGCAGATTTGCCTAATACAATGCATCTTTTGATTTCTTAACTGCTGCTTGTATGAGTGTTGATCGTGGATCCAAGTGAAATGAAATCCTTTACAACTTCAGTCTTTTCCCTGTTTATCATGATGTTGCTTATTGGTCCAGTTGTGAGGATTTTTGTTTTCTTTATGTTGAGGTGTAATCCATACTGAAGGCTGTAGTCTTTAATCTTCGTCAGTAAGTGCTTCAAGTCCTCTTCACTTTCAGTAAGCAAGGTTGTATCATCTGCGTAATGAAAGTTGTTAATGAATCTTCCACCAATCCTGATACCCCATTCTTTTTCATATAGTCCAGTTTCTCGGATTATTTGCTCAGCATACAGATTGAAGAGATATGGTGAAAGGATACAACCCTGATGCACACCTTTCCTGACTTTAAAACATGCAGTGTCCCCTGGTTCTGTTCAAATGACTGCCTCTTGATCTATGTAAAGGTTCCTCATGAGCACAATAAGTGTTCTGGAATTTCCATTCTTCACAATGTTATCCATAATTTATTATGATCCACACAGCTAAATGCCTTTGTGGTCAATAAAACATCTTTCTGGTATTCCCTGCTTTCAGTCAGAATCCATCTGACATCAGCAGTGATATCCTTGGTTATACAACCTTTTCTGAATCCTGCTTAAATTTTTGGTAGGTCTCTGTCAGCTGCTGTCTGTAAGGTCTGCTGCTTTTGAAAGATCTTCAGCAAGATTTTACTTGCATATGATATTAATGATATTGTTTAATAATTCCCTCTCTATAAATATATATGTATATACATTTATATGAAGGAAATGGCTCACGTGGTTGTAGAGGCTGGAAACTTCCAAGTCTGTGGGTCAGGAGAGAGGCTTCTTCTGATTCATGTAGCCACAGGGGCTGGTGAACCCAGTATCAGCAGGTTAGACAGCAGGATTCTTGCTCGCAGGCTGGGAAGATCAATGAATCCTAAGACTGGTGGGCAAGACTGCAGGTAAGCTGCTAGCTCAAGTGCCAAGAACTGGAGGTCAGATGAACAGGAGCCAGCTGCAGGATCCAGTGCAACCAAGAAGTCCATGAGCCTTGCCAGAATGTCAACTTGCATTCAATGCAGGCTGCACCCCCAAGGAAACTCTTTCATCTGATTGGCTACTCACAGCAGATCCCTTCGTGGGGGTGATCACATATCAAATCTCAACATGGAAGTGATCACCTTATACAACTGCCAAAACACTGAGAACCATGCCCCAGCCAAGTTGACAGTCTTAACCACCACACCCATTAACATAACAAAAGAAATACCCAATTTCTAAACAGGATCACATCCACAGGTACAGGGGTTAAGATTTCAAAACATGTTTTGGGGGGACACAATTCAATTCATAAAATGGACCATCTTAGAAGTCTACCTAACACACCAACTTGGGGATCAGATACTTTTTCCTTTCAGAGTTCTTGATCTCCAAGACAATGTTTCACATTCATTTATTCATTAGTGTGTTCATTTAATAATTCCTAGCCTGCAAAGACCTTATCCTCATCCTAAATACTGACTTGGTCTGGGAGTAAATATATCATACTATGCACCACAAGGAACCCACTTTTGGCATTAATATCAAAAGCTGCAAGCAATTCTTGCTATCCAGGGAGCTAATTTAGGTGTATCTAGCTGAAGTCAATGTTCCAAACACCACAAAACACCATGTTCTTGAGGGTGACCTGACATTGTCAGCTGTCTCATCTGTTCCCAACAGCCTACCAAGTGTAGCAGGCGCATTCTTCCAAGATGCAGTTGATACTGTCCACCACTGGCTTCAAAGAATAGTCTTTCAGTTCCGTTTTCCAGGTCCGGCTAGCCTGGGGCCGTTTTCCTGGGCTTCTTGGTTACGCCGTCTTCTTCTGCATTATGTCCTCCTACTGCTTTGCTTGGCTTGGGATCAGAAATGTAGGCTTCTGTCTGTGCTGAGGAAAGTTCCTGACTGAGACATCAACTCTCCCTCCTAGGTCCACTCTGAAGAGTTGTCAAGCAAGCTCGTCATCTTCCCACATCTTTTTCTGCAAAATAATTCCTTTGGAGGTGCATAGGGTAGAAAATATGAAGTGGGAAGAGATTTCATGAATCCAGAGTGACTAGTTGCCATCCAGTCAACTCTAACTCATGGCAACCCCATGTGTGTCACAGTATAACTGTGCTCCATAGAGTTTTCAATGGATGATTTTTCAGAATAAGATTGTCTGGCCTTTCTTCCTAGGTGCCTTTGGGTGGACTTGAACTTCCAACGTTTTGGTTAGCAACCTTTTGGTTTGCACCACTGAGGGACTCTAGAAAGCAACCTTACACAAGACATAAATGAACGGGCATGACTATGTTCAATAAAACTTTTTTTACAAAACAGCTGGGCTGGGTTTGGCCAGTGAGCCATAGTTTGCCTGCTCCTGGGTTATATTGTTTAACCCTCATAATAGCCCTATAGGTAGAAACTATTGTTATTATCCCCATTTTATAGATAAGGAAGGCAAAGCTTAGAAGAGTTAACTAATCTGTCCAAGGTCACAGAGATGAGAAGAGGAAAAGCAAGAATTGGCTTCTCCAGTGTTATTCCAGAGCCCAGCTCTTATTCTCTGTACTACAAATTTGCCTGACTACAGCTAAAGAAAAAATTAAGTGGAAAAACTTTGGAGTCTCACATTTTATTATTGTGGACAACTAGAGAGTATAATCTTCCTGAGCTACACACATATAAAGTTCTAACTGGAACTTCTAGTCCATTTTTTCAATGTAAGTAAGACTGACCTTCCCTTCTTCCTACCCTCTAAAAGACTTGATCATTGTTGATGGTGGACAAGATTGTGGCCTCACCAGGGTTGATTCTGAAAGTGCTGCCCCAGGCCTGCTTGTCAGCCATGAGCAGACTCCTAATGGACTGAGAGAGAGGCCAGGTCTTTGGGAAGGCCAACGATGCACATGATTTTATAGACTTTAATTTTTGTGGATGACTGAGGGCTGTTTGGAAACCCTGGTGGCGTAGTGGTTAAGAGCTACAGCTGCTAACCAAAAGGCCAGCATTTGGAACCACCAGGTGCTCCTTGGAAACTCTATGGGGTAGTTCTACTCTGTCCTATAGGGTCACTATAAATCAGAATTGACTCGATGGCAATGGGATTGGTTTTTTTTTTTTTTTGGTTTGTAGGGCTGTTTAATAGCAACAAATTCTATGAGTTATTAAGGGCTAGTAAATTTTAGTATTCATGAACTGAAATTAGTGTATTACTGGAGTTTATTATGGACTCTAATTCTGTATTTTACTAAGAAGCTCAGTTGCCCTGTAATGCCTGGCAGCATAGCAGGGGTTCCATTGCCATCCACACATGAGTTTTTAGATAGAGTTTCTTATCAGTTGTATTAGATTACCAAGGCTGCTGTAAAAATGACCACCAATGGGTAACTTTGAGCAATAGAAATTTATTCTCTCACAGTTCCAGAGGCTAGTTGTCTAAAATCAAGGCATTGGCAGGGCCATACTTCTGAAGTTTCTAGGAAAGACTTCTCCCTTGCCTTTTATTGTTGTATCCGTTTCAACTCATGGCAACCCCATGTATCACAGAGTAGGACTGTTCCATGGGGTGTTCTTAGCTGTAATCTTAATGGAAGCAGTTCACTAGGGCTTTTCTTCCAAGGTAGCACTGGCTAGTTTTGAACCAGCAACCTTTAGGTTAGCAGTCAAGCACAAACCATTTTTGCCACCCAGGGGCTTTGTGCCTTTTCTTAGCTCCTGGTAATCCTTGGCATTCTTTGTTTTATAGCAGAACTCCAAACTCCACCTCCATCTTCACGTGGCCTTCTCCCTGTGTCTGCGTTCTTGGCTCTTATAAGGACAATGGCATTGGGTTTAGGTCACGGCCTAATCCAGCATGATGTCATGTCAGTCCTTAATTAATTGCATCTGCAGAGACCTACTTGCAAATAACGTCCCATTCTGAGGTTCTGGGAGCAAGTGAATACTTAGGGGACACTATTCAACCCACTTCACCGGTTTATCATCAGGATGGTAGTTAACTTGATTTTTATTTGCTTTTTTTTTTTTTTTTTTTACTAATCTTGCTTTTTTAATTATAAATTGCTCTGGGTGTAGCTTCATTATTATTAATTTAGTTTCTTATTTAGTTAACCAAGTAATGTGTAGTGGTACACATTTGCCTCCAGAATATTTTGACATAATATTTACAAACAATTAGACTGTAAGGCGTAATGTACATATATGTGTAAATTGAATTATCCACACCCTATTACTCAAACCTTTGCATATCATGTCCCCCAAATTTGCTAGGATTATCACTGTTTTTTCTATTAAAAGTAAAAAAAAAAAAAAGGGTAAGTTAGATGAGCTATGAATCTTCTGCCTCCAGAGTTGACTGGCATTAAACAAAAAAAGAAAGAAAACCACTTTAAGTGCCTTATCAAGGAGCATATCTTGAAAATGAACTATTAGTAGAGGAGAATTAGAAAAACCAATTTATTTCTTGACTTCCCTCGGAAATGCCTCTAACTCTTATCACCAATAAGTCATCCAAGAATGTACAGGCACAAATATCTAGTACTTTCATCGTCCTTGCTCTCAGGAGAGCTTTTTTTTTTTTTCCTAAGACTCTCCAAGTACAGTTCAGACATAAACTGAATAAAATGGCCTATCCAACCCATTCGACTGTGGCAAGAGAGGGATCTGCTCCAGTACAGAGTTTTCTGTTTACAGAGGTGACCTGGCTCAGATGGAGCCCGATTGTTTGGCATCATACTCTTCAGGTTAAGGAATCAAGGTGAGCATGACAGAAATGCTGCCATTGGGTCTTGATGGAGGGGTTCAACAAAGACTCATACGGGGAGGAATTATATGTGGTTTGGTCCAGCTTTCTCTTCTACTTCTGAAGAGTTCTCATAGACTGAATATTGCTTCTTCTAAATTATAAGTTTCTGAGCAAAAAGCATACATTTTAGAATCATTTACTGGGAATTATTTGATCTTCCTTTGCAAAAAAAAACTTCCTGATCACATAAAAATTCTAAAGCACTACTTTTTGGTAATTTATTTAATTTTTGTTGTTGAGAATATATACAGCAAAACGCACACCAATTCAACAGTTTCTACATGTACAATTCAATGATACTGACTACATTCATTGTGTTGTGCAACCATTCCTTTTCTGAGTTGTTCCTCTCCCATTAACATAAACTCATTGCCCCCTAAGGTTCCTGTCTATTCCTTCAAGTCGCTGTCAATTTGATCCCCTATAGAAACCCTGGTGGCATAGTGGTTAAGTGCTACTGCTGCTAACCAAGAGGTCGGCAGTTCGAATCTGCCAGGTGCTCCTTGGAAACTCTATGGGGCAGTTTTACTTTGTCTTATAGGGTAGCTATGAGTCGGAATCGACTCGACAGCAGAGGGATTTTTTTATAGATACATCTTAAAAGAGCATAATGCTTAAGGCAGACGTTCTTTACTTGTTAAACTAAATTATTGTTTGGTTTTAAGAAGACTTCAAGGGATATTTTTGGTTTAAGGTTTCAAGATTATCTCAGGGCAGAAGTTTTGGGGGTTCATCCAGACTCCATGGCTTCAGAAAGTATAGATTTTATGAGAAATTTTAATTCGGTTCTACACATTCCCCCTTTTGATCAGGAGTCTTCTATAGAACCTTTGATCAAAACGTTCAGTTCTAAAGCACTACATTTCAATTAAATAGTTTTAACAACTGGTTAAGAGTCTCACTTGAGGCACTGGTGGTTCAGTGTTAGAATTCTCACTTTCCATGTGGGAGATCCAGGCTTGATTACTGGCCAATGAACCACATGCACACCCACCGTCCATAAGATGTAAAGAGGTTCAGCAGAGCTTCCAGACCAAGACACACTAGGAAGAAAGGCCTGGAAATCTACTTCTGAAAAGCAGCTAGTGAAAACCCTTTGCTTTTTACCAGGTCTGACCTACAACCAATCATAGGAATGGCAAAGGACCAGGTAGCACTTTGTTCTGTTGTGCATGGGATCATCATGAGTCAGGGTCCACTTGTCTGCAGCTAACAAGAATTTTATATACTTAAAAAAAAAAATCCTTTTGGTTTTCTGTGCATGTAAAACAAAAACCCTGAGTGTACAAACTTCTCTTTTGGCAGGAATTTCTGTCATATCCATTGCTCTGGCTGCCCATGAGCTGATAGGCACCAAAACTTGACTACTGTCTAAGACTCCTATTTGATTAAAGGATATGTACAGCCCAGTTTCCTTCCCTGAAGAGTTTGAGCCCACAGGGCATCCATATACCTGGCCACCTATTCGTTTCCTTCAGGTACTTCATGTTCTTGCTTGTGGCCCAGGAGCCTGATCTGGAATTTTGCTAAGTGACTTGACTCTTCACACAGATAAGGGGATTTTCAGCAGGTTTTGCAGGATCATCTCTGGGGTTCTCCTTAGTAGTTGCTCTCTGATCACTTGAAGGGCAGAAAAGGTTTTTCAAACTGAGTTCTTTGTGGTGGTTGCTGTTAGTTGCTATTGAGTTGATTGGATTCCAGCTCATGACGACCCCATGTGTGTGGAGTAAAACCTTTCCATCAGGTTTTCAAGGCTGTGACCTTTTGGAAGCAGATTGTCAGGCCTGTCTTCTGAGGTGTCCCTGGATGGGTTCAAACTACCAACTTTTTGGCTAGAATTTTTTTTTTTAATTTTATGTAAACCTTTAGATGAAGGTTTACAGAGCAAATTATTTTCTCATTAAACAATTAATACACATATTTTGTGACTTTGGTTGTCAACCCTATGACATGTCAACACTCTCCCCTTTTTGACCTTGGACTCCCCATCACCAGCTTTCCTATCCCCTTCTGCCTTCTTGACCTTGCACCATTTAGTTAGTCTTGTTTTGTTCTCTGGGCCTGTCTAATCTTTGGCTATAGGGTGAGCCTCAGGAGTGACTTCTGTACTGAGTTAAAAGGGTGCCTGGGGGCCATACTCTTGGGGTTTCTCCAGTCTCTGTCAGACCAGTAAGCCTGGTCTTTTTTTGAATTAGAATTTTGTTCTAAAATTTTCTTGAACTCTGTCTGGGACCCTGTATAGTGATCCCTGTCAGAGCAGTTGGTGGAGGTAGCCAGGGACCATCTAGTTGTGCTGGACTCAGTCTGGTGGAGGCTGTAGTAGTTGTGGTCCATTAGTCCTTTGGACTAATCTTCTCCTTATGTCTTTGCTTTTCTTCATTCTCCCTTGCTCCACATGGGGTGGGATCAGTGGAGTATCTTAGATGGCTTCTCACAAATTTTTAAGATCCCATACGTTACTCACCAAAGTAGGATGTAGAACATTTTCTTTATAAACTATGTTATATGCCAGTTGAGCTAGATGCTCCTCAAGACCATGGTCCCCACAGCCCTCAGCCCAGTAATTCACTCTCTCAGGGAGTTTGGCTAGAATTTGAATGCTTGTGCCACCCAGGGACTCCTAGATTTTTGGTTAGGCATGAAGGAATACACTCCAGTTTTCCTGGGAACTCTATTAGTCAGGGTGTACGTGCTAGCTACTTTAACACGTAGCTCCCAAATCTTAGTGGTTTTGTTTCTCATTCAGTCTGGGTCAGTGTCTCTTCTGGATGGCTCCCCTCCAGGAAATGACTCCTCTGCCAGTAGTGACTCAGGAATTCAGGGTCCTTCATCATGTGGCTTTGCCATATTGGAGTCATTCACTTCCAGGCCTGCAGAAAGGCTGTCAGGATGTGAGCTGAAGATCCCCTTGGAGATTTTAGGGGTCAGGATGGGAAGTGACATATTAGTCATAACTGCATAACTCCTCAGAACAAGGGATGTTGGAAAGTGAGGTTGTCTTGTGTGTCCAGAAGGAGGAAACTTCTAACTAGTCTCATCCACAGATATCTTCATGGAGGCTTTCTTCCTTATTTTTATACCTGAACTATGGCCCACCTCAGAGGCCACTTGTCTTACGCTGGTTCTCTAAAGAAGCACATAAACCCATTGCTGTCGGGTCAATTCTGACTCATAGCGACCCTATAAGACAGAGTAGAACTGCCCCATAGAGTTTCCAAGGAGCGCCTGGCAGATTCGAACTGCTGGCCTCTTGGTTAGCAGCCATAGCACTTAACCACTACACCACCAGGGTTTCCAAGAAGCACATAAAGTGTATAAATGTATATATACCAAACCAAAAACCAAACCTGTTGCCATCAAGTTGATTCTGACTCATAGCGACCATATAGCAGCCCTATAGGACAGAGTAGAACTGCCCCATAGGGCTTCGAAGGAGTGCCTGGTGGATTTGAACTGCCAACCTTTTAGTTAGCAGCTGTAGCTCTTAACTGCTACACCACCAGTGTTTCCAAATGTATATATATAGAGATTTATATCAAGGAAATGACTCACGGGGTTGTAGAGGCTGGAATGTCACAAGTGCTTCGATCAGGCCGGAGGCTTCTCCCGATTCATGTAGCCACAGGGGCTGGTGAATCCAAGATCAGCAGGTCAGACAGCAGGGCTCTGGCTCCCAGGCTACGAAGACCAATGAATCCCAAGATTGGCAGGCAAGACGGCAGGTAAATTGCTAGCTCAAGTCCCAAGAACCAGAGGTCAGACTAACAGGAGCCAGCTGTAGGACCCAGTGCGAGCAAAAGCCCATGAACTTGTCAGAATCTCCACTTATATTTGATGCAGGCCATACCTCTAAGGAAAGTCCCTTTCAACTGATTGGCTGCTCATAGTAGATCTCATCATGGAGATGATCACATTATATCAAATGTCATCATGGAAGTGATCATATCATATGACTGCCAAACTATATCGTAAGTGCCAAACCACTGAGAATCATGGCCCAACCAAGATGACACACAACCTTAACGATCACATCATTCTTCAGGCAACTTCTGTCTTACCTCCCACTAGGAGTCCTTGAGTGGTACAAATGGTTAATGTCCTCAACTGCTAACCTAAAGGTGGTCTGAGTCTACCTGGAGTCACCTTGGAAGAAAGGCCTGATGATTTACTTCTGAAGAATCAGCCGTTGAAAAACCCTATGGAGCATGGTTCTACTCTGACACACATGGGGGTCACCATGAGTCAGAGCTGACTTTATGGGAACGGATTCTACCTCTGCTCTGGATGAAGACTGAATGTCTTAGAGTAGGGGAATTAATTTTTTCAGGCATGCTTATGTTATTGTTCATTTGTTTTTTATTTTTACATTGACTAAATTTACCCATTGAAATGTGCAAAAATATAAACTTAGGAGGGTTTTCTCTTCTAAAATGAACTGACCAAATAATGTTTTACTGTAGAAGGGAGACCACCTTCGAGGGAACTTGAGGCCTGTAGCACTTCACCGAGGCTGCTACAAACTTGTAAGAAGACATCCCATTCCACTCCCTTCCTCTGGCAAGTGGCTTCATGGAGTATAGCATAGAGGTTAAAAGCATGGTCTTGGGTTTAAGCCCTGTGTCAGGCACTTCAAGCTGTGTGACTTTGAGGTTTAAATGAAGTTAACCATATAAAGCCTGAGCACAGTATCTGGAATATAGTTCTAAGTATATTTTAGTCATTATTGTTATCTATTAATAATAGATTTGGCTCATGATCATGATTTGTTTGAGAACCTAATAATTGCAAGCTTACAAAGAAATTTTTTTTTCATGCTCCCACCCCAATTCACCATCCCCTTTTGATCCTAAGGTGAGCCCCCTATTCCATCAGATAGTTCCTTCTCATTTTTTTTTTTTTTTTGAGCAAGGTATGTCCTAAACTGACTGCTCAAAGATATGATGTTTGACATGCATGATATTGTAAAGAAACCACAACTGATAGGTAAAAATCAGGAGTTTCCACCTAAAAATGTGACATTCCTGCTACTCAAAAACCCGGAAGACCTCACAACAATGGGCTTGAATGCTAGCAAGGCCAGAGTCAACTGGGGCTGTGTTCGATAAACCCCCTAGGGGTGAAACTGTCCAGTTCCCTGCAGCTCCCACCACTATCTGTCTTCTGTCTGACCCTAAAGCCAAGGTGGAGCAGTTGCCATTTATCATTGTACTTGTCCTTTTGTTGTCTAATTGTTGAGTGATATTGTCTCTTTCATGGACAACTATTAAAAAAGAGAGAGAGAGAGAAACGAAAGACAGAACCATGGTGTTAAATGTGTCGTGAAAATGGGAGAAAGCGTAATTCTTTGTTGAAGTGAAGACTATTCTTGAGTCTCGGTATAAACCATGTGCCAATTTTGAAAGAATAAAGTCCAGCGTGCTTCACTCATTTATGTTACTGGCTTAATCCCCAAAGGCAATTGGGTTTGACACCTGAGGGGAAAGCTTTTAATTTAATGTAATTAAGTGCTAAAATAGATAACTGAAGTCAATATTATGGGCCGTTTGAAGGAGGTATTTTTTTTTTTTAATTTGAGTTTAATAGCTGTGAAGTAGCATTTTTTAATCATTGATATTTAGAAATGTATCCCTTTTTGATTGGGAATTTATGAACTTTTATGAAATTCATAGAGCTGAAAGAGGTCTTTGAGAGACTATAACCCAATTTCCTCATTTTAATTTTATTAAATTAAAAAAAAATTGTACTGTAGAGGAAGGTTTACAGAGCAAAGAATTTACTCATTAAAGAATTAATACACATATTGTTTTGTGACATTGGTTGCCAACACTATGACATGTCAGCACTCTCCCCTTCTCAACCTTGGGCTCCCCATTACCAGCTTTCATGTCCCCTCCTGCATTTTCAACCTTGCCCCTAGGCTGGTAAGCCCATTTAATTAGTCTTGTTTTGTTTTATGGGCATGTCTAATCTTTGGCTGAAGGGTGAAGCTCACGAGTGACTTCTGTACTGAGTTAAAAGGGTGTCTGGGGGCCATACTCTTGGGGTTTCTCCAGTCTCTGTCAGACTGGTAAGTCTGGTCTTTTTTTGAGTTAGAATTTTGTTCTAAATTTTTCTTGAACTCTGTCTAGGACCCTGTACTGTGATCCCTGTCAGAGCAGTTGGTGGTGGTAGCCAGGAACCATCTAGTTGTACTGGACTCAGTCTGATGGAGGCTGTGGTAGTTGTGGTCCATTAATCCTTTGGACTAATCTTCCCTTTGTGTCTTTGCTTTTCTTCATTCTCCCTTGCTCCACATGGGGGTGGGACCAGTGGAGTATCTTAGATGGCCACTCACAAGCTTTTAAAACTCCAGACACTACTCACCAAAGTAAAATGTAGAACATTTTCTTTATAAACTACGTTATGCCAGTTGAGCTAGATGTTCCTCAAGACCATGGTCCCCACAGCCCTCATCCCAGTAATTTGCTCCCTCAGGGAGTTTGGCTAGAATTTGAATGCTTGTGCCACCCAGAGACTCCTAGATTTTTGGTTAGGCATGAAGGAAAACACTCCAGTAATTTGGTCCCTCAGAGAGTTTGGATGTGTCTATGGAGCTTCCATGACCTTGCCTTGGACAAGTTGTGCTGCTTCTGCAGTGTTGTGTACTGTCTTACTTTTTACCAAAGTTACCTCTTACCTATCATCTATTTCGTGTCTTTCCCTCCCACCCCTCCCCTGCGTTGAACCATCAAAGATTGTTTCTTTTTGTGTGTAAACGCTTTCATGAGTTTTTATAGTAGTGGTCGCATACAATATTTGTCCTTTTGTGATTGACTTATTTCACCAAGCGTAATGCCTTCCAGATTCATCCATGTTGTGAGATGCTTTGCAGATTCATCATTGTTCATTATTGTTGCATAGTATTCCATTGGGTATATGTACCATAGTTTGTTTATCCATTCATCTGTTGATGGGCACCTAGGTTGTTTCCATCTTTTTGCTGTTGTGAACAGTGCTGCAGTGAACATGGGTATGCATATGTCTATTCGTGTGATGGACCTTATCTCTCTAGGATATATTCCTAGGAGTGGGATTGCTGAATCATATTGTATTTCTATTTCTAGCTTTTTAAGGAAGCACCATATCATTTTCCAAAATGGTTGTACCATTTTGCATTCCCACCAGCAATGCATAAGAGTTTTAATCTTCCCGAAGCTTCTCCAACATTTGTTATTTTCTTTTTTGGGGTTCATTCCAGTAATGTGGAAGTGAGATGGTATCTCGTTGTGGTTTTGATTTGCATTTTTCTAATGGTTAGTGATGATGAGCTTTTCCTCATTTATCTGTTAGTCATTAGAATGTCTTCTTTGGTCAAGTGTCTGTTCATACCCTTTGCCCATTTTTTTTTAATTGTGCTTTAGGTGAAAGTTTATGGCTCAAGTTAGTTATACAAAAATTTATACACACATTGTTATGTGACCCTAGCTGCCATCCCTATGATGTGACCACACATTCCTCCTTTCCACCCCAGATTTCCTGTGTCCATTCAACCAGCTCTTTATCCCTTCTGCCTTTTCATCTTGCCTCGGGACAGAAGCTGCCCATTTAGCCTCATGTATCTACTGGAACTAAGACAGTCTTTTTCCCGTTTGATGGACTTTGGGCCCTTGTAGAAGATTAGGCGAATATAGATGGATGGATTTACATCTGGGTTCTCAGTGTATCTGTCGTTGTACCAGTACCAGGCTCTTTCGATTACCATAGGTGTATAGTAGGTTCTGAGGTCAGGTACTGTGAGTCTTCCTACTTTTTTCTTCTTCCTCAGTAGTGCTTTACCTTTTGGGGCCTCTTTCTTTTCCATATAAAGTTAATGATTAGTTTTTCCATCTCTTTAAAGAATGCTGTTGGTATTTGGATTGGGATTGCATTGTATTTGTAGACTGTAGAATTGACATTTTCACAATGTTGAATCTGCCTATTTATGGGCATGGTATGTTTTTCCACTTATGTAGGTCTCGTGGTTTCTTGCAGTAGAGTTTCGGAGTTTTCTTTGTATAGGTCTTTTACATCCCTGGTTAGATTTATTCCTAAGTATTTTATTTTATTTTTTAGGGGCTATTATAAAGGGTGTTGTTTTCCTGATTTCCTTGCCGTAATTCTCCTTATTGGTGTATGGGAATCCAATTGATTTTTGTATGGTTATCTTGTATTCTGCTACTCTGCTGAATCTATTAGCTCCAGTAGTTTTCTTGTGAAGTCTTTTGGGTTCTCTATGTATAGTATCATATCATCTGCAAATAAGGGTAGTTTTACTTCTCCCTTGTCAATTTGGATGCTCTTTATTTCTTTTTCTTGCCTTTTGCTCTAGCTAGGACTTCTACCACAATGTTAAGTAGGAGCAGTGATCATGGACATCCTTATCTTGTTCCTGTTCTCAAGGGGAATGATTTCAGTGTCTCTCCATTAAGAATGATGTTGGATGTTGGTTTTGTATAGATGCCCTTTACTATGTTGAGTTTTCCTTCTGCACCTATTTTTAAAAAAATTTTTGTTGTGCTTTAAGTGAAAGTTCACAAGACAAGTCAGTCTCTCATATGAAAATTTATATGCATCTTGCTGTATACTCTTAATTGCTCTCCCCTTAATGAGACAGCACACCCCTCCCTCCACTCTCTCTTTTCGCGTCCATTTGGCCGGCTTCTGACCCCCTCTGCCTTCTCATCTCCCCTCCAGACAGGAGATGCCAACATAGTCTTATGTGTCTACTTGATCCAAGAAGCTCATTCTTCACCAGTATCATTTTCTATCCCTGTCTGAAGAGTTCGCTTTGGCAATTCATCCATTTCTTCTAGGTTTCCAAATTCGTTTGAGTACAATTTTTCATAGTAATCTGATCTGATTCTTTTAATTTCAGTTGGGTCTGTGGTAATATCGCCCACTTCATTTCTTATTTGGGTTATTTGCTGCTTCTCCTGTTTTTCTTTTGTCAGTTTGTTCAGTGGTTTATCAATATTGTTGAGTTTTTCAAAAAAACAGCTTTTGGTCTTGTTAATTCTTTCAGTTGCTTTTCTGTTTTCTATTTCATTTAGTTCAGCTCTAATTTTTATCATTTGTTTTCTCCTGGTGTCCGAGGGCTTCTTTTGTTGCTCTCTTTCTATTTGTTCAAGCTGTAGGGATAATTCTTTTTGATTTTGGTCCTTTCTTCTTTTTGGATGTGTGCATTTATTGATATAAATTGACCTCTGAGCACTGCTTTTGCTGTGTCCCAAAGGTTCTGATAGGAAGTGTTTTCAGTCTCATTGGATTCTCTGAATTTCTTTATTCCATCCTTAATGTCTTCCATACCCCAGTCTTTTTTGATCAGGGTATTGTTCAGTTTCCAAGTGTTTGATTTCTTTTCTCTGCTTTTTCTGTTATTGATTTCTACTTTTATTACCTAGAGAAGATGCTAGGTAATATTCCAATATTTTGGATTCTGCTAAGGGTTGCCTTATGACCTAATATGTGGTCTGTTCTAGAGAATGTTCCATGTGCACTAGAAAAGAAAGTATGCTTGGTTGCTGTTGGGTGGAGTGTTCTGTGTATGTCTATAAGGTCAAGTTGGTTGATTGTGGCATTTTGGTCTTTAGTGTATTTATTGAGCTGCTTTCTAGATGTCCTTTCCTTCACTGAAAGTGGTGTGTTGAAGTCTCCTACTATCCTTGTGCAGCTGTCTATCTCACTTTTCAATGCTGTTAGAGTTTGTTTTATGTAGCTAGCAGCCCTGTCATTGGGTGCATAAATACTTAATATGGTTATATCCTCCTGGTATATTATCCCTTTAATCATTATTATATAGTATCCTTCCTTATCTTTTGTGGTGGATTTAACTTTAACGTCTATTTTGTCAGATATTAATATTGCCACTCCTGCTCTTTTATGATAGTTGTTTGCTTGACATATGTTTTTCCATCCTTTGAGATTTAGTTTCTATCTCTAAGTCTAAGGTGTGTCTCTTGTAGGCAGCACATAGACGGATTGTGTTTTTTTTTTTTTTTTTTAATCCATTCTGCCACTCTCTGTCTCTTTATTGGTGGATTTAGTCCGTTTACATTCAGGGTAATTATGGATAGTTGTGAATTTAGTGCTATCATTTTGATGTCTTTTTTGTGTGTCACTGACGGTTCTTTTTTCCCATTTAATTTTTTGTGCTGAGTAGTTTCTCTTTATGCATTGTCTTTCCATATTATCCATTGCTGTTGATTTTGTTTCTTCTGAATCTCTCTTTTTTTCTTGTATTATTTTGATGTGTAGGATAGTTTGTCTCCTTTGTGGTTACCTTAATATTTTCCCCTATTTTTCTAAATTTAAACCTAACTTTTATTTCTTTGTATTGCCTTGTCTTCCTCTCCATATGAAAGATCTATGACCACATTTCTTAGTTCCTCTTTATTGTATTAATATTGTCTTCTTTTACATAATAACATTGCTGTTTCTCTGTTTAGAGCATTTTTTTTTAATCTTGATTTATTTTTGTGATTTCTCTGAATGGGTTGAGACCTGATTGTTCTGTCCAGTGTTCTAGTCTTGGGTTAATACCTGATATTATTGATTTTCTAACCAAAGAAATCCTTTTAGTATTTCTTGTAGCTTTGGTTTTGTTTTTACAAATTCCCTAAACTTCTGTTTATGTGGAAATGTCCTAATTTCACCTTCATATCTGAGAGACAGTTTTGCTGTATATATGATTCTTGGCAGGCAATTTTTTTCATTCAATTCTTTATAGAAGTCATCCCATTGCCTTCTTGTCTGCATGGTTTCTGCTGAGTAGTCCGAGCTTATTCTTATTCACTGTCCTTTGTAGGTGACTTTTCGTTTATCCCTCGCTGCTTTTATAATTCTCTCTTTATCTTTGGTTTTGGCAAGTTTGATTATAATACGTCTTGGTGACTTTCTTTTAAGATCTATCTTATGTGTATGGAGTTCGATGAGCATCTTGGATCGATATATTCTCATCTTTCACAATTTAAAAAAAAAAATTTTTTTTTTTTTTCCACAATATCAGGGAAGTTTTCTGCCAACAAATCTTCAACAATTTTCTCTGTATTTTCTGTTATACCTCCGTATTCTGGTACTGCAGTCACTCTTAGGTTATTTCTCATGGAAGAGTTCCACATGATTCTTAAGCTTTCTTCATTTTTTAAAAATTCTTTTATCTGATTTTTCTTCGAATGTATTTGTGCTAAGTGCTTTATCTTCAAGCTCACCAATTCTGCCTTCCACTTGCTTAACTCTGCTCCTCTGACTTCTATTGAGTTGTCTACTTCTGTAATTTTATTGTCAGTCTTCTGAATTTCTGATTGCTGTCTCTCTATGGATTCTTGTAGCTTATTAAATTTTTCCTTATGTTCTTGAATAACTTTTTAAATTTCTTTCACGGTTTTATCTCTGTGTTCCTTGGGTAGTTCTGCATATTGCCTGATCTTCTTCCTGATGTCTTGAAGGGTTCTGTGTATTAATCTTTTGTATTCTGCATCTGGTAATTCCAGGGAGGGACTTTCATCTAGAAGATCCCTTGATTCTTTGTTCTGAGAGTTTGTTGATGCAATAATGGCCTGTTTCTTTATGTGATTTGGTATTGACTATTGTCTCTGAGCCATCTATAATTTATTGTATTAGTTTATTTTATGTTTGCTTATTGTATCCTAGCTTCTTACTTTGTTTTGCTTTGATATGGCCAAATGGGTTACTTGAGTGAGCTAGCTTGATTATTTTCGTCACTGAAGCTCTGACGTCCTGTCACCAGACGGCTAGAGCTGTTGTCAGGTCTTTCAGTCTAGGAGCCTGTTCACTTTTCTTGTATGGATTCAGCTCATGTGTCTAGGTCATCAAGTGTATGATACAGGCTCTCTCCTACAGTCTTAGAGAGGCAGGGGTGATTGGTGTAGGTGCTGGTATCTGGTTGTAGCAGGGAGTCACACTCTGAACAAGGCAAGGGGCTGAGAATTGTCCCCCAAATGCCTCTGGGGAAATCGTGTCTCTCTTCCCTAGAGTATACAGGTAGGTGGGTTCTGCAGACAATCCATGGCCACCCAGTGTTTTTGGTTGTAAGGACTGGCACGTACTAGTTATCCTTGGACCCCTGTCATAGGTGACTGTGTGACCTGAGTGGAGCCACCAGTCCTTAGGCTCCTGATGTGGGTAGGTGAGGACCCTGTTTAAAGGCAAAGTGGTGTCAAACATGAAACATCAAACACCCGCCTCTCCACTGCACAGCTCAGACAGTTGTAGTCTGCCAACATGGGCCTATTCTCCCGCACATGTCTATGCAGGGAGGGGAGGTATTCAAAGTCCATGGACTGTTTATGCCTGGACAGGAGCTGCTTCTGACCTGAGCTCCCCAGATTAGTGGAGCTGACAAGTTATCTTTTCCCCCAATTACGTATTTATTCCTTCTCCAAGGCTGGGAGATTGGTTCCAGGCACTCGAAAGGGCCTATCTCAGGTCCAGAGAAATCAACAGCCACTGAAGCCAGCTGGGGGTAGGGGGCACAGTAAAATATACTCATGTACTTAGTTTTTGCCAAGAGGGCTCTTCTTCTCTGGTTCTGGAGATGTGAGTAGGGTGTGCAGCTGGTTCCTTCTCCCTTAGGAAACTGCAGTCGAATGCTACTACCACCCCACCGCAGCTGCTCCTGGGTGTGGTGCCTGAGGGATCCTGGTGATTCAGTTCTGGCAACTCCTCTCTACTTCTGAACCGTCTTTCCATCCCCCTGCCACTCAGTCCATTTTCTAACTTTGCCTTTGATGTTCAGGGCTCCTCGCTTGTCATAATCATTTCACTTGTTTTTTTGGGTCTTTGTTGTAAGAGGGATCACTGGAAGCATCTGGCTATTCCACAATCTTTGCCCTGCCTCCTCTTCTATACCTATTTTATTGAGGCTTTTTTTAGGAATGGATGTTAAACTTTGTCAAATGCCTTTTCTGTGCCAATTGAGATGCTCATGTGATTCTTTTACTTATGTGGTAGATTACATTGATTTTCTAATATTGAGCCATTCTTGCATACCTGATATGAATCTCCCTTGGTTGTGGTGTATTATTTTTTGATATGATGCTGGATTCTATTGGCTAGAATTTTGTTTAGAATTTTTGCATCTATATTCATGAGAGATATTGGTCTGTAATTTTCTTTTTTTGTGGTGCTTTGCCTGGTTTTGGGTTATGCTGGCTTCTTAGAATGAATTCTGAATTATTCCTTCCACATCTATGTTCTGAAATAGTTTGAGTAGTACTGGTGTAAGCTCTTCTCTGAATGTTTGGTAGAATTCTCCAGTGAAGCCGTCTGGGCCAGGGTATTTTTTGTTGGGAGGGCTTTTTTTTTTAAACCTTTTCAATCTCTTCTCTTGTTATGGGTCTCTTCAGATTTTCAACTTTAGTTTGTGTTAGTTTGGGTAAGTAGTGTGTTTCTAGAAATTTGTCCATTTCTTCTAGGTTTTCATATTTGTTGGTGTGTAGTTTTTCATAATACTGTTATGATCCTTTTTATTTCAGTTGGGTCTGTTGTAATGTCCCCTATTTCATTCCTTATTTGGATTATTTGCATTCTCTCCTGTTTTTCTTTTGTCAATTTGGCCAATGGTTTGTCTATTTTGTTGACCCTTTCAAAGAACCAACTTTTGGTTTTGTGTATTCTTTGTATTATTTTTCTGTTCCCTGTTTCATTTATTTCTGCTCTGATCCTTATTATTTTCTTTCTTCTGGTGGCTGAGGCTTCTTTTGTTGTTCTCATTCTATTTGTCCAAGTTGTGTAACTAATGTTTTGATTTTGTCCTTTCTTTTTTGATGTGTGCATCCAAGGACTGCCTTTGCTGTGTTCCAAAGGTTTTGATATGATGTATTTTCATTCTCGTTTAATTCTAGGAATTTTTGTGATTCTGTCTTTGATTTCTTCAATTACCTAGTTGTTTTTAATAAGGGTGTTATTCAGTTCCCATGAAATTGATTTTTTTTTTCCTTGATCTTTCTGTTGTTAATTTCTACTTTGATGGAGTTGTGATCAGAGAAGATATTTTGTGTTATCTTAGTGTTTTGGATTTTATCAATTTCTTTTCTCAGTGCTGTAAGAGTTCGTTTTATTTATTTTGGAGCCCTGTCATTGGGTAGGTAGATATTTATTTTGGTTATGTTTTCATGGTGGATTGTCTCTTTCATCATTATATAATGCCCTTCTTTGTCTTTTTTGGTGATTTTGTTTCAAAGTCTCTTTTATCTGACGTTAGTATTGCTACACCTGCTCTTTTTTGGTAGCTGTTTGCTTTATGTATTTTTTCCATCCTTTGACTTTTAATTAATTATGTGTTTGTTTCCAAAGTGTGTCTCTTGCAGACAGCATATTGATGAGTCCAGTTGTTTAAACCATTCTGTCACTCTCTGTCTCTTTATGGGTGCATTTAAGCCATTTACATTCAGTGTGATTATTGATAGGTGTGAGTTTATTGCTGTCATTTTGTAGTGCTGACATTTTCTTTTTTCTCTTACTCATTTGCTGATACCTTTTGTTTGCATATTTTTTTCATTTCTTTTGATTTTGTATATTTTGTGTTTACTGGGACTTTATGTTTTTCTTCTTCATTTTGATGAGTAGGTTTGTTAACTCTCTTTGTGGTTACCTTGAAATCACCCCTATGTTCCTAAATTTAAACAAGCCTTTCATTACTTCCTAATGCCTTGACTTCCTCTCCATTTGAAAGTTCTATACCTATACATTTATTTCCTCTTTTATTGTCCTGACTTTATTGTCTTTGCAGATTGACGTCTCTGGTTCCCTGTTGTATATTTTTTAGTTTTGTTTTATTCTTAAGAGTTCATTTTCTAGGTTGGTATGCTGTCTTATGTACTAGGTTCAAGTTGTTGTCTGATATTGTTGGTTCTCTAACCGAAGGACACCCTTTAATAGTTCCTGGAACTTTGGTTTGGTTTTTACATATCCCCTTAATTTCTGTTCATCTGGAAATATCCTGATTTTGCCATCATGTTTGAGTGAGAGTTTTGCAGTTTATGTTATCCTTGGTTGGCAGTTTTTTCTTTCAAATTTTATATATGTCATTCCACTGCTTTCTTGTCTGCATGGTTTCTACCCGGCAATCAGAGGTTAGTGTTACTATTTTCTGTTTGTATGTGACTTTTTGTTTTTCTTGAGCTGCTATCAGGATTCTTTCTTTGTCTTTGGTTTTAGCAAGTGTGATTATGATATGTTTTGGTGTTTTTCTTTGGGGTCTATCCTATATGGGATTTATTGAACTTCTTAGTCAGCTTTTCGTCTTTCATAATATTATGTGTCTCAGTCATTTAATGCTGCTGTAACAGAAATACTACAAGTGGTTGGCTTTAACAAAGAGAAATTTATTCTCTTTCACTCTCGTAGGCTACAAGTTCAAATTCAGGGCATCAGCTCCAGTGGAAAGTTTTCTCTCTCTGTAAGCTCTGGAAGAAGGCCTTTGTCATCAATCTTCCCCTGGTCAAAGAGCTTCTCAGGTGCAGGGACCCCAGGTCTAAAGGATGCACTCTGCTCCTGGTGCTACTTTCTTGGTAGTGTGAAGGCCCCATGTCCCTCTGCTCACTTCTCTCTTTTATATCTCAAAAGAGACTGGCTTAAGACACTATCTAATCTTGTAGTTTTCATCAATATAGCTGCACTACTCCATCTCATCACATCATAGTGATAGGATTTACAATACAGGGAAATCATATCAGATGACAAAATGGTAGACAATCAAACAATACTGGGAATCATGGCCTAGCCAAGTTGACAGATATTTTGAGGGGCACAATTTAATCCATGACATTAAGGAAGTTTTCTGTCAGCAAATCTTCAATGATCCTTTCTGTGTTTTCTGATTTTATCCCCCTGTGAAGAAAAATGTCCCAGAGAATAAGTGTATAAGATAAAACAAACAAAGCTAGAACCCGAATCTTACACTTCCCAGTGCAGTAGTTATGTTCCATTTGTTCAAGTTGTCCTAGGTTGTCTCCAGGGTGAAGACATTCATCCTGCCACTTCAGAAGTGAATTTTCTACTCAAGGTTAAAGACCATATAGAGCATTATGTGGCCTTTTATTTTCCAGGCATTAAAATTAAAGAAATCAGGGTTTAGGGTATTTCCCTAGCATGCCATTGAAGACAGAAACAGGAGCTCTGTAATTGTGGAAGATTAGATATTCTATGATGATAAATGCTGATTCTAAGAATAGAGAGAGGACACGTAATTTTTGAAGAGAAAACAAGTAATTTTTCAGAAACCATATTATAGAGAAAATTTGTAAAAACGAAACAGAACATGGCTTGAACATAAAAATATAAATTGTGTTTCTTTTGAGAACTCTAAATACTGATCAAACACATTTGGAATAATAAATTTTAATAGCTTAGTCTAGACAGAGGGTAGATAGCTTCAGCAAACCTAAAATTCAGTAATTCTAGAAGAGTTGGAATTTAGTATTTAATAAATAGTTTGGCAGAGATACATGGAGTCCCTGGGTGACACAAATGGTTAAACACTCGACAACTAATCAAAAGTTTGTCAGCTTGAATTTACCCAGAGGTGCCTTGGAAAAAAGTCCTGGTGATCTGTTTCTGAAAGGTCACAGCCATGAAAATCCTATGGAACAGTTCTACTCTGCAACACATGGGATCACCATGAATTGGAATCGACTCAATGGCAACTGGTTGGTTTTTTTAGCAATGAGTATTGACAGAGATAGAGGAGAGGGCATACTTGTGTACTGCTGGTTGGGATGGATTATGGTGCAAGTATGTGCAGGGCAGTTTAATAGTTAAAAAAACAAAAATATGCATGACCTGTGGCCTAGGAATTTCATTTCTATGGTTTCACTTCCAGTATTTCCAGGCATTAAAATAAAACAAATCAGGGTTTAGGGTATTTTTCCCTAGCATGCCATGGAAGACAGGAACAAGAGCTCTGTAATTGTGGAAGATGAGATATTCTATGATGATAAATGCTGATTCCAGGAATAGAGAGGGGGCAAGTGATTTTTGAAGAGAAAACAGGTAATTTTTCAGAAACCATATTATAGAGAAAATTTGTAAAAACAAAACAGAACATGATTTGAACATAAAGATATTAATTATGGTTCTTTTGAGAACTCTAAATATGGATCAAAAACATTTGGAATAATAATTTTTAATAGCTTAGTCTAGACAGAGGGTAGTATTGATGGCAATGGGTTTGGTTTGGTTATATTCTCTAAAATTCAATTACCAGGATATTTAAGTAAGCACTGTTAATAATAACAAAACACACAGATTGGAAATAAACCAAATGTCCAACAATAGAGGAATAATCAACTGGAGTATCTTCAGGCAATGGAAAATTGTACAGCCAATCTCAGTATTGTGGATGAGTATTTGGTGGTGAAGAAAGAAATTAATAATATTGTTAAATGTGAAAGCAATACATGCTGTGGTTCAAGTTTTTAAATAATAAAGGTTATAGATATAAATGTAAAGCTATAAGAACAGCATCAGTGGCACTATGAGAGCTATTATCATGAGTGACATTATTTTCCTGTTGTTTTTTTCAAATGTATATTTTCCAAATTTTCTTTATAGTTTAGCAATAAAAATTTACACTTTATTAAAATAAACACACAGAACCCCAAAATTAAACTGAGATTTTCTCTTTCAGCTGAAACTAGCTTCAGTTTTACTAGCTACAGAATAATTCATCTTCTCCTCTACCCATTACCCATTTTGCAGCTGCTTTGAGCTCTTGTACAAATGCCACAGGATCTACTAAAAATCTTTTTTTAAGCACTGCGTAAATCTTTCCCTAGGAGGTCCAACACAGGCCACTCATAAGACATTCTTAGACGTGTACTATCCATGTGGCTCATTCAACATATTCCAACATGATAGCACCTTGATTGTTGTTAACACTTTGCTCTATGTTTAATTTAAATCCACTGCTCTTGGTTTCAAAGATAATGAAGTTCAAGGGCAAAGCCTTGCTTTTTTACTTTAAACAGCCACAGATAATTCTGATGATTTTATTTATTTATTTTTGATAGAAAACATAGAGTGTTAGCTTGAAGGAACATCAGAGATTATATAACCTAGTCAGAGATGATATAATCTAGTCTCTAAATTACAAATTATATAACCGAGACTGAGAGAAATAAAATAATTTTCCCAAGGTCACAAAGTTAGTGCCAGAGATGTCTAGACAAGTGTCAACCCACTACTATGCCCAACAACATCTGGAGGGGTCTGCATATATATTTGAGTAACAGATGTATGGGTGGCACAATTGGTTAAGTATTCGACTACTAGCTGAAAGGTTGGCGGTTTGAACCTACCCAGAGGTGCCTTGGAAGACAGGCCTGGCAACTACTTCCAAAAAGTCACGGCCTTGAAAACCTTATACAGCAGTTCTACTCTGCACACGTGCAGTTGCCACACATGAGTCAGAATCGACTTGATGGCAACTAAGAACGATGATCACAAATACAAAATGGCAGCTGGAGAATGGCTAACATCCCTTTTTCCTTCCCAGCTGGTCAATAATTAGCTCTCTGTGGGTACTGGGAACTGCAACTCTCCCCACCTTCTCTTCTGATCCTCCTCCACCATCTCCTTTCTGCTCTTCTGCTCTCCCCATAGCTGCCTGAGTGGAGCAAACAGATAAGTGCTTCATGTGAGTCGGAATCCACTGGAAGGAAACTAATAACAATAAGCCCTCCCCCTCCATATCAAGAACTGGAATCCCATCACTAATGACTCCTTTATGGACCGACCTCAGGGTCATTAGTTCAGCAAGTGCTTCAGCAAGTGAATCTTTATCTTGTTAATAGAGTTTTCTTTTTACGTAGCAACTCCTCAGTGCTTTGTTTTATCAAAAGTCTCTTTTAAGTATCTTTATATACTACTATGGAATGACCTCCATGATATAATGTTAAATGAAAAAGAGCAAATTGCAGAAAAACATTATATATTAAAAGCAAAACAGAACAAAAACAACTAATGAAACAATCAGGGATATTTGAACACTGAGGGAATATTTGATGAAATTAAAGAATTATGGTTAATTTCTCTAGGTATGATAATAGTGTCATAGTTACATTTTAAAATAAATGATTCACATTTTTTGGAGATGAATATTGAAATATTTACTGATGAATTCATCTGATGTCTGGAATTTGTTTCAAAATAATCCAGTACAGAGGGTAGGGGAGGTGAGTGGGGGTGTAGATTAAATGAGATTGCTCACAAAATGATAATTGTTGAAAGTGGGTGATGAGTATGGACAGTCATTATACTATACTATTTTTATAATGTTTAATATTTTCCATAATAAAAAGTTAAAGAACTCCTCTTAGTATTTTTAATGAAAAAAAAAAAAAACAATAATGAGGGTGAGACGAATCCTATTCTTTGGTATTATAGATATTTCTAGAAGGACTAAATGATAAAAGGCAGGAGGGAATGAATTAATCATCAAACCTAGTTCTGATTCTAGTGCAGTGCTTTTTCCAATGAAATTCAAGTTAATGCCTCCTGTAAAGCAAGGACTAATTATCTCCTGTAGGTTTCCAAACTGGGGTTTCTTAGTTGTCTCAAACGGAGCTTCCTACCTGCTCCTTCTGATTCAAACCCCTGCTAAGAATTTCCCTTTCTATTTCAGATACACTGAATCAGAATCTACAATTTTAACAAGATCCCCAAATTTTAAGAACCACTTCTCTACTAGTGGTTCTCAGAATTGGTCCCTCACCAGCAGCATTAGCATACCCTGGGAATTTGTTAAAAATGCTAATTCTCAGCAGGAGTTTGAACAGGAATGATTTGGTTTGAAGCCCTGGTCTCAACATTTTGCTTTGCAGTCCAGTTTTCCTCCTGAGTCTCATGTGCTTTGAGCTTGCTGTGTGACTTACCTTTCTGAAATGGCAAAATTAGATCCTTCCTTTTGTCCTCCAAGGACTCCGGGTGGCACAAATGGTTTGTGCTTGACTTTTATACTAAAGGTTGGCTGATTGAACTCACCAGGTGGTACCATGGAAGACTTGGTGATCTGCTTCTGTAAAGAAAACCTTTTACAGCCAAGAAAACCTCATGGAGCAGTTCTACTTTATAACACATGGTGTCTCCATAAATAGAACTGGACTCGATGGCAACGAGTTTGGGTTTGGTTTGTCCTCCAAGCAGCCATTTTCTGTAGAACTCTTAACTAATTTATTTTAGAATACAGCTTGACTTAGATAACACAGCACATACTATAACACCTAATAGACATAGACAAGTCACAGCCTTGAAAATCCTATGGAGTGCAGTTCTACTGTGCACACATGGGATCGCCATGAGTTGGCATTGACTCTATGGTAACAGATATGGGCAGAGTTATAGGTATCTTAAGCAAAGATACAGGCCACCATATTTGCTCACTTTGCCATAGCCTTCTAGCTGGTCTCTCAGCTTCTACTCTCACTGCATTAAGGCTATTCTCAGTGAGATTGTTGCTCTCAAAACACAAGTAACATCGAAGACCTCTTCCAGTGGCTCCCATTTCAGATTAAAAGTTTACGGGACCTTGGAGGATGTGGTCTGATTCCCTTTCCATGTCTTTTGTATCCATTCTCCTTCAGCCCCTTTGCATATTCTTCCCATAAAGTCTTTGCTCTTATGGTTCCTTCTTCCTGATCACTCTTTCCCCAGATAACTACATGGGTCTCACTTCTTATAAGTCATTTTCAGAGATCACCTTCTCAATGAGACATATACTGACCATCCTAATTAAAACCACGCCTTCTTTATGCTCCCCTGCCGTGCTTTGAAAGCACGCTGGTAGCACAGTAGTTAAGCATTTGGTGGCTAACCAAAAGGTTGACAGTTCAAACCCATCAGTCACTCAGTGAGAGAAAGATGTGACAATCTGCTTCCATAAAGATTATGGCTTTGGAAACCCTATGTGCAATTTTACTCTGAAACGTGGTGTTGTCATGAGTCAGAAACAGGTTCCCCACTATGCAAACTCACTAGGGGATTTTGAAGCAGTTTAAAGTTTGAGAAATTCCAGTTTTGATTTTCTGGTTGTAAAGTGACTTTACATCCCATTATTGAGTTTGATTCTACCCTGTGAGTTGGCAGAGTAAGTACTATTAGCCAACACCTCCTTTTTTTTTTAAGTAGTGAGGACACAAAAGCTTAGAGACCAAGATCATGGTGCTGAAAGACTTGTACTTGTGTCTTCAAGGAGTTGGCACCAAAGACTGTTTTTTTCTCACAAAGTGTCATTCCCTGTAGCAAACAGTTGTAACTAAAGGGTAGAAGACATATTGGAGAGAGCCCAACAAAGTCCTGGTCATCCCCTTTGCTCTTTGACCACCTCTTTGTTGGGCCAAAGAGCAAAGGGGTATCCAGGACTTAATTTAACTAAGAAGAAAGATGGGAGGTGGTGAGGCATGTGTAGACATAAAAATGGTAACTGGACATAAAATGTGTACATAAAAAAGGTAGCCCATTGTCCCCAGGGGGAATTTGTAGAGTCAAGTAATGACAGTCCTGGCTTTATCCTGTGTCCATAGGCTGGAGCAGGAGAAAGGCAGATCCTTTAATGTCCACATCCCTCAATTTAGGACAAAGAACCGTTTGTGAACCAGGCATCAGTTTTCTCTTCCTCAGCCAACTGATTGTAAGGCACTACCCATGAGGCCATATATGCAGTCTGGGAGAAGGAAGGTAATGTGACAGGAGTGGGGACCATGAGCATTTGGGCCATTTCCTCATGTAACTTACGCCTTCAGATCCTGCTCAAGGCCTATCTTGTATATGCCACTTGCATTTAATGACAGAGTGCTGGTGTGCACATCCCACTTTATGACTCTGGGTCACACGACTCTCCATTCATGACATAGCTCATGTCGCATGGTGACTTGGTGGCCCATGATTAAGTGTTCAGTCTCTACTAAGGCCCAGTAACAAGCCAAAAGCTGTTTCTCGAAAGGAGAGTAGTTATTTGCAGGGGATGAAAGAGCCTTGCCCAAAATGCTAAGGGTCTGAGCTGTGATTCACCAATAGGGACCTGCTAAAGACTCCAAACAGCATTTCTACCTGCCACTGCCACTTCACGCACCACTGGATCAGCCGAATCATATGGCCCAAGTGGCAGAGTGATTTACATGACAGAATGAACCTGTTGCAGAGCCTTTTCTTTTTCTGGGCCATTTAAAACTAGTACCTTTTTGAGTACTTGGTAAGTAAAAAAATAGTATATCTAAACAAGAGGTATGTAAAGGTCCCTGACTCTTTATTCTGGTAATTCAAGTTGGATTGCTGTTCCTTGACCTGGAATTCTTCCACTTGTACCGATCAAGCAAGTATTTACTAGATTTCCGTATATTTCATGGCTAAGAACACCATGATTAAGTAGCCAATGCCATAATTCCATATGAGTCAGACTATTCTGTTTACTCCTTTGACTGCTGTCCATCATGGTAACTATGCCCACCTTGTCTTTGTTGATAGTAACTCTGCCCACCTTTGGCACCAGACACCATAGGTTCTGATTAGCCCCATTGTAGTTAGATGTCTTAATTCTTCAAGAGCAGTTCCCACTGTCAAAACTGACTTACATAAATTAGCAATCATAGCAATCTTCAAGGATGCTGGGGATCTCTGCACAAATTTGTTCCTCATCATTGCAGTGAAAAGTGTGTCTGGACACTCCATGGGTTAGTCTGTGGGTCTAACCTGATAAATCTACTCTAACATGTCATTTTCCCTAAGCCTTTGAATATCTTCCTCTACATTATACCAAGGCAGTTCTGGTATTTCAACTTGATTTAGTATAGGCCATCATTTAATCCATGCTTCAGTGAGCCAGCCAAATAAACTTAGATCTTTTTCTAATCTCATGAGCTAAGACATTGAATGAAGAATCTGTGCGTAGTGGGCCCATATCAATAAACTTAGATCTAACTTTATGTTCCTTGCACCATTATAGCACACCCGCAATATCCATTCCCACACATATTCCCCAGGTTTCTGTTTGAAAAATCAAGCAGTTCTTTTGGAGTGTAGTATACCTCCTCATGGGTCACACCCTGTACTTCGCATCTTGGGGCTTCTGGGACTTAAGTCTAATTATAGATCTAGAAGCAAGAATGGGTGGTGGGGGTGGGTCCTGGAGGTATTCAGCAATAGCTTGTAAGGCATCTGCCCCAGGTGATGCCCTAGTTTCCACCCTAGGTGATATCTCAGACAAAGACTCTTCAGACACAGTTGGGTTAATCTCATCAGATGTGGGTGAAAGGAATAATGGTTTTACTGGGGAGGGTGGATGAGCAGACAAAGCTAGAGTAATCTCTTCAGATGGGAGTAAGAGGCCTGGTTCTGTTGACAGGAGTGATTCAATGGAATTTAGGGGCTCAATGTCCCCAGCTTCGTGATTATCTTCCCATATGTCCCTATCCCAAGTTTTAGGATCCATTTTTTTTTTCCCAATCAATGCCCTCACTTTAAGTTCAGACATCATTCAAATTTGGAAATTCAATTGGCATAATAATTCACCCACCCTTACAATAAGACTCTGGGTTTGGTTTTCAGTGTTATCAGCCCTGTTACTACAAGAAATAAGGTTTTCTTTCAGGACACAAATGCAACATTCAGCTCTTTTATGCGGCGCTTGAGCTGTGACTCTGAAGCCCTGAATTCATCTCTTTCTTTCACAACTTTGTCTCTTGAAAGTGGGACCAACTAGTGAGCTTCCTTATACTTCTCAGTATGACAAAATTGTAGAAAGGTATCAAATATGCAATGACCCAGAGTCTTGTCCCTCTCAAATATTTGATCCAATCGTGGTGATACTTTGCATATTTCTATCACCCTTTCAAGCCAGGTATTAGCAGTGTCCTTTTTAATATTGGAGATAGAGTCATCAGTGCCTTTAAGACTAGCCAGACTTGAGAACTAATTCAGAAGACTCATTCTTAAGATTTTGTTCCTCTAGAACCACTCTCAAACACACATAAACATTGATATCCTAGCCATTAGTGAGCTAAAATGGAATGGTATTGGCCATTTTGAATCAGACAATCATATGGTCTACTAGTTGGGAATGATAAATTGAAGAGGAATGTCATCGCATTCATCATCAAAAAGAACATTTCAAGATCTATACTGAAGTATATCACTGTCAGTGATAGGATAATATCCATATGCCTACAAAGAAGACCAGTTAATACAACTATTATTCAAATTTACTTACCAACCATAAAGTCCAAAGATGAAGAAATTGAAGACTTTTACCAACTTCTGCAGTCTGAAATTGATCAAACATGCAATCAAGATGCATTGATAATTACTGGTGATTGGAACCCAAAAGTTGGAAACAAAGAAGAAAGATGGGTAGTTGGGAAATGTGGCCTTGGTGACAGAAACAATGCTGGAGATTGCAAGATAGAATTCTGCAAGACCAATGACTTCTTCAATGCAAATACTTTTTTCAACAACCTAAACAGTGACTGTATACTTGGACTTCACCAGATGGAATGCACAGGAATCAAATTGACTACATCTGCAGTAAGAGATGATGGAAAAGCTCAATATCATTGGTCAGAACAAGGCCAGGGGTCGACTATGGAACAGATCATCAATTGCTCAGATCATTAATTGCTCAAATGCAAGTTGAAGTTGAAGAAAATTAGAACAAGTCTATGAGAACCTGAATTTACAGACCATCTCAAGAATAGATTTGACACATTGAACACTAATGACTGACAATCAGATGAGTTGTGGAATGACATCAAGGACATCATACATGAAGAAAGCAAGAGGCCATTAAAAAGACAGGAAAGAAAGAAAAGACCAAAATGGATGTCAGAAGAGACTCTAAAGCTTGCTGCTGAACATCAAATAGCTAAAGCAAAAGGAAGAATTGATAAAGAAAAAGAGCTGAACAGAAGATTTCAAAGGGTGAAATCTTTGAAATTTTAATACTAGAAAAGATAAAGTATTAAAAATAAGAGAAAAGATAAAGTATTAAAATGTGCAAAGACCTGGAGATAGAAAACCAAAAGGGAAGAAAGTGCTTGTCATTTCTCAAGCCGAAAGAACTGAAGAAAAATCTCGAGCCTCGAGTTGCAATATTGTACGATTCTATGGGGGAAATATGAAACAATGCAGGAAGCATCCAAAGAAGACGGGAAGAATACAGAGTCACCATACCAGAAAGAATTGGTCGATATTCAACTATTTCAGGAGATAGCATATGATCAAAAATCGATGGTGCAGAAGGAAGAGCTTCAAGCTGCGCTGAAATCATTGGCAAAAAACAAGGCTCCAGGAGCTGATGGAATATCAATCAAGATGTTTCAACAAACCGATGCAGCACTGGAAGCCTTACTCATCTATGCCAAGAAATTCGAAAGACAGCTACCTGGCCAACTAACTGGAAAAGATCCATATTTTTGCCCATTCCAAAGAAAGGTGATCCAAGAAAGAGCGGAAATTATCAAACAATATCATTAATATCACATGCAAGTAAAATTTTGCTGAAGATAATTCAAAAACAGCTGCAGCAGTATATTGACAGGGGACTGCCAGAAATTCAAGCCAAATGCAGAAGAGGACATGAAACAGGGGATATCATTGCTGATGTCAGATGGATCCTGGCTGAAAGTAGAGAATACCAGAAAGATGTTTACCTGCATTTACCGACTATGCAAAGGCATTCGACTGTGTGGATCATAGCAAAATATGGATAACATTTCGAGGAATGGGAATTCCAGACCACTTAATTGTGCTCATGAGGAACTTGTACATAGATCAAGAAGAAGTCATTTGAACAGAATGAGGGGATAATGTGTGGTTTAAAATCAGGAAAGATGTGCATCAGGGTTGCATCCTTTCACCATACTCATTCAATCTGTATGCTGAGCAAATAATCCAAGAAGCTGGACTTTCTGCAGAAGCACGTGGCATGAGGATTGGAGGAAGACTCATTAACAACCTGCGTTATGCAGATGACACAACCTTGCTTGCTAAAAGCAAGGAGGGCTTGAAGCATTTACTGATGAAGATCAAAGACCAAAGTCTTCTTTATGGATTACACAACATAAACAAAAATCCTCACAACTGGACCAAGAAGCAACATCATGATAAATGGAGAAAAGATTGAAGTTGTCAGGGATTTCTCTTTACTTGTATCCACAACCAATGCCCATGTAAGCAGTAATCAAGACATCAAAGGACGCTTCGCATCAGGCAAATCTACTGCAAAAGATCTCTTGAAAGTGTTAAAAAAGCAAACATGTCACTTTAAGGACTAAAGTGTGCCTGACGCAAGCCGTGGTGTTTTCAGTCTCCTTATACGCATGTGAAGCTGGACAATGAATAAGGAAGACTGCAGAAGAAATGATGTGTTTGAATTATGGTGTTGGCGAAGGATATCGAGTATACACCATGGACTGCCAGAAGAACAAACATTTTGTCTTGGAAGAAGTACAGGCAGCATATTCCTTAGAAGCAAGGATGGCGAGACTTCTTCTCACGTACTTTGGACATGTTGTCAGGAGGGACCAGTCCCGGGAGAAGGACATCATGCTTGGTAAAATAGAGGGTCAGAGAAAAAGAGGAAGACCCTCAATGAGATGGACTGACACACTGGCTGCAACAATGGGCTCAAGCATAACAATGATTGTGAGGATGAGCCAGGACTGGGCAGTGTTTCAGTCATTATGAGTGGGAACTGACTTGATGGCACCTAACAACAGAACCACTCTCGGTACCAAATATTTTAGGCTGGATTCTCTAGAGGAGCAAAACCAGTGAGGCGTATATTTAAACATATATATGTAGAGAGATTTATTTATTTATTCATTTACTCAGGGAAATCGTTCACACAATTTGGTGAATCCCAAATTGGTGGTCAGGTGGCTGGCTTGAGGCTTCTCCTGACTCAGTGGTTGCAGGGGCTAACAAGCCCCAAATCTGCATGTCAGGTGGCAGGCTACTGGCTCATGTTCCAAGAGCCAGAGGTGAGAGGATGGTGAGAAGGATGCAGTATCGAGAGAAAGTGAGCTTTGTCAGAACAGCCATATGTATTGGGTGCAGTCCGCACCCTCAAGGGAAGTCCCCTTTCTACTGATTGGGTGCTCACATTAGATCACAAAATGGAGAATGATTACATAATATCTGCCTAACCACTGAGAGCCATGGCCTAGCCAAGTTGACACATAACTTTAACCATGACAACTAGTGATACTTGGTGATTATTTGTGAGTGTTCCCCCAAGGGCAGGGACTGCTTCTGATCTGTCTTTGGATATTGAGTACCTAGTTAAGGGCATATAAAACCTGTTACTGTTGCCATCAGGTCCATTCTATCTCATGTGTTACAGAATAGAACTGCTCCATAGGATTTTCTTGCTGTAATCTTTATGGAAGCAGATTGCCAGGCCTTTCTTCAGCAGTAGCACTGGTTGGATTTGATCTGGCAACCTTTAGGTTAGTAGTTGAGAGCAAACCATTTACACCACCCACGGACCTTAAAGGCATATGTTGTTATGTTGTTGTGAAGTGCTGTTGGGTTGATTTTCCACTCATAGCGACCCAATGTTACAGAGTAGAACTGCCCCATAGGGCTTCCTAGGTTGTAATCTTTTCAGGAGCAGATCACCAGGCCTTTCCTCCCACAGAGCCACTGGGTGGGTTTGAATGGACAACCTTTTGGTTAGCAGCCGAGAGCTTAGCCATTGTGCCGCTAAACCAACCAAACCGAACCTGTTGCCATCGAGTTGATTCCAACTCCTAGGGACCCTATATTATAGGACAGAGTAGAAGAATTGGCTGCTGGATTCAAACTGTCACATCTTTTGGTTAGCAGCCAGATGCTTAACCACTGCACCACAAGGGCCACACTGTGCCTCTGGGACCCCTTCAAGGCCATATAGAGTCTTTCAAGAAGTGTTTTTTTTTTTTTTTAATGAAGGAATAAAAATTTTGCTTCAAGTAGATCTTACACGTACATGGAAGGGTGAACTTGTTACCCTGTGTGAAGCACCTAATAATGGTAAATACATTCTCTCTCTCATAATGTACAAATCTTGGAATGGTTGCTCTGACTGGCTATTTCTAACATTTATGTCTTAAAAGAACATCCAAGAAGGTTACCTGCGTATCAGAGTAAGGATATAGAGAGGTGGCATCTTCAAAAGGGAAGGTTAGATTATTTTCTATTGGTTACCCCCAGACGATAACACCAGATGCCACCTGGGCAGAGAAAGTGCCTGAAATCTTCTTATAACTTTGAGCAGAGCAACCAGTAAAGACATTTATGAGGAGTAATGAGACAAGATACAGAGAACAGGGGCCCAGGTCGCCTTTGGAACACTAGTTTTCTTGCTGCTGTTACCATAGCAACAGTGGGTGGTGCTTGCCGTGGAGTAGAGACATCTTTGGTGATAAGCACCACCTCCACAGTGACACCATGAACTGCGTTCCTCTTGTTTGACAAATGCTGCCTTCCTGTGGTTAGGATGCAGTTTTGTACTTGGTCCAGCTTAGCTTCGCTAGGAGATAGTGGGTTTAGGCATGAGTTTAGTAGAAACAAACTTTCCAGTGCAGCCTGCTTTGAGAAAAACTCTTTGTTTAGTCTGGGAAAATATCTCCCATGGAGAGTTCCACAGTGACAAGGTATCTCAGTGATGTGGCAATGGGATCAGGAAGAGTGAAATCACCAAAGATGGGAAACACCTCAGCCATCACCTTTGACCCTCACCCTCACGATGGCATTTTGTGTTGCTTAACTAGCCAACATCATACTGAATATCCACTCCTCACTGACCTGGATTATGTCTCACTCATCTTTGTACTGCCAGCACTGTTTCTGGTGCTTAGTAGTTGCTTAGTAAATGCTTCTAGACTAAGGCGCTTGTTTTTCAGAAAGGAAACCACAGAGAAAAATAAAGAGACCTATGTAAGGGAAGCCAGCCTGTTTGTGGCAGATTCAGAATGAGGAACCTGGTGTGACCAGCTAGGTGCATTTTCTAGTACATCAAATCGTATCACATTATGTAACGCCATGTCACATCACCATGGGTCAGCCTCTAGTTGTTTATATCTAAGGCTAAACTACTGAGTTATAATATAAGCAAACTACTCTCTGAAACTAAAAATCCTGATTTGTAGCATTTGCCAATTTCTGTGGTGTAAATAAATACTCCCACTGTGGCTGATTTCAATGTAACCAACTGTATTAATGCCCTAGGGCTGCTGTAACAAATTACCACACATTAAATGACTTAAAACAAAAGAAATTTACTATTTCATAGTTCTTGAGGCTGGAAGTTCAAAATTACTTTCACTGGACTTAAATCGAGGCATCAGCAGGGCTGTGCTCCCTCTGGAGGCTCTAGGGGAGAATCCATTTTTTGCCACTTCCAGCTTCCAGTGGCTGCTGGCATTCCTTGGCTTGTGGCTACGTTAATCTCTGCCTCTGTGGTCACATTACCCTCTCCTCTTCTGTGTGTGTTAGATTGCCTTCGGGTTCACATAGGGGTATAAGTGATCGCATTTATAACCCAAACCCATTGCCATCAAGTCAATTCCAACTCACAGTGAGCTATGGGACAGAGTAGAACTGCCCCATAGGATTTTCAAGGAGCAGCTGGTAGATTTGAACTGCTGCCCTTTTGGTTAGCAGCTGAGCTCTTAACCACTGTGCCAGGAGGGCTCCAATTGCATTTAGGACCTATTCAAATAATCCAGAATAATCCCCATCTCAACCTTTAAGTTAATCACATTTGCAATGTCCTTTTTTGCCAGATATGGTAACAGTCTCAAATTCCAGGGATTAGTACATGGATAACTTTTGGAAGAAATCTCTACATAGTGTAAACAGTTAATGTGCTTGGCAGTTAACCAAAAGGTTGGAAGGTTGAGTCCACCCAGAGGCACCTCAGAAGAAAGGCCTGGAGATCTCCTTCCAAAATATCAGCCATTGAAAATCCTGTGGAGCACAGTTCTACTTTGACACACTTGGGGTCACCATGAGTCAGAATGGACTGGGCTGGCAACTGGTGGATCTTTTAGGAGACCATTTTTCAGCCCATCACACCATCATTTGACAACCAGGCCACAACATTCCTGAATATTTAACGATTGGCTCACATGAGAAGGTACCAGGAGCAACAGCAAAGGACTGAATGTTAAGTATTGACGGGAGGGTTTGAGCCTACCACTTAGTTTGCATCCTTTACCATCCTTAGTCTGGTGCAAACCAGAGTGAGCGAGTGCTTAAAAACTGCTTTCGCGTTGACTGTAAGAGACCTTAGTGACTGCTCAAAAGCTGGCTAACATAAAGCCACCCTGGTTGCTTATTTCTAGGAAAATCCTCCAGATAGTGAGAACCGTAGTAGAAACAAATAGTCAAAGGCTCAAGGGCATGGTCAAAACTCACAGCTTGTGAGAGAATTCAGTGAGTCAGGCTCAAGGTTTGCAGGGTGTCGAACTCTTTGGAAAACCCACGTATCTGTGATGACTCATTTCCTGAGCGTTCCCCTCAGCTCACATTTAACAGTCCTGGTTTCTTTCCCATGTGCTTTTTCTCATCTGCCTTATTAAGGTCTTTGAGGGCAGGGGTTGTTTCTCATGCTTTCTCATTACCCTTGACCTTCTCTCTACACCCAATCCTGCAATGCTAGCACAGTGCCTTGAACTTAATAATGTCTGCACAAAATTTTTCTTTTTTTTATTGACTGCCATTCACAAAGTGTGTGCACGTGTGTAAATTTACTGAATGAGTAAAAACTGGAACAGGTCTTGTATTTTCCAAAGTGTCAAAATCAGAATCATAAGTGGTTTCTCCTTTGGTTTAAGCATCCAGGTGGCCCTGCTTGTGTTGTCTGGGCCCTTACAGGACATTAAAGTTCTGGTCCCAGGGGTATTTTCTAGAATGTTGGTCACCTATCTCACTAGCCCTGGAACATACTCTGGACTTCTGCCTTTTGTTGCTGTTTCATTTAGCAGCCTTGTCCCAATCTCCCTTTACTTAAGAAATGAGCTGGACCAGGCTCTGGGTTGAGGGAAAGATGGTGCATGCGACAGGTAGAAGGGACACCTCTGTGGGTTGGACATGCCACTCTGAGGTCCCTTCCTGCTTTTTGGTTAGCTGCAGGGCAGTTGGCCCGGGTACAGCCCCCTTTGCTGACCTCCACAGTCCTTTCCAGTGTCCACTCAATCATCTTGATCAGCGGAGGAGGGAAGAGATAGGAAGTACGCCAATGAAGCATATGCTGTATGTCAGGCATGGGACTAGTGGTTTACAACATAGTTTCTGCCTAATCCCCCTGAAAACTCAGCCTGTGAGGTAGACGGCAGAGGGTGAGGCAAGGTCTAGGAAAGGTCACTGAGGGTCCTGTGAACAGACTGCCTTATCGATTTCCACTTGCTCTGGACTGTGCCCATGTGTAATGCCAAATCAGACAAAACAAAATCTTAAGCGTTAGGTCTTCTTCAATTCTGTTGCCACTGTCTTCTGGCTTAAGATCTCTGGAACTCATTTAACTGAGGAGGTTAGAACAAGGGGGAGGCTTTCTCCCTGGACCAATCTAGGTAACACTGAGATCTGAGATGTTTGTCTTTCTTTCATTCAGCTTTCTGTCTCATGCCCTTCTCTTCTTCTCCGGCACTTCTTTTTTCTTTCCTCCCTCTCATTCTGCTCCCAGGGTACCCAGATACCACGAGTGGATGGCTTTAATAAGGAGGAATTTATTCTCTTACAGTCTAGTAGGCTACACGTTCAAATTCAGGGCGTCAGCTCCAGGAGAAGGCTTTCTCTCTCTGTTGGCTCTGGAGGAAGGTCCTTGCCATCAATCTTCCCCCGTCTGGGAGTTTCTCAGCACAGGGGCCCTGGGTCCAAAGGACACGCTATTTTTCTGGCTCTTGTTTCTTGTTGGTATGAGGTCCCTCTGTCTCTCTGCTCACTTCTCTCTTTTATATCTCAAAAGAGATTGGCTTAAAATACAACCTAATCTTGCAAATTGAGCTCTGCCTATTTAACTGCCTTTAATTCTGCCTCATTAACATCATAGAGGTAGGATTTACAACATATAGGAAAATCACATCAGATGACAAAATGGTGGACAATCACACAATACTGGGAATCATGGACTACCCAAGTTGGCACATATTTTTGGGGGACGCAATTCAGTCTATGACACATAGGGTCTCATGAGTTGTAGTTGACTCTTTGGCAACTGGTTAACTTGGTCCCTTAGTCCTCTTTATCTTTTACTTCTATCAGTGGGGGAGATAGTGGCAAATTTTTTTAGTTCTCCATAGTTGGGCTGAAGTGGTTGTTATTGACTCTGAGGGAGAAGGGTTCCAAGAGGAACAACCTGAATCCCTCCTGGATCCTTGCATCCCAGACTTCATTCCTCCATACTGGGGATGCTGGTGAGGAGCTTTAAGCTTCTGTCCCCCCACCATTGTGCCTCTGCAGAGCTCAGCTCCTGGAGTCCTCTATCGATTTGTCCCACAATGGGCTCCTGGATGACACTTCCCAAAGTTTTTGGTATGAGACTATTTTCTAGTTTCAGTGCTCCATGAGTACGTATCTTTGCCATTTTAAGTTATACATGTATTTATTTATGGACTCTGGAGTTTTGTAATTATTTTGTTTCTGCCACCATCTTCTCTTATTCATTGGGTCACCATAGGGTCGCTATGAGTCGGAACTGACTCAACAAAAATGGGTGTACAAAGGGTACCATCTTCTCCAGAAGCCTCTCCCTTTTAGCATAAACCATCATGGGGTATTTGATGGGAGCAAAGTTTTTTTTTTGTTGTTGTTCCCACAGAAAGTTATATTTGGGTTGGTGTGTTATAACGTATTGAGACATTTTCAATTATCGAGCTTGCCAGCCTGGTGACTCCCTTCTCCTGATTTTTAAGGCAGTACAATTTATAAGCACCTTGAGTGCCAAGGCAGATGCTTGGAAGTTAGATTTATTGGAATTTTTTATCCCCTGCAGTGCTTGATGTAGGGCCAGAAAATTACACAAAATTCTTTCCAGCTTTTCCTATGTCCCACATTTAGAGTTTTCAAGTAAAACCTGGGGTTTTGCTGTACGTGCTGTTCTTGTGACCAGCTGTCTTGGAAGTAACACATTTTTCAAGTGTCTTTTAAAAAAACATTTAGACACTGTATTTAGTAAAAACAGATGTAAAAAATGGTGCTTCTTGAGGGGAAGGAACACCATTAGAGAACTTCCTTGGAAGGCTATTTCAAGCAGCAGATGGAGTTACTTCTGCAGCTGAGTTTCTTGCAGGTGACAGCTCAAGATGTAATTCATAGTTTCAGAAAGGGTGTTCTCCTTCGCTGCTTCCTTTGCTTTCCCCTCAAGCCCTGGAGTCCTGTAAGGTACCTTGCAGAGCCCCTGTGGCAAATACTCAGGTGCGGGTAGCAGATATCTGCCAAACCTAAGGCTGCTGAAGCATTTTCACATCTGTTATGGCAGCTGCTGCTGGTTCTACTACTGATATGCCACCCACAGCGGCTGGTCCCGAGGAAAACGAAGCGTAGGAAGGGTGTTAACAGCGTCTCCTACCTGCCTGACCGTCTCCTATGCCAGTAAATAACATAATGTGATTCACTGAATTGAGTGGCAGAATTATATGGAGAAAGCAGCACAGCAGGATGAGAACCAGCTCATATACCAGACGGAGTCCCAAGAGACCAAAATCTTTTCAGGCCTGTAGCTGGCTGTTTTTGCCCTCATCAGGTCAGCAGGACAGTTTGCTTGAGTGATCTCGGTGCTCTATTCTTTTTAAATAATGAGAACCCTCAGAGAGGCAGCCAAGCCTTTCTACCCTCAGGAATCTTTTCTGGCTCTTCTGAAAAATGCTTATCTTTCTTGAAACACCTTTCTTTAAACTCTCTAAGACTTTCATCCTGTCCTGTGTTCATATACTGTGTTCTGCTGTTCTCCAGGCATTTCATGCGTTAATCATGCCTCCTCAAGTACAGGTAAGCTTAGAGGGAAAGGAAAAAAAAAAAAAATCTAATATACCCTGATTCAACAAAACACAGGATAGTCAAAGGATCATCTGGTCAACCTTTTCCTTGTTTATTTATTATTTTTCATTTAAGACAAATAAGGCTCATTATAGAAATTAGCCTCTGTCTTTCCTTCCCCACTAAATCTTCTGTTCATTCCAATAAGCCTCTTTGGCTCTAGTCAGGCCAGGGTATTTATCTTCCTTTCTCTGAGTCTTCAGTGAAAGCATTCCCTTTGTCTCATAGCCCCTTTTCACTGTGACTTTTAAAATTCAGCACTTCCTTCAAGACTCTGTCTGGGTTTCAACCTCCTTATAAGGCCTATGTTGCCAATTTTGTCTCATATTAACGTTATTGACACTTAATGTGTAGGCTCAATGACAGTTTGTCTCAGTTTTTACATGTGCCTTCTCCCTCTACCACTCTATGAGGTCATGAGTTGGTCTACTATTTCTATATTATTTTAGAACTCAGGATCATGCTGGGCTCAGAGAAACAAGACAGTAAATAATTGTTGCTGGTACCAGGCTTTGAGGTTCATTTAGAAAAGGGCCCACTGTGACAACCAGAATATTATCTAAGAGTGTCGCAGTGAAATAAAATTGAAAATTGGGTTGTGGATATCAAATTGAATATGTGGATATCATATTAAGTTTTATGTGGAAATATATTAAACAAATAAGAAGAAAAAAGTTTGGGGAAAATAACCAAATCTCATCTCTCGTTTTGAAAAATCTCAAGTTGAATTTTTAGAGAAGCAGTTAGACAGCTTTTCACTGATAGCAATGCATAGTCTGTCCACCACTTATCTGTCAGTTTGTCATGCTGTGGTGGCTCACATCCATAGTCAAAAAGAATATTTCAAGATCTATCCTAAAATATGACAATGTCAGTGATAGGCTATCCATATACCTACAAGGAAGACCAGCTAATACAACTATTATTCAAATTTATGCACCAACCACTAGTGACAAAAATGAAGAAATTAAAGGTTTTTACCAACTTCTGTAGTCTGAAATTGATCAAACATGCAATCAAGATGTATTGATAATTACTGATGACTGGAATGTGAAAGTTGGAAACAAAGAAGGATCAAACCAAACCAAAACCAAACCTGTTGCATTCAAGTCCATTCCAATTCACGGTGACCCTACAGGACAGAGTAGAACTGCCCAAATGGGTTTCCAAGGAGCAGCTGGTGGATTCAAATTGTCGAACTTTTGGTTAGCAGCTAAGCTCTTTCACCACTACACCACCAGGGATCCAAGAATGGAATGGGGTGAGCTGGCATGGCACAGGATGGGATAGGATAAGGTAGGGGAGGCTGGTGTAGAATAAGATAAAAACCCATTGCTGTTGAGTTATTGAGACCTTATGGAAAATACAGCCTTGGTGAATAGAAATGACTCCAGAGATCTCATAAAGAATTTTGCAAGACCAATGAGTTACTCATCGTGAGTACCTTTTTTCAACAACATAAATGGCTACTGTACCCATGGACCTGTCCAGATAGGATAAATAGGAATGAAATTGACTACATCTGTGGAAAGATGCAATAGAGAAGCTCTCAATATTACTACTCAGAATAAGGCCAGGGGCTGACTTCGGAACAGACCATCAATTGCTCATATGATAATTCAAGTTGAAGCTGAAGAAAATTAAAACAAATCCACAGAAGCCGAAGTACAATTTTGGGTATATCCCACCTGAATTTAGAAACATCTCGAGAATAGATTTAATGCACCGAACGCTGATGACTGAAGACCAAATGAGTTGTGGGATGACATGAATAAAAGGTCATTAAAAAGACAAGAAAGAAAGAAAACGCCAAAATGGATGCCAGAAGAGACTCTGAAACTTGCTTTTGAATGTAGAGTAGCTAAAGTGAATGTAAGAAATGATGAAGTAAAAGAGCTAAACAGAAGATTTCAAAGGGTGGTTAGAGAAGACACAGTAAAGTGTTATGAAATGTGCAAAAACCTGGAGTTAGAAAACCAAAAGGGACGAATGCACTCAGCATTTCTCAAACTGAAAGAACTGAAGAAAAATTCAAGCCTCAAGTTGCAACATTGTAGGATTCTATGGGAAAAATACTAAGTGATGCAGGAGACATCAAAAAAAGATGGAAGGAATACAGAGAGTCACTGTACCCAAAAGAATTGGTTGATGTTCAACCATTTCAGGAGGTAGCATATGATCAAGAACCAGTGGTCTTGAAGGAAAGAGTCCAAGCTACACTGAAGGCACTGGGGAAAAACAAGGCTCCAGAAATTGATGGAATACCAAGTGAGATGTTTCAATAAACTGATGCAATGCTGAAAGTACTCACTCATCTATGCCAAGAAATTTGGAAGACAGCTACCTGGCCAACCGACTGGAAGAGATACATATTTGTGCTCAATCCAAAGAAAGGTGATTCAACAGAATGTGGAAATTATCAAACAATATCATTAGTATCACAAGCAAGTAAAATTTTGCTGAAGATCATTCAAAAATGACTGCAGCGGCCCGTCAACAGGGAACTGCCAGACATTCATGCTGGATTCAGAAGAGGCTGTGGAATGAGTGATATCATTGATGAAGTCAGATAGATCTTGGCTGAAAGTAGAGAATACCAGAAAGATGTTTACCTGTGTTTTATTGACTATGCTTAAGCATTCGACTGTGTGGATCATAACAAATTATGGATAACATTTTGAAGAATGGGAGTTTCAGGACACTTAATAGTACTCATGAGGAACCTGTGCATAGAGCAAGAGGCAATCATTCGAACAGAACAAGGGAACACTGCATGGTTTAAGGTCAGGAAAGGTGTATGTCAAGGTTATATCCTTTCACCACACTTATTCAATCTATATGCTGAGCAAATAATCCAAGAAACTGGACTATATGAAGAAGAACAGAGCATCAGGACTGGAGGAAAACTCATTAACAACCTGCAATATGCAGATGACACAACCTTGCTTGCTGAAAGTGAAGAGGACTTGAAGCACTTACTGATGAAGATCGAAGACTACATCCTTCTGTATGGGTTACACCTGAACATAAGAAAAAAAAAAAATCCTCACAATTGGAACAATAAGCAGCATCATGACCAATGGAGAAAATATTAATGTTGTCAAGGATTTTGTTTTACTTGAATCCACGGTCAACATCCATGGAAGCAGCAGTCAAGAAATCAAAGGATGTATTGCATTTGGCAAAAGATCTCTTAAAAGTGTTAAAAAACAAAGATGTCACCTTGAGGACCAAGGTACACCTGACTCAAGCTGTGGTATTTTCAGTTGCCTCATATGCATGCAAAAGTTGGACAGTGAATAAGGAGGACCACAGAAGAACTGATCCTTTTGAATTGGGGTGTTGGTGAAGAATATTGAATATACTTTGGACTGGCAGAAGAAGGAATAAATCTGTCTTGGAAGAAGTACAGCCAGAATGCTCCTTAGAAGAGAGGATGGCGAGACTTCATCTTGCTCACTTTGCACACGTTATTGGGAGGGACCAGTCCATGGAGGACATCATACTTGGTAAAATAAAGGGTTAGCAAAAAAGATGGATCCTCAATAAGATGGATTGACATAGTGGTTGCAACAATGGGCTCAAATATAGCGATGATTGTGAGGATGGCATAGTACCGGCAGTGTTTCATTCTGTTGTACCTAGGGTTACTATAAGTTGGAAGGAACTCAACTGCATCTAGCAACAACCACAACAACATAATCCACCCAGATTTTAAGAAACCCAGCTCCCTGAACCCAGGGACCCAGTGGTGCAGTGGTTAAAAGCTATGGCTGCTAACCAAAAAGTCGGCCATTTGAATCCACCAGCTGCTCCTTGGAAACCCTATGGAGCAGTTCTACTCTGTCCTATCCGGTCACTATGAGTCAGAATCAACTCGATGGCAATGGGTTTTTTGGTTTTAGCTCCCTAGAACATCTGTTCCTCGATGCTCATCAGATTCCTCTGGGTTTCAAATATTTGGAAGATTATTCCTAAGGATAAAAAAACAAAAAAACCTGAAGTTTGTACAAGTTTAATTCCTAATGATAACAACAGGAACATTTGAAGTTTGCTTTACAACTTTGAACAGATTTTCATTTTGAGTGACTGGGTACAGAGTCCTGATCTTGGCCCATCATTTAAGATGCTCAGTCCTGTTATATAGAAGGCCTATCTGCCCCTTTTTTCTTGATAATATTTTGGAACAAATATTCATAGCAAAGAGTGAGATAAGGCTGGTTCTCTGTTAGAGACACAGATTCTTTTGATGCACTGGGTAGCCATGATGGAGGAAAAACAGATTCATTCATTCAACAAAGATTTATTGAGCACCTACTAAGTGCCAGTCTCTGCTGTAAAGATAGTAGTGAAGCAACGTAAGAATCCATACTGTCCTAGAGCTTCCATATTAGAGAGGGTAGCTATGAAATAAACATAGTAAATAAGTAAAATATTTACATTGTTTGATAGCGATCAACCAAGGAGAAACACACAGCAGGGAAGGAGGGGAATAATTATGGAGATGTTGCAGTCATAATCGACTTGATGACAATGGTTTGGGTTTGGTACAGTAGATAGAGTGGCCAGGGAATGCCTCACTATGAAGACAGCATTTGAATAAGGAGATGATGGAGCAAGCCCTGAAGGTATCTGGGGAAAGGGTTCTTCTGAATAAGGGAACAAACAGTACTGTTAAGACCCTGAGGAAGGAGTGTGCCTGATGTTAAGGCACAGCAGAGAGGTCAATGGGATTGAAGTTGAGTGAGTGGGGTGATGACCAGCAGGGGATGGGATTAGAGAGGTTACTGACAAGCTGGCAAGGGGATCACCTATGGCCTTGTAGCCATTAAGACTTTGCCTTGACTCTAAGGGAACTGGGGAGCCCTGGGGGGCAATTTGAACACAGCATTGAAATGACCTGACTTAAACTTTACCTAGACCTCTCCAGCTACTGTGATGAGAATAGATTGACTAGACTGATGTGGGAAAGGGGTAAAAGGAAAGGCCAGTTAGGGGGCCACAGGGATGGAGCTAGAGGGTCCTCTGAACTAAAGGGTTTTCATGGCTGAGTTTGAGGCTACAGAGTGGGTTAGAGGCAAGTGGAGATAGTGGAAGGAAAGGGACACCATCATTGATTGAGCACAGGACAGATAATATACAATAGAGAAATGTTTCCCCTTTTACAGATAGGATCTAAGAGATAAAGGAATTTGTTAAAGTCTGCAAGTAACAGACAACATCTGGAGGGAGTGAGAAACAGGACAGAGGAGCTGATGATGCACTAGGACACCGGAGGGTGGACTGCAGCTTATTTTTTATTAATTTTATTAATATGTTTTGGCCAGATTCAGGCATGCAAAGCGATCTCTGGATCCCTGCATCTCCAGGAAGGATAGCTCATGGATTTTGCTGTGGGAACACAAACCTTTAGTCTTCCTCTGCCGTCTTCAGGGGACAGCCACTCTCCAGACCTGACCTGTCCCATCCCTGCTGTGACGATTCCATAAAGGAGCCTGTGAAGGCCCTTCACACATACTGTACCTTCTATTGGCCATTTGCTGCTGCCTTGCACAAGTCAAGAGTACTTTGTGAAGGCTTGTTGGCAAAGAGCACAAGGATATGAGTACGTATTTTGGAGGGGTACCTGGAGTGCCTGGGTGGTGCAAATCGTTAAGCACTCTTCTGCTAACCAAAAGGTTGGAAGTTTGAGTCTACCCATAGGCACCTCGGAAGAAGAGCTTGGCTATCTACTTTGAAAAAAATCAGCCATTGAAAACCCTACCGAGACAGTGACAGTTCTACTCTGACACGCATGGGGTCTCCATGAGTCAAAATTGACTCAAAAGTTGGTTATAAAGAATTGACTCTAAAGTTGTTTATAGAGGAATCTAGACACTTAGCCTGTACCCTTAAGAAATTGTTAGTTTTGGGGGGAAGATAGAATACAAAAAAATAAAAATAACCCAAATGAGAAACAGAACCCTGGCCTTAGTTTGGCTCCTCAAAAAGCAGCACTTATGGCCAAGGCTTAAGTGTCACTGCTTTATGAGGGAGCGTAATTCTAGGAAGCAGAAGTGAGGGAAAAGGGGAGTGGGAGCCAATACGAGGATTCATTTCCAACATGGTAACCACCTGGTATCAAGCATGACTGATGACTTCTTTTGAGAAACATCTGTATCACTGGTTCTCAGGAAAGTCTGCCCAGGGGAGGAAGGGAGAAAAATTTATTAGCTGGTTTTATCTTCCTTTGCTCACAAATTCTCCCCATGGGGCCTTAATTCCCCTGCACTTCCAGAGTGCACATGTATGGGTGTCAAGACAGTACCGTGTCATGTCCCACCTCAGTGCCAGCAGAGAAACCATAGGACAGGAAGTGAGAAGTGCATGGAGTGGTTATGGGATGAGGCACTCTTTGGATGTGCCCTTGTGAAGTTTGTCAGACTCCAGGCAGGTGACCATTGCTGAGCTCGTGGGGGCTGGAACAAGTGGCCAAATGCCCTGGAGGCAGATGAAGCCCAGATGATCTGAAGTGGCACGTAAGAGGTGTCTGATGCACTCCAGAGCACAACCAGAGTGAGGGTAGATTCATGTAGCACTGGGTACCAGGTACCCAGTACCCAGTGTCCACTCTTGTGCTTGGTGTTTAGGGAGTGTCCTGGGAAAGAATACAGAGGAGCTAGGCTCAATCCTGGAAGGTTGCCTTGACAGGTTAAGTTTTGGGTCAGTCCTGGGGTACCATGACTGGACCACAGACGGTTGTTCAGATTGTGCTCTGGACAAAAGTGCCAGCCAGGGATATAAGTGAAGTTGGAATCTAGCTCACATTCTGCTCACCAAGTTGTCCCCTGTGTGCAAGTATTGAGAGGAAGGGACATCTTTTCAATTTGCATGAGAGCAGCCCTGAGGCTATCACTACCTTGCCTGAAAAAAAAAAAAAAAAAAAAAGCTTGCCTAGGACACTGTTTTTCTTGGCTTTGCTTCTTCCCTGTGGGAATAGCCTGGCATCTAAGTGTCAGTCTGCTCTTGAGTGACTCTGTGCCCTGGGAGAGCCTTTGACACCTGTCATCTTTTCTGGGTAGCCCTTCATCCAATGGCCTCAGGAAAGGTCAAATAGGCTTATAGATGTCTCAGACTTTCTATAGATTTGTCATTTTTCCTTCCTACCCCAATCATTGATCATGGCACAGTGATCAGGGATAACTGTAATGGCAGGTAGCACTGAATTAACACATATTTATTAAGCACCTACTACGTTGCATTTTACAAGGCTGTTTGGGAAATATGAAGAAGTACAGTAAACCCTACCAAAGAAGCAATAATTTGGGTGTGTTTTCGATCATGAAAATGTGAGGTTGTATTATTACAAAATCAATGAAAACCAGTACTTAAAGATGATAAGAATTATATTGTAACTTCATTTGAGAGTGGGGATTGGGTGGAGGATGGGAGCCAGTTGCATGTAATGCGAATTCATGGTGTCATGGGAATTTGCTCTGTAGTATGGGACCCCTTTGTTTCCAATCTAGTGTGGAAACATATGGGAAGTTAAGTGTAGAAGTGAATACAACAGATGTTGTGGATCCGTTGCACAGATAATTAACACCATAACATACAGACTGACAGATATTACTATGGCTGATACAGGCCAAGAGAATCTTCAGTGAGCATTAGAATTTGAGATGGGCCTTGGAGTATGGATGGTATATTAATAAAGATTCTTTTGGTGGCAAATAACAGAAACCAACATGGCTATCCTGAAGGAAAAATAAAAAAAGGAATTTATTGGAAGATTTCAAAGGATACTAACTACTGCAGAGAACTATAGATGGATTGAACAGCGAAGACTTAGAAGTTTTAGGGATCAAAGAAACAAGTGTTCGTGGACATTTTCTCTAGAGAATTCCTGTTAAAGTGGCTTATCTGTCTAACATACAGTCACTTCCCTCAGCTGCAAATTTCTAATTCCAAGCAATAAAAATCTCATTGGCCTGGCTGAATATTTTTCTGTTTTTCTTTTTTTTCATTTAGTATTTCCTTTTTCTTTTTTTAAAGGTATAGGGTCGCTGAGTCAGAATCGACTTGACGGCAATGGGTTTGTTTTGGAAACCCTGATGGTGTAGTGGTTAAGTGCTACAGCTGCAAAACCAAAAGGCTGGCACTTTGAATCTACCGGTGCTCCTTGGAAACTGTATGGGGCAGTTCTACCCTGTCCTATAGCGTTGCTGTGAGTCAGAATCGACTCGATGGCAGTGGGTTTGTTTTTTTTGGTTTAGGCATAGCAAAGGTGTGTGTGTGTGTGTATGCTGTTGTTGTTGTTGTTAGTTGCTGTTGAGTCAGCTCCAACTCACGGTGACCCCATTTACAGCAGAATAAAACATTACCTGATCCTGTATCATCTTCATGATCAAGTCCATTGTTGTGGCCCCTGTATTTTGAGTGCCTTCCAACCTAGGGATCTCATCTTCGAGCACTATACATTCTGGTGTGATCTAAGGGTTTCCACTGACTAATTTTCAAAAGTAGATTGCCAGGTTGTTCTTCCTAGTCTGTTTTAGTCTGGAAGCTCTCCTGAAACCTGTCTACCACAGGTGACTTGGCTAGTGTTTGAAATTCCAGTGGCATACTTTCCAGCATCATAGCAATATGCAAGCCACCACAGCATGACAAACTGACAGATAGGTATATAGAGGATTAATAAAAATGGTTATTTTTAGGAATTTAGAGCTGGAAGAGATTGAGATCATTCACTCCAATCCCCTTATTTCACAGTTGGAGACACTGAGATCCAGAGAAGTTTCAGTGACTTGTTCAGAGTTAGAGAGCATGACATTGTCAGGCTCAGGTTTAGAATCTCAAACTTTCCAGTATCCCACGTTGCACAGGCCATTTTCTTGAGATAGTTTCAGATTTTAATTAAGCTTATCACTCTTGTGAGCTATTTCAATGAAAAGCTGATTGTTGCTGAAAATCAGAGTTCAAGGGCCAGCTACGCTCTGCTGTACACGTGGGAAGATGTGGCTGGGTGGGATAAGAAATCAGAGGCAGAGTCGAGGCCAGAGGTGTTGTCTTCCATTTCCTGGAATCTTTCTTAGATCTGGCATGGTTTACGTTCACCCTGAGAGTCTGACTTCACACTTTAAAATGGGGGAATAGGCAACCCTCTCATCAATGTAAGCATCATGAAATATAGGAGAACCCGATGTTAGGGAGACCTTATGATGTGATACAATGGAAAGTACACAGCACCACCCATCAAACATTCTTGCAGAAAAACCTCAAAAAGGAATGTGCTTCTTAGTTCAAATACAAAAGACCAAATGGGCAACTTCTGCCCAAAAGCAGATGAGAAGACAGGAAGGGGCAGGAAAACTGGATGAATGGACACAGGGAACTCAGGGTAGTAAGCGGGAGAGTGCTGCCACATTGCAGGGTTTGCACCCAACGTCACAAAACAATATGTGTATAAATTTTTTTTAATTAATTTTTATTAAGCTTCAAGTGAACATTTACCATTCCAATCAGTCTGTCACATGTAGGTTTACATACATCATACTCCCTTCTCCCATTTGCTCTCCCCCTATTGTCAGCCCTTTCAGTCTCTCGTTTCGTGCCAATTTTGCCATCTTCCCTCTCTATCTTCCCATCCCCCCTCCAGTCAAGAGTTGCCAACACACTCTCCAGTGTCCACCTAATTTAATTGGCTCACTCTTCATCAGCATCTCTCTCCCCCCTGCTGACCAGTCCTTTTCATGCCTGATGAGTTGTCTTCGGGGATGGTTCCTGTACTGTGCCATCAGAAGTTCTGGGGAGCATTGTCTCTGGGATTCCTCTTGTCGCATTCATATCATTAGGTATGGTCTTTTTATGAGAATTTGGGGTCTGTATCCCATTGGCCTCCTGCTCCCTCAGGAGTTGTCTGTTGTGCTCCCTAGCAGGGCAGACATCGATTGTGGCCGGGCACCAACTAGTTCTTCTGGTCTCAGGATAATGTAGGTCTCTGGTTCATGTGGCCCTTTCTGTCTCTTGGGTTCTTGGTTGTCGTGTGGCCTTGGTGTTCTTCCTTTTCCTTTGCTCCAGGTGGGTTGAGACCAATTGATGTATCTTAGATGGCCGCTTGTTGGCATTTAGGACCCCAGGCGCCACAATTCAAAGTGGGATGCAGAATGTTTTCATAATAGAATTATTTTGCCCGTTGACTTAGAAGTCCCCTCAAACCAAGTTCCCCAGACCCCAGCCCCTGCTCCGCTGACCTTTGAAGCATTCATTTTATCCCCGAAACCTCTTTGCTTTTAGTCCAGTCCAATTAGGCTGACCTTCCATGTATTGAGTGTTGTCTTTCCCTTCACCCAAAGCAGTTCTTATCTACAGATTGATCAATAGAAAGCCCTCTCCCTCCCTTCCTCCCTCCCCCCTTTGTAACCACATAAGTATGTGTTCTTCTCCGTTTTTTCTATTTCTCAAGATCTTATAATAGTGGTCTTATACAATATTTGTCCTTTTGCAACTGACTCATTTCGCTCAGCATAATGCCTTCCAGATTCCTCCATGTTATGAAACATTTCAGAGATTCGTCACTGTTCTTTATTGATGCGTAGTATTCCATTGTGTGAATATACCACAATTTATTTACCCATTCATCCGTTGACGGACATCTTGGTTGCTTCCAGCTTTTTGCTATTGTAAACAGAGCTGCAATAAACATGGGTGTGCATATATCTGTTTGTGTGAAGGCTCTTGTATCTCTAGGGTATATTCCTGGGAGTGGGATTTCTGGGTTGTATGGAAGTTCTATTTCTAACTGTTTAAGATAACGCCAGATGGATTTCCAAAGTGGTTGTACCATTTTACAATCCCCCAGCAGTGTATGAGAGTTCCAATCTCTCCGCAGCCTCTCCAACATTTATTATTTTGTGTTTTTTGGATTAATGCCAGTCTAGTTGGTATGAGATGGAATCTCATCGTAGTTTTAATTTGCATTTCTCTAATGGCTAATGATCGGGAGCATATTCTCATGTATCTGTTGGCTGCCTGAATATCTTCTTTAGTGAAATGTGTGTTCATATCCTTTGCCCACTTCTTGATTGGGTTGTTTGTCTTTTTGTGGTTGAGTTTTGACAGAATCATGTAGATTTTAGAGATCAGGCGTTGGTCTGAGATGTCATAGCTGAATATTCTTTCCCAGTCTGTAGGTGGTCTTTTTACTCTTTTGGTGAAGTCTTTAGATGAGCATAGGTGTTTGATTTTTAGGAGCTCCCAGTTATCTGGTTTCTCTTCATCATTTTTGGTAATGTTTTGTATTCTGTTTATGCCCTGTATTAGGGCTCCTAGGGTTGATCCTATTTTTTCTTCCATGATCTTTATCGTTTTAGTCTTTATGTTTAGGTCTTTGATCCACTTGGAGTTAGTTCTTGTGCATGGTGTGAGGTATGGGTCCTGTTTCATTCTTTTGCAAATGGATATCCAGTTATGCCAGCACCGTTTGTTAAAAAGACTATCATTTCCCCAATTAACTGACACTGGTCCTTTGTCAAATATCAGCTGCTCATACATGGATGGATTTATATCTGGGTTCTCAATTCTGTTCCATTGGTCTATGTGCCTGCTGTTGTACCAGTACCAGGCTGTTTTGACTACTGTAGCTGTATAATAGGTTCTGAAATCAGGTAGAGTGAGGCCTCCCACTTTCTTCTTCTTTTTCAGTAATGCTTTGCTTATCCGGGGGTTCTTTCCCTTCCATATGAAATTAGTGTTTTGTTTCTCTATCCCCTTAAAATATGACATTGGTATTTGGATCGGAAGTGCGTTATATGTATAGATGGCTTTTGGTAGAATAGACATTTTTACTATGTTAAGTCTTCCTATCCATGAGCAGGGTATGTTTTTCCACTTAAGTATGTCCTTTTGAATTTCTTGTAGCAGAGTTTTATAGTTTTCTTTGTATAGGTCTTTTACATCCTTGGTAAGATTTATTCCTAAGTATTTTATCTTCTTGGGGGCTACTGTGAATGGTATTGATTTGGTTATTTCCTCCTCGGTGTCCTTTTTGTTGATGTAGAGGAATCCAAGTGATTTTTGTATGTTTATTTTATAACCTGAGACTCTTCCAAACTCTTCTATTAGTTTCAGTAGTTTTCTGGAGGATTCCTTAGGGTTTTCCATGTATACGATCATGTCATCTGCAAATAGTGATAGCTTTACTTCCTCCTTGCCAATCTGGATACCCTTTATTTCTTTCTCTGGCCTAATTGCCCCGGCTAGGACTTCAAGTACGATGTTGAATAAGAGCGGTGATAAAGGGCATCCTTGTCTGGTTCCTGTTCTCAAGGGAAATGCTTTCAGGTTCTCTCCATTTAGAGTGATATTGGCTGTTGGCTTTGCATAGATGCCCTTTATTATGTTGAGGAATTTTCCTTCAATTCCTATTTTGGTAAGAGTTTTTATCATAAATGGGGGTTGAACTTTGTCAAATGCCTTTTCTGCATCTATTGATAAGATCATGTGGTTTTTGTCTTTTGTTTTATTTATGTGATGGATTACATTAATGGTTTTTCTGATATTAAACCAGCCTTGCATACCTGGTATAAATCCCACTTGATCAGGGTGAATTATTTTTTTGATGTGTTGTTGGATTCTATTGGCTAGAATTTTGTTGAGGATTTTTGCATCTATGTTCATGAGGGATATAGGTCTAAAATTTTCTTTTTTTTGTAATGTCTTTACCTGGTTTTGGTATCAGGGAGATGGTAGCTTCATAGAATGAGTTGGGTAGTATTCCGTCTTTTTCTATCCTTTGAAATACCTTCAATAGTAATGGTGTTAAGTCTTCTCTGAAGATTTGGTAGAACTCTGCAGTGAAACCGTCCGGGCCAGGACTTTTTTTTGTTGGAAGTTTTTTGATTACCATTTCAATCTCTTTTTTTGTTATGGGTCTATTTAGTTGTTCTACTTCTGCATGTGTTAGTTTAGGTAGGTAGTATTGTTCCAAGAATTTATCCATTTCTTCTAGGTTTTCAAATTTGTTAGAGTACAATTTTACATAGTAATCTGAAATGATTCTTTTAATTTCATTTGGCTCTGTTGTGATGTGGTCCTTCTCGTTTCTTATTCGGGTTATTTGTTTCCTTTCCTGTTTTTCTTTAGTCAGTCTAGCCAATGGTTTATCAATTTTGTCAATTTTTTCAAAGAACCAGCTTTTGGCTTTGTTAATTCTTTCAATTGTTTTTCTGTTCTCTAATTCATTTAGTTCAGCTCTCATTTTTATTATTTGTTTTCTTCTGGTGCCTGATGGGTTCTTTTGTTGCTCACTTTCTATTTGTTCAAGCTGTAGGGACAGTTCTCTGATTTTGGCTCTTTCTTCTTTTTGTATGTGTGCATTTATCGATATAAATTGGCCTCTGAGCACTGCTTTTGCTGTGTCCCAGAGGTTTTGATAGGAAGTATTTTCATTCTCGTTGCATTCTGTGAATTTCCTTATTCCCTCCTTGATGTCTTCTATAACCCAGTCTTTTTTCAGGAGGGTATTGTTCATTTTCCAAGGATTTGATTTCTTTTCCCTAGTTTTTCTGTAATTGATTTCTAGCTTCATTGCCTTGTGGTCTGAGAAGGTGCTTTGTAATATTTCGATGTTTTAGATTCTGCAAAGATTTGTTTTATGACCTAATATGTGGTCTATTCTAGAGAATGTTCCATGTGGACTAGAAAAAAAAGTATATTTTGCAGCAGTTTGGTGGAGAGTTCTGTATAAGTCAATGAGGTCAAGTTGGTTGATTGTTGTAAGTAGGTCTTCTGTGTCTCTATTGAGCTTCTTACTGGATGTCCTGTCCTTCTCCGAAAGTGGTGTGTTGAAGTCTCCTACTATAAATGTGGAGGTGTCTATCTCACTTTTCAATTCTGTGAAAATTTGATTTATGTATCTTGCAGCCCCGTCATTGGGTGCGTAAATATTTAATATGGTTATGTCTTCCTGATCAATTGTCCCTTTTATCATTATATAGTGTCCTTCTCTATCCTTTGTGGTGGATTTAAGTCTAAAGTCTATTTTGTCAGAAATTAATATTGCTACTCCTCTTCTTTTTTGCTTATTGTTTGCTTGATATATTTTTTTTCCATCGTTTGAGTTTTAGTTTGTGTCTCTAAGTCTAAGGTGTGTCTCTTGTAGGCAGCATATAGATGGATCGTGTTTCTTTATCCAGTCTGTGACTCTCTGTCTCTTTATTGGTGCATTTAGTCCATTTACATTCAGCGTAATTATAGATAAATAAGTTTTTAGTGCTGTCATTTTGATGCCTTTTCATGTGTGTTGTTGGCCATTTCATTTTTCCACATGCTTTTTTGTGCTGAGACGTTTTTCTTAGTAGCTTGTGAGATCCTCATTTTCATAATGTTTAACTTTGTGTTTGTTGAGTTGTTACGTTTTTCTTGGCTTTTTTCTTGAGTTATGGGATTGATATTCCTTTTTGTGGTTACCTTATTATTTACCCCTATTTTTCTAAGTAAAAACCTAACTTGTATCGTTCTATATCGCCTTGTATCTCTCTCCATCTGGCAGTTCAATGCCTCCTATATTTAGTCCCTCTTTTTGATTATTGTGATCGTTTATCTATTGATTTCCATGATTTCCTGTTATATGTATTATTTTATTTATTTACTTTTTAGAATTAGTCTTAATTTGTTTGTTTTTGTGCTTTCCCTATTTGAGTTGCGTTGATATCAGGACGTTCTCTTTTGTGACCTTGTATTGTGCTGGTACCTGATATTATTAGCCATCAGGCCAAACAATCTCCTTTAGCATTTCTTGCAGTCTTGGTTTAGTTTTTGCAAATTCTCTAAACTTGTGTTTATCTGTAAATATCTTAATTTATCCTTCATATTTCAGAGAGAGTTTTGCTGGATATATGATCCTTGGTTGGCAGTTTTTCTCCTTCAGTGCTCTGTATACGTCATCCCATTCCCTTCTTGCCTGCATGGTTTCTGCTGAGTAGTCTGAACTTATTCTTATTGATTCTCCCTTGAAGGAAACCTTTGTTTTCTCCCTGGCTGCTTTTAAAGTTTTCTGTTTATCTTTGGTTTTGGCAAGTTTGATGATAATATGTCTTGGTGTTTTTCTTTTTGGATCAATCTTAAATGGGGTTCGACGAGCATCTTGGATAGATATCCTTTCGTCTTTCATGATGTCAGGGAAGTTTTCTGTCAGGAGTTCTTCAACTATTTTCTCTGTGTTTTCTGTCCCCCCTCCCTGTTCTGGGACTCCAATCACTCGCAAGTTATCCTTCTTGATAGAGTCCCACATGATTCTTAGGGTTTCTTCATTTTTTTAAATTCTTTTATCTGATTTTTTTTCAGCTATGTTGGTGTTGATTCCCTGGTCCTCCAGAAGTTCCAGTCTACATTCTAATTGCTCGAGTCTTGTCCTCTGACTTTTCATTGCATTGTCAAATTCTGTAATTTTATTGTTAATCTTTTGGATTTCTACATGCTGTCTCTCTATGGATTCTTGCAACTTATTAATTTTTCCACTATGTTCTTGAATAATCTTTTTGAGTTCTTCAACAGTTTTATCAGTGTGTTCCTTGGCTTTTTCTGCATTTATCCTAATTTCATTTGTGATATCTTTAAGCATTCTGTAAATTAGTTTTTTATGTTCTGTATCTGATAATTCCAGGATTGTATCTTCATTTGGGAAAGATTTTGATTCTTTTGTTTGGGGGGTTGGAGAAGCTGTCATGGTCTGTTTCTTTATGTGGTTTGATATGGACTGCTGTCTCCGAGCCATCACTGGGAAAGTAGATTTTCCAGGTAATCAGCTAAAAAAAAATGCAATCAGATCCCTATCTGAATTCTCCCTCTGGCTCCGGGTATTCGGATGTTAATGGAGCCGCCTGGGAAGGGTGGGGGAGGGATCAGAGAGCTAGGAGTGTAGCACCACAGAATACAGAGCTGATCACTGCGTTCACGCTCCGCCCCCATCCGCCAAATCCGGGTGGGACTGCTCCCCAGTTAGGATGCTACTCTCCCCGCTCCGAGACCAGTCACTTCCTCCCGGGGACTTCTCCCTCTGGTGCGCAGGCACTGCTTGGGTGAACTGGGTGGGCGTCTCCCGCACAAATGGGTGGGCCCGCCCCCAGGGTCTATTTAGGAGAATATAATTGGACCCCGCGCTCACGCCCTGCCCGCTTTTGCCAAAATCCGAGCGGGACGGCTCCCCGGCTGGGACGCTGCTCTCTCTGCTCTAAGACCAGTCACTTCCTCCCGGGGACTTCTCCCTCCCATGCGCCGCGCCACACGCGCGAACTGGGTGGGCGTCCCCCTGCACGAACATGTGGGCCCTGCCCCGGGGTCGCTTTAGGGAAATATAGCTGACCCCCCCCGCTCGCGCCCCGCCCGCTTCCCGCCAAACTCCCGGCGGGACGGCTCCCTGGCTGGGATGCTGCTCTCCCCGCTCCAAGATCAGTCACTGCCTCCCGGGTGCTTCTCCCTCCGGCTGCGCCACCCACGCCAACCAGCTAGACTCTCTCCCAGGATGGGTTCGGGGGGTAGGGCTGGGCCCCTTGTCTGTGCCGTCTGCCCCGCTGGGCTCTTCCCCAGATCGGGCTCCGAAGGTCACCTGCCTGGTACACTGGCTCCTGGTTCTGAAAACGGTCGCTGTCTGCCCGTATTTGTTCGTTTTCCATCTCTAAGTCTGTGCTTGTTGTTCAGAGTTCGTAGATTGTTATGTATGTGATTGATTCACTTGTTTTTCCGAGTCTTTGTTGCACGAGGGATCCGCGGTAGCGTCCACCTAGTCCGCCATCCTGGCCCCGCCTCATATGTGTATAAATTTTTGATTGAGGAACTAACTTGAACTGTAAACTTTCACGTAAAGCACAATGAAATTAAAATAATAAATAAAATGGGCGAACCAGCCCAGGGGCAAGGACGCAAAGGCAGGGAGGGACAGGAAAACTGGTAAAGGCGAACTTAAAGTTGAGAAGGGGAGAGACTTGACATGTCGTGCAGTTGGCAACTCATGTTACAAAGCAATGTGTATTAATTGTTTAATGAGAAACTAATTTGCTTTGTAAACCCTCATCTAAAATACTATAAAAACAATTGATGCAGAAAAGGCATTTGACAAAGTTCAATACCCATTCATGATAAAAATTCTCAGAAAAATAGGAATAGAAGGAAAATTCCTCAACATAATAAAGGGCATTTATACAAAGCCAACAGCCAGCATTATCCCAAATGGGGAGAGCCTGAAACCATTCCCCTTGAGATCGGGAACCCGACAAGGATGCCCTTTATCACCGCTCTTATTCAACATTGTGCTGGAAGTCCTAGCCAGAGCAATTAGGCTAGATAAAGAAATAAAGGGCATCCAGATTGGCAAGGAAGAAGTAAAATTATCTCTATTTACAGGTGACATGAATTTTACACAGAAAACCCTAAGGAACCTTCAAGAAAACTATTGAAACTAATAGAAGGGTTCAGCAGAGTATCGGAATACAAGATAAACACACAAAAATCAGTTGGATTCCTCTACACCAAAAAAAAGAACATCGAAGAGGAAATCACCAAATCAATGCCATTTACACTAACCCCTTTTTCTTTCCAAGAAGATAAAATACTTAGGAATAAATCTTACCAGAAATGTAAAATACTTATATAAAGAAAACTACAATACACTTCTTCAAGAAACCAAAAGAGACACAAATAAGTAGAAAAACATACCTTGCTCATGGATAGGAAGACTTAATATTATTAAAATGTCTATTCTGCCAAAAGCTATCTATATATTTAATGCAATTCCAATCCAAATTCCAAAGACATTCTTTAATGAGATGGAGAAACAAAGCGCCAACTTCATATGGAAGGGAAAGAGGCCCTGGATAAGTAAAGCATTCCTGAAAAAGAAGAACAAAGTGGGAGGGCTTACTCCACCTCATTTTAGAACCTATTATACTGCCACAGTAGTCAAAACAGCCTGGTACTGGTACAACAGATACATAGACCAATGGAACAGAATGGAGAATCCAGACATAAATCCATCCACATATGAGCAGTTGATATTTGACAAAGGCCCCAAAACAGTTAAATGGTGAAAAGACAGTCTTTTTAACAAATGGTGCCAGCATAACTGGATATCCATCTGGAAAAAAATGAAACAAGACCCATACCTCACTCCATGCACAAAAATGAGCTCAAAATGGATCAAGGACCTAAATATAAAATCTAAAATGATAAAGATCATGGAAGAAAAAATAGGGACAACATTAGGAGCCCTCATATATGGCATAAAAAGCACACAAAACATTACTAACAATGCAGAAGAAAAACTAGATAACTGGGAGCTCCTAAAGATCAAACATCTCATCCAAAGACTTCACCAGGAGAGTAAAAACACTCCCTACACACTGGGAAAAATTTTCTAGCTATGACATTTCCAGTCAGAGCCTGATCTCTAAAATCTACATGATACTGCAAAAACTTAACTGCAAAAAGACAACCCAATTAAAAAATGGGCAAAAGATATGAACAGACACTTCACTAAAGAAGACATTCAGGTAGCTAACAGATACATGAGGAAATGCTCATAATCATTAGCCATTAGAGAAATGCAAATCAAAACTACAATGAGATATCATCTCACTCCAACAAGGCTGGCATTAATCCAAAAACACAAAACAATATATGTTGGAGAGGCTGTGCAGAGATTAGAATACTTATACAGTGCTGGTGGGAATGTAAAATGGTACAACCACTTTGGAAATCGATTTGGTGCTTCCTTAAAAAGCTAGAAATAGAACTACCATACGATCCAGCAATCCCACTCCTTGGGATACGTCCTAGAGAAATAAGAGCCTTTACACAAACAGATATATGCACACCCATGTTTATTGCAGCACTGTTTACAACAGCAAAAAGATGGAAGCAACCAAGGTGCCCATCAACGGATGAGTGGATGAATAAAAAAGCCTGCTGCCATCAAGTCGATTAATTATGGTATTTTCACACAATGGAATAGCACGCATCGATAAAGAACAGTGATGAATATGTGAAACACTTCATAACATGGAGGAACCTGGAAGGCATTATGCTGAGTGAAATTAACCCAAAAACCCATTGCCATCGAGTCGATTCCGACTCATAGCGACCCTGAGTGAAATTAGTCAGTTGCAAAAGGACAAATATTGTATAAGACCACTATTAGAAGAACTTGAGAAATAGTTTAAACTGAGAAGAAAACATTCTTTTGTGGTTATAAGGTGGGGGGAGGGAGGGAGGGAAGGAGGGAGAGGGGTACTCAGTAGATAAGAACTACTTTAGGTGACGAGAAAGACAACACACAGTACAGGGAGGTCAGCACAACTGGACTAAACAAAAAGCACGGAAGTTTCCTGAATAAAGTGAATGCTTCGAAGGCCAGTGTAGCAGGGGCAGGGGTTTGGGGACCATGGTTTCAGGGGACATCTAAGTCCCCTATTAAGAAAATATTCTACATCCCACCTTGGAGAGAGGCGTCTGGGGTCTTAAACGTTAGCAAGCAGCCATCTAAGATGCATCAATTGGTCTCAACCCACTTGGATCAAGGGAGAATGAAGAACAGCAAGGACACAAGTTAATTATGAGCCCAAGAGACAGAAAGGGCCACATAAACCAGAGACTATATCAGCCTGAGACCAGGAGAGCTAGATGGTGCCGGGCTCTAACTGATGACTGCCCTGACAGGGAACACAACAGAGAACCACTGAGGGAGCAGAGCAGTGGGATGCAGATCCCAAATTCTCGTAAAAAGACCAGACTTAATGGTCTGACTGAAACCAGAAGGACCCCAGTGGTCATGGCCCCTAGACCTTCTAATGGCCCAGGACAGGAACCATTCCCAAAGCCAATTCTTCAGACAGGGATTGGACTGGATGGTGGGTTGGAGAGGGATGCTGGTGAGGAGTGAGCTTCTTGGATCAGGTGGACACTTGAGACTATGTTGGCACCTCCTCCCTGGAGGGGAGATGCGAGGGTAGAGGGGGTCAGAAGCTGATGAAATGGACACGAAAAGAGAGAGTGGCGGGAGGGAGCGGGCTGTCTCGTTAGAGGGAGAGTAATTGGGAGTATGTAGCAAGGTGTATATAAGTTTTTGTGTGAGAGACTGACTTGATTTGTAAACTTTCACTTAAGACACAAAAAAAATTATTAAAAAAAACAATGAACTATACACTTTAAACGGGTGATTTGTACAGTATGTGAATTCTACCTCAATAAAATTCCTTAGAAAATAATTCCTGAGTGTTATCTCATAATGAAAATCAAATTTTGCAATTATCTCAGAGAAGTATCTTTACAGTTCAACTGTTCAAACAAGGTACAAACAAGACCCACACACAGCAGTTGGCTGTTTTCTCTCTTTAGGCTGTTTTACTTTAGAGCAGTCCCAGCTTCCTTTCTCCTTTGTCTTTGCCTGGTTGCCATACTGTGGTGACTAGAGCATTGCTGTGATGCTGGAAGCTATGGCACTTGGTATTTCAAATACCATCAGGCTTACCCATGGTGGACAGGCTTCAGTGACCTTACAGGCTAAGACAGCGTAGGAAGAAAGGCGTGATACCTACTTTCCAAAATGAGCCAATGAAAACCCTATGGATCACAACAAAACATTGACCGATATAATGTTGGAAAATGAGTCCCTAGATTGGAAGGCACTACACAACGACTGCAACGATGGACTCAAACATACCACCAATCATGAAGATGGCACAGGACTGAAGAACATTTCGTTATGTAATATATAAGGTCACATGAGTTAGAGCCAACGCTACAGCAACTCATTATAGTAGTGGCTGGTTGCAGAAATCAGATCAACTGGGTTTGTTTGTTTACTGCCTTGCGGTTTCCTTTAACCCTTTTCTCTTGTAAACTGGTAAATCAAGCTAAAAGCTTAATTAGATGCAGAAACTTTTTTGAGGTTTTTTTTCCCCTCTCATTTTTATTTTATTTTTGAGACTTTTTAAAATCGTATTTTATGTATTTATTTTTTTAATTTTTATTGTGCTTTAAGTGAAAGTTTACAAATCAAGTCAGTCTCTCACACAAAAGCTTATATACACCTTGCTACATACTCCCAATTACTCTCACCCTAATGAGACAGCCCGCTCCCTCCCGCCACTCTCTCTTTTCGTGTCCATTTCATCAGCTTCTGACCCCCTCTACCCTCGCATCTCCCCTCCAGGGAGGAGGTGCCAACATAGTCTCAAGTGTCCACCTGATCCAAGAAGCTCACTCCTCACCAGCATCCCTCTCCAACCCACCATCCAGTCCAATCCCTGTCTGAAGAATTGGCTTTGGGAATGGTTCCTGTCCTGGGCCATTAGAAGGTCTAGGGGCCATGACCACTGGGGTCCTTCTGGTTTCAGTCAGACCATTAAGTCTGGTCTTTTTACGAGAATTTGGGATCTGCATCCCACTGCTCTGCTCCCTCAGTGGTTCTCTGTTGTGTTCCCTGTCAGGGCAGTCATCAGTTAGAGCCCGGCACCATCTAGCTCTCCTGGTCTCAGGCTGATATAGTCTCTGGTTTATGTGGCCCTTTCTGTCTCTTGGGCTCATAATTAACTTGTGTCCTTGCTGTTCTTCATTCTCCCTTGATCCAAGTGGGTTGAGACCAATTGATGCATCTTAGATGGCTGCTTGCTAACGTTTAAGACCCCAGACGCCTCTCTCCAAGGTGGGATGTAGAATATTTTCTTAATAGGGGACTTAGATGTCCCCTGAAACCATGGTCCCCAAACCCCTGCCCCTGCTACACTGGCCTTCGAAGCATTCACTTTATTCAGGAAACTTCCGTGCTTTTTGTTTAGTCCAGTTGTGCTGACCTCCCTGTACTGTGTGTTGTCTTTCTCGTCACCTAAAGTAGTTCTTATCTACTATCTAATTAGTGAATATTCCGTGCCACCCTCCCTCCCTCCCCCCACCTTATAACCACAAAAGAATGTTTTCTTCTCAGTTTAAACTATTTCTCAAGTTCTTCTAATAGTGGTCTTATACAATATTTGTCCTTTTGCAACTGACTGATTTCACTCAGCATAATGCCTTCCAGGTTCCTCCATGTTATGAAGTGTTTCACGTATTCATCATTGTTCTTTATCGATGTGTAGTATTCCATTGTGTGAATATACCATAATTTATTTATCCATTCATCCATTGACGGGCACCTTTATTGCTTCCATCTTTTTGCTATTGTAAACAGTGCTGCAATGAACATGGGAGTGCATATATCTGTTTGTGTAAAGGCTCTTATTTCTCTAGGATATATCCCGAGGAGTGGGATTGCTGGATCGTATGGTAGTTCTATTTCTAGCTTTTTTAAGGAAGCACCAAATCAATTTCCAAAGTGGTTGTACCATATTACATTCCCACCAACAGTGTATAAGTGTTCTAATCTCTCCACAGCCTCTCCAACATTTATTGTTTTGTGTTTTTGGATTAATGCCAGCCTTGTTGGAGTGAGATGATATCTCATTGTAGTTTTGATTTGCATTTCTCTAATGGCTAATGACTGTGAGCATTTCCTCATGTATCTGTTAGCTACCTGAATGTCTTCTTTAGTGAAGTATCTGTTCATATCTTTTGCCCATTTTTTAATTGGGTCGTCTTTTGCAGTTGAGTTTTTGCAGTATCATGTAGATTTTAGAGATCAGGCTCTGATTGGAAATGTCATAGCTAGAAAATTTTTCCCAGTGTGTAGGGAGTGTTTTTACTCTTCTGGTGAAGTCTTTGGAGGAGGTGTTTGATCTTTAGGAGCTCCCAGTTATCTAGTTTTTCTTCTGCATTGTTAGTAATGTTTTGTGTACTGTTTATGCCATGTATTAGGGCTCCTAACATTGTCCCTATTTTTTCTTCCATGATCTTTATCATTTTAGATTTTATATTTAGGTCCTTGATCCATTTTGAGCTCGTTTTTGTGCATGGAGTGAGGTACGGGTCTTGTTTCATTTTTTTCCAGATGGATATTCAGTTATGCTGGCACCATTTGTTAAAAAGACTGTCTTTTCACCATTTAACTGTTTTGGGGCCTTTGTCAAATATCAACTGCTCATATGTGGATGGATTTATGTCTGGATTCTCCATTCTGTTCCATTGGCCTATGTATCTGTTGTTGTACCAGTACCAGCCTGTTTTGACTGCTGTGGCGGTGTAATAGGTTCTAAAATGAGGTAGAGTAAGGCCTCCCACTTTGTTCTTCTTTTTCAGGAATGCTTTACTTATCCGGGGCCTCTTTCCCTTCCATATGAAGTTGGCGATTTGTTTCTCCATCTCATTAAAGAATGTGTTTGGAGTTTGGATCAGAATTGTATTAAGTGTATAGATCGCTTTTGGTAAAATAGACATTTTAATAATGTTAAATCTCCCTATTGAAGTTCATTGGTTTTTGTGTATTCACAGATACATGCAATCATCACCACAGGTGATTTTAGACCATTTTCATCACCTCCCATTCCTCCACCCAACCCACCTCCCAAGCTCTAAGCAACTACTAATCTACTTTCTGTGTCAACAGATTTTCCTATTCTGCCAGGAATTATTTTTTTATCTTCTCAAGGTGATAATGGCATTGCAGTTTTTTTTGAAAGTGTCCATAATTTTAAGAGACTCATAGTGCAGTATTGGGGTGAAATGGCATTCTGCATGGGGTTTACTTAAATACCCCAGTAATCAACATGGATATATTCCCAACCAGAGGAAATAGATGAAAGGCCGGGCTGAGTTGTTCAATCAGAAGGAACAACCTGCACAGCTAAGCGGCCCTTCTTTCCTGAGACCCACTTGAGAGCACTCGAGCAGGTACATTCCCCCTGTGAGAGCCAATTTGTCAAGAACACTAAGTAATTTCAAAATAAAGAAAGCAAAGGACAGCCCTGAAATGCCAATGACAAGTTGCCAGGAGAATTGTCTATTTCTGTTATCGAAACATCGCTGTTGCTAACACGTCATCATTTATTTGCAAACCTGCTGGGAATGCTGCTGATATACACTACTTTTAGCCACTGGCAAGTTCTGTCCTTGGTGAGCTGGGTTATTAGTTTCTGCTTTCTTGTCTGGAAGACCAATGGGAAGCCGCAGAGACCCCCCTTGTCTTTTCTCTCCTGAAAGAATAAAGAGCATGCTGCTTATTGATCATTGAGGCATGGGGACTGGAAGTTATTACATTTCTAGCCTCTGGCTGGTTATGTCTCATTTTCAGCCTGGGGGAGACGATGTGTGCTTTCATTGATAGATGTGTTGGCGTTCTTATTCCTGACCCGCACAGATACCCACAGTGGGGCAGCAACTGGCTCTCTGGGACGCCGAGGTGCTGGACCAAGACCTAGCATCTGTCAGGGTGCTCCCTTGCTGAGCGTGTGTGGCCTTTCTCTCTTATAGTGCGTTCACACAAAGTCCACCAACTAGTTGCCATCAGGTCGACTCTGACTTGGGGTGACGCCATGTGTGTCAGACTAAAAAAGTGCTCCATAGTGTTTTCAATTGTTGATTTTTCAGAAGTAGATTGCCAGGACTTTCTTTTGAAGCACCTCCAGGTAGACTTGAACTGCCAACCTTTTGGTTAGCAGCTGAGCATGCAAACCTTTTGCACCACCCAGGGACTCCTACTCCACCTGTCCGTGTTCCCACGGAGCCTGAGTGTTATTCACAAAGGAAAACCACACTTTGATTTACAAGTTCCCTGTGATCTTGTGTGTGTGTGTATGTGTATTGTTAGTTGGAGGGAATTTGGGGCTGATCAAGAAGGGATAGAACCATGAGATACCACTGCACAATAAGCTATTTATCAAGGCCAACACACTCAGAGATTAATGCAGGGGACAGTCCCCCACAGTAGGAGGTCTGCCAAAGGCAAGTGGTGTAGAAAGCCACCAGGACATGAAAAACCCCAGGGAAGAGGAGAAGGGGTTGGGGGAGGGCTACATGCACTTGTATGTTACATGATGTCCTCCTGTAGCAAGATGGGGAGTCTGTGAATCAGAGAGCTGCAAGAGACACCACCATTCAAGGGAGCCCTGGTGGTGCAGTGGTTAAGCACTTGGCTGCTAACCAAAATGTTGGCAGTTCCAATATAGCAGCTGCTCCTTAGAAACATTACGGGACAGTTCCATTCTGTCTTATAAGGTTGCTATGATTCCTCAGAAGCAAGGATGGCAGGACTATGTCTTACATACTTTGGACTTGTTGTCAGGAGAGATCAGTCCCTGGAGAAGGACATCATGCTTGGTAAAGTAGAAGGTCAACGAAAGAGAGGAAGACCCTCTATGAGATGGATTGACACAGTGGTTGCAACAAGGGGCTCAAGCATAATGATTGTGGGTGTGGTGCAGGACTGGGCAGTGTTTTGTTTTGTTGTACATGGGGTTGCTATGAGTTGGAGCTGACTCGATTATATCTAACAACAACAACATGATGGCACCTAACAATAGCAACATGAGTTGGAATCAACTCGACGGCAACGGGTTTGGTTCTATTTAAGGGCTAGAAGATTTTGGGTACAGTTTTGCCGGGTACATAAAGAAGGCAGGATCAAAAGGGCTAAAAACCTACTTACTTGGGCTATTTTTAAAACAACTGGATATGGACAGATTTGAGTTTGGCACCAGCAGGCATTGGCACAGTGGTTAGGTGGTCGGCTGCTAAACAAAGGTTGGCAGTTCGAACCCACCAGCCACTCCTTGGAAACACTATGGAGCAGTTCTACTCTGTCCTATAAGGCCGCTATGAGTCGGAATCGACTAGACCACAACAGATTTGACCTCACCTTGCTCTGAAGAAGTAAACAACCGGGGGTTGATAGACAGAGGCCATTTTTGACTCATTTATATAACAATGGGTCACACTTTTGGGCCCCAAATCACATTTTTATTGAGCTGGGACTTCACTATTTGAAGGACTGCAGTTTCTTAGACCCCCAGGAGGTAACTAATCTGGTAGGAGCAGTCTAGAGATGTAGAGGAGACCCAGTTTCTGTATCTGTACAGAAGACAGTGGGGACCCCTGCCCTGGCCTCTTATAGAGTTACTCAGGGACAAGGGAGGCCCTGTATGGACACACTTTAGAGACTCAGAAGGGCTCTACAAACATTAAGTGGAGTTTTCCTGAGACTTTCTTCCTCCTCTTAAAGAATCCAAACCAAAGCGTTACTGACCAGTTGGTTCTGACTCATAGCAGCCCTGTAAGACAGAGTAGAACTGCCTCATAGTGTTTCCAAGGAGCTATTGGTGGATTTGAACTGCTAACCTTTTGGTTGGCAGCCAAACTCTTAACCACTGTGCTACCAGGGCTCCTATCTCTTAAATAGCCCTTCTCTTTCTCTACGGTTATAATTCAAGGATCCTTTCACCAATATGGATATTCAGAATGCTGCCTGTTGCATCTACTTTCATTTTTTATTCAAATCATTTCCTATTTCTTTGTCCACCAACTCACCTGGATTCCCTGGAAAATCAAATCCCATGGAACTATCAAGAAGAGAAAGACATTTGCCTTTTTTGTACACCTCTACCTAATATTTTTATAAGTCCTGCTTTTATTTCCTTCCTTCTCTTCTCTTCCTTTCCCTCCCCTTTTCTCCTTCACTTCCCCTTCCTTTCTCCCTTCCTCTTATCCTTCCTCTTTTCTTGGTACATTTTCACACCATTCAGTGAGTGGTTATCAAACTCAGTTAAATTTGTCACCTTGAATATGTGCTCATTCATTGAACAGGCAAAAAAATTAAAAAAGATTAAGACTCTTCCCATTGTTGCGTGTTCTGCTCATTTCAGTTAGAGGAGGTACATTATTCCAAAGTCTACTTTTTTTTTTATTCTGCTTTAAGTGAAAGTTTACAAATCAAGTCAGTCTCTCACACAAAAACCCATATATACCTTGCTACACACTCGCAATTACTCTCCCCCTAATGAGACAGCCCACTGTCTCCGTCCACTCTCTCTTTTCGTGTCCATTTCACCAGCTTCTAACCCCCTCCACCCTCTCATCTCCCCTCCAGGCAGGAGATGCCAACGCAGTCTCAAGTGTCCACCTGATCCAAGAAGCTCACTCCTCACCAGCATCCCTTTCCAACCCATTGTCCAGTCCAGTCCATGTCTGAAGAGTTGGCTTCGGGAATGGTTCCTGTCCTGGGCCAACAGAAGGTCTGGGGGCCATGACCACCAGGGTCCTTCTAGACTCAGTCAGACCATTAAGTCTGGTCTTATGAAAATTTGGGGTCTGCATCCCACTGCTCTCCTGCTCCCTCAGGGGCTCTCTGTGTGTTCCCTGTTAGGGCAGTCATTGGTTGTAGCCAGGCACCATTTAGTTCTTCTGGTCTCAGGATGATGTAGTCTCTGGTTTATGTGGCCCTTTCTGTCTCCTGGGCTCGTAATTGCCTTGTGTCCTTGGTGTTCTTCATTCTTCTTTGATCCAAGTGGGTTGAGACCAACTGATGCATCTTAGATGGCTGCTTGCTAGTGTGTAAGACCCCAGACACCACTCTTGAAAGTGGGATGCAAAATGTTTTCTTATTAGGTTTTATTATGCTGTTGACTCAGATGTCCCCTGAACCCATGGTCCCCAGACCCCTGCCCCTGCTATGCTGGCCTTCGAAGCATTCAGTTTATTCAGGAAACTTCTTTGCTTTTGGTGTAGTCCAATTCTGCTGCCCTCCCCTGTATTGTGTGCTGTCTTTCTCTTCACCTAAAGTAGTTCTTATCTACTATCTAATTAGTGGATCCCCTCTTCCACCCTCCCTCCCTCCCCCCTCTTATAACCACAAAGGAATGTTTTTTTCTCAGTTTAAACTATTTCTCAAGTTCTTATAATAGTGGTCTTATACAATATTTGTCCTTTTTTATTTTTTATCTTATTTTATTTTTTTAAAATAATTTTTATTGTGCTTTAAGTGAAAGTTTACAAATGAAGTCAGCCTGTCACATATAAACTTATATACACCTTACTACAAACTCCCATTTACTCTCCCCCTAATGAGTCAGCCCACTCCCTCTTCCAGTCTCTCCTTTCGTGACCGTTTTGCCAGTTTCTAACCCTCTCTACCCTCCCATCTCCCCTCCAGACAGGAGACGCCAACACAGTCTCAAGTGTCCACCTGGTACAAGTAGCTCACTCCTCATCAACATCTCTCTCCAACCCATTGTCCAGTCCCTTCCATGTCTGATGAGTTGTCTTCGGGAATGGTTCCTATCCTGGGCCAACAGAAGGTTTGGGGACCCTGACCACTGGAATTCTTCTAGTCTCAGTCAGACCATTAAGTCTGGTCTTTTTTATGAGAAATTGGGGTCTGCATCCCACTGTTCTCCTCCTCCCTGAGGGGTTCTCTGTTGTTTTCCCTGACAGGGCAGTCATCGGTTGTGGCCGGGGACCATCTAGTTCTTCTGGTCTCAGGAGGATGTAAGTCTCTAGTTCATGTGGCCCTTTCTGTCTCTTGGGCTCATAATTATCTTGTGACCTTGGCATTCTTCATTCTCCTTTGATCCAGGTGGGTTGAGACCAATTGATGCATCTTAGGTGGCCGCTTGTTAGCATTTAAGACCCCAGATGCCACACTTCAAAGTGGGATACAGAATGTTTTCTTAATAGAATTTATTTTGCCAATTGACTTAGAAGTCCCCTGAAGCCATAGTCCCCAAACCCCCACCCTTGCTCCACTGACCTTCTGAGCATTCAGTTTATCCAGGAAACTTCTTTGCATTTGGTCCAGTCCAGTTGAGCTGACCTTCCCCGTATTGAGTATTGTCCTTCCCTTCACCTAAAGTAGTTCTTATCTACTAACTAATCACTAAATAACCCTCTCCCACCCTCCCTCCCCCCTCCTCGTAACCACAAAACTATGTGTTCTTCTCAGTTTATGCTATTTCTCAAGATCTTATAGTAGTGGTCTTATACAATATTTGTCCTTTTGCATCTGACTAATTTCACTCAGCATAATGCCTTCCAGGTTCCTCCATGTTATGAAATGTTTCACAGATTCCTCACTGTTCTTTATCGATGTGTAGTATTCCATTGTGTGAATATACAATAATTTATTTATCCATTCATCCACTGATGGGCATTTTGGTTGCTTCCATCTTTTTGCTATTGTAAACAGTGCTGCAATAAACATGGGTGTGCATGTATCTGTTCGTGTAAATGCTCTTATTTCTCTAGGATATATTCCAAGGAGTGGGATTGCTGGATCATATGGTAGTTCTATTTCTAGCTTTTTAAGGAGGCACCAAATCGATTTCTAAAGTGGTTGTACCCTTTGACATTCCTACCAGCAGTGTATAAGTGTTCCCATCTCTCCATAGCCTCTCCAACATTTATTATTTTGTGTTTTTTGGATTAATGTCAGCCTTGTTGGAGTGAGATAAAATCTCATTGTAGTTTTGATCTGCATTTCTCTAATGGCTAATAATCGTGAACATTTCCTCATGTATCTGTTAGCTACCTGAATGTCTTCTTTAGTGAAGTGTCTATTCACATCTTTTGCCCAATTTTAATTGTGTTACTTGCCTTTTTGCAGTTGAGTTTTTGCAGTATCATGTAGATTTTAGAGATCAGGCGATGGTCAGAAATGTCATAGCTAAAAACTTTTTCCCAGTCTGTAGGTAGTCTTTTTACTCTTTTGGTGAAGTCTTTGGTTGAGCATAGGTGTTTGATTTTTAGGAGCTCCCAGTTATCTAGTTTTTCTTCTGCATTGTTAGTAATGTTTTGTGTACTGTTTATGCCATGTATTAGGGCTCCTAACATTGTCCCTATTTTTTCTTCCATGATCTTTATCATTTTAGATTTTATATTTAGGTCCTTGATCCATTTTGAGCTCGTTTTTGTGCATGGAGTGAGGTATGGGTCTTGTTTCATTTTTTTCCAGATGGATATCCAGTTATGCCAGCACCATTTGTTAAAAAGACTGTCTTTTCACCATTTAACTGTTTTGGGGCCTTTGTCAAATATCAACTGCTCATATGTGGATGGATTTATGTCTGGATTCTCCATTCTGTTCCATTGGCCTATGTATCTGTTGTTGTACCAGTACCAGCCTGTTTTGACTGCTGTGGCGGTGTAATAGGTTCTAAAATCAGGTGGAGTAAGCCCTCCCACTTTGTTCTTCTTTTTCAGGAATGCCTTATTTATCCGGGGCCTCTTTCCCTTCCATATGAAGTTGGTGATTTGTTTCTCCATCTCATTAAAGAATGTCATTGGGATTTCGATCGGAATTGCATTAAATATATAGATAGCTTTTGGTAGAATAGACATTTTTATAATGTTAAGTCTTCCTATCCATGAGCAAGGTATGTTTTTCCACTTACGTAAGTCTCTTTTGGTTTTTTGCAGAAGTGTACTGTAGTTTTCTTTGTATAAGTATTTTACATCTCTGGTAAGATTTATTCCTAACTATTTTATATTCTTGGGGTCTACTGTAAATGGCATTGATTTGGTGATTTCCTCTTCGATGTTCTTTTTGTTGGAGTAGAGGAATCCAGCTGATTTTTGTATGTTTATCTTGTATCCCGATACTCTGCTGAACTGTTCCATTAGTTTCAGTAGTTTTCTGGACGATTCCTTAGGGTTTTCTGTGTATAAGATCATGTCGCCTGCAAATAGAGATACTTTTACTTCTTCCTTGCCAATCTGGATGCCCTTTATTTCTTTGTCTAGCCTAATTGCTCTGGCTAGGACTTCCAGCACAATGTTGAATAATAGCGGTGATAAAGGGCATCCTTGTCTGGTTCCCGATCTCAAGGGAAATGCTTTCAGACTCTCTCCATTTAGGGTGATGTTGGCTGTTGGCTTTGTATAAATGCCCTTTATTATGTTGAGGAATTTTCCTTCTATTCCTATTTTGCTGAGAGTTTTTATCATGACTGAGTGTTGAACTTTGTCAAATGACTTTTCTGCATCAATTGATAAAATCATGTGATTCTTGTGTTTTTTTAATTTATGTGATGGATTACATTAATTGTTCTTCTAATGTTGAACCATCCCTGCATACCTTGTACGAATCCCACTTGGTTATGGTGAATTTTTTTTTTTTTTCTGATATGTTGTTGAATTCTGTTGGCTAGAATTTCATAGAGGATTTTTGCATCTACATTCATGAGGGATATACGTCTATAATTTTCTTTTTTTATGGTGTCTTCACCTGGTTCTGGTATGAGGGATATGGTGGCTTCATAGAATGAGTTTTGTAATATTCTGTCCTTTTCTGTGCTCTGAAATACCTTTAGTAGTAGTGGTGTTAACTCTTCTTTGAAAGTTTGGTGGAACTCTGCAGTGAAGCCGTCCAGACCAGGGTTTTTTTTTTGTTGGGATTTTTTGATTACCTTTTCAATCTCCTCTTTTGTTATGGGTCTATTTAGTTGTTCTACCTCTGTTTGTGTTAGTTTAGGTAGTGTGTTTCTGGGAATTCATCCATTTTTTCTAGGTTTTCAAATTTGAGTATAGTTTTTCATAGTAATCTGATGTGATTGTTTAAATTTCAGTTGGGTCTGTTGTAATATCGCCCATCTCATTTCTTATTCAGGTTATTTGCTTCCTCTCCTGTTTTTCTTTTGTCAGTTTAGCCAGTGATTTATAAATTTTATTGGTTTTTTCAAAGAACCAGCTTTTGGTCTTGTTAATTCTTTCAACTGTTTTTCTGTTTTCTATTTCATTTGGTTCAGCTCTAATTTTTATTATTTGTTTTCTTCTGGTGCCTGTGGGTTTCTTTTCTTGCTCTCTTTGTATTTGTTCAAGTTGTTGGGATAGTTCTTTGATTTTGGCCCTTTCTTCTTTTTTGGATGTGTGGATTTATTGATATAAATTGGCCTCTGAGCACTGCTTTTGCTGTGTCCCAAGGGTTCTGATAGGAAGTGTTTTCAGTCTCATTGGATTCTCTGAATTTCTTTATTCCATCCTTAATGCCTTCTATAATCCAGTCTTTTTTGAGCAGGGTATTGTTCAGTTTCCAAGTGTTTGATTTCTTTTCCCTGCTTTTCCTGTTATTGATTTCCACTTTAATGGCCTTATGGTCAGAGAAGATGCTTTGTTATATTTCATTGTTTTGGATTATTCTAAGGCTTGCTTTGTGACCCAATATGTGGTCTATTCTAGAGAATGTTCCATGTGCACTAGAAAAGAAAGTATACTTGGTTGCTGTTGGGTGGAGCGTTCTGTATATGTCTACAAGGTCAAGTTGGTTGATTGTGGCATTTAGATCTTTCGTGTCTTTATTGAGCTTCTTTCTGGATGTCCTGTCCTTCACCAAAAGTGGTATGTTGAAGTCTCCTACTCTTATTGTGGAGCTGTCTATCTCACTTTTCAGTGCTGATAGAGTTTGTTTTGTGTATCTTGCAGCCCTGTCATGGGGTGCATAAATATTTAATATGGTTATATCTTCTTGGTGTATTGTCCCTTGAATCATTTTTATAGTGTCCTTCCTTATCCTTTCTGATGGATTTAACTTTAAAGTCTATTTTTTCAGAAATTAATATTGCCACCCCTGCTCTTTTTTGATTGTTGTTTGCTTGATATATTTTTTTCCAACCTTTGAGTTTTTGTTTGTGTCTCTACGTCTAAGGTGTGTCTCTTGTAGGCAGCATACAGATGGATCCTGTTTTTTAATCCGTTCTGCCACTCTCTGTCTCTTTATTGGTGCATTTAGTCCATTTACATTCAGGGTAATTATGGATAGGTATGAATTTAGCACTAGCATTTTTTTTTATTAACTTTTATTGAGCTTCAAGTGAACATTTACAAATCAAGTCAGACTGTCACATATAAGTTTATATACATTTTACTCCGTACACCCACATGCTCTCCCCCTAATGAGTCAGCCCTTCTAGTCTCTCCTTTCGTGACATTTTTGCCTGCTTCCAACTCTCTCTATCCTACCATCCCCTCTCCAGACAGGAGATGCCAACACAGTCTCAAGTGTCCGCCTGATGTAATTAGCTTGCTCTTCATCAGCATCTCTCTCCTACCCACTGTCCAGTCCCTTTCATGTCTGATGAGTTGTCTTCGGGGATGGTTCCTGTCCTGTGCCAACAGAAGGTTTGGGGACCATGACTGCCGGGATTCCTCTAGTCTCAGTCAGACCATTAAGTATGGTCTTTTTATGAGAATTTGGCGTCTGCATCCCACTGATCTCCGGCTCCCTTGGGGGTTCTCTGTTGTGCTCCCTGTCAGGGCAGTCATCAATTGTGGCCGGGCACCAACTGGTTTTTCTGGTCTCAGGATGATGTAGGTCTCTGGTTCATGTGGCCCTTTCTGTCTCTTGGGCTCTTAATTGTCGTGTGACCTTGGTGTTCTTCATTCTCCTTTGCTCCAGGAGGGTTTAGACCAATTGATGCATCTTAGATGGCCGCTTGTTAGCATTTAAGACCCCAGATGCCACATTTCATAGTGGGATGCAGAATGTTTTCATAATAGAATTATTTTGCCAATTGACTTAGAAGTCCCCTTAAACCATGGTCCCCAAACCCCCGCCCTTGCTCCGCTGACGTCTGAAGCATTCATTTTATCCTGGAAACTTCTTTGCTTTTGGTCCAGTCCTGTTGAGCTGACCTTCCATGTATTGAGTGTTGTCCTTCCCTTCACCTAAAGCAGTTCTTATCTACTAATTCATCAGTAAAAAACCCTCTTCCTCCCTCCCTCCCTCCCCCCCTCGTAACCACAAAAGTATGTGTTCTTCTCAGTTTATGCTATTTCTCAAGATCTTATAATAGTGGTCGTATACAATATTTGTCCTTTTGCCTCTGACTAATTTCACTCAGCATAATGCCTTCCAGGTTCCTCCATGTTATGAAATGTTTCACAGATTTGTCACTGTTCTTTATCGATGTGTAGTATTCCATTGTGTGAATATACCACAATTTATTTACCCATTCATCCGTTGATGGACACCTTGGTTGCTTCCAGCTTTTTGCTATTGTAAACAGAGCTGCAATACACATGGGTGTGCATATATCTGTTTGTGTGAAGGCTCTTGTTTCTCTAGGGTATATTCCGAGGAGTGGGATTTCTGGGTTGTATGGTAGTTCTATTTCTAACTGTTTAAGATAATGCCAGATAGATTTCCAAAGTGGTTGTACCATTTTACATTCCCACCAGCAGTGTATAAGAGTTCCAATCTCTCTGGAGCCTCTCCAACATTTATTATTTTGTGTTTTTTGGATTAATGCCAGCCTTGTTGGAGTGAGATGGAATCTCATCATGGTTTTAATTTGCATTTCTCTAATGGCTAATGATCGAGAGCATTTTCTCATGTATCTGTTAGCTGCCTGAATATCTTCTTTAGTGAAGTGCATGTTCATATCCTTTGCCCACTTCTTGATTGGGTTGTTTGTCTTTTTGTGGTTGAGTTTTGACAGAATCATATAGATTTTAGAGATCAGGCGCTGGTTGGAGATGTCATAGCTGAAAATTCTTTCCCAGTCTGTAGGTGGTCTTTTTACTCTTTTGGTGAAGTCTTTAGATGAGCATAGGTGTTTGATTTTTAGGAGCTCCCAGTTATCTGGTTTCTCTTCGTCATTTTTGGTAATGTTTTGTATTTTGTTTATGCCTTGTATTAGGGCTCCTAAGGTTGTCCCTATTTTTTCTTCCATGATCTTTATCGTTTTAGTCTTTATGTTTAGGTCTTTGATCCACTTGGAGTTAGTTTTTGTGCGTGGTGTGAGGTTTGGGTCCTGTTTCATTTTTTTGCAAGTGGATATCCAGTTATGCCAGCACCGTTTGTTAAAAAGACTATCTTTTCCCCAACTAACTGACACTGGGCCTTTGTCAAATATCAGCTGCTCATATGTGGATGGATTTATATCTGGGTTCTCAATTCTGTTCCACTGGTCTATGTGCCTGTTGTTGTACCAATACCAGGCTGTTTTGACTACTGTGGCTGTATAATAGGTTCTGAAATCAGATAGAGTGAGGCCTCCCACTTCCTTCTTCTTTTTCAGTAATGCTTTGCTTATCCGTGGCTTCCTTCCCTTCCATATGAAGTTGGTGATTTGTTTCTCTAACACCTTAAAAAATGACATTGGAATTTGGATCGGAAGTGCATTGTATGTATAGATGGCTTTTGGTAGAATAGACATTTTTACTATGTTAAGTCTTCCTATCCATGAGCAAGGTATGTTTTTCCAGTTAAGTATGTCCTTTTTAATTTCTTGTAGTAGAGCTTTGTAGTTTTCTTTGTATAGGTCTTTTACATCCTTGGTAAGATTTATTCCTAAGTATTTTATCTTCTTGGGGGCTACTGTGAATGGTATTGATTTGGTTATTTCCTCTTCAATGTTCTTTTTGTTGATGTAGAGGGATCCAAGTGATTTTTGTATGTTTATCTTATAACCTGAGACTCTGCCAAACTCTTCTATTAGTTTCAGTAGTTTTCTGGAGGATTCCTTAGGGTTTTCTGTGTATAAGATCATGTCATCTGCAAATAGAGATAATTTTACTTCCTCTTTGCCAATCCGGATGCCCTTTATTTCTTTGTCTAGCCTAATTGCTCTGGCTAGGACTCCTAGCACAATGTTGAATAAGAGCGGTGATAAAGGGCATCCTTGTCTGGTTCCCGTTCTCAAGCGAAATGCTTTCAGGTTCTCTCCACTTAGAGTGATGCTGGCTGTTGGCTTCGCATAGATGCCCCTTATTATGTTGAGGAATTTTCCTTCAATTCCTATTTTGGTAAGAGTTTTTATCATGAATGGGTGTTGTACTTTATCAAATGCCTTTTCTGCATCAATTGATAAGATCATGTGGTTTTTGTCTTTAGTTTTATTTATGTGGTGGATTACATTAATGGTTCTTCTAATATTAAACCAGCCTTGCATACCTGGTATAAATCCCACTTGATCAGGGTGAATTATTTTTTTGATATGTTGTTGAATTTTATTGGCTAGAATTTTGTTGAGGATTTTTGCATCTATGTTCATGAGGGATATAGGTCTGTAATTTTCTTTTTTTGTAATGTCTTTACCTGGTTTTGGTAGCAGGGAGTAGCACTAGCATTTTGATGTCTTTTTTTGTGTGTAGTTGACAGTTTTTTTCCCCACTTGATTTTATGTGCTGAGTAGATTTTCTTTATACATTGCCATTTCCTAATATTTTTTGTTGTTGATTTTGTTTCTGCTGAGTCTCTATTTTTCCCTTGTATTTTATTTCAATGAGCTCCTTTATGGTTACCTTATTATTTACCCCTATTTTTCTAAATTTAAAGCTAACTTTTATTTCTTTGTATCGCCATATCTTCCTCTCCATATGGAAGGTGTATGATTACACTTCTTAGTCCCTCTTTATTATTTTAATGTTGTCTTCTTTTATATAATAACATCACTCTTACCCTGTTTTGAGCTTTTTTTTTTTTTTTTTTAATAATCTTGCTTTGTTTTTTTTTTTGATTTTCCTGTCTGGGTTGACTTCTGGTTGCTCTGCCCAGTGTTCTGGTCTGGGGTTGATACCTGATATTATTTATTTTCTAACCAAAGAACTCCCTTTGGTATTTCTTGTAGTTTTAGTTTGGTTTTTACGAATTCTCTCAACTTGTGTTTATCTGGAAATGTCTTAATTTCACCTTCATATTTAAGAGACAGTTTTGCTGGATATATGATTCTTGGCAGGCAATTTTTTTCCTTCAATTTTTTAAATATGTCATCCCATTGCCTTCTTGCCTGCATGGTTTCTGCCGAGTAGTCTGAACTTATTCTTATTGGCTCTCCTTTGTAGGTGACTTTTCTTTTATCCCTCGCTGCTCTTATAATTGTCTCTTTATCTTTGGTTTTGGCAAGTTTGGTTATAATATGTCTTGGTGACTTTCTTTTAACATCTACCTTATGTGGAGTTCGATGAGCATCTCGGATCGATATCTTCTCATCTTTCACGATATCAGGGAAGTTTTCTGCCAACAAATTTTCAACAATTTTCTCTGTATTTTCTGTTATCCCTCCCTGTTCTGGTACTCCAATCGCTTGTAGGTTATTTCTCTTGATAGAGTCCCACATGATTTGTACGGTTTCTTCATTTTTTAAAATTCTTTTATCTGATTTTTCTTCAAATATATTAGTGCCAAGTGATTTATCTTTGAGTGCAGAAATTCTAGCTTCTACTTGCTCAATTCTGCCCCTCTGACTTTCTATTGAGTTGTCTAATTCTGTAATTTTATTGTTAGTCTTCTGAATTTCTGATTGCTGTCTGTCTATGGATTTTTCCAGCTTATTAAAGTTTTCATTGTGTTCCTGAATAATCTTTCTAATTTCTTCAGTTGCTTTACCTGTGTGTTCCTTAGCTTGTTCTGCATATTGCCTCATTTCCTTCCTGATGTCTTGAAGGTTCTGTATATTAAACTTTTGTATTCTGCATTTGGCGATTCCAGGAATGCACTTTCATCTAGAAGATCCGTGGATGCTTTGTTTTGAGAGCCTATTGAGGTGATCACTGTCTGTTTCTTTATGTGATTTGATATTGACTTGTTTCCGAGCCATGTATAAGTTATTTTATTAGTTTATGCTCGCTTACTGTGTCATAGCTGCTTGCTTTGTTTTGTTTTGGTATACCCTTATGGGTTGCTTGAGTGTGCTAGCTTGATTATTTTTGCCTTTGGAGCTCTGGTGTCCTGTCTCCAGCTGGCTAAAGGTGTTATCATGTATATCAGCCTAGGAGTCCATTCAGCTTTCTTGTATGAATTCAGCTCAGGTTTCCAGGTAGCTGATCATCAAGTGTGTGGTACAGGCTCTGTCCTACAGTCTTAGAGGGGCAGGGGTGATTGGCATATATACAGGCATCTGATTGCAGCAGGAGGTCATGCTCTGAACAAGGCAGGGGGCTGTGAACCGACCCCTAAGCATCTCTGAGGAAAATGCCTCTCTGTTCCCTAGAGCGTGCAGGTGGGTGGGTTCTGCAGAGGGACCATGGGAACCCAAAGTTTTTGCTTGTAAGGACTGGGAGGTACCACTTATCTTTGGACCCCTGTTGTGGGTGACTGGGTGACCTGAGTGGAGCTACCAGTCCTTAGGTCCCTGATGTGGGTAGGTGAGGACCTTGTTTAATAGGCAAAGCAATGTCAAACATCAAACACCCACCTCTCCACCACACAGCTGAAATGGTTGGAGTTTCCCCACAAGGGCCTATTCTCCCAAAATAAGCCCACACAGGTCCATGCAGAAGGGAAAGCTGCTCCAGGTCCATGGATGGTTTATGCCTGGACAGGAGCTGCTTCTGTCCTGAGCTTCCCCAGTTAATGGAGGTAGCAAATTTTCTTTTCCCCCCAGTTGCAAATTTTTTCCTTCTCCAAGGCCAGGAGAATGGCTCTAGGTGCTCACCAGGGTCTATCTCAGGCCCAGGGATTCAGCTGCTGAAGCTGGCTTGGGGGTGGGCGGCGGGGGGGGGGGCGCGGTAAAATATACGCAAGTGCTTAGCTTTTGCCGAGAGCGCAGTTCTCCTCAGGTTCTGGAGGTGTGATTAGGCTGTGTGGCTGGTTGCTTCTCCCTGAGGAATCTGCGGCTGAACACTAGTACCAGCCCGCCGCTGCCGCTGCCGCCGCCGCCACTCTGGGAATGGTGCTTAAGGGCTCCCCGCGATTCAGGTCTGGTAACTCCTCTCCACTTCTGAATGGCCTCTTCCTCTCCCTGCTCCTCAGTTCATTGTCTAAGCTTGCCTTTGATGCTCAGGGCTCCCAGCTTGTCACAAATATACTCGTTTTACTTTTTTTTTTTTTTGGTCTTTGTTGTAAAGAGGGCTTGACGGAAGCGTCTGTCTATTCTGCCATCATGTCTCCACCCTATCCTATTCCAAGGTCTATTAAGTGACAGGAACTAGTGCTGGCTGTTCAGAAGGAACCATCATGGGTAGATGTCTACTTTCCAGAACAGATTGCAGTGTGAGGGGGCCTGGGAGTGCTGCCTGCCATTAGCTGCCGATCAAGGCAGTGATACTGACAAGGGTGCCCATCTGCTTCAGGACCATCTACATTGAAGGTAACTCAGAGTTGCCTTACCTTCCTTTTGAGTGAATCTGGGAGCATCTTGGTGGTGGACGTACCTCATGTTAGTATTTAATTGTCTGGCATCCAGGACAGTCTCTCACTCATGGTAGATGATCAGGAAGTGTTTGCTTAATTTCTGTGAAAGAGTCAGGAGAAAACAGCTCCATTTCCTATCCTGATTCCTGTGCCTCCATAAAATGCTGAGAAAAATGTCACCTCCTTTTTTATAAGGGAGACCTTCTGTAACTCCACACAGTGATGCATTCACAATTCCTGGAAATGTCATGCCTGATGGCTCCCCAGAGACTTTGACCACGGGGGAGGAAGGGCAGCTAGGTGGAATTCAGAGGACAGGCCTCCCTGCTGACTTGATGCTTTTCAGTTCCTTGCAGCATCTGCTTTCCTGTCACACTCGCCAGGAGCCATAGTTCTGGTTACTAGCATCACTGACAAACCAATTTCACATACGTGGTGGCTAAATTGCTAGTAGTTGCTTTCCACTCTCGAGATGTAATGTTTTAATTATGAACCAGCCTTCATGAGAATGATGTCTTGTCCTTAAATGCTGAACAATGACAGGAATTAATAAGCAATTTGCCAAACAGTCTTCACAAAACCAATAACCAAATGTTGGTGAGTCAATTCGTACTCGTGGCGACCCCATCTGTGTCCAGAGGAACTGTGTTCCACAGGAATTTAGTGACTGATTTTTTGGAAGTAGATCCCCAGGCCTTTCTTTCGAGATGCCTCTGAGTGGACAAGAACCTTGAACTTCCTGGTTAACAACTAAGCATGCTGTTTGCACCAGCCAGGGACTCACAGACAGATTTAGGAACCTTGATATTCATAGAGACAGCAGTGATCTTTCAATGCATAGGCAACTTTGCTTAGGAGCCCCATGTTCTCTGCCCTACAAAGCTATCTTTCTTCTATGTTGTTATTATTGTTAGGTACCATCAAGTCAGTTTCAACTCAGTGATCCTATGTACAACAGAATGAAACAGTGCCTGGTCCTGGGACATACTCACAATTGTTGTTATGCTTGAGCCTATTGTTGCAGCTACTAGGTCAATCCATCTCATTAAAGATCTTCCTCTTTTTCACTGACCCTCTACCAAGCATGATGCCCTTCTCCAGGGACTGATCCACTGATCTCTCCTGATAACATGTCCAAAGTATGTGAGATGTAGTCCCACCATCCTTGCTTTCTAAGGAGCATTGTAGCTGTACTTCTTTGGAAACAGATTTGTTCATTCTTCTGGCAGTCCATGGTACATTCAATATTCTTCATCGACACCACAATTCAAAGACGTCAATTCTTCTTTGGTCTTCCTTATTCATTGTCCAGCTTTCACATGCTTATGAGGCGATTGAAAACACCATGGCTTGGGTCAGGCACGCCTTAGTCTTCAAGGTGACATCTTTGCTTTTTAACACTTTGAAGAGTCTTTTGCAGCAAATTTGCCCAATGCAATGTGTCTTTTGGTTTTTTGACTGCTCCTTCTGTGGGAGTTGATTGTGGATCCAAGTAAAATGAAATCCTTGACAACTTCTATCTTTTCTCTGTTTATCACGATGTTGCTTAGTGGTACAGTTGTGAGGATTTTTGTTTCCTTTACGTTGATGTGTAATCCATACTGAAGGCTGTGGTCTTTGATCTTCAACAGTAAGTGTTTCAAGTCCTCTTCACTTTCAGCAAGCAAGGTAGTGTCATCTGTATAACGCAGGTTGTTAATGAGTCTTCCTCCAATCCTGATGCTGCATTCTTCTTCATATAGTCCAGCTTCTCGGATTATTTGCTTAGCATACAGATTGAATAAGTATGGTGAAAAGATACAATGTTGTTGCACACCTTTCCTGACTTTAAACCACACAGTATCCCCTTGTTCCATTTGAACGACTGCCTCTTGATCCATATACAGGTTCCTCATGAGCACAATGAAGTGTTCTGGAATTCCCATCCTTTGAGATGTTAGCCATAATTTGTTATGATCCACATAGTCAAATGCCTTTGGATAGTCAATAAAACACAAGTAAACACCTTTCTGGTGTTGTCTGCTTTCAACCAGGATCCATCTGACATCAGCAATGATATCCCTGGTTTCCCATTCTTTTCTAAATCTGGCTTGAATTTCTAGCTGTTTCCTGTTGATATAATGCTGCAGCTGCTTTTGAAAGATCTTCAGCAAAATTTTACTTGCATGCGATATTGATGATATTTTTCAATGATTTCCACATTCAATTAGATCACCTTTCTTGGGAATAGGCATAAATATAGATCTCTTCCAGTCAGTTGGCCAGGTAGCTGTCTTGCAAATTTCTTGGCTTAGACGAGTGGGCACTTCCGGCACTGTATCTGTTTGTTAAAACATCTCAGTTGCTGTTTTATCAATTCCTAGAGCCTTGTTTTTCCCCAATCCCTTCAATACAGCTTGGACTTCTTCCTTTAGTACTATCTGTTCTTGATCATATGCTTCCTCCTGCAATGGTTGAATGTCGACTTTCTTTTTGGTATAGTGACTGTGTATTCCTTCCATTTTCATTTCATGCTTCCTGCATCATTTAATATTCTTCCTGGTATAGTGGCCACTTTATTATTATAAAATGTTTCTCTGTATTAAAATATATTTTGTTGTTAATATGGCCTTAGCTCTCTTGTGGTTATTGTTTGCATGATGTATCTTTTTTTACAATTCTTTTATTTTCTCAATTTTTCTGTTGTCTTTGAATCTAAAGTGTTCGTCCTGTAGACAAGTTTTGGTTAGGTTTTGCTTTTTTTTTTTTTAATCGATTTGATAATCTCTGTCTTTTGATTGGATTGTTTATTCTATTTACGTTCATTCTAACTACTGACTTGGTTTAATTTTCATCTATTTGTTTTCTTTACATCACATGTGTTTTTTTATTCCCTCGTTTCTCTTTCACTGTCTTTTACAAATATTTTTTAGTGCACCATTTTATTCCTTTGTTGATTTTTTAATTATATTTTTGGAGTTATTTTCTTAGTGGTTACTCAGTAAATATATGTAACAACTTTGCTTTCATGTAGCTCCATTTCATCCCCTATCTCTGAGCTATTATTTCACATATATTGCATCTAAATATGTTGCAAATACACCTATACAGTGTTAGCATATTGCTTTATTCAGTATTATTTTTTTAAAGAAATTAAGAGGAAAAAATAGAAAAAATTTTTTTTACATTTTTTATAGTTAGCCATGTGTCATTTCTTACCGTAGATTCAAATAGGGACAGTCCTAGATGAGATTAGCTATTGGAGCCCTGATGGCACAGTGGTTAAGAGCTTGGCTGCTCACCAAGAAGTCAGCAGTTGGAACCCAGCAGCCTCTCCCTGGGAACTCTACAGGGCAGTTCTCGACTTTATGGCAGTGGGCTTTTTTTTTTTTTTTTTTTTAGAGATAGGGTGCTATAGTTTAGCTGGGCTTTGGTGGATGAGTAGGAGTTTATAGGCTGATAAGGAGGACTGCAAAGGCAATCAGGATAAACTTGTTGGCTGACATTTCCAATTGCAGTGTCTGTGACTCTCAGTATCTCAGCAGAGTCCATTCTCTAACGTGTGGCTGCTACAGCTGTTTTGTTTGCTAGTTTGTTTTCTCGGGCAGTTGTCTTCTTCCTCTACTTTGAAGCTTTCTTCGAATTGGCCTGGCCAGTATGAGAGTCATGCTACTCAAAGTGTGTTCCCTGATCCAGCACATTGATATCCCTAGGGAGCTTGTTAGAAATGCAGAATCTCTGGGCCTCACTCAGACATTCTGTGTTTGAATCAACATTTAACAAGATTCCTATGTGATTCACGTGTGCTGTAAAATTGGAGAAGCACTAAATTCCATGATCTCTTGGTATTTCTCACAGTGTTTGGCTCAATAATTTTAAAATCTTATACACACATATGCACATATAAAGAGATTCAGACTGGCCATCTTCTTACCTTAGATCATAAAGTCTGAGAAGCTAAACATCTCCAAGAACCCATGTCTGTGGCTGTGCTATTCATTTAGCCCCAGAAAACACTTGTTATTACTAATGCGTTATTACAGCCAGTATATATACGTGCATATATATATGAAACCACTGCAGTATTTTTGGTGAAAGTATTGAAGTCAGAAAGAAAAGAACCCATTTGTCTGGAAATGCCTACCATCCTACCGCTGAGATTCCCTGTTTTTAATCCTGTTGAGTGACTTCCAGTAACTCCTGAAATGTTACCGGCAGTATGAAGGGGGAAGACCAATTCCACATTTATTAGACTTATCTCAGGGGAGAGCTATAAGAGGAAAGAAGTCAGCTAGGCAGCAAATGGTGTCTGACTCTGTGAGATGAAGGTGACTGTTCACCTCTTGAAGCAGTGTGATTTGCAAAGCAATTTGATATAACATTAGACTGATGAAGGCCCAGTGTCAGTCTTTGGTGGTGTGAATGAAACATAAAGGCTCTTCTGTAGAACAGCTTTACGTACATCTCTGTTTCTTCTCATGTGAGTCTGTCTGAATCACCTATATTACTGCCCCTTCACCCTTCCAATCCTGTTACCACTTCATCTTAGAGAGATGCCCTCAGTTTTTTTTTTTTTTTGAGAGGTAGCAGGAAAAAAGCACCCATGTGAAGATCACTCTTGCTTTTTACCTGTAAAAGTATGATTGAATCCTTTATCTTTTAGAGGAGCTCTTGTGGTGCACAGTGGTTAAGTGGTTGGCTGCTAACCGAGAGGTTGGTGGTTCAAATCTACCAGCTGCTCTTTGGAAACTCTCTGTGCTATGAGTTGCTCTGAGTCAGAATTGTCTTGTCGGCAACCTTTTTTTTTTTTCTTTTCTTTCTGGTGGCACAGTGGTTAAAGTGCTTGGATGCTAACCAAAACATTGGTGGTTCAAACCCACCAACAGCTGTGTGTGGGAGGAAGATGTGGTAGTCTGCTTCTGTAAAGATTTACAGCCTTGGAAACCCTATGGGACAGTTCTACTCTGTCCTATAGAGTCACTGGAAGTCAGAATTGATGGCAGTGGATTTGGTTATTTTTTAAGCATTTCACCATACTCTGTATGAGGGTGTCAGAGTTCCATTATCAGAGGAAGTCTTTCATTACAGAAAATTTCATGCACTTCCTCCTTTCAGAGAACAAGAATTGTGTGATTTATCTTGTCTCAGTTTTAATCTTGGCTGACAGGAAGTTCAGTGCAAATTTAATAATTGCAATAATGCTCAATTTTAGCCTTTGTGGTTAAGCTGCTTGGTTTTTAGTCCTCTGGGGACTTAATTTCCAATGTCTATTTTAACAGCCATCTTGAATGTATCTTGGATTACAAGTAATCTTGAATACTCTTAGAAATTGGTGGAATATAATTTAAAAATTATTTACTCCTAAAAAGTAATCATGCTCTGTCCAGTGGTGTAAGCAAAATAGTGAAGATGATGACATCCAGTTCCCCACTCCTCTCTCTCAATTTTGAGTTTTTCTTTTTCCATGGTCCTTTATGCTCCTTAAAAACCCCATTCTCTCATGTTTTTCCATCTGCTGCCCTGTCCCTGCACAACTCTAAAGTGTGAATGACTGATAATAGCGGTAAGTATTACTCAGCAAGAGGAGGTCATATCTTACAGGGCTCAAAGCCCTGAGATAAAGGGATGGCACTCTGTTGATGGAATGTCAGCATATGCCAAGCAGGATTTCTCTGGGTCATTGGGATATTCTCTGTGCTTCAGAAATCTAGCTTCAAAAGAAGGGCTCTCGAATACTGTCTTGCTAACTTTCTGCATCAGAGTCACCTGGAAAGCTTTCAGTTAAAAAAAAAAAAAATCAGAATTCCCAGGTCCCATCACTCCAAGACTAAGTCAGTAGAGTTGAGCTGGAAACTAAGAATCTGTATTTTCACTACATTCCTCCCCTCCTTCTGGCAGGTGATTTAGTGTCAGGTTATCATTTTTAAAAAGTGAGAACCTGATTGTCATGCAATCGTATAGTGAGCACTCGTGAAAGTTTTATTTAACTTATTCAAGAAGGAACCAGCAGGATCATAAAGCTGGCTGAAAGGAGGACATTAGACATTGTTAATGGAAAAAAGAATGCTGGGATAAGAATGCCAAGTCAGATATGAAACTGGTTTATGTTTTGTAAGGTGGTAAATATTAACCTTCAGAGTTATCTTTCCTACTGGACAAAATCATTTTAAACTTTTCAGTCTTCTACAAGCTAATTCTACTATGCAGAGTTTGAACTCTCATCGAAGGTAGATGGTAACGAGTAAGAGTGGATTCTTCTAGAGCATTAAACAAACTTTCTGCAGGCATGCTGGGCAGCGCTCCAGTAGGAAATGGAAAGGACATGCCCTTACGCTTCTGCATTATTTCACAGTTTTGGATGATTTTTCATAACATTATGCAAGGCCACGCTTTGGAAAATCTGGTGTATTTCACCTACATATGTTGTTGTCGTTGTTATCACCTGCCATTGAGTTGACCCTCAGCTCATGGTGACCCCGTGCACAATGAAATAAAATGCTGCTGGTCCTGCACGATGGGTTGCGGATCGGACCATTCAGATTCACGGGGTTTTCCCTGGCTGATTTTCAGAAGTAGGTCACCAGGCCTTTCTTCTAGTCTGTCTTAGTCTGGAAGCTCTGCTGAAACCTGTTCAGCATCATAGCAACATGCAAGCCTCCAATGACAGATGGGCGGTGGCTGCACGTGAAGTGCATTGGCTGGGAATCGAACCCAGGTTTTCCACGTGGAAGGTGAGAATTCTACTACTGAGCCATCAGTGGCCCCTCACATACATATAAGAAATCCTAAAGCATGTTATTTGGAAACCCTGGTGGCGTAGTGGTTAGGAGGCATGGCTGCTAACCACAATTTCAGCAGTTTGAATTCACCAGGTGCTCCTTGGAAACCCTATGTATGAGGCAGCTCTACTCTGTCCTGTAGAGTTGCTATGAGTTGGACTCGGCGGCAACAGATTTGGCATTTTTTTTTTAAGTGTTTTATTTGGTGTCAAATTAACTTAGATGTCAATTCTCTGGGTATCCTTACCTGGAGCCCCTAGATGCCCCTCTTATGTGCTCTTACAGAATCCTATGCTTTTTTTTTTTTTTTAAACGGAGCTTTTGTTACAATGTATTTTGATTGCTTAATTCTTGGTGTTTTCCTCAAGCTTGTAAACTCCAGGAGGGCAAGAAATGCCTAATTTGTTCACTGCTGTATTTTCAGTGCTCTGAATGAGAAGCTGGTGCATGGAAGCACCTAAGAAATGCTTCTTGATAGATGGATGGAAGTGGTGATCTCAGACCAGGTCCAGTATAGTGGATTCAGAGGAAACCCAGCAAGCTGCTTTACTAGAGCAATGCTTGGCAGTCAGTAGCTTCTTAGCCCTGTTTCTTCATGAAGGACCAACTCATCCTTTTTTTCTTTCTTCAACATGAAAAAAATGAAGGTTACATGTACTTTTCAAAAAAAGATCAATAATTATCATTATCCTCAAACATTTTTGGTAGGTCAGTGTGTGTAGTGCTGTGCTAGGCTCCTGGAAAGAAAGCATTCAACATCATGAAGACTGACCAGGGGTTAAGCAGGATACGAGGGGTGGGGGTAGACAAAGAAAACAGATATATGTGATTGCTCTATTTCCCAGCTTTCTGCAAACACTTAGATCCATATTACTATTGGGATTCAGGGTAATTCTAATTATTCAGAATGTACAGAGAAAAACAGATTGCAGTTTATCATCCCAGCTGCCACAACGGTGGGGTGGTGACAATCCACGAAGGAGGCTCCATGGGTGTCTTAGTTTCCTAGTGCTGATGTAACACAAATACTACAAGTGGATGGCTTTAAAGGACAGAAATTTATTTTCTCACAGTTTGGGAGGCTAAAAGTCCAAATCAGGGTGTCAGCCGTGTTCATTCCTTTCTTGTAGATAGGCCTGGGTGTTCGTTGGTTCCTTGGCAATCCTCACATGGCATCCGTCTTCCCCTGTGTGTGCAGGCCTCTGTATCTAATCTGCTCTGTTTGTAATTCTGAAGTGATTAGATTTAGAGCTGACCCTAAATCCTGAATCAGGAATTGAATTCCTGAACCTTGTACCTGTGGATACAATCTAATTAACATGACAAAGTAAACCCTATTTCCAAACAGGATTGCATCCACGGGTACAAGGTTCAGGAATTTGATATATATTTTTCGGGACACAATTCAATCGCTAACAGTAAGGTACGTGTACATACGCCTAGGATACACGCCATGCCACAAACTGTTTCACAGCAGGCTTTCATTTTATAAAGAACACAGTTCGCTTATTTTATGCCTTGGTGGCCAGGTCTCACTTTAAACTCCCTAAGTGAGTAGAATGCAAACTGGAGTTAGCAAAAGCATTTTTTTTTCATGTTACATTAGAAGCTTGGTTTTGAAAGTTATGAAAACTTCTTTGCCTCATATCTACCAACTTCCAACCAAAATGTCAAGAGCACAGCTTAGTCTCAAGTGGACTGACTGATTTTTGCGGAGATAGCTAAAGAGTTATCGTGCAGGGTCTAAGCTGGGGATGAGACAAGTCCTGAATTTTGAAATGTTATTGAATGAAAAGATAAGCAGCAGTATTGCTCTTAGAAGAACAAGGAAGAATAGGAACGGGAGAGTCAACCAAGTACAGTACACGCATTCAGGAATCCTGGCTATGCCTTGTACCTTCCATGGCTGGGCTATATGCAAAGCCATTTCAGCTGTCGGAAAGGTTCTGTTCCGTAATGTTAAAGTACTGTTAATTTTTTGAGGCCCACATCACAAATGCTTCCTTTATGAAACCTCCCCAGATGGAATTAATTTCCTTCTCTTTAGTACACCCGGAGCATGGTATCTGGTCCTTCTCACTGCTCACGCTATATGAAAGTGATGCGTGCCTGCATCTAGAAGGCAGAAGCCAAGCTTTATTCCTGTCTACATCCCATGTGCTCATGCTTATCTGAATGTGCTTCAAATATTAGGTGCTTCAAATGAATTGAATCCAATGGAAATTTATCCAGACTTGCTGAAATCTTGAGAATGACACAGACTTATTTCTTCTTGATTCTTTTTTTTTAATTGTTTTAATGTGGTAAAACATAAATAAATCATTTACCAATTTAACATTTTTATACGTACAATTCAGCGAAGTGGTTCTGTCCATCACGCTGTGTGAACATCACTGCTCTCTGTTTCTGAATCATTCCACTACCATTGACAGGAACTCAGTGCTGCCAAGGTAACACTGCCCCGCCCACCCCCGGCAACCACCAATAAACTTTGGGACACAGACCTAATTTTAAGACGAAAATATTATTATGCTAAGGTGTGAAACACGGTCCAATGGATTTTTTTCAAGAACCCCAGAAAAAAAGAATTTTTTTTTTTTGGCATGTGCTTCGTTAAGTGCATTGAGCACACAGGCACATATGAAAACTGTTTCCATCTCTTCTTTGATCTTTGTTTTTTTTCCTAATTCTGGAGTTAGTTTTGCTCAATCTCCCGACCTTCAAGATGTTGCCCAAGTGAGTAATGCCACACCTTAGGGAGAGCTACATCTAGATCACAAGGGTAAACAAGTTTCATCTCACAATGCCAAGTTTTTTGTTTTTAATAATATTTTATTGTATTTTCAGTGAAAATTTATACAGTAGTTTAGGTTCCCGTTTAACAATCTCTACACAAGTTGTTCAGTGTCGTTGGTTACATTCTTCACAATGCATGAACGTTCTCATTGCTTCCATACTGGTTGTTCCCTTTCCATTAATCTAGTTTTCCTGCCCTCTTACATCCTTACCTTTGTTTTAAAGTAATTATTGACCACTTGTTTTTGGTCTCATATAGGTGATTTTTTAACGAAGTACAGTGCCTATGGGTGATACTCATTTTTCTGTAAGACAATCTATTGTTTAGCCACAAGGTGACCTCAGGGGTTAATTTCAGTTCAAGATTTAAAGAGTATCTTAGGGCAATAGTCCAGGTGAGTTCTTCAACTGAACTGGCCCAATAAGTCTGTTTTTTTTTTTTAAGGAAATTAAGTTTCTGTTCCATGTTTTTCTCCCGTTTTATCAGGGTTCATCTATTGTTATCCTGATTAGTTAGAATAGTCCGTAGTGGTATCCAGGCACCATCTAGTTCTTCTGGACTCAGGGTAGATGAAGCCATGGTTCCTGTAGACTGTTTGTCCTGTAGACTAGTTTCATCTTTGAGTTTTTGGTTTTCTTCTTTCTCTTTTTCTCCAGGAGAGTAGATAGCAGTGGTTGTATCTTAGATGATCACAATGCCAAGTTTGATTGATGGGCAGTGCATGCCTGGTCTGCTCGTTGAGAGGGATTGTGGGGCTGGGTAGAAGGGGTGGGAGAAGGATGGTAAGAGTGATTAGCCATGTCTGCTGTGAGCACAGTATGGGGGAATGCAGGTTAGGGCGAGGTGGAGGCATGTGTATGATGTTTTTGCCTTCTCTGGTCTGGATGGATCACTTCTTTTAGCTCTTGTGCAAGGAAACTGTGGCTGAGGCCTAGAATTAAAACCTCACAGAATTTACTTATTGAAAGGGACCACAAAGAGCAGGTAGACTGCCACATAATTTTACTTGACAGTGTTATCGTTTTAAGGACAATGGGTTTTTTTTTTTTTTTTAGTTTAAGTTTTTAATAATAAAACATAATAGTTTTAGGAGATTTAGAGTATAAAGGAAAATAAAAAGAAGAAAAATATCACTCAGAGTGGGCCTATTTAGTGTTTGGTGAATGTCTGTCCACTTGGTGACTGAGGCTCTGACTTTATTTTGTTCTGAATTATCAAGAGCTGCTGCTAAGTAGGAGTCCCTGGGTGGTGCAAATGGTTAATGCAATCGACTGCTAATCGAAAGGTTGGAGGTTTGAGTCCACCCAGAAGTTCCTCAGAAGAAAGGCCTGGCTATCAATCTCTGAAAAATCAGTCATTGAAAACCCTATGGAGCACAGTTCTACTCTGACACACTTGGGGTTGCCATGAGCTGGAATTGACTTGACAGCAAATTTTTTTTTTTTTGCTCCCGTGCAGGAGTCTGACCTGGTCATTCACACAAATTGAAACACTTACTAAGATACTTCTTGCAAAATCATTTAAATTGTTTTTCAGGAGACAAATTTTATTTAGGTTAAGCCAAAGGAATAAAGGTCTAATTATAGGTTTGGGATGGCATTTAACATTCATCATTAACCAAATATTTGGTGAGCACCTAGCAAATATTAGGCAGTATTCTAAGCAATGTAGATATAGTGTTGAATAAGAGATAAAAAATTTTCCCATTATGAAACTAACATTCTAGGGGGAGAGTGACATTAGACAAGATTAACTATGTAAGTATATGTCCATTTATAGTATGTAAGAAGTCTCCTGGTGGTACAGTGGTTAAGTGCTTGGTTGCTAAATGAAAGGTCAGCAATTCAAACCCATCAGCTGCTCCTCTGCAGAAGAAAGATGTGGCAGTCTGCTTTCATAAAGATTACAGCCTTGGAAACCCCATGGGGCAGTTCTACTCTGTCCTATAGGATGGCTATGAGTTGGAATCAACTCGACGGCAACAGGCGTAAGGAATCCCCTGGGTGGTACAGTTAACACACTCTGCTGCCAAAAAAAGGTTGGAGGTTTGAGTCCACCCAGAGGTACCTTGGAAGAAAGGCCTGGTGATCTACTTCTGAAAAATCAGCCATTGAAAACTATATGGAGCACAATTCTACTGTGACACTCATAGGATCACCATGAGTTAGAACTGGCTCGACAGCAACTGATATAGCATGTAATAGTATGAAGAAAAATAAAGGAGGCAAGGATGATAGGGAGTGCCGGGGGTCCATTAGGTTTTGGATTGGGCTGTCACGGGAAAACTTTCTAGAAGGTAATATCAGAAGTACACATGTGTCTGGAGGTGGGGGGTGAGAGCAGAATTTGAGCACATAGGACCCTGAAATAATATCATTTCAGTCATCCTCTCCTGGGTCTAATGCAAAACTGGCCCTGTGTTTAGATCTCTGATTTTTTTTTTTTTCAGACAGGTTGGATGAGAATTAAAAAAAAAAAAAAAAACCCACAAAATTCCCTGATAAAACTATTTAGAATTATAATTAATGAGAGTTGAACTTCTCTGGAGTTCCCATTTGGCCTGAGAGGAGCCAAATCACAGGCAGTTGGAGAATTTTTCTCCCCAAACAGCGTGCAAAGTACAAAGTAATAAATAATGAGAAGGACTCCTGCTTGTCTTTACAATTTCCCAGTGGGCTTCAGGAATTTGCAGTTTAATCTGAAGATCTCTTGCTCCCCACCAATTTCAAATTTTCCTATACTCAGTTTTCAAAATTGGAAACTACCGGGACCCCAAACTTAAAGCCATTTCCTTCTTAATGCCCTGAAGGGTAAACATTATTCTGGGAAGGTCTCTTTGGAACCTTTGGAATGAAGACATAATTAGAACAATGAGCTCATTCATGCCGTCCAACGATGTGACTTTGTCAAATGAACTGTCATATTATAAAAAAGAAAATATCCACCACCCCCAGGCATGAGATTATTTGAAAGAGCATAATTGTGATTTGCAGCAACACAAGTTATTGTGATTATTAAACCAAAAATGATAGAAATCTGTTGCCTTCAAGTCGATTCTGACTCATGGCAACCCCGTATGTTACAGAGCAGAACTGCACTCCACAGGGTTTTCTTGACTATGATCTTTACAGAAACAGATCACCAGGCTTTTCTTCCACGGTGCCACTGAATGGATTTGAACCACCAACCTTTTGATTAGTATCTGAGCACAAACCATTTGTACCGCCAGAACAAAAACAAAAAACGAGTTGCTGTTGAGTTGATTCTGACTCATAGTGACCCTACGGGACAAAGTAGAACTGCCCCACAGGGTTTCCAAGGTTTGGTGGATTCGAACTGCAGACCTTTGGGTTAGCAGCCGAACGTTTAGCCACAGCACCACCAGGGTTCCTTTGTACCACCAGGGACCTGAAAATGGTAGAAAAACTAAAAAAAGAAAAAAAAAAAAAACCCAAAGCCAAACCCATTGCCATCGACTCTATTCAAACCCACAGTGGCCCTATAAAAACCCGTTGCTGTTCAGTGAATTCCGACTCATATCAATGCCATGGAAGAGAGTAGAACTGCCCCATATGGTTTCCAAGGAATGGCTGGTGGATTCAAACTGCCAATCTTTTGCTTAGCAGCCAAGCTCTTAACCAGTACACCACCAGGGCTCAAGTGAACCTATCCAACCAAAAAAACCAAACCCAGTGCCGTCGAGTCGACTCCGACTCATAGTGACCCTATAGGGCAGAGTAGAACTGCCCCATAGAGTTTCTGAGGAGAACCTGGTGGATTCAAACTGCCAACCTTTTGGTTAGCAGCCATAGCACTTAACCGCTACGCCACTAGGGTTTCCAAGTGAACCCATAGGACAGAATAAAACTACCCCCCTAGGGTTTCCAAGGAGTGGCTGGTGGATTCAAACTGCTGACCTTTTGGATGGCAGCCGAGCTCTTAACCACTGAGGAGTATACATACACATTATTTGTAGATTTGGGTACTTGGTATTATTTGCCTTTCACTAAGAACTAAGGTGCGCCTGACCCAAGCCATGATATTTTCAATTGCCTTATATGTATGCGAAAGCTGGGCAATGAATAAGGAAGACCAAAGAAGAATCAATACTTTTGAATTATGGTGTTGGCAAAGAATATTGAATACACCACAGAGTGCCAGAATAACCAAGTCTGTCTGGGAAGAAGTATAACCAGAGTGCACCTTGAAAGCGAGGATGGCTAGACTTTGTCTCACGAACTTTGGAAATATTGTCAGGAGGGATCGGTCCCTGGAGAAGGATATGCTTGGCAAGGTAGAGGGCAAGTGAAAAAGAGGAAGGCCCTCAATGAGATGGATTGACACAGCGACTGCAACAATGGCTCAAGCATAACCACGATTGTGGGGATGGCACAGGACTGGGCAGTGTTTCGTTCTGTTGTACATAGAGTCGATATGAGTTAGAACCAACTCAACAGCACCGAACAACAATACACTTGGCAGGAGGGCAGAGCAGGCCTTATAATTTCCATTTTTCAGCTGCAAAAATTAAGATCCAAAAGAATCAGTGGCCTTAATAAGATCGCATCCTGGGGTAAGACTCTTTATCTCCTGATTAATAGACTAGTTGCCTTTCAGTAGAAACCCTGGTGGCGTAGTGGTTAAGTGCTACGGCTGCTAACCAAGAGGTCAGCAGTTTGAATCCACCAGGTGCTCCTTGGAAACTCTATGGGGCAGTTCTACTCTGTTCTATAGGGTCGCTATGAGTCAGAATCGACTCCACGGCAGTGGGTTTTTTTTTTTTTTTGACTTTCAGTTATTCCTTCTTGCCTCTTATGTTCCCAAATCATATGTTCAGATTTCTAGAAAGATAACTAAATATGTCAATGCCTTCTGTTTCTAATTTTTCTTCCCAGGAGAAAGAAAATTGTAGTTCAATTCTAATATACTTGGCATTTTCTTTCAAGTTAATTACTGTGCTGATTTTGACAAAACTCTTGAGGTTGAGAAGAACTGACAACATCACTGTTGGGAGTTGATTCAAAGTGAATAAAATGGCCTCACTTTAACTTCCTTCAAGCTCTTCTGTCTGAGCTAAGTAGCTAAAATTACCAGGGAACCAGGCTAGGTTGTTCCATTAATTCAAGGGCTGAATACTAGTGTTAAAAAATAATCAAAACACAAAGAAATTAAAACAGCTTATTCAAGCAGTTATTCTATATTCATATAGGGGGACCATTCTGTTTCTAAAGAAAAAAATGACTCAGTGTTGGCTAGTTACAATGACACTTTTAAAGAGAAGAGGAGGAAGTAGAATAGAAACTCAACCATTGGCTAATCTTATTGTGATTGATTGAACCATTCCTCCTGCCCCGCACACGGAGGTCAGCTACCTTCAGGCTACTAGGTGATCTCTGGCCTGGGGGGCAATAGATTCATTGCACAAGTCTTTAGATATCTGGAGATTTTAAAATGATTAAAGGTACCTCATCTTTCAGGACTCAAACGAAATTACCTAAGTGACATTCTTTGCATTAGATAAAAGCTGAGTTAATTTATGTTTAACAAATGTCTCTGTCACAAAGAGTGTTTGCAAAAACTTAATGACTGTGTCAAACTAGGCTTTAGTTTATTTATTATTGACGCTACCTTTCATTTTTCAGCATACAGATTAAATAAGTATGGTGAAAGGATACAAGCCTGGTGCACACCTTTCCTGACGTTAAACCATGAGGTATTCTCTTGTTCTGTTCAAACGACTGCCTCTTGATCTATGTACAGGTTCCTCATGAGCACAACTAAGTATTCTGTAATTTCCATCTTTGGCAATGTTATTCATAATTTATTATGATCCACACAGTCGAATGCCATTGCATAGTCAATAAAACACAGGTAAACATCATTCTGGTGTTCTCTGCTTTCAGCCAGGATCCATCTGATATCAACAATGATATCCTTGTTTCCACGTCCACTTCTAAATTCAGCTTGTCCCTGTCAATGTACTGCTGTAGCTGCTTTTGAATGATCTTCAGCAAAATCTTACTTGTGTGTGATACTAATGACATTGTTTGATAATTTCCAAATTCGGTTGGCTCACCTTTCTTTGGAATAGGTATAAATATGCATCTCTTTCAGCCCATTGGCCAGGTAGCTGTCTTCCAAATTTCTTGGCATAGACGAGTGAGCACTTCCAGCACTGCATCCATTTGCTGAAACATCTCAATTGGTATTCCGTCAATACCTGGAGACTTGTTTTTCACCAATGCCTTCGGTAGAGCTTGGACCTCTTACTTCAGTACCATTGGTTCCTGATCATATGCTACATCCTGAAAAGGTTGAACATTGACCAATTATTTTTGGTATAGTGACTCTGTATTCCTTCCATCTTCTTTTGATGCTTCCTGTGTCTTTTAATATTTTCCTCATTGTTCACTGCCGTTGAGCCAATTTTGACTCATAGTGACCCTATAGGACAGAGTACAACTGCCCCATAGGGTTTCCAAGGAGCGGCTGGTGGATTCAAAGTGCTGACCTTTTGGTTAGCAGCCAAGCTCTTAACCACCACACCACCAGGGCTCCTATTTTCCCAATAGAATCCTTCAGTATTACAACTCGAGGCTTGAATTTTTTCTTCAGTTCTTTCAGCTTGAGAAATGCTGAGCATGTTATTCCTTTTGGTTTTCTAACTCCCGGTCTTTGCACATGTCATTATAATACTTTACTTTGTCTTTTCGAGTCACCCTTTGAAATCTTCTCTTCAGCTCATTTACTTCATCATTTCTTCCATCTGCTTTAGCTACTCGATGTTTCAGAGCAAGTTCCAGAGTGTATTTTAGCATCCATTTTAGTCCTTTCTTTCCTGTGTTTTTAATGACCTATTGCTTTCTTCATATATGATGTCCTTCCACAACTCATCTGTTCTTTGGTCATTAGTGTTCAACACATCAAATCTGTTCTTGAGATGGTCTCTAAATTCAGGTGGGATATACTCAGGGTCGTACTTTGGCCCTCGTGAACTTGTTCTAATTTTCTTCAGCTTCAACTTGAAGTTGCAGATGAGCAATTGATGGTCTGTTCCACAGTCAGCCCCTGGCCTCGTTCTGACTGATGATGTTGAGCTTTTCCATGATCTCTTTCCACAGATGTAGTCAGTTTGATTCCTATGTATTCCATCTGCCGAGGTCCACGTGCATAAAAAAAGATTTTTTTTTTTTTTATAGTCGCCGTTTATGTTGTTGGAAAAGGTATTTGCAAGGAAGAAGTTGCTGGTATTGCAAAATTCTATCAGGTGATATGTGGCATTGTTTCTATCATCAAGGCCATATTTTCCGACTAATTATCCTTCTTCTTTGTGTCCAACTTTCACATTCTAATTACTAGTAATTATCAATGCATCCTGATTGCATGTTTGATCAATTTCAGACTGTAGAAGTTGATAAAAATCTTCAATTTCTTCATCTTTGGCCTTAGTGGTTGGTGCATAAATTTGAATAATAGCTATTTAACTGGTCATCCTTGTAGGCATATGAATGTTATCCTATCACTGACAGCATTGTACTTCAGGATAGATTTTGAAATGTTCTTTCTGATGATGAATGCAATGCCGTTTCTCTTAAAGTTGTCCTTCCTGGCATAGTAGACCATATTATTGTCTAATTCAAAATGGCCAATACCAGTCCATTTCAGCTCACTAATGCCTAGAGTATCAATGTTTATGCATTCCATTTTATTTTTGATGATTTTTAGTTTTCCTAGATTCATACTTCATACATTCCATGTTCCTATTATTAATGGGTGTTTGCAGCTGTTTCTCCTCATTTTGAGTCATGCCACATTGGCAAATGAATGTCATGAAAGCTTGACTCCATCCACGTTATTAAGGTTGACTCTACGTTAAGGATGCAGCTCTCTCCGTCATCTTTTGAGTGACTTCCAACATGAGAGGCTCATTTTCTGACACTGTACCAGACAATGTTCCACTGCTACTCATAAGGTTCTCATTGGCTTTTTCTTTTCAGAAGTTGAGTTCTAGGCCCTTCTTCCTAGTCTGTCTTAGTCTGGAAACTCAGCTGAAACCTGTCCGCCATGGGTAATCCTGCTGGTATTTGACTACCGGTGGCATAGCTTCCAGCATCACAGTCACACGCAAGCCCCTGCAGTATGACAAGCTGACAGACATGTTGGGGATATATATACCAGTATAGTATATATATAGGTAAATAGATATATGAATGCATGGATATATAGATAAATAGATATGTAAACTGAAAACCAAGCCTGTTTCCATGGAGTCAATTCCTACTCATAATGACCCTATAGGACAGAGTAGAGCTGCCCCATAGGGATTCCAAGAAGCGACTGGTTGATTTAAACTGGCAACTTTTTGGTTAGTAGGCATAGCTTTTAACCACTGCACTACCAGGGCTCCATAGATAGATAGATAGATACACATAGATATACACAGATGTATATCCCTTGATATGCATAGATGTATACCCTTCTTTGTCATAGAAGCAAAAACTGTATAGATCTTGAAGTTTAATTTTTTTCTTAAGTTTGGATTTTTATTGAAATCTTGTGTTAGGTATCAAACAAAATCTGCTTTCTTCAGATAAAAATATTCTCTCATATGTCTTCAGATCACTATTAAGTCTAACTGATCCCTCAATGTCTTATTTTTATTGTCCTCATGAAATGTTCATACACATTTAGCATGTTCCTAAAAGAGTTTTTATCACGTAAAAGACCTTACATAATTACCTCTACCACTGCCTCCACTAATAAACTTTCCTCTTGAGCCTCCACTGCCACTATTTGCCCTTGCCAAGGAAGGTCCAAGTCCTCCAGGACCTCTGGAAGCAGGATCACCAGGACTTGGCTGATAGAATGTAGAACTAAGTGTTCTTAATGGTGGAAAAGGACCCCTGTTAAAATTGCCTTGGCCTCCATGAATATTGTTGTAAGTTCCTTTAGGAGTATTCTGAACACTCCCACTGGAGCCTCTTGTCCCGTCTCTACAACTGTAGTTTTCTTTGAAGCAGGTGGTAGGAAAAATCTGTTCTGACTGTGAAAAGCACCACATTTTCCTTGATTGCCTGAAAATCCACTATAAGTAGAAATCTGTGATACTTCGAGTAGCCACTTCAGTGGGGTTATTCCATCTTAAGGGACCACTTCTTTACTTTCAGCTGCAATGAAGTCATCCACATGCATAGATGGTGGTCTACTTCTCTTTTTCTGACAAAAAATATCATGGGGTCATATGCACTGTCCAAATCTGCCCCTGCCTTTTCTCTTGGTGGTGAGTCAACACGGGCTCATTTGGCAGGGTCAATGTGTTCAGATTTTCCACTTGAAGTTATAAAGTTCTCAGGTCTTTTTCTTCCCAAGCTAGAATCTTTTATCAGTCTTGGTTCTCCCCAGAGATGATGGTTCTGACAAAAATGAGCTCTCTAATTCTGAGTGCAAATCAAAATCACTACAGCATTTTTCAGAGAGTTCAATTAAGTGAACCTTTACAAAATCCAGATCTGTATCATCTCTTCAGCCTGGAATGGAGTGAACCACAGATTTCAACTGATCATCCATGACATTGGCTAGCACATATGCAGCCCTATTGTTAAACAAGTTCTGAAGAGATTCTGGAGCTGAAAGTTCTAATTCGGAGTGGTAAAGGATCACTTGATGATTCCAGCATCTGCTTAAGTCCAAGTATATTGTCCAACAAAAAACCCAGATTGTCATCATCTTTTGAATGTTCTAAAACAAACTTCTCTAGTTTAAGGAAAAAATTTTCTGGACTTTCTTCTTGGCTTTGTAGAAGCTGTCTTAACTCTGAAGCGTTAATACTCATTGTCTGTAATGGATGATTGTCCTTTACTTCCATGAGACCACTACCATCTCCACAACATCCCATTGTGTCCTGGTTTAGAATTTGTCTCATAAACTCTAAGAAAGAAGACGCAGGTTCTCCCATGTTGTTATTAAATGTGCTGACCACTCATTTCAGTAAGCTATGCAGAGAGCTACTGTTTTTCCTTAAAGAGCTTTTTAAGTGAAATAATCTATAATCATGCTGTGCAAGAAATATCATTGTTCTGACACATGTCAGTAAACAGTTGTAACTGCTCTTCGGGTTAGCTAGCATAGCCAATAGACAGTCATAGATTGAGGCCACCAGTTCCTTGTTTGGTAGAGAATTGGATAATTGCTCTGTTTTAGTTCAGAAATAAAACCTTCAGAAGAGCTTGGCGAAATAAGTGCAATGTCCTGGTCACAGAGAGACTGCAAAATGGATGTTATATAATCAACACACTGTTGATGAATAACGGTCTCCAGGAGAATGCACCAAAGCTAATAGGTCTTGAAATATCTCCGCATACCTTTTACCACCTTTGATAATTCCATTAATTTGATGCAAAATAGCTAATTTACTACCTTTGTATGAATCCAGAGCATCGAGTAGAGCAAGCAACCTGGCGGTTTGGCTAGAATACTGTTTTTCTTTAACTTCTGAAGTGCTTTGCAAGTCTTCTACAATCAAATCCTACACAGTTCTCATAATCAAAAGTGTAGTTGGTGAGGCAAGGTCACACAATTGAACACAGATACGCCGTAACGTATGTTCAATGGGCTAGCAGGTTGTGCCAGAGAAAGAGCGAACGATTTATTGAAGCAACTTTGCTTGAAAACGAGGTGCATGCTCCACAATTTTCAGGTGTTGAGTGCCACTGATACATCATGTGGCTCAATAACCTGAGTTGCTGGCAAGGGCAATGGAAGAGGCAGCAGCTCTGAAAGGAGTATGAGTCCAGAAAAAAATCTCTCAGAAACCTTCAAGATTGAAGAACTTCTTTTAACATTAAAGACCAGAGTCTCTTCTGAGACTGCGAGTTTTTCATTAACTCCTTGTGTAAAAGTCAGTAACATATTAAAGATATTGTTCTGAATTTTCTGTTCATCACTATCCAAACAACCTGAGAGGGGAATAGAGCACAGGAGCATGTGTAAAGTAACAAGTACTGAAGGAACATGCATGTCCTTAAATTCAGAGGATCCACCTCTCAGGAGTTCTGTTAACCGTTTTAAGAAGAGTGAGTGTGCAGTGAGCCATTGAAATGGTAGTAAGTTTATGAAGAGTAATCTCCATGTTGACATGGAGCCTCCATGGCTGAGTCAGAGTACCATTCAATTTTCGTAGAACCTGAATAAAGATGTCCATTTTTTTTTTTTTTTTTTATTCCTTCAGCAGAAAAAAGCTGAACTCCATCAAGATTCCATTTCAGGTCTTTCCGCTGACTTTCAAGAGAAAGTGGTGGGCTACCACATTCTCTTTGGTAAGACCAACTCCTTCTGGGATCATCAGTTATCAATACTCAGTTAGGTTTAAGATACAGCTAATTTCAAATCTAAGGTTTTTTAGAGGTTCAAGCCACTTGCCAAGTTCTTGCAATTTAGCGTTATTTTCATTTGCTTTACAAAACTTCAAGAGAGATGCTGCATGTTGTTCAAGCATTTGGACATCACTGGAAGACTGAACCACCACCAAAATAAGCATGCATGCATAATTATAAGCTACTGACTTCTTAGAGTCACTTAAGGCTTTTACTCCATTAGAGTAATAAGACTTTGGAGATTTTTCCCAAGACTGAAAACATGGCCAATAGCCGATCTTCCCACAGGATTGTGAAGAGTTCCCAAGAGTCTGAACAGTCAGCTTCCTCACTGGCTGTACAACACTGAAAATGGCTGAATGGTTCTGTAATACACTGCAATGTTGTGTTGAATTCTGTAGCCACAAGGTAAATGCATCATCAGTAACACCATCAGGTTGGAGACCTTCCTCTTCATCTTAATCATAAAGATGACATAGAGCTCTGATCAACAAATTTGTTGCTTCACATTTCTGACATAAAAAAGAAGACCTTTTTGTGACTTTAAAGCATCTTTTGTGGTTTGCAGCACACCAGGATGAGCACTTGTTATAGGAATTGACAGAAGCAAGGTAACCAACCCCAAGAAGTGATGAATGTGAAGATACCTGAAGAGAACAGGGTATGGAGCATCCCTCTCTGGAGGTCTAGTAATACGTGCTGTCATTGGGCAAGACTTAACAGGAGGTTGGACCATTGTATGAGGTGCACTTTCCATTAAATGAAAAGCTTCTTCTAGGAGATTTATAAGCTTTTCAATTTCCCCTTCATTTATTTTTGACGATTTAAAAGATCCATATCCATAGGCACTTGTATGTCATTTTCATATTCTGAGTTTGTTCTTTCAAGTCTGGCATCTGTGTCATGATCAGGTTCACATTAATTAGGAATAGATAAAGTCTTCTCTGCTAAATCGTCACCAAGTCTTTTAATTCTGATAAGTTTCATAGAAATGACAATTCTGAAGGATAGCTGAGCCAATGGTGACAGCCTGCATTATCTGATTGAAAAGTATGAGCTCCAAAAGTTTTGATTGCTACTTTTTTCACTCTGCCTACCTCTGAAAAATCTTTCATTCCTTCTGTCATACTAATGACATTGTCCAAAGTTTTAAAAGCATTTAACTTAGGGGAAAATGAGACATGAACAGCAAACAGGAGCTCAAATAATCCACCTATCACTCTTGCTTGTAGCAGTCCCATGACTTCTTGAGCCCCACATTCTGCTAGTGAGGAGACTGATTTGGTCCCAGCTTTGAGCTGTTGGACATTTAAGGTGATGGGTTGGCCACGGGCAACTTATACATATAAAGCTTGCATAGTCCAGTCTACCAACTGGCCAGATCTTGAAGCTATATTAAAGCCTACATAGCACAATGCTAAAAAAAAAAAAAAAAAAATTTTTTTTTTTTTTAGCACAATGTATAATTACTGTTGAAATAAAATGCAGTTAAATATTTTAAATTTTCACTCAAACTTTCACTTTATCTCATTTTTAAGATTTTATTGACTGAAATTTTAGAAATCACAAAGTCTGCTCATCCTGACCAATTAATTGATATGAATATAACCTTAAGACCCTGGCTAGGGATGGAAGCATGTCCCCAGGTGATTTCAGGTGTGTCTCATTGTAATTTTTATCTTTTGGCTTTTTTAAATTCCTCTAGAATAGAGAGAACTTGTCTATAGGTCTTTAATGCTGGGGATCCATCCAGTTTCTGATAACTGCATTAAGACAGCATTTTTTCTTATTTTAACCCTCATCAATGTCCACCATTCTTTCTTTCTATCTATCTATCTATCTATCTATCTATCTATCTATCTATCTATCTATCTATCTATCTATCTATCTATCTATCTATCTATCTATCTATCTATCTATCTATCTATCTATCTATCTATCTATCTATCTATCTATCTATCATCTATCAATCTGTCTGTCTGTCTGTCTGTCTGTCTGTCTGTCTGTCTGTCTGTCTGTCTGTCTGTCTATCTATCTATCTATCTATCTATCTATCAGTCTGTCTATCTGTCTGTCTAGCTGTCTGCCTAGCTGTCTGCCTAGCTGTCTGCCTAGCTGTCTGCCTAGCTAGCTGCCTAGCTAGCTGTCTATCTAGCTATCTGTCTAGCTAGCTGTCTATCTAGCTATCTGTCTAGCTATCACCTATCTAGCTAGCTATCTAGCTAGCTATCGTTTATCTATCTACCTACCTATCTACCTATCTATCTATCTATCATCTATCTATCTATCTAATCTATCTATCATCTATTTTTGTAATTGGGAGGGCTCTTTTCTTCAAAAGCTCATATGGCCCACTACATGGGCAAGCCTTAGGCCTCAGAGTATGAGGGCCTTGAGGTCTCATCCTGTCCCCTCCCTTTCTGGGGCTCATTGTCATGGAGAAGACTTGGGCAATTCTAGGTATTTATGAAAGACAAAAGTTAACTTAATTGTTCAAGATAATTTCAAGAACCATTTTTTTTTCTTTTTTAAGACAGAATTAAACTGTGTTTAAGTAGATTTGAAAAACCTTTGTCAGAACAAATTCACTTGCATCAATTCCTGGGAATATTTAAGTGACTAAATTTATATAGATGCTTATTTATCATTAAACTAATGAGAACAAAGCTCTTTAAGGAATATTATAATCTAATTTAATAATACCATCAGGAGGTAGGGAAATTTTCATTTTCATAACCCTATCTTCTGTGCATTTTAAAGAATCTTTTAGAGAATTTAGTATAATTTTAGTCTTTTTGAGGCCCCATTATATACCAATCAAAATAAACAATTCATTCCTTTTCAGTGCACTTTTCAAATGAACCAATTTGTATCAAAGTTTCTCAGAGAAGCCACTGAAAGCCCAAATCATAAGACTGGCACAAGAAGCAGTTATTGTTGGAGCTGAAATTTAAAGTGACCTTACGATGGCACACAGAAAAAACAAAAACAGAAAACCCAGACTGAACATTCTCTCTAAATCAAAACTGAAGTCCTAAAGACAAAATTTCATCCAGTTTTATAGGAAACCCACCATAAAATTTGCCCAGGTGGATGGCATTTTTGGAGAGAAGCACATATTCAGCAGTCTGTGGAGCCAGCTCACACAACAGGCTTATAGGGTCTATACCTTTGCTCTACCTTATGACTTTCCTTTTTAGATGATCAACAAAAGCATAACACTTTTAAAAACACAACAACACAAAACAAGATAACATACATGCACACGAAAGTAGTTGCTACAATTATGAGCTGTTTTCAGTCAGGTTGACTCATTTGAAAAATTCCCTGGGCTCCCTTGGATCAAATCCAACACCTTTTGCTGAGCTCTGCTCAATATCCCTTGAATCTAGTCGAAGGAAAGTATTCAGATAATGCAAATGGTAAACTCCCTTTGAAATCCAAACACCAAATAGAAATTCCCCAAAGTGAAAAAAAAAAAACAGAGCAGATGGGAACCCATTTCCCCAAACAGACAGAGCAACAGAGTAATGTACTAAAGAAAGGACTCCCATAGCTGCTCAGTTATAAACCCAGACAGTTTGATATAAAAGAAGTGGAACTCAAACCCAGGAGAATTTAGCACATTTACCAAATTCCCAAACAGTAGTGAGGGAATAATTGGGCATAAGGGGCCCTGACTGGTACCATGTTATTTCATCTCTCATCAAGAATGGGCCGCTCAACTCAGTGATCTGCTCTGAATCCCCCTTTTGACACCAAAAAGTGATAAAAAGAATCAAATCTCAAAGAAATTGAAACATAAGATTCATTCTGAACAGTTATTCTATATGCATATAGGGTGACAATTTTGATTCCACAAAAAGCAAATGTTTCAAAGTTTGCCAGTTGCAATGGAGCTTATAAGCAGAAGAAGACGGAGAAGAATAAAAGGCCATCTCTGGCTAATCTTAACATGTTTGATTGAACCCTGCCCTCCCCCTTTTACTAAGATCAACTGATACCAGATTACAAAGTGGTCTCTGACCCTCCACCCACCTGCAGCCACACCTTTTGAAATTCAGATTTAGTAAACCTGATTTTGAGCAGATTAGCTAGTTTGGGTGAAAGAAAAACCACTGGTACAATTAATTTTTGCCAGTAGTTTCTTTACAATGAATATTTGGTTTTATGGGTAAGCAAAACAAAATCAAAAGAAGGTATCTGTTATTACTTTTTCTCTTTGACAAAAACTAATAATCTGGCAAATAGACATCTTTAAAATACTTAGTTATAAGAATTTTCCTTGTTTTTACTGTTCAGGGGAGGTTTTGAAATAGGGATTTTGATAATCCGAAAGTCTCTACAAGCTTATTGGTGTTATTTCTCTGTAGTAAGCAGTTATATTAAAAATCACCCTCTGACTTTAGAGATCTGCCTTTCAAAAATTATCTACAAGCCTCCCTCCTTGCCATGAAAGGGCGTGCTTATTTGTTGGTAAACAAATGAATAATAGAGTAAAAAAAGTGAAACTGGAAGTGGAGGCCTGGAGCAACATTAACAAAAAACACAACACATTTCCTTTTTAAGAGAAAAGACTTTCTAAAATTTTAAAAAGCTAAGATGTCCCCTTGAAGACTAAGGTGCAACAGACCACGTCACCTCATATGCATGCAAAAGCTGGACAATGAAAAAGGAAGACTGAAGAAGAATTCATGCATTTGAATTATAGTGCTGGTGAAGAATATTGAATATACTATAGACTGCCTGAAGAGCCATCTAAACAGTCATGGAGAAAGAATAGCCAGAATGCTCCTTAGAAGTGAGGATGGTGAGACTTCATCTCACATATTTTGGACATGTCATCAGGTTGGACACATCATCAGGAGGGTCCAATCCCTGGAAAAGGACATCATGCTTGGTAAAACAGAGGGTCAGTGGAAAGGAGGGAGACCCTCAATGAAATGGACTGACACAGTGGCAGCAACAGTGGGCTCAAATTGTGAAGATCCTGTAGGGCTGGGCAATGCTTTGTTCTGTTATACGTAAGGGCACTATGAGTCAGAACAGACTCAATGGCACTTAGCAACGCAATACACTTCAACAATGTGGGGATTGCCTGTGTAATCCCATTGTACACAGAATGTTGTTTGTAAAGTATGCATGAATTGTTGCTTCCCCCAGGACATTTCATCTTTAAAAAATTTTAAACAAAGTTGGTTCCAGATATATCCCTGTTGGTGTATCAATTAATTAAAAACACCTCTCATCCTGTATCATTGCTTGTTACTTAGTTTATTTCATGACATTTCCAACTTCCAGCTTCATAGATTTGAAAGAAGTTCATGTTTTGTGCTTCCTTTCTTGTTTTTTTTCCTCCTTGCTCCTATTCCATCCAGTCCTCTCTTCCCGTCCTACATTTTCTCTTCTCTTATTTTCTGGGGTTGTTGACATTTCTTTCTTCTTCCCTCTCCATGTTCTCTCACCCCTAATTCCCTCTCTTCCCTGCTGTCAGCTACTACACCTGGGAACCTGTAATTACCAATGTAATTGAACAAACTGATGACTGGATATTAGAAATGGCATGTATTTGAAAAACACTTCAATTATAATCATGCAAATATACCTAATGTATCACAATTTTTTTGTACTGCATTGGGCAAATCTGCTGCAAAAGACCTCTTCAAAGTGTTCAAAAGCTACAATGTCCCTTTGAGGACTAAGGTGCACCTGACCCACGCCATGGCATTTTCAGTCACCTCATATACATGTGAAAGCTGGACAATGGATAAGGAAGATGGAAGAGGCATTGACACCTTTGAATTACAGTGTTGGTGAAGAATATCGAATATTCCATGGACTGCCAGAAGAACAAACAAATCTGTCTAGGCGGAAGTACAGCCAAAATGCTCCTTAGAAGCCAGGATGGCAAGACTACATCTCACATACTTTGGCCATGTTATCAGCAGGGATCAGTCCCTGAAGAAGGACATCATCCTTGGTAAAGTAGAGGGTCGGTGTGGAAAAGGAAGACCTTCAACGAGATGGATTGACACAGCGGCTGCAACAGTGGGCTCAAGCATAACAACAACTGTGAGGATGGTACAGGACAGGGCAGTGTTTCATTCTGTTGTTCTTAGGGTCACTATGAGTCAGAGTCGACTCGATGGCACCTAACAACACCAACAATATCACAGTCTACCTGTGTAAATCACTTAGGAACCTCAAGCTTTTTTTTTCTAGATAGAACATGTGGTACCACCGAAACCATTTGATTTACAGAAGTGTAATAAGACATTTTAATGCACCCTATTTGGTTATAAAAACAATACGTGCTAATTTGTTATCTAATCTCACCAAGAAAAGCAGTAGCAAATGTTTTAAAAATTATTTTAAAACATGGTAACTTCAAAACTTTCTACGAAAGTAGGAAAGAGAAAATAACCATTATCCAACCATCCAGAACTGACTGTGATTAATATGAAAATATATATTTCTTCCTTCTATTTTCTGTATATTCCTATATAGTTGGAATCATGCTAATTATATAGTTTTGTATTCTTTCATTTAATCACCTATAATGAACATTTTTCTATGTCATTAAAAATGTTTAAATATTTTATTTACTGCATAATCTTCCATTATGTGGATGTTGCACGATTTATCAGTCTAATATTGTTGATCATTTAGATTGTTTCTTATTATTCATCATTATAAATAATGAAGCCACGAATATCTGTGCACAAAGTTTTTCCCTTATTTTGTATCAGGTTTTCAGAAATATTTTTACAAGTAGATTTTTGGGGTCAAAGTATGCCTTTCTGGGGCTCTCAGTGTGAATTGGACAGAAAGGCAGAAGTAGTCCTCACTTCCGTGACGGGTGTGAGAGTGTCTATCTGACCATGATATTATAACAGTATGATACATTATGCAGTAGTCATGTTGACGGAGTAGACTTACTTTTTGCCAGGTTTTTAAAGCCAATTGAACAATTTTACTGTGGAATAATTTTTAATTTCCATTCCCAGGTTTTGATTGGCACCTACCTTTTATCAATTTTAACACTGCTACAAAGAGAAAGAAGAGTTGTTTCTATTTTCTAAAGTAAACATTTAATTTCAGGATAGTTTTAGATTTACAGAAAAGTTGCAAAGATAGTAGGCATAGTTCTCACACACCTGGCACCCACTGTCTCCTGTTGTTAATATCTTACCATACTGTGGCTTATTTGTCACATCTAAGGAACTAACAGTCGTACAGTACTACTAACTAGTTTTTCTTTCTGTTCCAAAGTCCCATCCAGGTTACCACATTACAGTAGTTGTCATTTCTTCTTAGTCTCTCTGGTCTGTGCCAGTTTCTCAGACTTCCCTTGTTTTTGTTGACTTTGACAGATGAAGGTATTTCAGCCAGGTATTTTGTAGAATATTCATGAATTTGAGTTTGTCTAATGTTTTTCACATGATTAGACTGGAGTTGTGGGCTTGTGGGAGGAAGACCACAGGCATAGAGTGCCATTCTTACAACATTCATATCAAGGGTACATACTATGAGCATGATATCACTGATGAGGCTAAACTTGGTCATCTGGCTGAGGCAGCATTTGCCATATTTCTCCACTATGAAGTTACTTCTTTCTTTTCTTCCAATGTTCTACTCTGTGGAACCAAGCCACTAAACGCATCTGACACTAAAGGCAGGGTTGGGGTTGAGGAAATTAAGTTTCACCTCTTGGAGGGAAGAGTATTTACATAAACTTTTTGTAATTCTTTTGTTGAGAAGTTGTTTTTAATTTTATAAAATCAATGTCTTGTGGCGATAACCACTGGCACATGTCTTTAAAATAGCTATGTCTTTTGTTTATAAGAGAAATAGATATCGAATGTACCAAATTTGGGAATTACGGAAGTATAAAACAGAATATAACCATTATCTTGGTGTTTTTGGATATGGCCCAAAATTCTTGATTATACCTTTGTGCTTTGCTGAACAATTACTATCCATTAGTAACTTTGGGAGGTCATGAATTAATTGTCAAACAGGTTGGCGTTTACACCAAGCTAACTCACTTGTAAGAACATTACTCTCATTAGAGTTAAGGTTACTGAAAAGGTCTCAAATGGTGGGTAAACTCCAGCTGTCATCCAGGGTGCTTTGGAAAATTCTCTGGAACTCACCACACACTCTCCAGAGTCGAGTGAACTATTTGTGCCATTTGGATTTTGATAATAACGCTATGTGTTTTAGTGTATAAAATACTAGTGTATAATTATTTTATTATTAGGCATTTTTAATGTTTTATGTTACTTATCACATCTTGGGGGCATAAATATTTTAAGGTGGTTAATTAAAACAAAAATGGACTTACTTTTCCAGGTTAAAGACATATATCAAGTTAATGTTATAATCTCTTTGATCTTGGTGAAAAGATTAACTCATTGTCTAAGTCTGTTAGAAGTATGGCTAATTAATATAATTACTTTTTATTTTCAATGTTTTCAAAACCGTCAAAAAAAGCTTTTAAAGATGAAAAATTGAACAATAGCTTCCTGTCTTTCCCAATAATAACAGAGGAGCCTTCTTAGGATATAAGATTTTGACAAAATTCTGGAAGATGGAAAGTGATACAAGTAGTAACCAATGGCCCATGCAAATCACAGCTTAGCGTGTGCACGCTGGTGGGATATGGACTAGAGGAGAGTCGATTTGACCCACTGAACCCTAGAGGGGCCCAGGTCTACAGCAGCCAGATGTGGTGAAGGATGGAGGCGTGGAACTGAAAACAGAATCATTGCCTGCTTTCCCCATTTCAGGCAGAATTGCAGCAGCCAGGTATTTATCCCCCTAAGCAGGAGACTGGAGTTTTCTTTTCTGCAAGAGTTAGATGGCTCAAAAAACAGATCTTTATATTCTGGCATTTGGCAACTCCCGCAGTCATAAAGATCAGGTATTTGCTAAACTCAAAATTGCTACATACATACAAGAGTACCTGACTAGCTTTTTAGCAGCCCTCTCTTAAATATAATGGATAAACAAGGATATCAAGACATTTTAAGAAGACGTCCAGCATGAATGAGGCAAAACAAGGTAAATACACATGAAAAATGGTTTTAGAGAAAACAGATGACGCAGGAAGCAGAAAGGAATGTAACAAGCAGACGAGCAAACCTCAAAACCTTTAATTAGTGTCCTTGGAAATATTCTAGAATATATTGTGTCCATAAAAAAAGAAGAGGATTTTGTGGAAGGGAACAACTGTAGAGCAAGAAAGAGCTCTCTTAAAAAAAAAAAAAAAAAAAAAAGATTGATGAAATTTCAAAAAATACTAATAGAAATGTTGGAAGATAAAGTCAAGGAAATTTCTCAAAAATTTGATAAAAAGGACTAAACCAAAACCAAACCAGTTGCCCTCAAGGCAGTTCTGACTCATGGAGACCCTATGTGTTTCAGAGTAGAACTGTTCCATAGGGTTTTCAGAAGGAGATCACCAGCCCTTTCTTCTGAGGTGCCTCTGGGTTGATTTAAACTGCCAACCTTAAAGTTAGTAGCCGAGTGCTTGTATGTACCACACAGGGCCTCCTAATAATGACTAAGTGTTGGAAAATATAAGCCTGAATAAATAAAGAAAGAAAATATAGGAGCACCATGAATGCAAGAAGACCCTCTGAAAGGCATCAAATTGTGAAATTTCTGAATAGCACAGGTAAAGAGAAGATCCTAAACTTTTTAAAAGGAAGGACTAGAAGCCATCCAAAAGGAATTAAGATTCAAGAAAATACCAGGCTTCTCAATTTTAAAAATCATTGGTCGAACAAAAACAACAATAAAAGAGAGAGAGAGAGATGTCAAAGGCAGAGATCAATGGATGTAACCTTGAAGAGCCATCAAGGAAGGTTCATGGATGATGGCCAGGCAGCTGGCTATGGAGCTGCCAGTCCAGTATGAACGGGGAGATGGTGCACTCCAGGGGATGTTTCCAGGGAAAAAAAAAGTCAGTAGAATCGTATGTGGTATGTTGGGGATTTAAAAAGAATGGATTGCAATAACAAGGAAGGCAATGCCATAAGAAAAGAAAGGTAAATAGAAATTCCAGGAAAAACAAAAAGTTGTACAAGAAATGAAGTACAAGGAGAGCATGCTACTTGTCTTTGCATTGATCACCATTTACAGAACAGCATTTAATAACCCATACAGCATAGGGACTAACTTATTAGAATAGATACCGGCCAATAAGGTGTTATCAGTACATACTGGCTGAATACCAGGCCTGCCTTTACATTGCTTTAATAATGTAAACACTCTATAAAGCTTTGACCAAAATAATGCTATTGGGAGAGTGGGGGAGGGGTGGTATAAGGGAACTAAATCCTCACCCGTTCTACGAGGCACAGTGCTTCAGTGTCTAAAACGGGTAATGAAATGACAGTGTGTTATTTAGAAAGATGTAGATAACTTAGAAGAATAAAGTAGAAAAGTCAAAAGTAGTTACCTCTGGGGACTTGGAAGGGTAGAACAAAACATTATTGTTTTTCATAATGGGCTTTTAAGGAGTATTCCCCTTTTTAAACCATGTGCATGAGAGACATATGAAATTATATAACATTTGAAACATTATGTAACAACCAAATGCAATACATAAACTTGATTAAACTTTGGATTAGGAACAAAAAAACAATAAATAACTATTGCTGGAATGTTTTTAAGCTTTGTGTGTGTGTGTGTGTGCATGCACGTGTGTGTGTGTGTGTGTGTGTGTGTGTGTTTGGGGTACCTTAATTTTCCTGATTTGCCAAGGTGTGGATAGTCTCTGAAAACCTCAAATTCAGGGCAAAATTTCCCACAAACTGCAAACAGGGACCGTACTTGAAACTTCTTTTCATTGAGCAGAGCTAAGTGGGTCATGTATACCATTACTAGTATTTCTTCACATGCTTAATGTTCGAGCTGGTTGAGGGTGGGAGGAAGGGAGATAAAAAGCTCTCAATGACCACATGATGGAATAGTGCAGTGTTTTTCAAAGGGTGATCCATGCATTATCCATATCAGAAACAATTCAAGGGTATCTCATTAGATTTATTGAATCAGAATCTCTGGGCGAGGCTCCTGGGAATGTGCATTTTAAGTAAGCTCTCCATATGATTTTTATACACTAAAATTAGAGAACCTTTGACTTAGTGGGTCATCGGGTGGCTGGCTTTCTTTGGTGGTGGCATTTTTTAATTTTTACAGCTCTACTTTATTGGGCTGAGTGGCTGCTCTTCTGTTTATGACTTACACTTTCCTCCTTAAGTACACTATTTAGTGAATCTGACAGCTCTCGGGAATTATAACTTAGTAAACACACTCAGTTCCACATAGCATCAAGTGAGAAATATAGGAAGAAGGCAACTTTTCTACCCTGATGTGAGCAGAAAGTTTTCTTTCGGAACCAAAACCTTCCAGAAATAAACAACTGTTGACCATGCTGCAAGTTGAGGAAACTCCTGGTTGCAAATGCCGTCGCTGTGAGGAAATCCAGAGAGATAACAACATTTACTGAAGGCCGGGCACTGTTCGTGTGATTTTTTATGTACGTTACCTCATTTAGTTCTTAACATAACTTAGCAAAAATGGTGTTATTATCCCCACTTTACAGATGAGGAAGCTGAGGCTCAGAGAGACCAAATCACTTGTGGAAAGCTACACAGCTTAGTAGTGCTGCAGTTGAGTGTTGAACCCAGCCTATTTTCAAAGCCTGGCTTTTTCTACTATAGGAAAACAAAACTGTTTCTAGTAGTTTAGGAGGAAAAGGCCAGGACTCAGCATCTACAGTTGACCTAGAGACTTGGTAATTTAGTCTATTGCAGATTTCAGCCTTAATTCATTTGAGGAATTCCAAAATTGGAGATCGAGTTTGATTCTTTCCAAGAAATCGGCTGAAAACCAACCTCCGAGGCCAAGAAGTTCCCTGCGATGTGTTGGAGGTTTGACTAGAGGCTTCAGGCATTGCTTCTAGCTCTAAGATTGTATCAAAATGAAAGAGAAACCTATTAATTCTCTCTGCTCTCAGATTCCTCCAGAGCGCCCAGTACATGCCCACCCTCTGCTGATTCTCCCCTGGTTAGCGTAGTTTCAGCTGGCCCTGCCTCGTGTTACCTCAGGAAAGGCCTTTCCATAGAGGAGGAGGAGTTCTCACCCTTTCCTGCTCGCTAGGGAGACGTGAAACCTCACAGTTACTCCTGAGGCCTGGAGAAGAGAGAGAGTTTGAATTGATTCTGCCAAGAATTCTTTAGGTTTACGCTGTGTGGGTCTTTGTATCGTCCCCTCCTTATCCCACCAGCATCTCGTTGTGGAGTGTGATTTGGGTGTGTGTTACTGTGTCCCATACTTGAGGCCACACCTCCTGGCTCTGTCAACTCAGGGTTGACAAGTTCCCCTGACAACTATTCCAAAAAAAGCCCAGTGCCGTTGAGTCGATTCTGACTCATAGCGACCCTACAGGACAGAGTAGAACTGCTCCATAGAGTTTCCAAGGAGCGCCTGGCGGATTCGAACTGCTGAGCCTTTGGTTAGCAGCCGTAGCACTTAACCACTATGCCACCAGGGTTTCAAGTATTAGCAGACCCTTTATCTTTTCCTTCTCCTCCTCCCTCCCAGCCACTCTGCCATCAGATCCTATCTACATTTTTCATCCACTCACACTTCAGTGTTCCTCCTTCTGCTCAAAATCTTAAACTGACATCTTCAAATTTTAGTTTTCTACTAGCGGGGGCCCTGCTGCCCTCTCACACATTCAGCTCTCCTTTCTTCAGCCCTCAGGCAACCCACTGCAAATCATTCTCTGAGAATAACTCACTCCATTGCTTGCAGGCTCTCAACTCCGTGGTTTGGCTGAAGGGACAGTGCTTCCATTCATCGTGCCTAGGGGCCTAAGGTCCCAGCACAGGCTCTTTCTCCCATCCCAGAGATGGCTCATGCTCACTGCCACTGCCTGACCTTCCTCTCATCAGGCTGGGTGGGCAGGACCCCTCTGCTAATTGCTGAGAAGGGTGAGTTTCACCAGAATGGCAAGTGCTAGCTTATTAAAATATGTCTCTGTGAATTTCTACAAAAACTCAACTTCTGGCCCAGGCATCTGGGGGAATGCTCCTTAGACTATCATAATAGCTAATATCTCACACTTATTAGGCACTTACTGTATGCCAGTTAGGAAGCCCCGGGTGGTAAAAATGGTTAATGCACTTGACTGCTAACCAAAAAGTTGGTGGTTCGAGCCCACTCAGAGGCACCTTGGCAATCCACTTCCAAAAATCAACCATTGAAAACCCTATGGAATACAGTTCTACTCTGACACACATGGGGTCACCATGAGTCAGAATTGACTCGACGGCACCTGGTTTATATGCCGGATCTCATCTAAATACTTTACATGAACTCGTTTAACCCACAAGACAATTCTTAAGTTAGGGAATAAGTTATTGTCACTATATTTTCAGATGAGGAAACTGAGCCCCAGAGAAGTTAGTTGCAGCACAGAGATGGACCAAGACAATCGGACTCAGAGTCACTGTGTTATTCTGCTTTTGCTGTGGCTGATGCTATGATGACATGATCTACTGTGTATTTGTTGGCTACTTACCGTATGCCAAGCCTCTGCTAGGCATTTCACATGGAGTGCCTCTAATAGTAATAATCCTGCAAAGGAAGACAGATTTTGCCCCATTTTACAGATAAGAAAACTGGTGCTCAATATGGTAGGTAATTTGTCTAAAATCACACATCTTGTGCTGTTTCTATTATGCTGTGTTGTAACTTTTTGATTTTAGTATTCTTTTGGAACCGATTTCATTAATTTTCTAATGAAGAGTTGTTTCTACCTACTACTCGGACTCTGATCTGCCAGAGTGAATGGTTTTGTGGGTCCTAAGGTTGTGTCAGGCTCCTCTGAAGGACATATGAGAAGCATGAGGACGTGCAGTTGATACTCCAGGGCTCTCAGGGAAAAACACCCTCTGAAAGTGAAGTTTGACATTGGACCCCACATAAGGACAACCCCAGTCCCAGGCTCTTGCTGGGACATCTGCACCCCTCCTGTTCTGGCCTAGGGGTGGTGGCAGCCTCCTGACACCTGCCATATTCACTCCTGGTCATCCATTTTCATTTTGGCAGTTGTGAAATTTTTGTACCTAGTTAGCTCTACTGACTCTTCAAAGCTGTGTGCAGTGGATTGGTGTTCCCCAGCTGGCTCCTGACTTACTTGTTTAGGAAACACAACTTGTTACAGTGAAATAACAAGTTTGCAGTTTGTTTTACCTTCCAGGCAAGTCCTGAAATGTGCCTTTGATTACAGCACTCATCATGGGGCATCGGTGGTAGAGTGGTAGAATTCTCGCCCTCCATGCCCATGATCTGGGTTCAGTTCTCAGCCAGTGCATCTCGTGCACAGCCACCAACCACCTGTCGGTAGAGGCAGTTGTGTTGCTATGATGCTGAATAAGTTTCATAAGAGCTTCCAGGTAAGGTGAGTAGGAAGAAGGGCCTTGTGAGCTACTTCCAAAAGTCAGCCAATCAAAACCCTTGGATCAAAATGATCTCATTCACCACCAATCATGGGGATGGCACAGGACTGGGCAGCATTTCATTCCATCGTGCATGGGGTTGCCATGAATCAGGGACCGACTCAATGGCGGTTAACAACAACAACAACACACAGCCCTCATCACTGTATGATAAATATGCTTATGGATTGCTCGCCTTCACTAGTCAGTTGCTAGAAATATGCAGTCCAATATGGTAACCACTAACCACCTGTGGCTATTTAAATTTAAGGTAATTAAAGTTAAATGAAATTAAAAGTTTAGTTCCTTGGTTGCATTAGCCACATTTTAAGTGCTCAGTAGCCACATGTGCCTAAGGGTTACCAAATTGGAGAGTGAAGATACAGACTAGCTCCATCATCACAGAAGTTCTATTAGACAGCTCTACCCTAGGAGGTAGGGGCCAGATCTTCTGTACCATTATGTCTCTAACACCACCCTGCCACATAGTAACTGCTAGGTGAATGCATCAAGAGAACGCCTTCTGGGTTCAAGCCTGAATTGCCTTAAGGCATATGGGATAGTAGGGCTCCAGAGATTAATTTGAAAAATCTTCATGAATCAGTGGCATTACCCTTCTGCTCCTTGGAGGTCAAGCAGGCAGTTCCTGGCATCACAGCAGAGGGTGGGGTATACCTGCCAGAGTCCTCCCAGTGTTCCCAGCTCTCTTTGTCCCAAGACTGCTGTCATCTCTTCACTTCTGCTGGCTTATGGCCCTGGCTGTATAGTAAATGAGTACAAAATTTTCTGCCTCTCGAAAACCAGCAACAGGAAAGTTACAAATTCTGGGAGCTGGGATGTCTTTAGGGCTGTACCATGTGTTGTGGAGATTATAGAAGTTCAGTCTGCTGTCTTTGCCTTCACTGGCCTCCATTTCCTCTAAGCCACAGCCCTGGAATCCATAGCACCTAAGGAAGTGCCAACCACTCAGTGCTGTGTTCTGTGGGGAAGGGCTCTGTGATATAGGACTCCAGGTCTGGGCTCTAGACACATTGCTGCCAGAGGCCATGGGCTAGCCTCTAAGCTTCCCTAAATCTCTGTTTCCACATTGATGAAGTGCCAGGTTGGGAGTGTGTGGGAACTAAGCCCCTTTCAACATGAATATGCTAGAGCTTTGCTGTCCTCTTTTCTGTTGTTTTACGGACATCAGCCATGTCTTCCTGGCTGGCTGGTAAACCTTGAGGACGGAGCTCAGTACTCCTCTTAGAGCTCTTAGCCTTTGACTGGTCGTGTAATAGATGCAGTGACGCTCCATTTGGGCAAGTTGGGGTGGGATTTTATCCCCTGTCCTATGTGTATGAGGAACAGGTCGTATGTTGCTAATGATGTATGCACTATGAGGAGGTACTCGGGGTACTTCTTTATCCCAAACCATTTTTCTTTTCCTGTTCATGATTTCAGAATATATTGACCATGTTGTCTTCATGACCATGGGAAGAAACAGGTTAATCTTGTAATTTCTGATATTTCCAAATGAAAAGGAATTTCTTCCCAGGTAGGATGATGAGTTTGTGCAGCATGGTACCACTGCACAGCTCCAGGCACGCCATTCACGTTTTCGTTATGTGAACGGTACCTCTTTGAATTGTGCAACACAGGGCCTGGCATGTTATAGTTGATTTAGTAAGTCTCTCCTATGTCTTTTTTTAAAATTGTTGTAAAAATATTAAAACACACGCACAACATTTACCAATTCAACATTTTTCACATGTACAATTTAGTGACATCAACTACATCAATCATGTTATGCAACCATCACCAATATCTTTAATGAATAAATTAACAAGTAATTAGTTTAATAATTCCTGAATTTCCCATCACCCTCTCTCCTATGTCTTTTATAATACCATTTGTTCTTATCTTTCAGTCTGCTGGGTTTTACCTGTGGTTCTCCTAGAGGCATGACAGCATAGGTTAGGTGACTCTTCAAGGTCTCTAGGCTCTGTGATTCTAGAACACTTTATTCACAAATTCCTTATGAGATGCTATCGATTTCCCACTGGACCCCACATCCCTGGCACAAACTTAAATTTAATATCAAATATATTGAGATGTCTAATACTTTGATGGGATTGGAGGGGAGGGAGGAGAGTGTGTGGGAAACTATTCTTAAGCTGACATCTTGAAGAAAAAAAAGTTAGTTCTGATGAGTCTTTGACGGTCCTTCCCCCACCCTTCCTTAGCAGGGAGCAGTAAAGGTTCAGTGCCAAACAATTGTACCAACGTATCTCAGCTCTGTCTCATTTTACCAGCTGGGCTTACCTGAGGAGTAGAATGCAACATGAAAAGTCTGAGTTAATGGGGTCTTGGAAAATTCACCCACCTTAACAAATCTTTTCTGTTGGCCAGTCCCTAACACTTGAGATGAACCAGTAGAGGTTTTTTTCTTTTGTGCCAGGTGATGTTTCCTGTAAAGGATTAAGGATAGGCTTAAAACTAATTTGTGACATTAGAAGTCAGGATAACAGTTGCCCTTACAGGATGGTTTGGACTGTGAGGGAGATTAGAGGGTTTCTAGGCTGCTGATAGTGTTTTATTTCTCTCTCTGGGTGTTCCCATTTTGAAAAATTCGTGGGGCTTTACAGTTATAATTTGTGCATTTTTCTATATGTTAAACTTTACTTAAAATTATTTTTTTTAAAAAAAACATAGCCTTGGGAAGCATTCACAGATATTTATAACTTAGTTAAAACAAGTTAGTGAGTTTATTTCCAAATAAGAGTTAGCAGTGTGCAGAATACTGGATACTGGATGGTAGGAGAGCAGATGATAGCAAATGTGAGATGGTAAATCTGTCTTTTCTGAGCTTCAACCTGGGGCTCATTCTGCCCAGACTCTGCTGGGTGCAGGGTACAAGTCCCCAGTGAATTGGACAGGTGCACTTTTCTCTCAATTCCCTCATCAGTCCCCTTCAAAGGGGTAAGAGGTGAGCAGGTTGTAGAGAAGACTGGAATGAAGAGGCTTTTTTGGTTCAAATCCAGAGCAAGGAACAGGAGCAGATGATTCCCTTGGGCGGAGAAAGCATGGAGCCAGCCCTTCCTTTGGAAAGCAAACCAAGGATGATTTTTTCCAGCATGACCTGGCTCCAGTTAGATGAGAAGAGACCAATAAACTGTGACCACCTGGGTGCCAGATGTACAAAGCTCTGTTTTCTGTGTTGGAAGAGAGAGGTGAAGATCTCAGCTAGGAGATCTTTCCAGCTCACCTGTCCCACAACCATAGAGTGCCTCTTCATCCCCTCTTTTGCCCAGTCCCTGCTCTGTAACACACACAAAGAGTCCTGGGACAAATAATTCCTGATTTTAGGTAAGCAAATGTCTAGCTTCCCCTCCAGCTGGTGAGTCATCGCACTCTCCTAGGTCTCTATGCAGCTTCTGACAAGTATTTAAGCAGTGTTGGCAAACAATATTGATATACAATGGACTGGCTACTAGAAGAATGAGCAAATCAATCTTAGAAGAAATACAACCAGAATGCTTCTTAGAAGCAAAGATGACAAGACTTCGGCTCACCTGCTTTGGACATGTCATCAGGAATGACCAATTGCTAGAAAAGGACATCATATTTGGTAAAGTGGAGGGTCAGCAAATATGAGGGAAACCCTCAGTGATATAGATTGACACAATAGTTTCAACAATGGACTCAAACATACCAACAAGTCATGAAGACGGCACAGGATCAGGCAACATTTCATTCTGTTATACATAAGGTCGCCATGAGTTAAAGCCCACTAGATGGCAACTAACAACAGCAAGGTGCACACCATCAGGCACCATGGAGACTGAGGCTTGCAGTGGCAAAGAACACAAATGAAAATAGTAGACTTTTAGGAAAATGCTTCTTTGGTTTGCAGGCATTCTCAATCACACTGCCCATAAAATAGCTATGTTCTCAACTGGAATTCCATCTGTTTCTTCTGCACCATTCAAGTCCAAAGTTTGGGACTGAGAAAATTCCAACAGATCCTTTTTGTTTTTTCTTCCAGGATGTCAATACTGGGCTCATAGTAGTTGCATAAAGGGCCCCCAGGCCCAGCCTTCCCTAAGAGTCCTTGACTTCTGAGTTGCTTCCATGGAAGACACAAGCTTCAATAGCTATAGGCCTATGTTCTCCCTATGCACCCGGTTTCTGTCTCAGAGTAGAAGTGGAATCAAATTGCAGCATCGCACAGGGTCTTTATTGGAGTTATTTTGACAACTCATTGTAGAGACTTCAGGGAAAGATGTTGAGAAGAAACAGCATGTCTCCCAGGAAATGTCAGCATAAAAGCAAATTTGAAGTCAGATATAACTGCTATTAGAGTTGATAGTTAAACATTACCACCCTGCATTTGTAAAGCAGTTTTCAGGGAAATTTTAGAAGCTTTTTCTCATTTGATTCTGATAACAGCCCTATGAGGTAGTAGGCACTTCCCCCATTTTATACATGAGGACATTATGGCTGAAAAGATCAAAGGACTTACTCAAGGTCACACAGCTCTTTTGACTCTTAGTCAAGTGCTCTTTTTTCTGTCCTCCTTGTTACTAAACAGGATTTAAGGTCAGTAATAAAAATAGGAACCCAATTGTGAGATTTCTGTTAAGATTTGGTTATATTGCTGGCTACAATGAAGGAAACATTTTTGAAAGACATCTAACTTAGAGGCTTTCCAGTAAAGAGCAGGCTCCTTTTTTTGTGGAGCGCTCTTGCTTCCTGGACTACAGGGAAGCTCAGCTCAGACTTCAGAGCAGGGCAGCCCTGGATTGCAGAGACTCAGTGAGGGGAACTTAAACTTGGAAGTCTTTTACAAACTCCCTAAGCCCCCGATGCTTCCAGATTATTTTTGAAAACTTAATGTTCAGTGAACTGCTAATTTGGCTCTAGAGACCCTAATACAAAAAAATGATATAAAACCAGAGATTTGATTTCTTTTCTTTTTCATTACTGTACTTTAGATGAAAGTTTACAGAACAAACTAGGTTCTCATTAAACAGTACACATATTGTCTTGTGACCTTGGTTAACAACCCCATGACATATCAACACTCTCACTTCTCTACTTTGAGTTCCCTATTACCAGCTTTCCTATCCCCTCTTGCCTTCTAGCATTTGCCCCTGGGCTGGTGTGCCCCTTTAGCCTCATTTTGTTTTATGGGCCTGTCCAGTCTTTGGCTGAAGGGTGAACCTAAGGAGTGACTACATTACTGAGCTAAAATGGTTTCCAGGGGCCATACTCTTGGGGTTTCTTCAGTCTTTGTCAAGCCAGTAAGTCTGGTCTTTTTTTGTGAGTTAGAATTTTGTTCTATATTTTTCTCCAGCTCTGTCTGGGATCCTCTACTGCTCCCTGTCAGAGCAGTTGGCAGTAGCAGCCAGCCACCATCCAGTTGTACTGGACTCAGTCTGGTGGAGGCCATAGTAGTTGTGGTCCATTAGTCCTTTAGACTGATCTTTCCCTTGTGTCTTTAGTTTCCTTTATTCTCCCTTGCTCCTGATGTGGTGAGACCAGTGGAGTATCTTAGACAGATGCTCACAAGCTTTTAAGACCCTAGGTACTACTCACCAAAGTAGAATGTAGAACGTTGTCTTTATAAACTATGTTATGCCAATTGAGCTAGATGTTCCTCGAAACCATGGTCCCACTAGCCCTCAGCCCAGCAATTTGGTCCCCCAGGGAGTTTGGATGTGTCTATGGCACTTACATGACCTTGCCTTGGACAAGTTGTGCTGCTTCCCCAGTATTGTGTACTATCTTACCCTTCACCAAAGTTACCACTTATCTGTTTGGTGTTTTAGTGTTTTTCCATCCCCACAGCTCCCCTCCCTCATAACTATCAAAGATTGCTTCTTTTTGTGTGTAACCTTTTCATGAGTTTTTATAGTAGTGGTCTCATACAATATTTGTCTTATTTTTGATTGACTTATTTCACTCAGCATAATGCCCTCCAGATTCATCCATGTCATGAGATGCTTCACAGATTCATCATTGTTCTTTATCATTGTGTAGTACTCCATTGTGTATATGTACCATAGTTTGTTTATCCATTCATGTGCTGGTGGGCAACTAGGTTGTTTCCATCTTTTTGCTATTGTGAACAGTGTTGCAATGAACATTGCTGTGCATACGTCTATTAGTGTGATGGTTCTTATTTCTCCAGGATGTAGTCTTAGGAATGGGATTGCTGGGCCATATGGTATTTCTATTTCTAACTTTCTAAGGAAGTGCCATATCATTTTTCAAAATGGTTGTATCATTTTGCATTCCCACCAGAGGTGCCTAAGAGTTCCAGTCCCCCCACAGCCTCTCCAACATTTATTATTTTCTGTTTTTTTGAGCCATGCCAGCCATCCTGGGGTGAGATGGTATCTCATTGTGGTTTTGATTTGTGTTTTTTTTTAATGGCTAGTGATTGTAAGCATTTCCTCATGTTTCTGTTAGCTGCTTGAATGTCTTCTTTGGTGAAGTGCTATTCATTTCCTTTGCCCATTTTTTAATTGGATTATTTGGCTTTTTGTTGTAGAGGTGCTGAACTTTCCTATAGATTTTAGAGATTAGACCTTTGTTGGATTTTTCATAGCCAAATTTTTTTTTTTCCCAGTCTGAAGGTTCTCTTTTTACTCTTTCAGTGAAATCTTTTGATGAGTATAAGTATTTAATTTTTAGAAGATCCCAGTTATCTTCTGAAGTTTGTGTGTTGTTAGTTATGAAAACCAGAGATCTAGAATGAACCAAATAATAGGTAAGACTATGAGACAGGCCTGTTCAAAGAGCTTTACATATATTAACTCATTTAGTCTTCACAGCAACCTTCGAAGACCTCCATTTTTTAGCTGAGAAAACAAGCTTAGCAAGCCATTTGCCCAAGGGCACAGAGCTAATGAGTGGAGGAGTTGGAATTTGAGGCCAGTCTAATTCTAGAGGCTGAGCTCTTGAATTTCTCAGTATAATGCCTCAGGTAGATTGTCTAGGGCAAGGCTTGTGTTTTATAGACGCAGAATTCACAACCTGAAAGTTAAGTCCATCTGAAGTGATCACAAGATAATGAAATTTTCTAAGCATCTTCAATGGGCAGTAAGAAATGTTTTTAAGGGAAAAAAAGTTGTAGAATGTAGATCTGACCTTTAAAAGGAGTTACCCATTGACCAGTGTTCTCCCACATACCATAGATTCCTATATCTGTGAAATGAGAGTGCCCCCTTTTTCCTGAGAACTGAGAGAGGGTTTTCCACTGTAGACCTCTGAAACTCCATCTCAGATCAGGAACTTAATGTTAAGCTTCTTTGTCTTCTTGAGAGCAGAATGACATTAAACACTCCAAGTTACCCAGGTGGGAACATGTGATTGGGCTACACATGTGTAGGTAAATGTTCCAAAAAGTTGTCAGTGGAGTGTGGAATGTAGGTAACAACAGAAGTATGAAGTATAGGTGCCTCTATAACAGGGAAAGGAGGCAGTGGTGGTTCAGTGGTAGAATTCTTGGAAGTGTGTCAGAGACCTGGGTTCAGCTTCCTGCCAATGCACCTTGTGTGCAACAACCACCCATCTGTCACCGGAGGCTTGCGTGTTGCTATGATGCTGAACAGGTTTCAGCAGAGCTTCCAGACTAAGACAAACTAGGAAGACATGCCTGGTAATCTACTTCTGAAAATCAGCCAATGAAAACCATATGGATTACAATGGTCCTGTCCCCAACTGTTTGTGGCAATGGCTCTGGAATGGGCAGCATTTTATTCCATTGTGCACAGGTGCCTGACTGGACAACAGCTAACAACAACAATATAGGGGGACTGGAAAGCAATTGTTCTAAATTTGAAATTCATGGAAACACAGGGATGGATTTTAGGGTGACCCATGAGTTTGAAAAATTGTGTGCTGTATTTTGAGTGCATATATATGTATACTTTTAAAATTTGAGTCTCATAGGGATAAACCCCCCAAAAAACCGAGTGCCATCGAGTCGATTCCGACTCCTAGTGACCCTACAGGACAGAGTATACATGACCTCAAAACATTTAATAGCCATAACCTTAGAGACAATTCATTAAATCATAGTAGTAGAAGTTCTTCTGCAAGGTGAGAAAGCAGACGATGTAAATGTTTGCCTTATGAGTTTCAGGGAATCATCATGGTCTGTATAATTTTTCACTTTGATAATAAATTTCTTTACTAAATAAATGTATTGATAAAGTGCTGTAAAATTTGTTATGAATTTTCTTTGCATGTAAAAAAGGTGATTCAAATAAACCTTCTTCTTGAATGTATTTTCAGACTGGATTTTTCCATCTACCACATGGAGACTTTTTCATTGAACCTGTTAAAAATCATCCACTGGCTGAGGGACAGTATCACCCACACGTCATGTATAAGATGCAGAGAGCTCCAGAGATAAAGGAGCCAGCTTGCGGATTAAACGGTACTGTGACACCAATGTCCTCATAGGATTGAGGGGTGTGTTTTGTTCTTTTGATTGTTTTATTACAACATGACCTGTTCTTATTCAGGCTTATCATCTCCTCCCCATTCTGTTACCGGAAAGTATAGAGCCTTGTATAAGTCATTTCACTCCTTTATACTCTAGTCTCTTCCTATTGTTAATGGGAAGTGAAAAAGCATCTCTTTCATCCTTTTTACATTAATTGGTGATACTCATATGATACTCTTAATTGGGAATCGGCTTTTTAAAAAATTGCTCTGAATACCCCTTAGAGGAAGGTATTTTACAAAAAAGACATAATAATGCTCAGTATTAGCAGTGTTATAATACATCGGTGTGGAAAATACAAGCCCATTCTTCATATCCACATATAGGAAGGAGAATTTAAATGTTTGAGGATCTTGATAATGATGCCTGAAGAAAAACTGAAGAAAAAAACCAACACGTTATCAGACAGTGAATTCAGCTAAATGTTTTTTGTCTTTTGTTTTCTGAGGTTTGTATCCTGCCCCCTGATTTGAACTGCCCCTCTCTACCTTATATTAAACAATTTCAGGTAATTTTCAGAGATAAATAGTCTCCAATTTTTTTTTTTTCTTTTAACTTCCACATTCTCTTTAATGTGTAGGAGCTAATAGACTATGCATGAGAGGCCATTGTAAATTGGGACACTTTCTAAATTATTGTATAATTTTTCCTTTCTTCAGAGAAATAACAATGCTAGAAGGAACAGTTAACAAAAGGAATTCATACTATTATTCATGTGTCTTCAGAATTTGGAAACCGTTGACCTTGAAGGGAAAATAGATAAAGAAGGAGTTAGAGAAAATGAATCCTAAGAAGGGTTTTGGAAGAATCAAACTTGAGCTTTGCAAGAAGGAAAATAAACGGATATCAATTGTGTTTATCATGTTGTGCAACCATCACCATTACACAACTAATGTCACTGACTTGTACATGTGGAGAATGTTGAAATAGCAAATGTCAACAAAACAAATCAAGCAAACAAAACAAACAAAAAACTCATTTACTTCATGTCCCAAATGGAGCTCATCCTACTTTAAGAACAATTGTAAATAGATATATAAACAAATATTCTTTTTAAGATGAAAGGCTATGAAGTGACAAGGGGGTAGGTAACTTCCCTATAGACTTCATCCAAGCTCAAGCCCTAAGCTAAATGGCAACTTCCTGGTTGTTTCTTTTAGCTGAGTACCTTTGCAATAAGAAAACTTTTGAGTCTATGTTTTCAGTGTACGAAAATGGAAAGCTGCTTTAATTCCTTAACTTTATTAAGCTACTGCCTCTTTGTTGTAAATTGTTATTGTTGTTAGGTGCCATCTAGTTGGTTTGGACTCATCATGACCCTATGTACAACAGAAACAAAACATTGCCCACTCCTGTATCATCCTCACAATCGTTGCTATGTTTGAGCCCATTGTTGCAGCCACTGTGTCAATCCATGTCATTGAGAGTCTTCCTCTTTTTCCCTGACCCTCTACTTTACCAAGCATGATGTCCTTCTCCAGGGACTGGTCCCTCCTGGTAATGTATCCAAAATATGTAAGATGAAATCTTAACCATCTTCTAAGGATCATTCTGGTTGTAAATTGGATAACTTATTGTGTGCCTCTTTCTAGAGAGTACCAAGAGAAGGGAAGAGACATAGTCATCCAGCTGATTTGATCAATATGGATGCACTACAAATAACTTAGTCTCAGTGTGAGTTTTTAGCATTTTTCCATTTGTCACTGATCCAATCACCTGGATAAATTGCCTAATTTCCATTACACTTTTGGTGATGGAGAAAACTTTGTGTGGGTAATTAGATACCTTTGAGATCATTAGGTACTCAATACAACAGAGAGGGTCACTAGGGCAGTGAGTGATTTTGGCTCAATAATTGTTCCAGTAGTTATCTGGAGCAAGTGCTCTGTAAAATGAGATATTGTTCTCCTACCCACCTTGAACGCCTTCTTTCCCTTATAACTCCCTCGTAGAGGTAGAGCTGGTTAAAACTGAACTGAAAATAGCAAGTGTTCAGTCATGAAGGCACAAGGAATGGGGAGGAGAAGTGTGAGATTTACAAATGTCATTTCCCCTGTTAGGTCACACACAACACCACAGTTATAATGCTTGTCAGATTATTGCATTATTGTACTAACAGGCCAATCTTAAGTCTCAACATACCCATGAAACCTCTGATGATCTCACTCTAGAACAGCCTTTGCATTGCCAATTTCTCCACATACATCTTCTAGAAGATACTCTCCTATGTTTGCTTAGAACCTCAAAATGCCACAATTGAACATCTCTCCTGGAAGGACTTTTGAAAGTGCCTAATGCAGCCTCCGTTTTTCACCAATGAAGCAGCTGTGACTCAGAGAAAGGAGTAAATTCTCGAAAGCATAAACCTAGTTGGTGCCAGAACATGGCCCAGCTCACAAATCAAAGTTCTGTCATACCTCAGGCTTTCTCAGTTACTTATATGCAAGTTCAGTTGAAACTGAGGAAAATTAGAACAAGCCCGCAAGGGCCAAAGTATGACCTTGAGTATATCCCACCTGAATTTAGAGGCCATCTCAAGAATAGACTTGACACGTTGAACACTAATGACCAAAGACCAGATGAGCTGTGGAATTACATCAAGGACATCATACATGAAGAAAGCTAGAGGTCATTAAAAAGATAGGAAAGAAATAAAAGACCTAAATGGATGTCAGAAGAGACTCAGAAACTTGCTGCCCCATCCTTATTCTTTAAGATTTTCTTGGTTGATAAATCTTGTTTCATCAATCATTCTCACAAGCTCCCTTAGAGTAGAGACCCCACCCTCCAATTAGTATGTAGCAGAGTATTAGGTGGAAAGGAGGAATTCAGTAATCATTGAAATGAAGCTGACTGTCATAGATTGAATTTTGTCCCCCCAAAAATATCTGTCAACTTGGCTAGGTCATGATTCCCGGTATCGTATTATTGTCTACCATTTTATCATCTGATGTGATTTCCCTGTGCGTTGTAAGGTAATGTCGAGTTGATTCTGACTCATGGTGACCCTATGCACAACAGAACAAAACACTGCCCCGTCCTGCACCATCCTTACAATTGTTGCTATGCTTGAGCCCATTGTTGGAGCCACTGTGTCAATCCACCTCACCCAGGGTTTTCCTCTTTTCACTGACCCTTGACCCTCTACTTTACTAAGAGTGATATTGTTTTCCAGGGACTGATCCCTCCTGATAACATGTCCAAAGTATGTGAGACGTAGTCTTGCCATCTTTGCTTCTAAGGAGCATTCTGGTTGTACTTCTTCCAAGACCGATTTGTTTGTTCTTTTGGCAGTCCATGGTATATTCAGTATTCTTTGCCAACACCACAATTCAAAGGTGTCAGTTCTTCTTCCATCTTCCTTGTTCGTTGTCCAGCTTTCACATGCATATGAGGTGATTGAAAACACCATGGCTTCAGTTGGGCACACCTTAGTCCTCAAGGTGACATCTTTGCTTTTCAACATTTTAAAGAGATCTTTTGCAGCTGATTTGCCCAATGCAATGCATCTTTTGATTTCTTGACTGCTGCATCCATGGCTGTTGATTGTGGATCCAAGTAAAGTGAAGTCCTTGACAACATCAATCTTTTCTCTGTTTATCATGATATTGCTTATTGATCCAGGTGTGAGGATTTTGTTCCCTTTATGTTGAGGTATAATCCATACTGAAGGTTGTGGTCTTTGATCTTCATCAGTAAACGTTTCAAGTCCTCTTCACTTTCAGCAAGAAGGTTGTGTCATATGCATAATGAAGGCTGTTAATGAGTCTTCCTCCAATCCTGATGCTGTGTTCTTCCTATAGTCCAGCTTCTCGGATTATTTGCTCAGCGTACAGATTGAATAAGTATGGTGAAACGATACAACCCTAACACACACCTTTCCTGACTTTAAACCAGTGTGCAGTATCCCCTTGTTCTATTTGAATGACTGCCTCTTGAACCATTTACAGAGCCCCCATGAACACAATTAAGTGTTCTGCAATTCCCATTCTCTACAGTGTTATCCATAATTTGTTATGATCTACACAGTGGAATGCCTTAGTGTAGTCAATAAAACATACGCAAACATCTTCCTGGTATTCTCTACTTTCACCCAGGGTCCATCTGACATCAGCAATGATATCCCTGGTTCCATGTCCTCTTTTGAATCTGGCTTGAATTTCTGAAAGTTCCCTGTTGATACACTGCTGCAGCCACGTTTGAATGATTTTCAGCAGAATTTTGCTTGCATGTGGTATTAATGACATTGTTCAATATCTCCAGATTTGGTTGGATCTCTTCCAGTCAGCAGGCTAGGTAGCTGTCTTCCAGATTTCTTGGCAGAGATGAGTGAGTGCTTCCCACGCTGCATCCATTTGCTGAAACATCTCAATTGGTATTCCATCAATTCCTGGAGCCTGTTTTTTTGCCAGTGCCTACTGTAGCTTGGAATTCTTCCTTTAGTACCATTGGTTCCTGATCATATGTTACTTCCCGAAATAGTTGAACATCAACCAATTCTTTTTGGTATAGTGGCTCTGTGTATTCCTTCCATCTTTTTGGGATACTTCCTGCATCATTTAATGTTTTCACCATAGAATCCTTCAGTATTGCAACTTGAGGCTTGAATTTTTTTCTCCAGTTCTTTCAGCTTCAGAAATCCTGAGTGTATTTTTCCCTTTTGGTTTTTTATCTCCAGGTCTTTGCACATGTCATCATAATACTTTACTTTGTTTTCTCGAGCTGTCCTTTGAAATCTTCTGTTCAGCTCTTTTACTTCATCATTTCTTCCTTTTGCTTTAGCTACTCGATGTTCAAGAGCCAGTTTCTGAGCCTCTTCTGACATCCGTTTAGGTCTTTTATTTCTTTCCTGTCTTTTTAATGACCTCTTTCTTTCTTCATGTATAATATCCTTGAAGTAATTCCACAGCTCATCTGGTCTTTGGTCATTAGTGTTCAACGTGTCAAGTCTATTCTTGAGATGGTCTCTAAATTCAGGTGGGATATACTCAAGGTCATACTTTGGCTCTTGTGGACTTGTTCTAATTTTCCTCAGTTTCAACTGAACTTGCATATAAGTAATTGATGGTCTGATCCACAGTTGGCTCCTGGCCTTGCTCTGACTGATGATACTGAGCTTTTCCATGAGATGGATTAGTAGCAGTTATATTGATGAGGTCTATAAGATTGGATAATGTCTTAAGCCAATCTCTTTTGAGATATAAAAGAGAGAAGCAAGCAGAGAGACATGGGGACCTCATACCACCAAGAAAACAGCACCGGAAGCAGAGCCCCTTTAGACCTGGGGTTCCTGTTCAGAGAAGCTTCTAGTCCAGGGGAAGATTGATGACAAGAACCTTCCTCCAGAGCCAACAGAGAAAGTCTTCCCCTGGAGCTGACACCCTCAATTTGTACTTCTAGCCTACTAGACTGTGAGAAAATAAATTTCTCTTTGTTAAAGCCATCCACTTACAGTATTTCTGTTATAGCAGCACAAGATGACTAAGACACTGACAAAAGGTAATTAAAAACCAAGAAGATGAAATTAGAGTACATGCATCTCTGTGCAGCCTTGAGAGAAAGAAAAAAGAAAGGCACATTTTCTAGATATTGAGCAAGTATCAGTTATTTGTGACCATCTGATTCCAAAGACAATAAGCTTGAACCAATGATTAAATGATATCTAGAGATTCAAGAATAGTGTGCCTGCTAATGTTCTTAAACTGTACATGACATTTGGAATTTAAATCTCAGTATGTTGAAATGTACTTGGTTTTTCTGAACACAGTAATTGCAGTACTTTTATGCCACACTACCCTGTAAAGATTATAGGATTAACTGACAGTTTTGGTGTCATTAGCCAACAGTAAAGTACACTTCATGCTTAGGTCAGTTGATGCTGAGACAGTGAATTACTGTGATTATATCAAAAAGGATCACGTTTGTCATGTGTAAAACATTCTGTCTTTGTAATGCTCAAGGCTAGAACATCCTTGGTATTAGGGGAAAAAAAAAATGTACTTAAAAAATACACTAGTGCTTCAGGAGAGAAGATGTATCACTGACTTTCCCCTAACCCCATGCATCTGTCAATTTGTCATAAGGTGGTGGCTTGTGTGTTGATGTGATACTAAAAGCTATGCCACCAATATTTCAAGTAACAGCAGGGTCAACTATGATAGATGGGTTTCAATGGAGTTTCAGACTAAGATAGACTAAGAAGACCTTGCCAGGAAGAAATTGGCCAGTGAAAACCTCGTGAATAGCAACTGAACATTGTCTGAAATACTGCCGGAAGATGAGCCCCTCCTGTTGGAAGGCACTCAAAATATGACTGGGAAAGAGTTGCTGCCTCAAAATAGAGTTGACCTTAATGATGTGGTTGGAGTAACACTTCCATGGCCTTCATTTGCTGATGTGGCATGACTGAAAACATCCATTAATAATCGGAACATGGAATGTACACAATATGAACCCAGGAAAATTGGAAGTCATCAAAAATGAAATGGAACTCATAATGATCAATATCCTAGGCATTACTGAGCTGAAATGTACTGGTACTGGCCATTTTGAAACAGATAATCATATGGTCTACTATGCTGGGAATGACAATTTGAAAAGGAATGGCCTCACATTCATAGTCAAAAAGAACTTTTCAAGAACTATCCTGAAGTACAACCCTGTTAGTGTTATAATATCCATACACCTGTAAGGAAGACCAGTTAGTATGGCTATTATTCAAATTATGCACCAACCACTAATGCCAAAGATGAAGAAATTGAAATTTTTTACCTACTTCTGCAGCCTGAAATTGATCCAGCATGCAATCAAGATGCATTGATGATTGGGATGCAAACATTGGAAACAAAGAAGAAGGATCTGTAGTTGGAAAATGTGGCCTTGGTTATAGAAACAATGTCAGAGATCACATGAAAAAATTTTGAAAGGTCAACCACTTATTCATTGCAAATATCTTTTTTCAGCAATATAAATGGCACTGTACAAGTGGACCTTAATGGATAGAAAACACAGGAATCAAATTGACTACATCTGTATAAAGAGACAATGGAAAAGCACAATATCATCAGTTATAACAAGGCCAGGGGCCGACTGCGGAACAGACCAGCAATTGCTTATATGCAAGTTCAAGTTGAAGCTGAAGAAAATTAAACCAAGTCCAGGAAAACCAAAATACGGCTTTGAGTACATCCCACCTGAATTTAGAGACCATCTCAAGAATAGATTTGATGCACTGAATGCTAATAACTGAAGACCAGACTAATTGTGGGGTAGCATCATACATGAAGAAAGCTAAAGGTCATTAAAAAGAGAAGAAAGAAAGAAAAAAAAAAGACCAATACAGATGTCAGAGGGAGTCTGAAAGTTGCCCTTGAATGTAGAGTAGCTAAAGTGAAAGGAAGAAATGATGAAAACTGAACAGAACGTTTCAAAGTGAGACTTGAGAAGCCGAAGTATTATAACGAACTGACAAAGACCTGAATATAGAATATCAAAAGCGAAGAACATGCTAGGCATTTCTCAAGCTGAAAGAAGTGAGGAAAAAATTCAAGCCTTGAGCTGCAATTCTGAAGGATTCTATGGGCAAAATATTGAATAATAAAAGAAGCATCTAAAGAAGATGGAAGGAATACACAGAATCACTGTACCAAAAAGAATTGCGTGATGTTCAACCATTTCATGAAGTAGAAGGAAGGGATGATATTGAAGGAAGAAGTCCAAGCTGCACTGAAGACATTGGTGAAAAACAAGACTCCAGGAAATGACAATACCAGTTAAGATATTTCAACAAATGGATGCATTGCTGGAGGTGCTCACCCGTCTATGCCAAGAAATTTGGAAGACAGGTAAAGAAAAAAAGGTGATCCTTCCAAAGAAAGATGACCCAACAGAATGCAAAAATTATCAAACAGTATCATTAATATCACACGCAAGTAAAATTTTGCTGAAGATCATTCAAAAATGGTTGCAACAGTATATCGACAGAGAACGGCCAGAAATACAAGCCAGATTCAGAAGAGGACACGGAATGAGGGATTTCATCAGTAATGTCAGATGGATCTTGGCTGAAAGCAGAGAAAACCAGAAAGGTGTTTACTTATGTATTATTGACTATGCAAATACATTTGAGTGTGTGGAAATAACAAATTATGGATATAATTGTGAAGAATGGGAGTTACAGAACACTTAACTGTGCTCATGTGGAGCCTATACATTGCCCAGGAGGCAATTGTTCCAATAGAAAAAGGGAATACTTCGTGGTTTAAAATCAGGAAAGGTGTGCATGGGTTGTATGCTTTTATCATACTTATCCACTCTGTATACTGAGCATATAATCTGAGAATCTGGACTATATGAAAAAGAACATGGCATCAGGACTGGTTGAAGGCACATTAACAACCTGTGGTATGCAGATGGCACCACTTTGCTTGCTGAAAGTGAAGAGGACCTGAAGCACTTACTGATGAAGACCAAAGACTACAGCCCTCAGTAGGGATTGCACTTCAACATAAAACAAAAATTCTCACAACTGGACCAATAAGCAACATCATGATAAACGTAGAAATTATTGAAGTTGTCAAGGATTTCATTTTACTTGGATTCACAATCAATACCCATGGAAGCAGCAGACGTATTGCATTGGGCACATCTGATGCAAAAGACCTCTTTAAAGTGTTGAAAAGCAAAGATGGCATTTTGAGGACTAAGGTGTGTCTGACCCGACCCATAATACTTTGAATCACCTCATATGCATGTGAAAGCTGAACTGTGAGTAAGGAAGACTGAAGAAGAACGGATGCCTTTGAATTATCGTGTTGGTGAAGAATATTGAATATACTGTGCACTGCCAGAAGAATGAACAAGTCTGTCTTGGGAGTACAGCCAGAGTGCTCTTTGGGAGTGAGGATGATGAGACTTTGTCTTTAGTACTTCGGATATTTTATTAGGAGGGTCAAGCCCCTGGAGAAGTACACCATGCTTGATAAGCTAGAGGGTCAGTGAAAAAGAGGAAGACACTAAATGAGGTGGATTGACACAGTAGCTGCCACAATGAGCTCGAACATAGCAAAGATGGTGAGGATGGGGCAGGACCAGGCAGTGTTTCTTTCTGTTGTACACAGGGTTGGTATGAGTCAGAACCACCTCGATGGCACCTAACAACAACAACAACAACAACAACAAACTTTCCCCTAAAATTTATTCCTTCGCTTATTTTTGTTTTCCACATGGAAAGTTGTTCTGGCATTTCACGATAAGGCCCTTATCAATATGGCTCAGTGCAATTAAGTTCTTTTACTCTGAGTTTTAATGCGATAGTATTTTGTTTTGGTTTGATCAATTTTAACTAAATTTTCTTAATCTGTATGCTTGTTTTATTTGCCGTTATGAGCCTTATGTTTGTTGAGCCCTTACAATGTTCTTGTTTTTTCTACAATCAACTTTCTAGAGTTCATGGTAAGTGGTAGAAAAATACAACTTGCCTGAATCAAATTGAGAGCAAATTCCAAAACCACATTTTATTGACAATGACACACTCCTTTCTCTTAGGCTTTTTGGAAAGATGTGTGTTCACACTGGTGCTTGAATTGTTGTAAGATGGAAGTGTCTAGAACTATAGTTCCAGGAAGTTGGGGTTGGGGAGGTTAATATTAGTCAGATAGGTGAGATGACAACAGCAGAGGGGTCATCTGTGGCACAGACTGATCCAGGCAGATGAGTTTGGGGTTTCAGGCATCATGACTCCAGGCTAGGAGCACAGCGTCTGATTCCTGGCATGCATTCTTGTGTTCATAAATGTATTCATTGATTCAACAAATACCTATTGGGTACCTTCTTTGTGTCAGGTGCTCTCCTAGGCTCTGGGGGTACAATTGTGAATAGGACATAATTCTTGGTCCAAAGAGTTGACAGCCTGGATAGAGGACACAGATAGGTAGGGATCTGGTCCTGGCTTTATCTTTATCTGATAAGGCCAAGAAGAGTCTTAATACATGTATTGGGATATTTGTTTAAAAAAAAGAAAAAAAATTTTTTTTAAACAAATTACTCCACATTATTTGTGGGAAGTTCACCCATGCTGGGACATGTAGCTATAGTTCATTCATTCTCTCTTCTGTAGATACTCCTTTAGAGGAGCCCTGGTGGCACAGCAGTTACGTGCTTGGCTGCTCACCAAAAGATTGGTGGTTCAAACCCACAGCCTTGAAAATCCTATGGGGCAGTTCTACTCTGTCCTACAGGATTGCTCTCAGTCACAATCGATTCAATGGCAACAAGTTTGTTTTAATTTAGATACTCTTGTGTGAACCCTCCACACTTGATCCGGTCTCCTGTGAGTGGATCTGAACTGCTTCCAGATTGGAGCTATTGTACATAATGATGCAAAGACCATTCTTGTACATGTTTCCTAGTATGCAGGCTCAAAAAGTTTTCTAGGATATATACCTAGTAGTGAAATCAAGGTTCTGCTGCTGTCTGTAAGGTTTTCACTGAACAATTTTTTCAGAAGTGGATTGCCAGATCCTTCTTCCTAGTCTGTCTTAGTCTGGAAGTGCCACTGAAACCTGTCCACCGTGGATGACCCTGCTGGCATTTGAAATACTGCTGGCAAAGCTTCCAGCATCACAACAAGTAAGCCACCAGAGTACGACAAACTGACATCCTGTTGTATATAGGGTCACTATGAGTTGGAACCAACTCGACAGCACCTAACAACAATATTGAAATCAATAACCCACAGGATATATATCTGTGACTTTATCAGGTAATGCAAAATTGTTTTCCAAAGTTAATGTTCAAGCTGAGTGAATGAGAGCTCCCATTGTTCCACATCCTGCCTAACACTTGGCATTCTCACATTTAAATTTTGCCAGTCTGGTGGGTGTAAAGTAGTATCTCACTGTGGTTCATGTTAAAGTTCCATATATTCTGTTGTGAATTTGGGTTGCAACTGTAGATTGTCAATAAATAGTTTTCTCCCTTATATCCAGAGTCAAGACCCAGGCAGTCAAATTTAGGTTTGTTCGCTGTTTTCCTGGTTTACTTTTTCATCTAGTCGCTGATCTGACTTCCCACCTATGTGAACTCTAAACTTGCCTCCTGTGTCAAGAGCAAAAGTAGGGAGCAGCAGGTGCCCCGATCAGTTGCTAACTCCATGTATCAGTCAAGGCACAACCAGAGAAGCAGAACTAGTAGGAGATATGTTCTAAGAAGCTTATTGCAAGGAATTGGCTTATGCAATTGTGAGGGCTGGGTAGACAAGTCTGAGATCTGTAGGGCAGACTGACAGAATGGGAGGCTAGAATTCTTGGGCATAGGCTGAATCTTTTATCTACAGGTGGAATTTGTTCTTCTTCAAGCAAGCCTCAGCTTTGCTCTTAAAGCCTTTCTAGTGATTGAATCAGGTCCACACAGATTATGGAGAATAATCTTCTTTACTTAAAGTCATCTGATTATAGAGTTTAATCACATCTATGAAACACCTTCAAAGCAACACTAGTGTTTAATTGAATAACCAGGCACTAATTTTACAGCCTAGCCAAATTAACAAATCAAAGATTATCACACTCCACCCCACCTCTTGCTTTTCTCTCTGGATTCTAGTTTTCTTGCTTTTTATTTTTCTTTTCTCTATTTTTGGCCTCTGGGAATTTCCTTTCTTTCTTTCTTTCTTTTATTTAAATGCTTTAGCATTCTTAGGAGCTTACTATTCGGAGGGCTTTTTAGAAGATCTAGCCCACCATATTGCCAAAAATTAAAGGCTCATGTGGATTTCTTATCTGTGTATTTAAAAATTTTTGTGTTGTCTTTAAAATGATTTGCACAAGAAAGTATTAAATGTTAGTAAATATTAACTATTATAGTAATGTAAACCAACCAACCAAAAACCAAACCCATTGCCATCAAGTCAATTCCGACTCACAGTAACCCTATAGGACAGAGTAGAACTGCCCCACAGGGTTTCCAGGGAGCGGCTGGTGGATTCAAATTGCTGACCTTTTGGTTAGCAGCCAAATGCTTAACCACTGTGTCATTAGTGTTAGTTAGGAATCTCTGAAGGGTGTAAATGTTTAATGCGCTTAGCTGCTAAATGAAAGGTTGGAGGTTTAAATCCACCCAGAGCTGTCTTGGACGAAAAGCATGGTGAAAAATTAGTCATTGGAAACCCTGCCCTACTCTGGAGCACAGTCTACTCTAATACACATGGAGTTGCCATAAGTCAGCATTAGCTTGATGGCAACTGGTGGTGGTGGCAGTGGTACCCGGCTTTATTGTTTTCACAGCACACCTGTCACCACCTGATATTATTTTATCTATTTTTAAAATCGGTTTATTGTCTGTCTTTCCCAGGTAGAATGTAAGCTCAGTGTGGGCAGATACTTTATTGCTTCTCTTCTCTGCTATGTCCCTTTTGTCCAGGGCCTGCCATAGTAAGCACTTAGTAAACAGTTGTGAAATGAATGAATGAGTATATAAATGAATGAATCATAGCTTTATTAATGATTATCCTATTGAATTTGTGTTCTATTTCCACCAGTAGACTCATCTTTGTAACCTGAGTACAGAGCACAATGTCTAATGATACTAATTTTTTGGTAATTATTTGTTGCTTCATTGGGTGAGTAAATGATATGTGTTTTCAGTGGTGTCCTATAGGTGTGTGTAGACACTGGTCTTACCAGAGTCAGAGGTCTAAGCATTCTAAGAATATTCTGAGTCACCAAGGCAAGGCAGAAGTGTTTTTTTTTTTTTTTTGGCAGCAATTAATTTTAAGTATGCATTTGTCCCACAGCTTGATTAATGCCAATATTTGCCAAAACAAACATTCCCAATCCACAAAGTCATTTATGTACAGCAGCAGGAATTCTCAACAATAACCATAAAATTGTTTCTTCATGGGGAAGGAAGTTCATTTGAAAAAAAAAGAAAATGAGTAGGTTATCAGTGCACTTTAAGCTCCAAATCCTCCCCTCTGAAGGCAGACAGATGGATCCCTAGGGAGTTTTCTGGGCCAATAAGCCCAAGAATGGAAAGTTTTAGAAATTTATTCACATTGGTTTGTGTGTCATTGATTGACTTTCTGTCAAAATATATTAATTTAGTGCTTTCTACAGGCATCTGATACTAAAGGAAACAGCTCTAAACCTGTAAGTGGTACTCTGCCCTCATGGGCTTACAATCTAGTGGGGGAAGAACTTAAAAAGTATAAAATAGTTTATATGAACATCATGACAAATGCTACAAGAATGTGCAGCAGAGGAGCTTAATCTAGTCAGGAAGTTCTCCCTGAGGTAAACAATACAATTGGGTACTGATTTTTAAACCCAGACTCATGACAACCCCATGTGTGTCACAGTGGAAGTGTGTTCCATATGGTTTTCAATGACTGATTTTTTGGAGATAGATTATCAGGCCTTTCTTCTGAGGTGCTTTTGGGGACTTGAACTTCCAACATTTTGGCTAGCAGCCTAGCCTGCTCACTGTTTGCAAGGACTTCATTTTCCTGTAATTACTTCTAGACAATATTCAGCATTTGAGAAATTGTATCTTTTGGATGCCATACACAGGAATCAAATTGACTACATCTGTGGAAAGAGATGATGGAGAAGCTCAATATCATCAGTCAGAACAAGGCTAGGGGCCAACTGGGGAACTCATATGCAGTTTCAACTTGAAGCTGAAAAAAATATTAAAATAAGTCCACAAGTGTCAAAGTATAACCTTGAGAATATCCTATCTGAATTTAGAGACCATCTCAAGAATAGATTTGATCCATTGAACGCTAATGACCCAAGACCAGACAAGTTATGGGAGGACATCACATCAAGGACGTCATACATGAAGAAAGGAAAAGGTCAGTAAAAAGATAGGAAAGAAAGAAAACACTAAAATAGGAATCAAAAGAGACACTGAAACTTGCTGTTGAACATAGAGTAGCTACAGTGAATGGAAGAAATGTTGAAGCAAAAGAGCTGAACAGAAGGTTTCAAAGGGTGGCACAAGACAAGATAAAGCGTTGTAATGAAATGTGCAAAGATCTGGAGTTAGAGAACCAAAGGGGAAGAACATGGTTGGCATTTCTCAAGCTGAAAGAACTGAAGAAAAAATTCTAGCCTCAATTTGCAATTTTGAAGAATTCTGTGGACAAAGTATTGAATGATGCAGGAAGCATCAAAAGAAGATGGAAGGAATACACAGAGTCACTGTACCAAAAAGAATTGGTCAACATTAACCATTCCAGGAGGTAACATATGGTCAAGAACTAATGGTATTGAAGGAGGAAGTGCAAGCTGCACTGAAGGCACTGGCAAAAAACAAGGCTTAAGGAAATGACATAATACCAATGGAGATGTTCCAGCCAATGGATGTAGCACTAGAGGTGCTCAGTCACCCATGCCAAGAAATTTCGAAGACAGCTACCTGGCCAACTGACTGGAAGAAATCCACATTTGTGCCCCTTCCAAAGAAAGATGATCCAACAGAATGCAGAAATTATCAAACAATATCACTAATATCACAGGCATAAGTAAAATTTGGTGAAGATAATTCAAAAATGGTTGTAGCAGTACATTGACAGGGAACTGCCAGAAATTCAAGCCAGATTCAGAAGAGGACACAGAACCAGGGATATCATTGCTGATGTCAGATGGATTCTGGCTGAAAGCACAGAATACCAGAAAGATGTTTACCAACAAACCAAACCCACTGCTGTTGAGTTGATTCTGACTCATAAAGATCCCATAGAGTTTTCAAGGCTGTAAATCTCTACGGAAGCAGACTGCCATATCTTTCTCCTGAGAAGCAGCTGGTGGCTTTGAACTGCTGATCTTTCAGTTAGCAGTCCATCACTTTAAGCACTGTGCCATCAGTGCTCCTTGAAAGATATTTACTTCTGTTTCATTGACTATGCAAAGCATTTGACTGTGTGGATGATAGCAAAGTATGGATAACATTGCAAAGAATAAGAATTCTAGAACACTTAATTGTACCCATGCAGAACCTGTATATAGACCAAGAGGTCTATTTGAAGAGAACAAGGGGATACTGCATGGTTTAAAATCAGGAAAGGTGTGTGCCTTTTCACCATGCTTATTTAATCTTTACGCTGAGCAAATAGTTAGAGAAGTTGGACTGTATGAAGAAGAATCCAGTGTTAAGACTGGAGGAAGACTTTTTAACAACTCGTGATATACAGATGACACAGCCTTGCTTGCTGAAAGTGAAGAGGACTTGAAACACTTACTGATGAAGATCAAAGACTACGGTACAGCCTTCAGTATGGATTACACCTCAACATAAAGAGAACAGCAATCCTCACAACTGGACCAGTATGATAAACATCATGATAAACAGAAAAAATATGGAAGTTGTCAAGGATTTATTTTAATTGGATCCACAATCAATGCCTGCGGAAACAACAGTCAAGAAATCATGGAAGAAGTACAGCCAAAATGCTTCTTAGACGAGAAGATGACAAGAATGTCTCACATATTTTGGACATGTTATCAAGAGGAACCAGTCCCTAGAGAAGGACATCATATTTGGTAATGCTGAGGGTCAGTGAAAGAGAGAAAGGCCCTCAATGAGACGGATTGACACAGTGGCTGCAACGATGGGCTTGATCATAGCAGTGATTTGTGGATGGTGTTCTGTTGTACATAGGGTTGCTGTGAGTCATAAACAGCTCGACAGCACCTAACAGCAACAACATCCGTCGGTAAGCCTGGCTGTGCAGTGTTCCTCTATTTCTTTCAAGCACTGAGCAGTCAGTTATGCTGTGTAAGCAATGGAAGATTGCAAATACATCAATAAGGTTTCGTCAGGCCCATCTTCACTGGAATGCAGTCCTTACACTCAGAAGGCCCTTGCATCAGAAGGGCCCTGTGCTTGAAGCTAATGCTCTTCAGTTGCAGTCTTGATATTCTTAATAATTTTACCTTTGAACATTTGTTAAGTAAGTGAAGTCTTACGGGTTTGGAACCTCAGCTTAGCCACGGTTCTACCTCTTGTTTTCTCCCAGCCTCCTGGTGCAAGATTTTCAGCCACTGTCTCACCAGTCGCTTTGTACCCTGGTTCCTGCCACACAGCTCCTGCCACCATCTAGCAAGTGGTGACTGAGTTGCATCTGTTGGGGAAACCCATGTTCCACTGTCATCCCCTACCCACAGTGGGCATGGAGAGGGTCAAGATGGGGTGTGCATTCCACAGCGTTTTGGGGTGGTACTTGGCAGCAGTTGTCCCTCGTCCAAGCTGATGTTTGGCATGAAATACAAAGGGGGATCTCCACCAACCTACCCCCGACCCAGGTACCAAATGCATCCCAGTGTTTGAAGACCCTTGGGGGTTGCCCATCTGTAGTGGGTTAGGGTAGCAGGCCCATGGAAAGGAAAGACTGACTTCCTTGCCCCTGGCCAGGGCACCCCATTTTTATTTTGCACTGGGCTTTGCAAATTATATAGCCAGCTCTGGGCTTACAGTTGCTGTTGCTGGCAAAAAATATGTATCTGATGCATATCAATGTTTTGCCTGGGAGTTCCTGTATAATTAGCCATAGATGGAAAGCAATTATTATTAATCATTATTTTTAGCCTTGCTTATACTGGAAACCCTGGTGACATAATGGTTAAGAGCTACGGCTGCTAACCAAAAGTTTGGCAGTTTGAATCCACCAGGCACTCCTTAGAAACTCTATGGGGCAGTTCTACTCTGTCCTATAGGGTCGCTGTCACTGTAAGTTGGAATTGACTCAATGGCAATGGCTTTTTGTTTTTTATATATAGACAAACAAGTTTTAAATTCTTCTATTTTCATAGTAGAGTTTAGAGAGAGCCAGAACCAGGAGAACTCTGTTCTAGTGACTACTCTGTCATTGGGCAAGTTATATAAACTCCCAGCCTCCGTTTCATCATCAGTAAGACAAAGGGGTTGGAAGGTCTTTGTGGATTCTTTTAACTCTCATACGTTATTAGTCATTTCTATTTTATTCTGCAGTATCTAGAAACAAAGCATTGCTGACATTCTGTATTCATACTAAGTGTGGTTTAAAACCTGTGAAGTGGGTTTTGTAAATAGTGGCTTCTCACATTTAAAAGGCAAAGCTCCCAGACCCTTCTCTCCAGTAACCTCAGAGTCTGGCTCCCAGGGTGTTTGCTTCTCCTAGACCTTCTGCCTCCTTGACACTCTTGCCAATGGTGGCTTAACCCATAAGGATGGTATGAAGTGGCTTACAGCAAACAAGGTACACATGGGCTTAACTGTGTAAATTAGTCGGTAAACACAATTAAACCAATGCGTAACTTGTTTATTGGGTAATCCGTTCTTGACCCTTGCTCCATCCCAGACAACCATACCTGAAAAGTAGGAGCACAGACCACTGCACCCTTCACCCTACCCCTGACCCAAAAGGGCCAGCCAGGACTGGCAGTTAGGAAGCTGAGACAGCAGAATTAGTTAGGAATTAGTGAAGGTGTCTGGGTTGTTCATCACAGTTGGAGTATGAAAGGGAGGAAGGGGCAATCCTGACACTTAGTCTAGACCCAAAATCCCTAATATCTGGGAGGGAAGAAGAGATGAGAGTATGATGTTGTAGCAAATTAGAGGGCCTGCTTATCCGGGGCATGGTTCCATATCCTGGAGTCAGATTCATAAGCACACACACACACACACACAGTTTCTTTTGAAATGTGGTGTTTAAAGACGTCACATATATTTGAATAGCACTGAGTACGGGGAGGCTGTTCTAAGTACAGGAACTCATGCTTTAAATAAACTCAGCCCGAGTGGTGTGTGTGAGGTGTATGCGTGTATGTCTTTGTGGGTGTCTCCGTGTGTGTTGTGTTGTGTGTATATGTGTATTGTATGTATGCATCTCTATGTGAGTACAAGTGTGTGTATGTGTTGTATTTGTGTGTATATATTGTATGTTTCTGAATGTGTCTTTATGTGTGTATATGGGTGTATATATGTTATGTGTGCATGCGTATGTATTGTGTGCATGTGTGTATATTGCGTGTATGTGCTGTGTATATGCGTTGTGTGTGTCTTCTTGGGTATCCTTGTATTGTGTGTGTCTCTCTGTGTGTTTTCAGTGTGTGTCTCTATGTGTGTATAGGCTGATGTATTTGTCATATTTATGTGTGTGCATTGTATGTATATGTGTGTAGTGTGTGTATGAGTATATGTGTATGTGGGTATATGCCTATGTGAGTATATGGGTGTATATATATTGTGTGTATATGGGTATATATGTGTGGCTTGTGTATGTGTGTGTCCAATCATGAAGATAGCAAAGGACTAGGCATTGTTTCATTCTGTTATACCCAAGGTCACCATGAGCCAGGGCTGATTCAATGGCAACTAAACAACAACAACAATGCGTGTGTGTGTTTGTGTGTGTAAACTTTCATCAGACTGCACACTGTTGGCTTTAGGAATTCGGAGGGCTTGCTCAGCTGTGATGACTCAGGAATTTATGGAAATTCTTTCCTTTCTCTTTAATATGCCATGTCGAAAACTCCACGTATTCTCTCAGTTGACAGAGAGTTCTTTGTTTCATTTAATTGGGAAGGGAGAGCCCCAGTCCATCAGAAAAAGGCTTTCCCTTGCTGAAGGAATTGTGCTAAGAATAGTGCCAATGTCAACCTGCCACCAGCTGATGCAGCTCCTTGGCTGCACTCTGTGTAACTGGTTGAACTTCTGAGGAAACTGCTGCTGCTGAATTTGTAGCAATAAGGGGCAGAGGGTTCATTTTCCATGAAACCACCTCCTCCCCAACCCAGCCCCTCAAAAAACATTTAGTTGGGAACCAGCCCTTCTCACTAGCTCTTCTGGAACACCAAACCTTTGCCTTGAGCTGTTCTTCCCAATGGGATCAGCAAGGGCTGAGGTACCAAAGATGGTCTTGGTCCTTCCTAGGCCAGCTCAACATCATGATGTGAAAACTGGCTCATTCAGAAAGTTTACTGTGGTGCTAATGTTGGTGTGCAAGAGGTAGCCAGCTGTTAATGCAGGTCTGCTATGAAAACAAGATTAATAAAACCTCTGAAACTAAGAACCATTCATAACCAAAGTATAGGGCAGATGGCCTAAGAGATGAGAGGCTAGAGCCAAGAATTTTTTTTCTCTTTAGGTCTCTGTCAGGCTTCAAATCATTTTTGGTCTCACTTCTCCTGGGAATATGCAGGTGGTGAGAATCAAAGACACTTTTAATTTGCACATCTTCTGTCTCTCGGGAACAGTGCCAGTTGTAAGCAAACTCTTAGCATTGGCGTGAAGAGGAGCAAAAGTGTGCCTAATTGGAAATGTTCTGTATTTTAGGGCTGAGTGACAAAAAATCAAGGAACAATCCCTAAGGGAACAGAGCAATGGTTTTTCCTGCTCATGATTCTGGCTCAGAGAGGACATTAATCATTGGGAGGGCAGGGCCGTGGCCTTCTGGGAGGGGGAGGTCATGATCAAAATTCCCAAGTGCCCCCACTCCGAATACCTTCACTGGCACACCATCTTGTGATGAATTCTCTGGGTTCCTCCTTTCTTCTTCAAGGGTTCTTTTTTTAGACTTCAAGGGTAAAGATGGGTGAGCATGTCTGTATCCAGTCTGTTGTTAGCTGCCATAGAGTCAGACCCTGACTCATGGCGATCTCACGTACAATGGAACAAAAGGCTGCCTGGTTCCTGCGCCATCTCTATGATGGTTGCAGATCGGACCGTTGTGATCCATAGCGTTTTCACAGACCAGTTTTTGGAAGTAGATCATAGATCACCACGCTTTTCTTTCTAGTTCCTCTTAGTCTCGAAGCTCCCCTGAAGTCTGTTCAGCACTATAGTAAAGTGCAACCCTCTACAGACAATCGGTAGCTGTGCATGAGATGCATTGGCCACTCTAGCCAGGGGTTAAGAGGAAGACTCAGCAGTGGAACCAAGGCAGGCTTGAATCCTGACTAGCTGGGTGATGTTGACCGAGTGACTATCTTCCTATTTCTGTTACTTTATGTTTCTATTTTCTCATCTGTAAACTGGGGATAATAAAAATGTCTTACAAAGGTAAAGGTGAGGTGGGGTCAGTAGGAGCTACTGGCCCATAGTTTCTGAGCTTCAATTCCAAATTCGAGAAAGCTCTGAAAACTGAAAGCTTTTTAGTGCGCATTCAGTAAACTCATTTGGTGCCCAAATCTGACCTGAATTGATGTAAGGCTGTTTAGGATTTTTATTTATACCGGTTAGTGAAGCTAGCTGTACATTTTCATCCAGAAATTTGATATCCAGATGCTGCCCCATCCCCTGCTGTGGATATTGGGTAATGTAGAGTATATAAATCAAATTACTTTTCTAAATTGTAAAAATTCTGAATTTCAAAACATATCTGGCCCAAAGATCTTTGGTTAAGGGATTATGGACCTGAATTAGGGGAAGGAAATGGCCAAAATCCTATAGAAAGTCACCACCTTGCAAGACAATCCTAGAAGAGTCCAATTTCTCTGAAATGTACCTCAGGTCTTCCATTACTGCATGCTGGTTCACAGCACTGTGTGCCCAATGGTAAAAGATTGCAAGGCAACAAGAAAAACGGCTGCTGAATTCTGATTAACAGCAAAGAAAGCATGTATACCAGAAATTGTTGCACAATGTCCTTTTCTATCATTTCTTAATCTCAAGACGCACACATTGGCAGCTGGTTGTGGTGTAAGCTTTTAATTTCTATTCCATGGAACGTGATATATAGGATGCTTTTTCAATGACTAAGCATTAAAACCTTCATGTAGACTTGTAGGGAAGATGCTGACAGCCCATTTAGAACTTGCTGGAGGCTGTTAAAGACTGGATTTAACCATTTCGCCAAACTCTCCAGGAAACCCATGAAAATCAATAATGCTTACCTTGTTGTTTCCCAGCAGACACACTACAGACCAGTTCTGAGTCATGTTCTTAGGGAATTCTTTCTGTATCTTTGATAATGTGTGTCTGGAAACACAAGTCAAGCTTATCACTGGAAAACCAACAGAGGTCAAGCCTCATTATTGGAATGCCTCCTACTCACCACCCATATTGTAAACATCCTTGTAGGATAACCTTGCTACCATAACTGCCATTTCAGGTTAATTAAAATACACCAAGAATTTTATGCTTTCAGTACTAGTGATGGCATCTTTATTATCATCACTATTATTTGTAAAAAGCTATAAGAATCCTTCATTCCCAAGAGAAAACAACCCTGAACAGTTAAGTTTTAATGTTATCTAATCCTGGAAGTCGAACAAATGATGGATTTCCAAATAATCAACAGGGAACATTCCAGATTCATAGTGACCAGCATGCCTCTGTGCTCCAGAGGTTTGGGGTCAGCTATAGAAGTGGTTTTCTTTTTTTGGTGAACCTCTGCCACTGTCAGTGCTATTTCATCATCTGTGCTGAACACTCACTGACCTCTCCATCAGCTTGAAGGTAAGGCACGCTTCCTTGATTGGGCCATTAGATAGTTAGGACTTCAGAAAGAACAAGAAAACAAGGGTGAGGTGGGAGACCAGGAGGGACTGAGAACAGGAATTGGCCTAGATCTAGGCCAAGGACCACTGGGCTACATACAACCCACCAACTAAACCTGGCTTCCCACCTGTTTTTGTATGGCCTGTGAACTAAAACTGGTTTTTCTACTTTTAAATTTACTTAAGTGCCTATATAATATCCTCAATTCTGTTTCTTGGTCTGGAAATCTGAACACATTTGCTACCTAACATTTTAATTAAAAAACAAAAAACTGGTGACCCCCGCTCTAGACCATTGGTTCTCAAAGTCTGGTCCCTGGACCATCAGCATCACCTGGGAGCTTGTTAGGAATACAAGTGCTCAGGCCCCACCCCAGACCTATTGAATCAGAAACTCTGGGGGTGGGGCCGGCCATCTGTACTTTAACTGGCCCTGCAGGTGACTCTGATACATGCTCAAGTTTGAGGACTACTCATTTAGTCTGTTAGTTCAGCCATTCTTCAGTTCATTCCTTTATTCCTTTAAAAAAGAGAAAGAGAGAGAGACTTTGGGCAAATTATTTACCTTCTCTGTGCCTGGGTTTTCTCATCAATGAGTCGTTATGAGAATTAAAAGAGCTAAAACACGTAAAATATAGTAAAGTAAATGATCGACACATGTTAGCTGCTGCTGTGATTATTTGAAAATTATTATTTATTAAAAAATATTTTATTAGGTCTCAGGTTGGCATAAAATGAAGAGAATCTACCAGAGACCCAAGATTATAGCAGGACTCATCAAGGGCAGGGTAGGCCCTCGCAAAAATCAGACGTGCTGGTGTGGAAATTGGGTGCCAGCGAGTTACAGACACTGCCAAGATGGCCCTTGGGTTCCTCCTCCAGACAGGCTTAGGGCCATTTCTCCAGCCCCGACCAGATACCAGTAATGAGTTTCAGTTGATTTGATTCCAACTGGTGTGGTGACCTCATGTGTGTCAGAATAGAAATGTGCTCCTAGGCTTTTCAATAGCTGATTTTTCTTCTCAGGTGCCTCTGGGTCTCAAACCTCCAACCTTTCAGTAAGTAGCCGAGCATGTTAACAGTTTGCACCACCCAGGGACTCTGATCAGATACCCCAGCTGTTCTTTCTTCCAAAGATGCCACCACCCAGGGCTGCAACCAGTTTCTCCCTCTTTTAGCAGCAGCTCTCTTCCTTTCAGCAGCTGGGTGTGTGGGAGGGCCGGGGCAGGGAGGGGTGGGGTGGGGGTTCATCCTTTTGAGCAGCTTCCCACTTCCTTGCTGACCCTGAAAATAAGCAAGCATAGCTTTTTCATGAATCACTATCAGGAAACTGGGGTAATAAAAATCACTCTCAAGGGATGGGGTTGTTGCAAGAATTTAAAAAGCTACACATGTTTTAGCACAGTCAATTGAATGCTGAATACATGTTAGCTGCTGTTGCTACTATTTTTTGAATTAGCTATCATTATTCAAAAACATGTGGTAAGAAAGCCTTAAGCCGGGTAAAATCAAAAGAAACTGAACGCTGATTTGGTGAGCGGTGGTTTCTGGCTAGCATCACCTATCTCCTTCAGGGGCTCTGTGTGTCTCTGCTGCTATTCCTGAGAGGGGGCTCTGCAGAGCTGTCTCCTCCCCTCTGACTCAGGCAGTGTGGGCAGTTCAGTCAGAGTCTTAGGGGCCCCTCTTTGCCAGAAAGGGCTACTTTCCTTCTAGAACACCAGGAGTGACAGATGCTGACTAACTTAAATAGCTTCAGCCTCTGTGGCACTTCTTTACAGAGGCAATGGGGGTTTTGGTCTCCAGTTGCTAGCAGGATGTGTTAGTTAGCTAGTGCTGCCGTAACAGAAACTCCACAAGTGGGTGGCTTTAAAGAACAGAAATTTATTTTCTGTCATTTCAGTAGGCTAGAAGTCCAAATTCAGGGTGTGACTCTAGGGGGAAGTCTTCTTTGTCTATTTCAGCTTCTAGTAAAACCAGAAACCAGATCTGTTGCTGTCAAGTTGATTCTGACTCGTAGTGACCCTATACGACAGAGTAGAACTGTCCTGTAGGGTTTCCAAGGCTGTAATCTTTGTTGTGGCTATTGTGTCAATCCATCTTGTTGAGGGTTTCCCTCATTTTCACTGATCCTCTACTTTACCAAACATAATGTCCTCTTCTTGGGAACCACAGGTACGCAGTTAGGATTCCAACACATTTTTGAAGGGGTGGGTGAGCACAATTCAATCCATAACACAGGAGAAGCAGGGTACACATGCCTTGGTTACAGAGTGGAGTAGAGAAAGGAGGGAAGCTTGGGCTGCTCCACTCCCATGGATGGCTTGCCTACTGCTCAGGCCCCTACTTCCTTCCCTGTCTGCTCAGCTCTCTTCTGGAGGCATCTAGAGGCTAAGAGCTTAAGGGGGGGTGAGGAGGGTAAAGGGCTGAGTGTGTGTGTGTGTGTGTGTGTGTGTGTGTGTGTGTGAGGGTGTAGGCTCTCACACCCCATGTATACGAGTGTAAGCCTGGCACTAAGCAACATGTCTTAGTCATCTAGTGCTGCAGTAACAGAAATACCACAAGTGGGTGGCTTTAAAAAAGAGAATTTTTTTCTTCACAGTAAAGTAGGCTAAAAGTCCAAATTCAGGGCATCAGCTCCAGGGGAAGGCTTCCTCTCTCTCTTGGCCTGCTCATCAATCTTCCCCCCAACTAACAGCTTCTCAGCACCGGGACCCCAGGTCCAAAGGACACGCTCTGCTCCTGGCCCTGCTTTCTTGGTGGTATGAGGACCTCCCTATCTGCTCACTTTCCTTTCCTTTTTATCTCTGGGGAGATAAAATGTGGTGCAGGCCACACCCCAAGGAAACTCCCTTTACATTGGATAAGAGATGTGACCTGGGTAAGAGTGTTACAATCCCACCCTAATCCTCTTTAACATAAAATTACAATCACAAAATGGAGGACAACCACACAATACTGGGAATCATGGCCCAACCAAGTTGACGTGTATTTTGGGGGGACATAATTTAATCCATAACACAGTGTGTGACCTTGGGAAAGGTTCTGAAGCTCTCTGAGCTTCATTGTCTCCGTCTCTGAAATGCATGTGGCACTTGCTTTGCTAAGTTTCTGTGTGAATTGGAGAGGATGCGGGTGCTGCTAGCTGCTGTGTCTCCCTGACAAATCAGCTTGACTGTGTATGGAATGGGGGGTTTATGGAAAGACGGTTTACAAAATGGCTCTGATGACACTTGTCAGGAAACACTAACTCACTATGGTTCTCTTAACCAACCATGAAGCAGGCTGGACTTACACAAAGGATGGCATGTTGATGTTCATTTGGAGTTTAAGGACCCCAGGGATGCTATGGCCACTTTCACTAGCTTTGACCAGTTCATCCAAAACTGATTGCTTTTGGGTTAGCTAGTTATCAGTATGTCAGTATAAGACCTACGTGCCAAGCACTTGACAATGTCTCTCACTTAAGACTCACAGCTCTCTTATGGGTTACTGTTTTTGTTAGCTGTCTTGAGTCAGCCCCCAACTCATGGTGGTCCTGTGCTGCCTAGTCCTGTGCCAACCTTATGATTGGTTGAGAATCAGAGAAAGGCCACTGAGCCTTTCTTTATAGTCTGTATTAGTCTGGAAGCTCTGCTGAAACATGTTTAGCATCATAGCAATTTGAAAGCCTCCACTGACGGACAGGTGGTGGCTGCACACGAAATGCATTGGGATCAAACCCAGGCCTCCCACATGGAAGGCAAGAATTCTATCACTGGACTACCAATGACCATCTTATGACTAGGCACTATTATTATCCTTATTTTACAGAGTGGAATACTGAGACTTAAAGAGATTAGGTGGTTTGCCCAAGGTCACATTGTTAAAAGTGACAAAGGTCTATGTGACTTATAGAATGTGTGTTCTGGCTCACTATGATTCAAGACTTCTTTCTATGATTGAGTTTGCTTGAAGAAAGTTTTATGTAACATTTTCAATCAAATTGGATTTAAATTTTTTTCCAATTAATAATGAGTGTATATTATTTTACTGGGAAAAAATGAAATGATATAATGAAGAAAATAAAATTACTGATAATCACAACCAAAAATAACGACTATTTGTGAATACTTTATATATTCCCTATAAAATGATATGTGATATGATATGGATGACAGAATATAATTTAATGAAATATTGGATAAAATATGACACAATAGAATATATAATGAAGCTCACAATTGGCATATGTAAAGTCTTTCTTTTCACACAAATTATGTTGTGAATATTTTTCCAAGTTATTAAAACCATTTCAAAACATTTTTAAGGATTCCTTAGACTCCATTGATGGATAAGCCAACATTTATTTAACCATTCTCATAGTGTTGGAATTTAGATTTTTTTCCAAAAATTTGTTATTATGAAACTTTGTATTATTATTATTATTATTTCTCCAATTCTGCCCACATTTTTTGATAGTACCTTAGATTCGATTCCTATAAATAAATCACTGGAAATATTTCTAAGTATTTTCCAAAATGTAACATATGAATTTATATTCCTAAAACATATAAAGGTGTTCACTGACCATACGCTTATCAGCATTGAGTAGTGTCTATATTTTTAATCTTCTCTAACTTTATATGTAAAAAACACTGTCTCATGAGTGCTTTAATTATTTCTTTGAATACAACTCTGTATGTTTGTAATCTAGGCTTTTCAGCCATTTTTAATTCTTTTTTAAGAAACATCTCTTCATATTCTTTGTTCGCGTTTCTATTGTATTAGCATTTTTCTTAGTAATTCATAAAATCATTTTACATATTAAATATACAATACCTTTGTCATATTCATGAGAAATACATTTCCTGTTTTTTATGTTTTTCGATACCCAGATATTTTAGATTTTTTTGGTGACTTTTTCTATTCCTTTTATGCTTACAAAGTCCTTTCCCATTCTAATATCAGATAAATATTCACATATTTTTTTCTTCTAGTTTTGTATGATTTTCAGTTTTTGTTTTTTGAACATTTATTGTGCTTTGGGTGAAAATTTATACAGCAAATTAGTTTCCCTTTCAATAATTCATACACAAATTGTTCCATAACATTGGTTACAATTCTTGCAGTGTGTCAACACTCTCTGTATTTCTCCCTATTTCCCCATTTCTGTTGGCATTTCCACTCTGGGTTCCCCATTTCCACTTGTCTGATTTCCCTGCCCTTTCTTGCCTTCTTATGTTTGCTTTGGGCATATGTTGCCCTTTTGGTCTTGTGTAGTTGATTGTTCTAAGGAGCACGTTCTTCACAGGTGTTATTGTTTATTTTATAGGCCTATCTGGTTATCTTATTTTATTTTATAGGCCTATCTGGTTGGTTATCTGTTATTTGACTGAAAGGTGATCTCCTGGAGTGGCTTCAGCTGCAAGTCACAACAATGTCTTATGGCTAGAGTCTCAGTGGTACCTCTGGTGTCTACCAGACCAGAAAGTCTTTTTTTTTTTTTTATGAATTTGAATTTTGTTCTACATTTTGCTCCCACTCTACCTGGGACCTTCTATCACATTCCTTGTTGAAAGAGGTCAGTAGTGGTAGCTGGGCACCATCTAGTTCTTCTGGTCTGTAGGCTAGAGGAGCTGTGATTTTTGTGGGCCATTAGTCCTTTGGACTCATTGCTTCCTTGAGTCTTTGGTTCAGTTGGATTTTGTATGAGAATACCTGGCACATGTGTCCCTGCTTCCAGCTCCTGGAATCTGGACAGACATCACTAATCTATCCCAGCACCCTCTCTTGCGCATCCTGTGTACAGTCCTAGGATATTTCTCAGTGCAGCTCCAGCTCTAGCCACTACCCGTTGGTCAGAGTTGGAACATGAGATTATACTTTTTTACCATCTCTGATAAGAACAAATTCTCCAATATTGACAATAGAATGAATTATTTTTAAAATCCTAAGTATTCTACAAATCTTGTGTATTTGTGAATTAATTATAGTTTTGTTCTTAATAACATACAGTCTATTAAGATACCATCTGAACATTTCTCAGAGTCATGCTCTCTAGAGGACGGAGTAGGGAGTTTCAGCCTCTGTTAGGACAAAGTGTCTCATTCCTACCACTAGTGCTGCCTAGGCTTCAATTCTGGATCCTGTCAGCATAGTCCTTAGAAGGTGTTTACTCTTTCCTGCCTATCTGATCACCTAGGTCTTGACCTCTCATCTTGGTAGACCTTATTAGCTTCTCCTTTGCAGCTGTATTCCATGTCCTCTCTCCTACTGGCTATCTCACCTCATTACCACTCATATCTTTCTAAGGCATTAGATAAGGACCAGGAGAGGTCTTTGGTGGTTCAGTGGTAGAATTTTCACCTTCCATTTGGAAACCTGGGTTTGATTCCTGGTCAATGAACTTCATGTGCAGCCACTACTCATCTGTCACAGTAGGATTATATGTTGCTACAATGTTGAACAGGTTTTAGCAGAGCTTCCAGACTAAAACAGACTAGGAAGAAAAGCTGGCGGTCTACTTCCAAAAATCAGCCAATAAAAGCTATGGATCACAATGGTCCAATCCTGCTATGCATGAGGTGACCATAAGTCGGGGGCCAACTCAATGACAGTTGAAAACGACAACAGATAAGGTCCATATCTCAGCAAATCTGAATGAAATTTAGGATTTTTATGAGTCTTCTGTGCTATATGTATGGCTGTAGTCCTCAGTACTCACTTCAGAGGAAGAGAAAAAAAAAAGGTGGGGATAGAAAAAAACCAGATTATATTAATAATAACAGTGGTTAAAAATAAATTACTATCTATTATATGGATGACATGCCATCTTCCAATTACTAATGGATGTTTGCAGCTGTTTCTTCTCATTTTGAGTTGTGCAAATGAAGGTCCCGAAAGCTTTACTCCATCCACGTCATTAAGGTTGACTCTAATTGAGGAGGCAGCTCTTCCCCAGTTATATTATGAGTGCCTTCTAACCTCAGAGGCTCATCTTCCAGCACAACTCAAAATGACAAGAAACAACTGTAAACATTCATTAGTGACTGGAATGTGGGAATGTATGAAGTATGAATGTAGGAAAATGGAAAGTTGTCAAAATGAAACAGAACACTAAAGGATCGATATCCTAGGTGTTAGTCAGCTGAAATGGACTGTTATTGGCCATGTTTAATCAGACAATCATATGGTCTACTATGCCAGGAATAACAAATTGAAGAGGAATGACATCACATTCACTTCAAAAAGAACATTTCAAGATCTATCCTGAAGTACAGTACTGTCAGTGATAGGATAATATACATTCACCTACAAGGAAAACCAGTTAATATAACTATTATTCAAATTTACACACCAACCCCTAAGGCCAAAGGTAAAGAAACTGATTTTTTTTTTTTTTTTTTTTTACCAACTTCTGCATTCTGAAATTGAACAAACATGCAATCAAGATGCATTGATACTTAGTAGTGGTGGAATGCAAAAGTCAGAAACAATGTAGGATCTGTAGTTGGAAATTATGGCCTTGATGATAGAAACAACATGGGAGATTGCATGATGGAATTTTTCAAGACCAATGACTTATTCATAGGAAATGAATTTTGGAACAACATAAATGGTGACTATGCACATGGATCTTGCCAGATAGAATACACAGGAATCAAATTGACTACGTCTGTTGAAAGAGACAATGGAAAATCTCAATATCATCAATCATACCAAGGCCAGGGGCCGACTGTGGAACAGACCATCAATTGCTCATATGCAGGTTCCAGTTGAAGCTGAAGAAAATTAAAACAAGTCCACATTAGCCAAAGTACAATCTTGAGTACATCCCACCTGAATTTAGAGACCATCTCAAGAATAGACTTGATGCACTGAACACTAATGACCAAAGACCAGACAAGTTGTGGAATGACATCAAGGACATCATACATGAAGACAGCAAAAGGTCATTTAAAAGACAGTAAAGAAAGAAAAGACCAAAATGAACATCAGAAGAGACTGAAACTTGCTCTTAAATGTAGAGTAGCTAAAGTGAATGGAAGAAATGAAGTAAAAGAGCTGAAGAGAATATTTCAAAAGGTAGCTCAAGAAGACAAAGTAAAGTATTATAATGACACATGCAAAGACCTGGAGTTAGAAAACCAAAAGGGGAAACCACGCTTCACATTTCTGAAGCTGAAAGAACTGAAGAAAAAATTCAAGCCTCAAGTTGCAGTATGGAAGGATTCTATGGGCAAAATATTGAATGATATAGGAAGCATCAAAAGAAGATGAAAGGAATACACAGAATAACTGCATCAAAAAGAATTGGCCAATGATCAGCCATTTCGGGAGGTAGCGTATGATCAAGAACTGATGATATTGAAGGAAGAGGTTCAAGCTGCACTGGCAAAGGCATTGGCAAAAAACAAGTCTCCAGGAACTGATAGAATACCAGTTGAGATGTTTCAACAAATGGATGCAACACTGGAATGTTCACTCATCTATGCCAAGAAATTTGGAAGGCAGCTACCTGGCCAACTGACTGGAAGAGATCCATATTTGTGCCCATTGCAAAGAAAGGTTATCCAACAGAATTCGGGTATTATCTAGAAATGTCCTTAATATCACATGCAACTAAAATTATACAGAAGATAATTCAAAAGCTGTTGCAGCAATATATCAACAGGGAACTTCCAGAAATCCAAGCTGGATTCAGAAAAGGATGTGGAATGAGGGATATTATTGCTGATGTCAAATGGATCTTGGCAGAAAGCAGAGAATACCAGAAAAATTTTTACCTGTATTTTATCAACTACACAAAGGCATTCAACTGTGTGGATCATAACAAATTTGGGATAGCATTTTGAAGAATGGAAATTCCAGAACACTTAATTGTGCTCATGAGGAACCTGTACAAAAATCAAAGGGCAGTCATTTGAACAGAACAAGGGGATACTGTATGGTTTAAAATCAGGAAAGATTGTATCCTTTCACCATACTTATTCAATTTGTATGCTGAGCAAATAGTTCTAGAAGCTGACACAACCTTGCTTGCTGAAAATGAAGAGGACTTGAAACACTTACCGATGAAGATCAAGGACTACAGCCTTCAGTATGGGTTATACCTCAAAATAAAGAAAACAAAAATCCTCACAACTGGACCAATAAGCAGCATCATTATAAATGGGCAAAAGATTGAAGTTGTCAAGGATTTCATTTTACTTGAATCCGCAAATCAACACCCAGGGAAGCAGCAGTCAAGAAATCAAACCATGTATTTTTTTTTTATTCTATTAGGCAAATCTGCTGCAAAAGGCCTCTTTAAAGTGTTAAAAAGCAAAGATGTCACTTCAACAGCTAAGTTTTGCCTGGCCTAAGCATGTGAAAGCTTGACAAGGAATAAGGAAGACCAAAAAAGAATTGATGCTTTTGAATTATGGTGTTGGTGAAGAATATTGAATATATTCAAAATTCTTATATCCAGTATTCTTCTGGACTTCCAGAAGAACAAACCAATCTGCCTTGGAAGAAGCATACCAGGAATGCTTCTTAGTAGGGAGGATGGTGAGACTTCATCTTGTGTACTTTGGACATGTTATCAGTAGGGGCCACTCCCTGGAGAAGGACATCATGCTTGGTAAAGTAGAAGGTCAGTGAAACTGGAACAATGGGCTCAAATATAGCAGTGATTGTCAGGATGACACAAGACCAGGCAGTGTTTCATTCTGTCGTAGATAGGGTTGCTGTGTATTGGAACTGACTCAGGGGCACCTAACAACAACATATGCATGACATTGAGCTAAATACTCTGCAAACATCATTTTTTAAAAATCTCACAGCAACACTGTGAGACTATTTTTAATATCCCTATTTATACATATGAAAACTAAGGTAGGTCTGAGATCTTCAAACTAGTAAGAGTAGAGCTGGGATTTGTGTCCAGGCTGTCTGACTCCTGAGCTACTTAGTATTATGCTTGAACTTTCCACTGTCTCTAATAGAGTAGAGACTTCTCCGTTGCTGAAGACCTTTGGGAAAATAATTTGTTGCTGTTGTTGGTAGGTGTTGTTGAATTGATTCCAACTCATGGTGACTCCATGTATTAAAAAAAAAAAAAATTTAATTACAGAGTAGAAATGCTGGATAGAGTTTTCCTGGCTGCAATCTTAATGGAAGCACTTCACTCTGCCTTTTCTTGTGAGGTAGTGCTGAGTGGAGCCAACTTTTGGGCTAGCAGTCGAGGGCAAACCATTTTTGCTACCTAGGGACCTTCAAGAAAATAGATTAGTGTAGGGATCTTCAAGAAAATAATTAGATTATTCTAAATAAGCAAAGTCAAAGGACCATGCAAAGAGTTGGCTGTCTTTCATGGACTCAGGTAGGAATTTGTTAAAACATATCATGGCTTTAGCACAGTCACAGCAGTGTGGTAAACGGTATATAAAGTGGGGGCTCCCGATGAAATAATCCTTGCTGTACACTTAGGTGGAACCCTGGTGATTAAGAGGTAAAGGTGGCTAAGGCCATACAGTCAGTCGGCAGTTCAAATCCACCAGCGGCTCCTTGGAAAACCTATGGGGCAGTTCTTCTCTGTCCTATAGGGTTGCTATGAGTCAGAGTTGATGGCAACGGGTTTGGATTTTTTTGGTTTGGTACACTTAGGTGGGAGATGGATCTTTCTGTCTTTTGAGACTTGCTTCCTGTGAATCAGTGGTAGGAACCTATCTTTGGAAAGTAGTTGATTTTAGTATATTTGCTTTCTTTCTTTTTTTTTAATTGCAGATTTTTATCTACCTCCTTAGAGATTAAGATAATGAATCAAAACTTATAAAGGAGAAAATATGAAGAGGAGGAGACAGGGAAGGAGACTGAGAAAAAAAGATTCTGTGGCCCCTCCCACCTCCCACCTTTCCCTTTCTGCCTTCAAAGAAAAATTGACTGTCAACACACACACACACACCCACCCCGCCACCCACACACAAACACACACACCTCTGACTTTGATAACATACCACCATCTGGTGTCCATTTACAATATTAATACTTACAAGATGTCACAGATACGCTGTTTTTGCAACTGTTGGCATAAAGGAGATATAATCCCATTTCACACAGAAAGATTCAAGTTGACCTGTAACCTCTGACAGGATATCTCTTCTGGCCGTGGTTGAGCAGCGAAGGGTTTTCCAAGAGTGTGAGTGTGGAAGAAGGGAGCCTTCTATTCTATGACCTTTTGGAGTTCCAGAATTGTAAGTTTTTGCCGACAGACAGATTCTTAACTATTATGTATTTAGAAACAGGTATGTGATAAGCAGTATTTGAAAAGTTACCCATTCTGTACCAATGTTTCATAATCTGGAAAAGGAAAAAAAAAAATTTCCAATCCTCTTGCTCCATAGTCTGAAACTGGATGTTTCAGTCTCCCAGCACCTTCTCTTTTCTTTTAGAGGGAAACCAGTAGAGACTGTGCCACGTGCTAACAAGCAAGAGCTGCCAGAGTCCCAGACATTCATCTGTGTGAGGCTTCAACTCTCCAGAGCACTTCAGAGTATGATCCCACTCCACCTCACGACTACCCTATGCAGCCAGTGGGCCGGAAAGTATTTTCCCATTTAACGTTTTTTTTTTTTTTTTCCTGATTACATAAGTTATGTCTGCATAATATAAACTAGGGAAACTTCATAAAAGTAGGAAGAATATAAAACATCAGTATACTCTCATTGCACAGAGCTAATTTTGTTAACATTTCATATTTCATTCTCATCAGTTTTCATATGCATAGTACATGTAATACCTGCCGCGTTATAAATGAGATCACCACAGCTGAGAGGTTCAGTGACTTGACGAGCTATACATGACATTCCTGGTTAGTCTTACGATTCTAGAAATTCTTTCTCCTGATCACTGTTCTAATTGGCTTCTCTCTCCACTATGCACTGTTAGAGCTCACCACAGGGGTAGTGGCCTTTCACAGCCTGGGGTGATGACAGGCTCGGTGGAAGAGCCTAATGATACAAGGAGACCTGGAACCCACGAGCAGGGACAATGTCTTTTCCTCAATACAGACAGTACCCAGCGACACACTGTCCTACCAAATGCCCAGGACCAGAGCCTTTACTGAGGTGTTGAGGGCTACCCATCAAACGGTTTTATGACCGTAAGGGTCAGAACTCTGCAGAGGGGGCTAGAAACAGAACTGGGGAGACTGTGATCCTGAAAACTCAATCTGTCTACCTCTCAGCCTGCCTAGGGCTGACTCTGACAGGAGGAAAACCACACCCATCACCAGGACCTTGTTTAGCCATCTCTTCCCAGCAAAGAGCAACCGGCAGGAGCCCATTGGGAACCTAGCTCCTCTTAGAAACTTTCCTCATAAAGTCCTTTTCATATTAAACACTTCAACTCTGCTTTTCCTCTCTCACTTTCCACTTCTCTTTCAGCCTTGGGTTTTCAGCTGAAACCCGTTAGTTCAGTAAACACCCTGGGTGGAATAACTTCCTTTGGCCTCAAGGAATCGGGCACACAAAAAGAATGGGCCTTCTTCTGGGGAAGGAGGGTGGTCTCAGGGCTGCCCTCTGAGGGAGACAGGATCCCAGACTGATTGTACTACCCTCTGAGCCTTTCAGGAACACACCAGGACTTTGAGCTAATTTTTGTTAAATATATTTGTTCTTTTCCTTAGAAAATAATCTTGGTGGTTTCACTCAATCCACAGAGAGTCATTGAGTATCTGCATTCTAGATGCTGAGGGGAGACAGTGAATGTCACAGGCGTGATTCCTGTGCTCAGGGAGCCCACTGTCTCGTTGGAAGACTGATAAGCAAACAAATAATTATAAACAAACAAATAAATCAACCAACCAAACAAACCAGTTACCGTCCAGTCAGCCCTGACCCCTGGTGACCCCATGTGTGTCAGAGCATAACTGTGCTCCACAGGATTCTCAGTGGCTGATCTGACAGGCCTTTATTCTGAGGCATCTCTGAGTGGACTTGAACTTCCAACCTTTTGTTAGCAGCTGAGCGTGTTAACCATTTGCACCACCCAGGTACTCCAAACAAATAAATACAAACTAATCAACAATAGGAAAAAACTAGAAGGATGAAGGAATCAAGGGTAAAGGGGATAATAGGATGGCCAGGAAGACTTTTAAGCTGAGAGTGAAAGGAGAAGAAGGAGCCATCCATTCAAAATCCAGGAAAAATGGTGCTCCCAGAAACAAAATGCAGTGAGGCCTCCAGCACCAACCACTTGGCTTGTCTGAGGAATTGAAAAAGGCCAGTGTGACCAGAGAAGCAATAAAGGGAGTGAGCTTGGAGTGAGCTCAGAGCTCCCTTGAATAATCCTGAGCTAACACTCAAGTATCTATAATAATAGAAGGTCTCGGATAGTATGGAAAATGGGAATACCCACAAAACTGAGACTTCAGGACAATCTGTAAAGCTAGCACTTGATTTGCTTTGAGTTTGCTCTGTCTTCAACGCAGAGGCGCTCCCAGACAGAAAACTGCTATTTTAACTTCTTCTGAGTGGGGCAGCTGCAAAGCTGTGAAATACCTCAAAAAGAAAAGAGGGGAGGGGAGGGGAAGGGAGAAGAAGAGAAAAAGAAAAAGGAGGTAAAAGCCTGAGAAACCCACTCTTGGATAACTGAGAATTCACTGGGACATACAGGGCACCGAAGGCTGTGCAACCTTGACCTTGACAAGGAGGACAAGAGGCGGCCTCTGATTCAGCACACCCACCGTTCCCCTCCTTGCTTCCCTGATTCATGCCTTGCACCTCGGGGGAGCTGCAGTGGGCAGCAGTGTGAGGTGGAAACTGCCTCTCCTCTCCGGGGGAGGGGACAGGAGAGAGGACTTCTTGACCAGCCTCCGGTGGTGGTGGTGAACTGGCTTGATTAGAGCTGGGAGCTTGCTCTGGAGCCAGAAGGGGACGAACAGCAGCTGGTGAGGACGTGAGCCAAGGAAGCATCGCGACAGGCTGGCTTGTGGACCTTGTGTTCCAGAAGGGTGAATTCATGCGGCTTCAGAGAGTGAAGGCAATTTGTAAACTGCAGGTCACCATACATATGTAAGGGGTGATTTTTATTAAGGAACTAAAGACAAATTGATGATTTCTCTGTGAGTGAGTCAACTGCCCAGAGACATGAAGTTCAGCCACTCAATTTCTTTAGGTGCTCTAATCTGGAGCCCTCCTCCCTCAGCCACCTTGAATAAACTTACCATGTGAGAGGAATCCGTGTATTTGCCAGTAAAGGAAGCTTCAAGGTTTGTCCCCTGGACACATCCGTTTCTGACCAGATTGCTGCCCTTAAGCCCCTTGCCCCTTGCTTCTAGGTCTTTGCTGGTGACCACAGTCAAACCAAGACTGTTTGGCCACTGCTCATGCCATATAGTGGGAAGTGATCTGAACTCCGACGCAGGAGACCTGGCTTCTGTTACCTGTAAGGTGTGACATCTGGCCAAGTGACTCAGCATCTTTGGGCCCTTGTATTATTTCTTCAGCTATAAAAAAGTTGGGGTGTACTTTTTAAGATAGGGGTGGTTCTCAAACTTGAGCATGCTTTAGAGTCCCCAGGAGGGCTTGTTAAAACTCACAAATTGTAAGTTGTTATAGCAGTGGCTGCCAGCTCACCACCAACCCGAGGCTGCCCAAGGAGTCCTCTCTCCTGTCCCCCCACCCCAGAGGGGTAAAGCAGCTTCCACCTCACAGGTTGGAGGTTCGAGTTCACCCAGAGGCACCTGGGAAGAAAGGCTTGCAGACCTTCTGAAAAATCAGTCACTGAAAACCCTGTGGAGCACAGTTCTACTCTGACTCGCATGGGGTCGCCATGAGTCAAAGTTGACTTGATGACAATTGGTTTGAGGGGGCACTGGTAGTTCACTGATAGAGTTCTTGCCTTCCACGCAAGAGGCCCAGGTTCAATTCCCAGCCAACTCTCCTCATGTGCAGCTACCAGCCATTTGTCAGTGGAGGCTTGTGTGTTGCTGTGATGCTGAGCAGATTTCAGCAGAGTTTCCAGACTAAGACAGACTAGGAAGAAAACCCTGGTGATCTACGTCTGAAAATTAGCCTGTGAAAAGCCTATGAACCATAACCGTCAGATCCTGTTGTGTGTGGGGGTCACCATGAATTGGGGACTGACTCGAAGGCAGCTGGCCACAACAACAATAGGTCTTGCGAGGGTCCTGAGAATTTGAATTTCTAACAGGTTCCCAGGTGATGCTGCTGCTGGTGATCGAGTGAGCCTGCTTTGAGGACCAGCATTCCTAAGGCGTCTCCAAGCTCGGTTAAACCTATGATTGCAGACTTCCTACAGCAAGGGCTTCCTCACCGATATAATTGGCAATGTCATTCACAGCTGCATTCTGTGTGCCTGTCGTCTTGGGGGCTCTAAATTGTGCCCCGCTCCTGATTCTATGTTTTGGTCGATGTGACCTAATTTCAGATGCTTCATCCGAGTTTTTCTCAACCCTCTTCCCCTCCCTCCTGTAATTTGGCAAGCTTATGTACACAGAGCTTTAAATATTTCAGAGAGTTTCTGAGCTCTGGAATGGCAACAGAGTTTGATGTTGTAAGTGGGGGAAAGTTCTTGGTAAGGCAAAACCTCACTCCCTAGGGCTGTAAGAGATAAGACAGGGGAGGAGGGACTGGAACTTGCACCAAATGCCTTCCCTTAATGTGTTTGGCCTTAGGTGATCAAAGTGAACTTGGGCCTAGAGAACCAGACAACCCAGAGGATGCGCTGGGAGAAAGTCAGAATTTGAACTTGAAATAGAATGCATCCAGCTCAGTGGTTTTTAAAAATGAATGTTTCTGGAGAAACAAAGTGTGGTGCATATATACAATGGAACATTACCCAGCCATAAAAAGAAATGAAGTCCTGATACATGCTACGACATAGATGGTTCTTGAAAACATTATGCTCAGTGAGGTAAGTCATTCACAAAAGGACAAATCCTGCATGATCCCACTTACATGAAATAGATAAATGGATAGAGACCAAAGTTTATCAGTAGCTACCCAGGATGGAAAACTTGTTGCCGTTGAGTCGATTCCCACTCACAGTGACCCTACAGGACAGAGCAGAACTGCCTCATGGGGCTTCTAATGCTGTACATGTTTGTGGGGATGGAACAGAGCGGGGGCAATGGGAGTCATTGCTTAGTGGGCACTGAGTTTCTGTTAATGGTAGTGGAATAATTGGGAAAAGGATAGTGGTAATAGTTGCACAACGTAATGAATAGCATCAATGTCATTAAATTGTATATGTAAAAATTGTTGAATTGGCAAATGTATTGTTATATTTTACAACAACAAAAAAATTAAAGACAAGGGAGAAAAAAAAGAAAAGAATGTTTCTGTAGATCTCTATCCGGGGCTGTTTTAAGGGTCCTAATTTTCCACTCCCCAAAAGACCACCAGAAAAATTTGTTGATCAAAGCTAAGTTGATTGGGCCTGCTGCAGTAAGGGAGAACTTAGCAGAGAGATAGCCTTAGCAGTCTCGTATGATGGGAAAGTTAGATGAGGGTATTTATAGGGTTTTAAGCACTCGTTTGAACCCACCAGGTGCTCCAAGGGAGAAAGACATGGCAGTTCGCTTCCATAGAGATTACAGCCTTGTAAATCCTATGGTTCTATTCTGTCTTATAAGGTCGCTGTGAGTTGGAATCGACTCGATGGCAACAGTTTTGGTTTTCTTGGTTTGAAGACCTGGGCTGGGTGATTTCCAGGCAGGTTTTGTAAGGGAGGAAATGGTTGGGACTGGCAAGAATTTATGACACAATAGCTTTGGGATGGTAGGCTTAGCAGGGCCAGGGTCTTGAAGAGAATATTCATCAGCAAGCTGTTAGCAATGATAACCGAGCTGTTTGGGTAGTTCAGTCTTATCCCCCAAAACAGGAATATCTTAGAACAAACATCTTATTTATTGGTGTCAGAATTTATAGTTCTGCTTGGTCATAGAATTGTTTAAGATAGGGACAATAAAGTATGTTTCTAGTTCTGTTTAGTGCAGGGACAGGGGTTATATTGGCTTCAGTTCTCAGGGAATGATAGGAGGAGCTGGCTGTCTGGGGTCCTTGATCCTCTCTCCACCTCCCAATCAACTGGTGCATCTTCACATTTTTCTGTTTTGATCCTTTACATTAAAAAAAAAAAAAATTTTTTTATTGTACTTTAGATGAAGGTTTACAGAGCAAATTAGTTTCTCATTACACAATTAATATACATATTGTTTTGTGACATTGATTGCCAACCCCATGACATGTTAACACTCTCCCCTTCTCAACCTTGGGTTCCCCATTACCAGCTTTTCCATCCCCTCCTGCCTTCTCATCCTTGCCCACGGGCTGGTGTGCCCATTTAGTCTCCTTTTGTTTTGTGGTCCTGTCTAATCTTTGGCTGAAGGATGAACCTCAGGAGTATCTTCAGTACTGAGTTAAAAGGGTGTCTGGGACCATACTCTGAGGGTTTTTCCGGTCTCTGTCAGACCAGTAAGACCAGTAAGTCTAGTCTTTTTTTGTGAGTTAAAATTTTGTTCAACATTTTTCTTGAGCTCTGTCCAGAACCCTCTAATTGTAGCCCTTGTCAGAGCGGTCGGTGGTGGTAGCTGGACACCATCTAGTTGTACTGGACTCAGTCTGGTGGAGGCTGTGGCAGTTGTGGCCCATTAGTCCTTTGGACTGATCTTTCCCTTGTATCTTGGTTTTCTTCATTCTCTCTTGCTCCAGTTGGGGTGGGACCGGTGGAGTATCTTAGATGGCCACTCACAAGCTTTTAAGACTCCAGATGCTACTCACCAAAGAAGAATGTAGAACATTTTCTTATAAACTATGTTATGCCAGTTGAGCTAGATGTCTCCCAAGACCATGATCCCCGGCCCTCAGCCTGTAATTCTGTCTTTCAGGGAGTTTGGGTGTGTCTATGAAGCTTCCATAACCTTGCCGTGGTCAAGTTGTGCTGACTTCCTCAGTATTGTGTACTATATTACCATTTCCCAAAGTTACCACTTATCTATTGTCTAGTTAGTGTTTTTAATTCCCCACTCCTCTCTAGTAATCATAAAAGATTGTTTCTTTGTGTGTGGCAAACCTTTTCATGAGTTTTTATAATAGCGGTCTCATACGGTATTTGTCCTTTTTTGATTGACTTATTTCATTCAGCATAATGCCCTCCAGATTCATTTAGGTTGTGAGATATTTCAAAGATTCATTGTTGTTCTTTATTGGTGGATAGTATTCCATTTTACATCAAATTTTGAGACCTGATGGTGCAGTGGTTAAGAGCTCAGGCTGCTAACCAAAAGGTTGGCAGTCCAAATCCACCAGCTGTTCCTTGAAGCCCTATGGGGCAGTTCTACTCTGTCCTATAGGGTCACTATGAGTAGGAATTGACTTGACAGCAATGGGTTTGTTTTTGTTTTTTTCGACATCAAATTTAATTGGAAGAAAGGGATTTATGTTTTAAAAGAAAAAAAAAAGATAAGAAAAAATCCAGAACTATAAAGAAATCTCCAATTAAAGAAGGATTAGAAGAAAGGATAAGTGACTTGGCCTATGGCACACAAGAGCCCAGTACTTGAACCCAGGTCTTCTGACTTCAGATCAGTGCTCTTGTCTCTCCCCTGCCCTGATAGGGAAAGAGAATAATGTGGACAATGACAAGGCCAAGTGATATTTTTGTAACATAGGAGAGATCCATGCACACAGGGACAGAGAGGAAGGAACAAGTGGACAAGGAGCACTTGCAGGTGTAGGAGATTTAAAGGAAATTGATAGAATCTTAGTGATATAAATTGGATTAAAAATGTGGGTAACAATGTTAGCCGTGGAAAGAGATGGAATTATTTCTATTCCTCTTAGTCAAAAGGAAGATTAAGGGAATAGTTTATAGACAACGAACATGTGCATAAATGGAGTTCACCTTCCAAAGACTATATATAAAACTTGTGATATAATGAGAAATGGCAGTAAAAAGGGGAAGGGAAGTATCTGCCCATGCTGAGAGAATAGAGAAGGAGCGGGTCTTTAGATGGCTCAGATATCTATGACAGGAGAGGCTGAACTTTTAAAACCAGCCATTGTGGTTGAAGCACTGTCCTGAATTGGCTGCAGTGATTCTGAACTCCCTCTACCACTTTGACCTTCCTCATTTACACTCTCCCTGGCTTTTCTCTGGCTTCCATAATCTGTTCTCCTTCTCGCCTTGTTCCTGCAGCTTCATGTTGCTTATAATCCTGTCCTGCCTCGGGATATTTAATCAATGTAGACCAGTTGTTCCAATGTTGTCAGATCTCAGCAATCATTGACTGGAACATCTTATGGAGAAACTGATGACTTTGAGCATGGCATAAAGGTTGTCCTGTGTAGTTAACCCTTGATTGCCTTCCTTTGACTTATCTGCCTCATCAATTACTCCTGAAGAATTCTTCTCTAATGGAATAACTCCTGATGGAGTCGCTTGGCCTGTTGGTAGAGTAATTGTCCACTTTATGCTCTTTCTACCCTACGGGCTAGTGACAGTCCCATATCTGCATAGCCAAAGTGTGCTTAAAGAGATCAAGCTCATTTTATCATTGGTCTAAGAAAAAATTAGAAAGACCAGCCTTCTTAGGAGATGTAGTAAGACTTCCTGGGTTCACATTCCAACTCTTCCCTAACCAACCCTAACACTTTATGCAGCTTTCTTAATCTCTCTGTGCCTCATATTTCCTCATCTGTAAAACGGGGATAATATTTTCCACCACACAGTATTTCTTAGCATTAAAAAGCACTTAGAACAGTCATAAAAACCATGCAACTATTTACTATCATGATATTGTTATTAAATATGCAAGTAACACAATACAAGGTAAACAGTAATAATGGTTTTACTATTTCTCAATTGGAAAGAGCTATAGCATACCTTGGCTTTATTCTGAGAGCAAATAATTGCTAATGGACCATATTTCTACTTTGGTTATAATAGCATTTCTTCAGGCTCAGCTATTAAAATGAGTCTTCTAAGTTTGATGAAAATGTGGTTACAATTGTAGTCACACAGCACTTTCATATCCTTACCATGGGAACACTGTGACCAGAGAAGTGCTTTTATCTCAGGTTATAAAGGAAAGTTTTATTGAAGCCAGGGCAAGGGAGAAATCTTGTCACACTGTCATCAGAAGAAAAAAAAAAAGTATTCACATACAGACCCTGCTGGTGTTTATATAAAGAAATCTCAGCCTCAGACCTCTGGGAGCAGAGACCACACATTTGGTGTTAGCCCTTTGGAGAGGTGAAGGACCCCTGAGAGAGGTCAGTCTAATTTATGTAAGACGGCAGGTTGGAGAACTGCTGAGTTCCACTCTCAGCAAAGACTTTGGCTTGAAAACAAAGGAGGAAGCAGGTGGTAGAAGGGGAGGCTGGGAATAAACCCAGGTAACCAGAGATAAGTCCAACTCAGGATGCAGGAATAAAACATTTACTCTGGCACTGGAGAGGATGGCTTGGGCTGAGTATGCACTTTGCTATCTCAGTGCTGTTTTCTATCCTGACCCCCTCTCAGGCTTGAAGCCTTTAAAATACCATCACATAGAATTTTGCAGGTGAATATTCAGATTTAGAGAACAGAACCACCAATGTTGAGAGACATTGGAGCCCTTTTCCCCAGGCACAGAAGCTAAAGGTTTAACCTTGGAGCTGTAGAGAAGAGAAAAGGCAGAGATCTTCCCATGGCCCATCCCACCTCCAGTGAACACCCTATTCAAATTGATTCACTGAATGTGATTTCTTTTTAATCCATTCAACCTAAAAAGATATTGAATATAAATGTACTTAATCATAAGTGCCTAGTTCTGTAAATTTTTACAAACTGACTACATTCACATAGCTAATCCCCAGATCAAGAAACAGAACATGGCCAGGTCCCCCTGCAAGTTTCTTTGTGTCTCTTACTTCACATTGTTCTACTCCCCAGAGCTAATCACTACCCTGACTTCTAACTGAGTAGATTAGTTTTGCCTTTTTGTTACTTCATATAAATGGAATGGTTCAACATGCACTATCTTGTATCTGGCTTTTTTCTTTCAACACTGCATTGTGAGATTTATCCATAATGCTGCAGCTAGTCGGAGTTCATTCTTTGCTGTTTAGAATTCCATTGTGTGAATATACCATGATTTATTTCTGGATCCTCTATTGATGGGCATTTGGTTGGTTTCCATTTGGGCCGTATGACTACTGCTGCCATGAATGTTCTACTACATGTCTTTTGGTGTGTACTAGTCTTGGATGTATGTCTGTATATGCATACACACACACATATATACATAACTATACACACATATGTACCCAGGTGCAGAATTTGGTAATTACTGGATTATATGTTATACAGAGGTTCAATTTTAGTTGATACTGCCAGTTTTGCAAAATGGCTGTACCAATTTACACTCCCACCAGCAGTGTGTGGGAGTTTCAGTTGCTCTCCATCCAGCTTTTGTCTCCCTAGATCCTAGGACTGGGATGACAGACCGCACATGGAATAAGCACATGTAACAGGGAACATCCTATTCAAAGCTGAGCTAATACTGTTTCTCCTCACCTCAACTGCTCTCTATCTGACTGATGAGATTATCTCATTCTTCCTCCTTGAGCCGTCAAGTCCCTAGACACAGATCAAATTCTAGGCTCTGGTTTTCCTGTGAGCACCCAAAATTCTGTTCAGTATCTGTTGCTGATAGTTGCTATCAAAGAACCAAGTCTCCACGGCCTATTTATGGCAAGACGAGTGGATGGTCTTTGAATGTGTATTCCTGAATCCAAAAAAATTACTTCCTGGGGCTGAAAAATAAAGCCACTTTTTGGAATTGGCAATCATTTTGGGGGAGAAGGGAGGGACCTATTGAGTCTATTCAAAAAGCTTAATATATTGATGCCAGAAACCTCTTTCACTGTCACCAGTGAGTTCATCTTAATCTCATTGTCCAGTTGGATGAGAATCATCCACAATTTTAGAAGTCTCTGGATAGCTTCCGCTGTGGATATTTGTTTGGATGTTTTTATAAGCAGCCTATTTTCTTGTGGAATGTTTGGCAAACATTTCTAATAATGGTTTTGATTTGAGGTTGTAGATACAGATGGGAAGGTCACTATAAAAGTCAGCCAAATAACATTTAGATATTTAAATTAGATTTTTATATATGTGAGTACTTTAACCTCCCCCTCCTCCACCTCGAGTATTTCTCTTTGGCTTCCATCTTTCCATAGGAGTCTCTGGGTGGTGCAAATGGTTAGCACATTCAGCTGCTAATCAAAAGGTTGGAGTTTCAAGTCCACCCAGAGGCACCTTGAAAGAAAGGTATATCAATTTACTTCTGAAAAATCAACCATTGAAAACCCTATGGAGCACAGTACTACTCTGACACACGTGGGCTCGCCATGAGTTAGAATAGACCCTATAGCCTTTTTCCCCCTCCATCTTTCAATAATTGTTTAGCAATTTTTTCTCTTTTTTGGGCTATGGACAAAAGGTTTCTTTTAAATATGGCATCTATGTGTCTTAGTAACTTCCTCACTTTTAAGAGAACTAGAAAGATTGATGCTTTCACGCTGCCTTAAAGCTCAGAAATTGACTTATGTCCCAGCAAGTAGAATGACAAAAGTTAGTTGCTAGAGGTGGAGGAAGGTTTGCCCTAAGGCCTTAGACTTTAAAGGGTTTTAAATGCAGCTTTGCCTGATGAACCCCCTTAAGATTCTTAGAAGAAGCCCTGTGAGCTGTGAAATCACTGTATTTAACAGACACTCTTGGAGCAGCTGGGCCACCTGCCCTGGTCAGAAAATCAATTGTAACCATGTATACAACTATATTTAAAACTAATTTCTAAAACTGGAATTACTGGGTCAAAAGTTAAGTACAGTTTAAAAATTTTATAGATATTGTCAAATTGTGGTCCAAACAGGTCACATCACACTTCACTTAGTCTGGAGTCCAGAGTGTACAAGAGTGCCTATTCTTCTTGTCATCTCATTTAAAACCTATTGCAAACACAGATTCCTCTCGGTTTCTCTTCAAAGCCCTCCCTTCACAACTCTCTGCATTTTCTTAGCATCTATCTTTTTTCTTCTCTATGGCTTATATTTTCCATATTTTACAGCTTATCTACGAATTCAACCCACCTCTCTGTGTATCTTAGAATTAAAACCCAAAGTGGATTGCAAGAATTTTGTAAGTTTTCCACATTTTAATTTCTTCAGTGACAAAATGGGCGTAATGATACCCATTTTATAAGGCCATTAAAGGCCACAAACCTGTTGCCGTTGGGTCAATTCTGACTCATAGCAACCCTATGGTACAGAGTAGAACTACGCCATAGGGCTTCCAAAGAGCATCTGATAGATTCGAACTGCCAACATTTTGGTTAGCACCCAAGCTCTTAACCACTCCATCACCAAGGCTCCTTAGTAGACACAGAGGTGTAAAAACACTAGCAATGACTTTAATTACTTTTGTCATTCCTTGATGCTTACCAGTTGCAACTGAGTCAATTTTGACTTGTGGAAGCCTCATGTGTGTCAGAGTAGAACTGTGCTCCATGGAGTTTTCAATGGTTGATTTTTTGGAAGGAGATTTCCAGGCACTTTTTCTCAGGTGCCTCTGGGTGGACTGGAACTGCCAACCTTTTGGTTAATAGTCCAACTCATTAACCGTTTGCACCACCCAGAGACACCTTGCTTAGTACGCCATGAGTGGATTATGAGGATTTTTCTAACTGGCTGAATGTCCAGTGTTCAATCATAAGCCAGGTACCCAGGTGAGCACGTAGAGTATGCAGTGTGTGTCCTTCAGTAGGAATTGCTCTGCCATATTGCACTCAGTGGTTCTCTCCCCTGTCACCTTATGAAAGTAAAGGGGCCTGAATAAGCCCCAGTGACCAGCTTCAGGTCTCCAGAAGGTGGTCTTATTAACAAGGAGAAAGGGCATAACATGTGGGCACTTAGCTAGTTCTAGAAGTTTGAGCCACCAATTCTATTTCTCAGAAGTGGTTTCATCATGTTCAGAAGCACTATCACAAAGGACATTTGCTATTATATGTTCTCATATAAAATCTAATATAAATAGCACTAAACCAAAAACCAAACCCATTGCCATCGAGTTGATTCTGACTCATAGCAATCCTGTAGGACAGAGTAGAACTGCCCCATAGGGTTTCCAAGGACTGTTGTTGTTATTGTTAGGTGCTGTCAAGTTGGTTCTCACTCATAGTGACCCGATGCACAACAGAACGAAACACTGCCCGGTCCTGAGCCATCCTTACAATCGTTATGCTTGAGCTCGTTGTTGCAGCCACTGTGCCAATCCACCTCGTTAAGGGTCTTCCCCTTTTCCACTGACCCTATACTTTGCCAAGCATGATGTCCTTCTCCAGAGACTGATCCCTCCTGACAACATGTCCAAAGTATATAAGAAACAGTCTCACCATCCTTGCTTCTAAAGAGCATCCTGGTTGTACTTCCTCCAAGACAGATTTGTTCGTTCTTTTGGCAGTCCATGGTATATTCAATATTCTTAGCCAACACCACAATTCAAAGTCCTCAACTCTTCTTCGGTCTTCCTTATTCATTGTCCAGCTTTCACATGCCTATGATGAGACTGAAAATACCATGGCCTGGGTCAGGCACACCTTAGTCTTCAGGGTGACATCTTTGCTCTTTTTTGAAGAGGTCCTTTGCAGCAGATTTACCCAATACAATGTGTCTTTTGATTTCTTGACTGCTACTTCCATGGCTGTTGATTGTGGATCCAAGTAAAATAAAATCCATGACAACTTCAGTCCTTTCCTCATTTATCCTGATGTTGCTTATTGGTCAAGTTGTGATGATTTTTGCTTTCTTTATGTTGAGGTGTAATCCATACTGAAGGCTGTGGTCTTTGATCTTCATTAGTAAGTGCTTCAAGTTCTCTTCACTTTCAGCAAGCAAGGTTGAGTCATCTGCATAATGCAGGTTGTTAATGAGTCTTCCTCCAATGCTGATGCCCTGTTCCTCTTCATATAGTCCAGCTTCTTGTATTATTTGCTCAGCATACACATTGAATAGGTATGGTGAAAGAATACAACCCTGACACACACCTTTCCTGACTTTAAACCAGTCAGTATCCCCTTGTTCTGTCCGAACAACTGGCTCTTGATCTGTGTAAAGATTCCTCATGAGCACAATTAAATGTTCTGGAATTCCCATTCTTCACAATGTCATCCATAATTTGTTACGATCCACACAGTTGAATGCCTTTGCATAGTCATCCTTCTGGTATTCTCTGCTTTCAGCCAGGATCCATCTGACATCAGCAATGATATCCCTGGTTCCACGTCCTCTTCTGAAACCGGCCAGAATTTCTGGCAGTTCTCTGTCGATACACTGCTGCAGCCGTTTTTGAATGATCTTCAGCAAAATTTTGCTTGTGTGTAATATTAATGATATTTTTCTATAATTTCCATATTTGGTTGAGTCATCTTTCTTGGGAATAGGCATAAATATGGATCTCTTCCAGTCAGCTGGCCAGGAAGCTGTCTTCCATATTTCTTGTCATAGACAAGTGAGCACCTCCAGCGCTGCATCTGTTTATTGAAACATCTCAATTGATATTCCATCAATTCCTGGAGACTTGTTTTTTGTCAATGCCTTCAGAGCAGCTTGGACTTCTTCCTTCAGTACCATCAGTTCCTGGTCATATGCCACCTCTTGAAATGGTTGAACATCGACTAATTCTTTTTGGTATAATGACTCTATGTATTCCTTCCATCTTCTTTTGATGCTTCCTGAGTCTTTTAATATTTTTCCCATAGAATCCTTCACTGTTGTAACTTGAGGCTTGAATTTGTTCTTCACTTCTTTCAGTTTGAGAAACACCGAGCGTGTTCTTCCCTTTTGGTTTTCTATCTCCAGCTCTTTGCACGTGTCATCATAATACTTTACCAAGGACCAAGGACTAGGTGATCTTCAATGTCCCTTCTATGATTCTGCAGTCTATGACTCCATGGTCTGTGTTAGAATATAGTGCACTTTTTTAATATTATTTATCAATATTATTATAGATGCTTGCTTGACAGCACAATATTCAGCCTAGGCAAAGTCAACCTGGACATGAGAAGCACAATTAAAATTTTAGGATTTTGGAAAACTTTTGTATTGCAAATGGGAATACACAGACTGGGTAGTTCATTGTTGAGAGAAATATGGGAAATGAAGGCTTAAAATGGGTCACGTCTATAACAGAATGACTTTCACTTCCAATGTCACTTTTTTTCTTTACCGTTGCAGAGTCTTTACACCAACTTGTGTTCTTTCAGTCTAATATATATAGAAAGTATACAATAATATATGCATCAGTCATTGTTCATAATTTATGAATTTTGGCTTATGTACAATTTTAATTTTACAATAATTTTTGGAATCAGCAAATTGTTTAAGTCGAGGAGTTCTTATATAATAATCAAGGCATCAAGGTTAGGGCCATTAAATAATTCACGGTGATCAAGGTACAGGGTGGTTGGTGGGGAAGGAGGGTTTTTATAAGAAATATGTAGTGTGGTGGTTAAAAGCTACATTGCCTGTGTTTGAATCGCTGCTGTGTCACTTACTACCTGTGTGACATCCAGTTAGTAACTGCCCTCCCAATTTCCTCATCTGTAAACTGGGATGACAATAGTACCTACCTCATGGGTTATTGTGTGGATTAAATGAGTTAGTCTATGCAAAGCACTTCTAATATTATCTGGCACAGGGCCATTATTATTGGCTCGGTGCTTCCTTTTTTCAAAACACTTAAAAATTCCATTGGACAAGTTTCTGGAAAGTATTCTCTGAGTTCCTTTCGTAAGATTTGCTGAATTTTGGATGGATAGAGAAGCAGTTTACTTGAAAGAAATGAGCTTTTCTGCCTTAAAAAGAAAAAAAAATTCAACAGGATGGTGTTGAATAAAAGTGATAAAGATGGGGTAAAAAGTCTATCTTACCTACTTAAAAATATTGCCTGCGTGAGCCTCAGTTTTTCACCTGTTTGATGGACACAGCATATAACTTAAAATGGGTGCTTCTTTCTTCCTATAGCAAGAGAACATAGTTCTTGCTGTTGTTATTAGCTGCTGTCAAGTCGACCCCCAACTCATGGTCATCCCATGCACAATGGAATGAAACACTACTTGGTCCTGTGCCGTACCCATGATTGGTTGTGGGTCAGACTACTGTGATCCATAGAGTTTTCATTTCCCTATTTTTGGAAGTAGATTGCCAGGTCTTTCTTCCTAGTCTGTCTTAGTCTGGAAAAATAAGATACACAAATGCCCATGATGTCTGGCCACAGGTCAGCCTTCTTTTTGTCCAGTCACATCTCTCTCCTGTGACAAGTGCAGAAAAAGCTTGATTATTTCTTAATCGATCTCTACTTACACCTGACTTTCCAGCCTGCAGATTCATAGAGTTGCCCTTTGTCATGGATTGATTCATGTCCCCCCAAAAATGAGAGTATCAATTTGGCTGGCCATGATTCCTGGCGTTGTGTGATTTTTCTGTATGTTGTAAATCCTGCCTCTATGATGTTAATGAGGGAGGATGGGCGGCAGTTGTGTTAGTGAGGCAGGACTCAGTCTACAAGATTGGATTGTGTTTTGAGGCAATCTCTTGAGATATAAAAGAAAGAAGGAACAGAGAGACAGGGGGACCTCATACCACCAAGAAAGCAGCAGCAGGAGCAGAGCACATCTTTTGGGCTCAGGGTCCCTGTGCCTGAGAAGCTCCTTGACCAGGGGAAGATTGAGGACAAGGACCTTCCTCTAGAGCCAACAGAGGGAGAAAGTCTTCCCCTGAAGCTGACGCCGTGAATTTGGACTTTCAGCCTACTTTACTAGGAAGAAATAAATTTCACTTTGTTAAAGCTATCCATTTGTGGTATTTCTGTTACAGCCACACTAGATAACCAAGATACCTTTACTCTAGGGATTAGGACCAAAATTACTTTTGGCATGCATGTTCCTAGTTTTTCTCCTACCCGAACCAGTGAAATAAGGATTCTGTTTTGGTAAGGTCCCCTTCCCTCTATCCTCTGAGTAGAGTTCAATCCTCCTAGACCAGTTCTTTGGGGGCTTTTCTAATGTAGAATTAGGAGGAAAATAAGAGCAAACAGGAATCAGAGGTCTTTGAGCTTGGGCTGCGGAAGAGGTTTTTGCTGAGGAATTTGGAAGGATGCTCTGAGTTTAAGAGAAGAGAATGATTCTTGTCATGGTGATTCATCAATGCAAGTCACATGCTGGAGTTATTTTAAAAGTATTTTGCTCATGGCTGAATTGTGTTCCTTTAGTCATGTCAAAACATAATTTTCAATGATTATAAGAGCACAATTCTGATATAAATCATAGTGAGCATGTGTCATTTTAATTACCTCATTACTGAGAGAATCAGCAGGACGACAAAGCTGATTCACAGAACATGAAAAACTAATGTGTATACAGTCAATAAGGGAAAAACAAAAATGAACACTACAATGAAAAGAGACCACTGCAATAAGAATCCTAAGTTAGATACAAAATTGACTGATTCCCCACAGGGCAATAAAACCATAACTTTTGGGGTTATCTTCTCTACTAAACAAAAATCATTGGCAACTTCTCAGTTTTTTTTTTTTTTTTTTTAATACCAATTAGTTTATGTTTTTATAGAGTTGTAAAATGTCTGGGCCCTTATAAATGGGAAACAGTATGTCAAACAAGGTTACATTCCCCAGACTGGAGAGTCAGGAGAACCTTGGGTGGGCTTACTAGACAACTCTCTGGCATGACAACAAAGGCTTCATATCATCTTTTTGTCTTCCTTCTAAGTTTTAGATAATTTTTCTTAATAATCCCTTGTGTGGTTGTAAATATTCTCCTAAGATCACTTTTGATCTCAAAAAAAGACTGGTCTCATTGAGTTTGTGTTCTTGGCCTCATTCAATTATAGAGGTGCTGCATATATAATATACACCACTCTCCTCATTGCATGGCCAGAAAATCTACAGCCAGGGGAAGATGAGCACCTACAAACGCCAGAGAATTAGCTTTGATCTGGATGGTTTGTGCTCTACACGATGGGCAAGATGAGTAAATCCCACCTTCATTGCTAACTTCATGGTAATGATCAGCCTGAATCCAATTCCCAAAGTGTGGAAATGGACCTAATCCTCACCTTTCCACTTCTCCATTCTCTTCATTGGCCACTGAAGCAACACTAGCCACCCAGTGCTCTCAAGTCAGAGGGACACGCTCTTTCAGACCAGCTGTCCATGCAGCAATTCTAAGGCCATAGTCGCCCAGAGCTAGCTCAGGGCTCACACATTAGAAGGACCCCTCCTTTTAGACTACCAAGTAGACAGATGCAGCCCCTGCTGGCTCTCATTGTGCCCGTGGGTTTGTTAATTCATTGGAACAGCTCACAGAATCTCATGGACAGTACACCATACTTATGGATACAGATTTATTATAACAAAAAGGTATACAAATAAAGAGACATATAGGGTGAGGTCTGGGAGGGGTCACAGTGTAGAGATTCCATGTCCCGAAGAGGGATGTGCTACCCTGTCCTGTACATGGTCAGTGACCAGGAAGCTCATCTGAACCTTCGGGATCAAGGCTTTTATTGGCCTCACCATGACAGTTTACATCATGCCTCCTAAGGCTTAGTCAGCATCAGGCCTGCAGGTGGTCCCTCTTGGTCTGGTAAATCCACAATCATTAGCCTCAGGTGTGGTCTGGCTCTCAGGAACCCAAAACAGAGGTCAAATTGCAAGTTATTCCACACCTGGAAGTTTGTAAAGCATCTAGGATTGTATCTCCATAACCTTTATTTTAACAAAGATCCCCTCCCCCTACCAGAGATTTTTGTTTCTTTTATATCAGTCTTAGGTATTTATTTATTCTAAGGCTAGAGAGACAAGATTAAGAAATTCATCTTCACCCAGGTTTCACCAGCAATGCCTACAACTAGTCATGAATTTTTCTCTTCTTGAGGGCCCATCAAATTGCTAAAGTTTTCAGACTGCCAGGAGGCGATCTTCCTTACTGCCTGCAAGTCTGGAGACCTGAAAGCCATAGAATAAACACATACCAGTTTCTAAGGATGGTTTTGTAGGTATACTTCTACATGTGAAATTCAACTCTTGTTCCTTCAGAGTGGGCTTGTCATACCTGATAAAATGAGACTTAATATCGATTATGACATTCCAGGTATACGCTAGGTTTAGTAATCCATTTGTTCAGTTATGTTGTTATTGTTAGATACTTTCAAGCCTGTATAGCAGAACAAAATGTTGCCAGATTCTGTACCATCCTCAAAATTGTTGCTATGTTTGAGCCCATCGTTGTAGTCATTGTGTCAATCCAACTCGTTGAGGGTCTTCCACTTTTTTTGCTAACCCTCCACTTTTCCAAGCATATGATCGTCTCCAGGGATTGGTTCCTCCTGATACCATGTCCAAAGTAAGCAAGACAAAGTCTAGCCATTCTCGCTTCCAAAGAACATTCTTGGCAGTATGTCTTCCAAGACAGATTTATTCATTCTTCTGGCAGTCCATAGTATACTCAATATTCTTTGCCGACACCGTAATTAAAACTTACTGATTCTTCTTTGGTCTTCCTTATTCATTGTCCAGATTTCACATGCATATGAGGTGACTGAAAATACCATGGATTGGATGAGGTACACTTTAGTCCTCAAAATGACATCTTTGCTTTTTAACACTTTAAAGAGGTCTTTTGAAGCAGATTTGCCCAATAAAATACGTAATTTAATTTATTGATGGTTGCTTCCATCGACATTAATTGCTCAAGTAAAATGAAATCCTTGACTCAGTCTTTTCACTGTTTATCATAATGTTGCTTATTGGTGCAGCTGCGAGGATTTTTGCTTTTTTCTGTTGAAGGGTAATCCCTGCTGAAAGCTGTAGTCTTTGATCTTCATCAGTGTTTCCTCTTGTCTTTCAGCAAGTATGGTTAGTTTAGTCCAGTTGTGCTGACTTCGCCTGTATTGTGTGTTGTCCTTCCCTTCATCTAAGATAATTCTTGTCTACTATCGACGGTGGTGGGTTAATGGGTTTTATCTAGTTAGTGAATACCCCTCTCCCTCCCTCCCCAGCCTTGTAACCATCAAAGAATGTTTTCTTCTGTGTTTAAACCTTTTCTTGAGTTCTTGTAATAGTGGTCTCATACAACATTTGTCCTTTTGCAACTGACTAATTTCATCCAGCATAATGACTCCCAGATTCATCCATGTTATGTTTCACGGATTCACCTTTGTTCTTTATCACTGCATAGTATTGCATTGTGTGAATATACCATTATTTGTTTATCTGTTCATCCGTTGATGGGCAGCTAGGTTGTTTCCATCTTTTTGCTAATGTGAACAGTGCTGCAATGAACATGGGTGTGCAAATATCTATTCGTGGTTTTATAGGATATATTCCAAAGAGTGGGATTGCTGGATCATATGGTACTTCTAGTTCTAGCTTTTTAAGGAAGTACCAAATCGATTTCCAAAGTGTTTGTGCCATTTTACATTCCTACCAGCAGTATATAAGTGTTCCAGTCTCTCCACAACCTCCAACATTTATTATTTTGTGTTTTTTGGATTAATGCCAGCCTTGTTGGGGTGAGATGGTATTTCACTGTAGTTTTGATCTGCATTTCTCTAATGGCTAATGATCGTGAGCATTTCCTCATGTATCTGTTAGCCACCTGAATGTCTTCTTTGGTGAAGTACCTGTTCATACCCTTTGCCTATTTTTTAATTGGATTATTTGTCTTTTTGTCATTGAGGTATTGCAGTATCTTGTAGATTTTAGTGATTAGATGCTAATCAGATTTGTTGTAACCAAAAATTTTTTCCTGGTCTGTAGGTTGTCTTTTTACTGTTTTGGTGAAGTCTTTGGGTGAGACAGGTGTTTGATTTTTAGGAGCTCCAAGTTATCTAGTTTCTCTTCTGGTGTTTGTGCATTGTCAGTAATGTTTTTTATTCTGTTTATGCTATGTGTTAGGGCTCCTAGTGTTATCTCTATTTTTTCTTCCATGATCTTTATCGTTTCAGATTTTATATTTAGGTCTTTCATCCATTTTGAGTTAGTTTCCTTTTTGGAAGTGAATTGCCAGGTCCTTCTTCCTAGTCTCTCTTAGTTGGAAGCTCTGCTGAAAGCTGTCCACCATGGATCACCCTGCTTGTATTTGAAATAAGGGTGGCATAGCTTCCAGCATCATAGCAACATGCAAGCCACCTTAGAATGACAAATGATAGACAGGTGGTGGTGTTCCATTATACCCGGGTTTAAAAAAAAAAAAAAAAGAGGACAGATTCTTATTAAATATATGCAAATAACTATACTGTCACGCAAAGTAAGGAGACTCAGTAAAAATATTTGTTCCTGAATTCTGAGCTGTGAGAATAAGTTATCATTTCATAAAGAAATCATTTCAGTTTGCAATAGCCTGACCTACCAAATTGAGAGCTAAAATACCTCAACAAGAAAGATAAAAGGAATTCTTTATATACTTATCAGAAAATATCTTTTAGAAAACATTACCGTTGATATATTTTAAAAATTAAGCATAATTAGATTGTTTTCCTCATTTTCCTCAGTCTTGTGAAATTCTTGTCTTGCTGGATCTTGGGTCAGCAGTTTGCCTTTGTGAGAGTTTCTGCTTCTCGATTGAGAAGAGCCCACCTGATCCCCCAGTATAGTCTAAGTGCTGTCCAAACAATGTCAGTGCATGCGGGGGAGCTATATCTGTTGCTCCCAGTGTTCATAATTAAGAACATCTGGTACAGTTCTTCCACTGAGGCTCTGAGACTGTCCTTGTTAGTTAAAGTCTCCATTTCCGGCCTGAGGCTTATAGCAGAGGCTTTGGGCAAGCATGAGTGGAAATCAGAAACTACCTGGGGATGATAAGCCTAAGTGGATGGTGAGCAGCAATACCAGAATGCAGGAGACTAAATCCTTCTATTGGTACATGATAATAATTTCATAAGAATTTTATCATTATTTTATTGTTTCTCTTGAGGGTAGGAACATATGATGGACAATGAAGGCATTCAAAAATCTCTGCGGCCTTCCAATGCATCTTGTAAAGTATGTAATCTCTGAAACATATTTATACTAATAACATTATACCTATTTAAAGTGAACATAGGAAAGCTAGCCTCTTTAAATATATATATGTATTTATTTTATTTGACTGCTGTTTCCATAATCAGGGCAGCTCTCATTGGCCAAATTAAGAAACATGGAGCATGTCCAACAAGTCTGATCCTTTCTAGGATCTCTCCTGCACGTGAGGGTCACGTCATTGGTTTCAAGATGAAGGAGCAGATTGTTGGCATTTTGGCCGTATGGTCAGTGCCAGACATGATGTGAGGCTTAAGAGTACCTTGACAATGATCTTTTCCTGAATTCAGAGTCTTATCTTGAAAAGATAGCATCAAATAGAATTATCAAAGAAATCAGACACTTTATTCAATTAGAAACATAAGCACCAGACAACAAAGAATGGCTTTGCTTAGCTTACCTATCAGAATGTTAATCCAGTATTTAAAATTAGATATGTCAAAAGAAGCATAACTATGAGGAACTTTAGCTCTTTCAGAGCTCTTCATTCTTTGTTCATTTGCTTGGTTTTTGATAAAAATCAAGGATATGACAAAGTCAAGTCAAAGCACAAAAATTATTCTAGTGAGAAGCAAAATCTTTGTTATCTGGACAAGTAGCACAGAAGATAATGAATAGCTTTTACTACCTCTTATTAAGAGCAGACTGAGTACTCCAAGACCAATGTATCATTTTAATGGAAAGAAAACCACATTCTTGTTTTATATTAATGTAATATCTGGCAGTAAAGAATTTGTATTTTTTTTGTTCTTTTAATGAAAATGGAGCCAACTTTGTTAAAATATTAACATATTTAGCTTCTTCTTTTCAGGCTCTTAATTTGCAGGTTTAATAAACCAAGACAAATAAAAATTCCTTTTCTTCAAACCCTGTATATCCTTCTGTTCCCATGCAGGTTTTGGCTTTAACCATCTTCTTTCTTGTTCTAGCACAACCAGAAATTTTACTTTAAGGTGGGGTTATTTTTTGTGTTCATTGATGAACAAAAACACATCCAATTTTCTTGCATACCTAAATGTACTTATTTGCTACTACCGTTCTTAGTATGTTTTCAACCACTCATATTATTTACAGCTTTTAACCAAAGCAACTAATTTATATTTCACAGTAAAAACTGGGAAGTAGTATTTGGGAACTATCTGTCATAAAGAAGCACAATAGCAAACTAGCAACATTCATGAACCCCTATAATACAGCCTACTACAGCCACACACATGGTTCCCATGTACTTACACAGCAAGCTTGCCACATCAGTTCCACAGCTGAATACAAACATGGAGACATAGACACCAAAACCCCAAATCAAAACAAGCTTCTGCCTGGAAAAGAAATAAATAACCTAATTTTTTTTTAAATGAGGGTGTCATGGATTGAATTGTGTTCCCCAAAAATATGTATCAACTTGGCTGGGTCATGATTCCTAGCATTGTATGATTGTCTACCATTTTGTCATCTGATATGATTTTCCTATGTGTTGCAAATCCTATCACTATGATGTTAATGAGATGAATTAGCAGCAGTTATATTGATGAGATCTACAAGATTAGACAATGTCTTAAGCCAATCTTTTTTGAGATATAAAAGAGAAAAACGAGCCGATGGACATGGGGACCTAAACCACCAAGAAAGCAGTGCTGGGAGCAAAATGTGCCCTTTGGACCTGAGGTTTCTGTGCGAAGAAGCTCCTAGCCCAGGGGAAGATTGATGACAAGGACCTTCCTCCAGAGCCAACAGAAAAAGAAAGCCTTCCCCTGGAGCTGATGCCCTGAATTTGGACTTGTAGCCTATTAGACTGTGAGAGAAAAAATCCTCTTTGTTAAAGCCATCCACTTGTGGTATTTCTGTTATAGCAGCACTAGATAACCAAGATAGAAGGCTTTCTCCGTTGTTCACACATGACATACAGATAGGTGTGGGCCATTTCCTTATCTCTCATTTTGGCTCCCAGTCCATGGAATTCTTTAAAAGAAATACAGACTCCTGAAAGACTCTAACTTTTGAATTGTTCAGACTTTTACATACACAAACAAGTGGTATCACAACCACGGTCCTCACCCAGGTTCCAGTCACTACCTGGAGAACAGGTGTCCAACCATGCCGACCTGCATACCGACCAAGCTGTCACTCTGGAAAGCGTATCATTGTCATGACCTCCCTCAGACTAGGTAATTAAGTCTCTTGTTCTGAATGATGATAACCGGAATAACCAGGTCTTACCTTTTTTAGGTCTCATTGTCAGAAATAGTTTTGCTTCTGTTGACCCGTGGGTTTGTCTTTGTCTTGATTAACTGACCATGGTTCCTTTTCTCAGTGATGGTTAAACTGGAGTCAAGTCTGTGCAGCAGCCAAAGCAAGTGAATAGGCAGAATATGTTGTTGTTAGTTGCCATTGAGTTGATTCCGACTCATGATGACCCCGTGTGCACACAGTAGAACTGTGCCCCATAGAGTTTTCAAGGCTGTCAAGGTTTTCTGAAGTAGGTTACAAGGCCTGTCTTCTGAGGAGCCTCTAGGTGGGTTTAAACTGTCAACTTTCAGCTAATAGTCAAGCACTTAACCATTTGTGCCACCCTGGGACTCCTCAGATAGAATATGGTAGCCAACTTATTTATTAGCATATTTTTTAAGTCCATTTTATCTTCCTACCTAAACGAATAATTTCTTTCATAAGGGTCAGCACAAAGCTGGTTCCTATGAGGCGGAGGTTAGAGATGTCCCAAATGTCCAATGTCTCCAAGCTGCTGTACCAGTCCATCATTTCTAGCATCAACTACCCCCTCTCCCCTAAGTACTCTCCCCCCATCTTTGGGTTCCCTAATTTGCTGCAATGTCTCACAGAACTCCCAAACCATATAAAGGAAATGGCTCACGTGGTTGTGGAGGCTGGCAAGTCCCAAATTCATAGGTCAGGCATAGGCTTCTCACTGGCCCTCGGTCTCTGCCCAAAGGCACTCAACTTTCTCGTTCTGTGGTCGGGAAATCCCACTGTGCTATCTCCTGCAGATCTCTCCTACCAGTCTCTCCTTCCTTGGTGGTGGTGGGCTCTTCTATTTCCTACCTCTGGGGTGGCTCATTTCAAGCCCATTGGGATGACAAAACTGACCAATCCACTTGGTGGGCCATAATTACCCTATCACACAGTCCAGCCCAATTACCTGGGTGGGAGTTACAAGACCATGGCTAGAAAGGCCACACAAAAAGTGATCCATTACACGGCACTACCTCCTTTTTTCTTTCTTTCTCTAAGTTATCTGGCTATAACGTCTATATTTGGGAGTCCCATTAACTCCTTTTTTAAATAAGGCAGGCTATATATAAATCAAACTCCCGTAGTGGTTTCATTTGCAAATTTCTGTTTTTATGCTCTTGCAGTTTTGAGGATCAAAAGTGCTTTAGAACAAGCAGGAAAAGTTCTTGCTTGTTCTAGCTTTAAATCTGTAGTTTCAAAAAGCTTTTTGTCAGAACTTTTGAGAACAAGGACATTATTTTGTATGTTGTTGGTTTCTGTCTACTTAGCTCTGTTTTTACTTCCCTAGAACTTGATTTCCTCAGCAATGAGCTAGTAACACCCACTGCTTTTGCTGACTGGCCATATCCATCTACAATAAATCCTGATAAAACAATATGTGCTGAGGAGTGTAAGTATAGCTCCCTGATTGGCCCTTTTGATAATACTGATTGTCCTCTTATGTTACATTCCATGCTATCAACCACATTCTAAGAACTGATTGGGAAGCAGCTCCTGAGTTTCAGAAACATTAGATTATAGTTATAATTATATACCCAGTGTGGAATTTGGAATATTTGACTAATATTCACTTGAAATCAAGATGTGAATCCCTACCAAGTCCCAAATTCATTTTAAAATGAGGCCAAGCTACATGGATTCTAGTCAAATCTCCTTGTTCTGCCATGAACTCAGTTGCTCTCAGGTCCAGCCCATGACCTAGCCAGTGCTCCACAGACAACTTTGCTAATCCCAAGGCCAGATGTTGGGTCAAGTGAGCCAAAGTCCCAGTGTTCAGCAGGAGGACATTGTACTAGCTTTTCTCGTCTGGACCCACTTCTTTGTACAAGAGGGACTCAATAAGCTAAAGTGGGGTAAGATTTGAGTTCAGAGACTTAGTTCACCTCTCCATGATGAATATCACTTGAATAATCGCAGCTTCACACCTACTCCAGTGATCTTGGACTTGGCCTTGTCTCTGTTGTTAACGTTATCGTCATGCCTGTTGTTAGTTGCTCCAACTCATGGTGACCTCGTGTACAATAGAATGGAACATTGCCCTGTCCTGTGGCATTTTCACAATTGTTGTTATGCTGGAGCCCATTGTTGTGGCCACTGTGTATTTTGAGTGCCTTCCAGCCTAGGGGGCTCATCTTCCAGCACTTTTTCAGACAGTATTCTGTTGTGAGTCATAAGATTTTTAATGGCTAATTTCCAGAAGTAGGTAGCCAGGCCTTTCTCTTAGTCTAGAAGCTCTGCTGAAACCTGTCTACCATGACACTGCTGGTATTTGAATATCTGCGACCTGCAACATCATAGCAACACGCAAACCACCACAGTACGTACGGCAAGCTGACAGGTGGTGATCATCATGCCTAGTCAACTCTTATCCACCATCACCTCTAAACCATGTAGCAATAATATCTTTATCTTCTCACACTCAACTGAATCATAGGGGCTTGGTGCTGGAAACCTATCCCACCTCTTCAAAAGGCAAATCTATTACATAGATGGGGATTTTATGACTTTCTTCTCATAACCTGCTTTCTCGCCTATCTAGTTCTTTCCCATTTCTATCCTTTTATTACTTTCTATATTTGAAGCCTAACTCTGAAGAGCATTTGAAAACTTTTTAACTCTTGGGAGGAATATATGCATTTGGGGAATATGCTGAGATCCAGTGCCATCATCCAAAACCCTGATGCTGCCTTTGCTATTAATTCACATTGAATCTTTCAGATTTTTAGACAGTTTCATTTGTTGTATCAAATATTATAGTAATAACCCATTGCTGTCGAGTGGATTCAAAGTCATAGTGACCCTACAGGAGAGAGTAGAACTGCCCCACAGTGTTTCCAAGGCTGTAATCTTTACAGAAGCAGACTACCACATCTTTCTCCTGAGGAGTGGCTGGTGGGTTCGAACCGCTGACCTTTTGGTTAGCAACCAAATGCTTAATCACTGCACCACCGGCATTTATCATTTGTAGTGTACCGTTTTATTTGTTTTACACGTCAGCTTGTTTAATGCTTATAAGAATTCCATGAAATAAATTCTGAAATGTCCCCATTTTATAGATGAGGAAACTGAGGCACAGAGAAGACAAGTAAATTTCCCAAAGTCCTTAAGGAGTTACTAAGAAATAGTGCTAATTTGACTCAGAAACTCTGCTCATAAACATTCTATATTACTTCAGTTGGTAACTTACAGTATCCTCAGAAGATACAGTGATATTACTCTTTTAGGATTACAAACTCGAAGTTTTAAGGTATTTAAAGATTCATGATCAAACAAAACTGCTATTAAAATACTGGATCTCTGTTCTCCAGGTGTCCTCAGAGTCACTCCATTTCTTCAGATCCATTGCATTGTCTGTGTTTAATTTGACATTGTACCTCCGAGTTTGGAAAGATAACAAATTTGGCAATTCTAACTCTGTAAACACTTTCAGAGGGGAGACTAGAGTAGCCATGGGGAGGTAACGATCCTATGCATTAATTTTGCATTTTTGTTTCATGGAAAAGGGGTGCTTTTTGCATATTTGTTGACATAATTCCTTTCTTTTGGGAAGTGATGGTGGGGAGTGGGACTTGGAGTATGCAGTGTGTTTGGAAGGGCACCAAAGTCTGTCTGCACAGTGTGGACCCCAGGGCCTCAGAGTCCTGGTTGGGCCAGCTGCACCTCTGCCAGGGATTTAATTCAGAATTTCCTGAGCCACGTGTGGATCCAAAGTCTTTCAGATGGGTTTCAAAATAATAATTGAAAAGGAAGCAAAAACAGCAAGTCAGCCGTAAAAATTGTATGACTTCTAGAAACAGAGCCAGGTGACCAAAGGTTGTCAGCCCTGGAGGGAATCAGTACCAAAGTGCCTTGGAAAGTTGCATGTTACCTTGGAAGAGTTCCAGCTACGGGAAAGTTGGGGTGGGACTGGAAGGGTGAGAAGGGTCAAGGTTTTGGGAATAAATTGAGTAGGGCCATCACTGGTTTTTATGTGAATGTAAGTTTTCATTTCTTTGGGATAAATGCCCATGAGTACAAAGGCTGGGCCATGTGGTAATTGCATGTATAGTTTATAAGAAACTGCCAAACTGATTTCCACAGGGGCTGTATCATTTTACATTCTCACCAGCAGTGTGTGAGTGATCCAGTTTCTCCTCATACTCACCAGCATTTGATGTTGTCACTATTTTTTATTTTAGCTATTCTTACAGGCATGTAATGGTATCTCATTGTGGTTTTAATTTTGCATTTCCCCGATAGCTAATGATGTTGAATATATTTACAGGTGCTTATTTTTTTATTTGCTACCTTATGTCCTTTTCAGTGAAATATTTGTTCATATCTTTTATTCATTTCTTAAATGAATTTTTTTTGTCATTGTTGAGTTTTGAGTGTTGTATATATATTCTAGATACTAATCCTTACTGTTGAGTTTTGAGAGTTGTATATACTATATATACTATATTCTATATACTAGTCCTTAGTTGGATATGTGGTTTGCAAATATTTTCTCCCAGCTTGTAGCTTGTCTTTTCATCCTCTTCACATGAGCTTTAAAAAACAACTTTATTGATATATTGTTCACATACCATACAATTTACCTATTTAAAGTGTACAATTCGGTTATTTTTAATATATTCACAATATTGTGCAACCATCACTGCAATCAAATTTTGAACATTTTCATCACCTCAAAACAAACAAACAAACAAAAAACCCATACTTCACATGGACTTCTGCAGAGCAAAAGTTTTTATTTTTGGAGAGGTCCAATTTATCCATTTTTCCTTTTATCGATCAACTAAGTCTGAGAACTCTTTGCCTAATTCTAGATCCTGTGTATTTCTTCTATTTTTTCCCCAGTATTTTACAGTTTTATACTGTATAGTTAAGTTTAAATCTATTTTAAGTTAATTTTGTATAAGAAGTCAGGTTTGGGTCAAGGGTGAATCCCTCCCTCCACCATGGATGTCCAGTTGCTCCAAAATCTTCCGTTGAGAAGACTGTCCTCCCGTTGGATCTCTTTTGCACCTTTGTGAAGAGTCTGGCATCTATTTCTTGGTTCTCTGCTCTGTTCCATTGATCTATGTATCTATTTCTCCTAATTTAAACTTTTTAAAATGCAGTTGACTTTTCTGGAAAATGGAATTAGTAACACCTGTTCTCCTACCTCTGGGTCATTAGGAAAAGCAAATATGATCGTGTATAGGGATGTGCTCTGAGCCACGAAGCAGTATGTGAATGTAATGTGTTAATATTAGGAAGAACTAGAAGATTTCACTCATTTCCCCTTGAAATTCGTGCAGCTTGTCTGGTTGGCATTTATTCAGTTCTCATATTCATTTACTGGAAACCATGAGGAGCTACCACTCAGTTATGGACACGCAAAGGATTCACTTAGGGAGACTCTGCAGCAAAATTAGAATCCCTGCACACCTTCCCTTTGCTGGGCTCTCTGGATCCCTCTTACCATCGCAGCCTGTGTAGGTTCAGAAATATAAGAAGCAAAGAAAAAAGTCATTGTAAAGGAGAAGCTGATATCCCTAGGTCACCTGGCAGATGAAGACAGTACAGGATTAGGCAGTTTGGAAGTCTCCAGGCCATTCTGCCTTCTCCGCATCTCCACATCGCTGTTCATCCGTTTTACCTCCTCTGCCTCAATTCTACCCACCCCGAAAGACCTTCCTGCCACCCATCATCTACCTCTCTAAGCAGTGAATCCTTCAGTGTCAGTAAAATGTATTTTTATTCATCTCCGTAATCTCGCAGCCTGGCATGTTGTCTGGAGAATAGCAGATACTCAGTGAATCTGGTTTTCCTTGATCTCTTTTCCCTCTGAACTCTTACCGTAACTCTTAGTGACACTGAATCATCTATTGTTTGTGTGATTCTGTGTTGCTTACTTACAGCTTTTTTTCTGCCTTCACCAATAACTGAAAGAACACCCTGAGAGCAAGAACTGTATCTTATGCTTTATCTTTCCCCAGAGAGCCTAGCATAGCACTGGCAAGTTCTTCATACATAGAAAATGTCTCATGTTTAATTAAACATCACAGTTTCAGCATCTCGAGAGCCCCAGGTGATGCAGGCAGCTAAGCACTGGACTCCTAGCTGAAAGCCTGGTGGTGCCTTGGTAGATAGGCCCTGGCCATTTGCTTCTGGAAGGGCACGGCCTTGAAAACCCTATGGAGCAGTTCTATACTGCACACTTGGGGGCTCATGGCGTCGCCATGAGTCAGAATCGACTTGAAGGCAAATAGCAACATCAACTAGTATATTGAATTCACTACCCTGTTTTTCAGAAAAGAAAATTCCAGAACCTCTATCTTTGAAGCTGGGAGGACCTAAGCTACATCTTGGTTTTAAATAGACCCTTCGAGTTTCATGGAGGTGCTCTCTAGTTCTAGTATTCTGGGATTTTGAGAATGATTTTGTGCAGTCTTTGTAATTTTCTTCGTGATTCTGTAGACTTTGGCCTCTGTTAGGTTTTGGCTTCCAAATCCTAATATTTGAATTGCTTTCTTACTGAAACCTATTTAGTGACCTTGATAATTCTCTAGTCCTTCTCTAGATCCAGCTTATTGGTATACTTCCCGGAAGTGGGATGCCCTGAACTTCGTGCCGCTTTTTCAGCTACATCTACCCTGGTTCTATGCGTGTTTACTCTGTGGGGAGCCCGTTGCTGTTGAGTCAGTTCTATTCACGACAGCTCCTTGTGAGCCAGAGTAGAACTGTGCTCCATAGGGTCTCTGTGGATGATTTTCGAGAATTAGATCGCCAGGCCTTTCTTCCAAGAACTTCTAACTTTCTGGCTAACAGCTGAGCACGTTAACTGTTTGCACTACCCAAAGACTCCTGCCAGTTGCCATTGGGTCGATTTCGATTCGTGATGGCCCAATGTGTGTCAGAGTAAGACCTATGCTCCACAGAGCTTTCATTGGTTGAAATTTTGAGGAGAGATTTCCAGGCCTTTCTTCTGAGGCACCTCTGGGTAGACTTGAACCTCCAGGGTTTTGGTTAGCAGTCAAATGTGTTAACCTTTTGCGCCACCCAGTGTGGCATATATGCACCACCCACTGTGGTATATACTTTAGGGTATCAACCTTATGCATCTTATACTGACTGGATGAGCTGTGTGACTTTTAGGGACTTTATTTAATGAGCCATCTTGAGCGTCAGTTTCCAAATTTGTAAAATAGAGTGATATGTGCTTTAAATGTTCATGAGGATAAATAACTGTACATTCAAAAGCCTGATACACTCCTTTGCACATTGTAGGCACTGAATGATTTAGAGGAGGAGAAGGAGAAAATTCCTAGCCTAGATTATGATACCTTTTTCATAGTAAAGTACACACTTTAATGAAGTAGACAATTATTTCAAAGAACTATTTTTTTTTTAAGGCAAAAAGAGTTTTATTCAGCATATATTCAAAAAGACAAAAGTGGGAAGCAGACAAGCATGCTACCACAGCCATGTCTGCAGAGTCCAAGGAAGGTTACACAGTCATCAGTATATATTCACATTACAAATGGGCAAAATTATTGAAAGCTTCACCTTTTCACAGATTGGCTAGAAACTGTCATCCTACATTTTGAATTGTCTTTTTTTTTTTTTTTTTAATAATTTTTATTGTGCTTTAAGAGAAAGTTTACAAATCAAGTCAGTCTCTCACACAAAAACCCATATACAACTTGTTACACACTCCCAATTACTCTCCCCCTAATGAGACAGCCTGCTCTCTCCCTCCACTCTCTCTTTTTGTGTCCTTTTCGCCAGCTTCTAACCCTCTCCACCCTCTCATCTCCCCTCTAGGCAGGAGATGCCAACATAATCTCAAGTGTCCACCTGATCCAAGAAGCTCACTCCTCACCAGCATCCCTCTCCAACCCATGTCTGAAGAGTTGGCTTCGGGAATGGTTCCTGTCCTGGGCCAACAGAAGGTCTGGGGACCCTGACCACTGCGGTCCTTCTAGTCTCAGTCAGACCATTAAGTCTGGTCTTATGAAAATTTGGGGTCTGCATCCCACTGCTCTCCTGCTCCCTCAGTGGTTCTCTGTTGTGTTCCCTGTCAGGGCAGTCATTGGTTGTAGCCAGGCGCCATCTAGTTCTTCTGGTCTCAGGATGATGTAGTCGCTGGTTCATGTGTCCCTTTCTGTATCTTGGGCTCGTAATTACCTTGTGTCCTTGGTGTCCTTCATTCTCCTTTGATCCAGGTGGGTTGAGACCAATTGATGCATCTTAGATGGCTGCTTGCTGGTGTTTAAGACCCCAGACGCCACTCTTGAAAGTGGGATGCAGAATGTTTTCTTAATAGATTTTATTATGCCAATTGACTTAGATGTCCCCTGAAACCATGGTCCCCAGAACCCTGCCCCTGCTACGCTGGCCTTTGAAGCATTCAGTTTATTCAGGAAGCTTCTTTGCTTTTGGTTTAGTCCAATTGTGCTGACTTCCCCTGTATTATGTGCTGTCTTTCCCTTCACCTAAAGTAGTTCTTATCTACTATCTAAATGGTGAATGCTTCTCTCCCACCATCCCTCCCACCCCCCTCTCCTAACCTTGTTTAATAAGCAAAGCAGTGTCAAACATCAAACACCCACCTCTCCACCGCGCCGCTGAAATGGTTGGAGTTTGCCAACAAGGGCCTATTCTCCCGAAATAGGCCCACACAGGTCCATGCAAAAGGGAAAGCTGCTCCAGGTCCATGGACGGTTTATGCCTGGACAGGAGCCACTTCTGTCCTGAGCTCCCCCAGTTAATGGAGCTAGCAAATTATCATTTCCCCCCAGTTGCAAATTTTTTCCTCCCCCACGGCTGGGAGGATGGCTCCAGGTGCTCACCAGGGTCTATCTCAGGCCTGGGGATTCAGTCGCTGAAGCCAGCTTGGGGGTGAAGGGAGGGGGGCGAGGTAAAATATACGCAGGTACTTAGCTTTTGCCGAGAGTGCCCTTCTCCTCAGGTTCTGGAGGGGTGGGTGGGCCGTGTGGCTGGCTGCTCCTCCCTGAGGAAACTGTGGCCAAACGCTAGGACCAGCCCACCACCGCGGCCGTAGCTGCTCCAGGAATGGTGCCTGAGGGCTCCCCGCGATTCAGGTCTGGCAACTCCTGTCCGCTTCTGAACGGTCTCTTCCTTCCCCTGCCCCTCAGTTTGTTGTCTAAGCTTGCTTTTGATGCTCAGGGCTCCCAGCTTGTCACAAATATACTTGTTTCACTTGTTTTTTTGGGTCTTTGTTGTAAAGAGGGCTCGAAGGAAGCGTCTGTCTATTCCGCCATCTTGGCTCCGCCTCTCTCAAAGAACTACTTTTTGAACCTCTGTGGAAGTTTCACATTTCACTTATCTTGGTTGTATTCATTTAGAACGATCTCTTTAAAATGGTGAATATAAGAACATTGCATTCATACGTTACTAAACATAAATTACACTTATAGATTTGCATCTTTACAAACATTAGTGGAACCTACATGAGAGAGATATAGATGTATCCCACTATCTTCTGTTTAATTTCTAGACAGTTCCGGTATTTTCCAGAAGCAAGAGCTCCAGAGGGAGAAGTGGGAGAGGAACCACTTGCCAAGCAGAACCATCTCTCGGCGTTCCATCAGCAAAGAGAGATGGGTGGAGACTCTAGTGGTGGCCGACACGAAGATGATTGAGTATCATGGGAGTGAGAATGTGGAATCCTATATCCTCACCATCATGAATATGGTATGCCGGACTGCATGGGGTGAGCAGTGGGAAATAGATGTCATTAGAGATGGCACCCGCCTCAAAAAAAAAATCTTTTGTGCCCTTTTAGCTTCTTTTTATTTATACATGAATTTGTTCCTTGCCTGAGAAATTCAAGACAAATTAGTCTTTCCCTTATCAAAATGTGTATGCTAGGATAATTTTTAATTTACATTTACATATTTCTACTAAGTATTTAAGGAGCCCTGGGGACCCAGTGGTTAAGTGCTTGGCTGCTAACAGGAAGGTTGGTGGTTCAAATTCACCCAGTGGCTCCTCAGGAGAAAAGACCTGGTGATCTGCTTCTGTAAAGATTACAGCCTAGGAAACCTGATGGGGGCAGTTCTACTCTGTCATATAGGGTTGCTATGAGCCAGAATTGACTCAATGGCACACAACAGCAACACTAGGTATTTACTAAGTGACTCCATCCTTCTAGTATGACTTTGTCTCACCTGTCTTAGGTTATGCACAAATAGATAAATTGAGGCAAAGAATTAGAACATGATTCGCCAAGGTGGTTAAAGGTAGAGTTCGAATAAACTTAATGAACCCTGGTTTCAAGCTTCCTCATAGCGTTATTGGTGTTCTCTACCTTCCCAAGGAGGGTGGTAGTCTAATCAAGATGGGGGGAAATATGTGCCTGAGATTCCCTGAATTCTTGATTAGCAGTTCTGGCCATTCAACAAATGATCCCCAAAGAAGATGCAAGGTAAAACAACAATTTTACCTTATCGGTGATCCTCTTTAAAATATTATCTGCATTCTTTTTCTAATGTATTAAGCTAGGGAAACCACAAAAATTCTTCTCCTTCCTCTATAAAGATACTGATGTCTTGGGTGCCAACCCTAGAGACTTTGATTCAATTGGTCAGACTCTGGCCTGGTCATCTGGAGTTTTAAAAGCCCTCAGGAAATTCTGATGGGTAGCCAAGGTTGAAAAGAACCTACTAAGCATTGCCTAGACAGAGAAGACTTGCAATGTTCCCAAACATAGCTGGACATCAGGGTAAAGCAAAGAGTGTTAGCTTTACATTAGGTCCCATCTCAGGCCTAATCAGACCCTTGGGACTGAACCCCAAGAATCTACGTACTTTAAAAAGCTTCTCAGATGATTCTGATGTAACTTGGCTTTGGTTACCCAGAGGACCGAATTCCTTCCCTTTTCTGGGATTTGCCCTGTTTATGACCCCAAGGGAAGAGTAACAGCATGGAAAGGCAGAGTGCCTCCTTCCAAGCAGGATACAAAAAAAAAAAAAAAATTGCCATCAAATTGATTCCAACTCATAGTGACCTCATAGGACAGAGTAGAACTGCTTCACAGGGTTTCCAAGGCTGTAATCTTTATGGAAACAGACTGCCACATCTTTTTCCAGCTGAGCAGCTGGTGAGTTTGAACCACTGACTTTTCAGTTAGTAGCCAAGCGCTTAACCACTGAGCCACCAGGGCTCCTCTCAAGCAAGATAGGCTTCTCTTACTCTCAAAGGGGAGAATGGAGACTCCAAAGAAGGTTCATCTCCAAAAAGAAAAATCCGGAAGATATGCTGTGCAGTTGATCCTTTAATAACCAAAAAAATTGAAACCCATTGCCGTTAAGTAGATTCTAACTCACAGCAACCCTATAGAACAGAGTAGAACTGCCCCATAAGGTTTCCAAGGAGCAGGTGGTGAATTTGAACTGCCGACCTTTTGGTTAGCAGCTGAATGCTTAGCCACTGCTCCATCAGGGCTTCTGAAAACAGTAGCATCAATAGGGGTTGCAGACTGAACCCCCTGACGCTGTCAGAGGGAGTGACACCAAAATGACCTTAAGGTCTGCAGTGGCAGCAGCAGGAGAGAGGCCGTCAAGGCAGTGGCATCACCAGGGTTGTTGTCACCAGTGCAGTAACTTGTCGTCTCCCCCTCCCTGTCACCCACCAGTCAGGGTACAGGCAGCCAGGCCATGGTACCTACCATTGGGCAAAGAGGACAGTCTGCCTTGGCCAATGGGAAAGGGGAGGAGCTGCGGGGAGGCCTGGGGGGCAGGGCAGTGCGACATCATAAGTTATCACATTGGGTGACACCATCCCTAGTGAAGCCACTGCCTGGAAAGTACTTCACCTTAACATTCCAACCAAGACCCTCATACTGAGGAATGGAAACTTCACGCCCTCTAGGGGCCAAGAGGGGAAACCACAGCAACGCCTGAATCATTTTTCAGTTCTCCCTTCAGCTACTATAAAGACTACAGCCAAGAAAACCCTATGGAGCAGTTCTATGCTGTAACACCTGAGGTCGCCATGAGTCAGAGTTGACTTGACAGCAATGAGTTTGGCTTTTGGTTTTTCCTATATAAGAATCCTTGGGTGGTGCAAAAAGATTAATTTTTTTAGGCTGCTAACTGAATGGTGGGAGGTTGGAGTCCACCCAGAGGTACCATGGAAGAAAGGCCTGGTGACCTACTTTTTCAAAAAACCATCCATTGAAAACCCTATAGAGTACAGTTTTATTCTGACACACATGGGGTCACCATGAGTCAGAATCGAATCGACAGCGTGTGGTTTTGTTTTGTTGTTGTTGTTCTCCATATAGACAAAGGGAGGGAAGGTTTACCAAGCAGATTGAATATTAAAAGTAAAGACAGTTTAAGTTTAAAGAGCATGACTACTGCATCCCTTGGTGCTTCAAACTACTTATAATGAAAATGAATAGTGAAGACATCAGGAAAAAAATGTTGTAAGGCATTTCAAACGCACAGATATCAGTGAAATAGACTTGCCCCGTGAGTTCAGGGGGCCGCAGAGTCATGGATCTCCAGCTCTGTCTAAGGAGGAAAGAGCTGTGAGTACAACATTATTTGGGCAGAGGTATAAAGCTCTTGATTTCTCTAAAGAACCAGAAAATGAACTCCTGAGTTCATGGTCATCCTCATGCAAATTACCAGATCCTGTGTAAGGAGGCTGTCTCCCCGATGCCGGTGTTGACTCACTAATCAAATATCAGCTCAGGCTGACTTCTTTCCTTTCTTTTCCTTCCTTCCTTCTGGCTGAGAAGAGCTAGTTTTAGTTTCCTCAGGGCTGAGATTATTTAATTTTACAGATGCCTCATTGTTTTCTATTAGGAAAAAATTATGGTTGCAGATAAATTGGTTGCTGGCAAATGACACTAATCACAAAGAGAATGAAAATCATGTAGGATATTTTGTTAAAGATCTTTTAGTCCCTCTACTAAAGTTCTCCTGTTCAAGTAACTGAGAATAAAAGAGAGATAAACAGAAGAAATCCCTCAAGCACACAGCCAATTCATTACCCTGGAAAGGTTTTTCTTTAGAAGAGCAGCTTACTCCCACATCAGCTATTGTTGTCCATAGATGCTATTGAGTCGATTTTAGAATCGTAGCAACCCCATGTGACAGAATAGAACTGCCCCATAGGGTTTTCTAGGCTGTAATCTTTACAGGAGCAAACTGCCAGGTCTTTCTCCTGCAGAGCCGCTAGGTGGGTTCGAACTGTCAATCTTATTATTAGCAGCCGAATACTTAACTGTTATGCCAGTTGTCATAATATGGATCAAGCCATGGGCATACCTTATTCTTATTTGATCGCCACCAAAAACTCCTGACCTAAAAACTAACCCTTTTGAAGTGAGTTACATTGCTGTCTTTTTCTCCTCTGGCATCCATATAGGTCCCTGGGTGGTGTAAATGGTTTGCCTTGACTACTAACCTAAAGATTGGCAGTTCAAATCCACCCAGCAGCTTTTCAGGAGAAAGTCCTGGTGATCGGCTTCCATAAGGATTACAGCAAAGAAAACCCTCTGGAGCAGTTCTATTCTGTAACACATGAGGTCACCATGAGACAGAATTGACTCAAGGGTGGCTGACAGAGACTGGAGGGCCCCTGGGACTATGGCCCTAAGACATCCTTCTGACCTGGAGCTGAAGCCATTCCCAGCCACCACATTTCAGCCAAACAATAAACAGGCCCATAAAATAAACAATAACACCCAAGAGGAATGTGTTCCTTGGAACAATCAATTATATAAGATCAAAACGACAGCATTTGCCCAAAAGCAAAGATGAGAAGGCAGGAAGGGGTGGAAAATCCTAATGAAAGGAAATGGGGAACCCAGAGCAGAAATGGGGAGAGTGCTGACACATTGTGGGAAATGCAACCAATGTCATGAAACACTTCATGTACAAACTATGGAATGGGAAACTGATTTGTTCTGTAAACGTTTACCTAAAGCACAATAAAAAGTTAAAAAAAAAAAAAAAGACAACAACAACAAACAAGAATTGACTCAAGGGCAAATGATTTTCATTTTTGATTTTGGCATGGTCATGTATTCATTTGGAGCTAATGGGTTTTCTTTTCTCACTCTAGGTAACTGGGTTGTTCCACAATCCGAGCATTGGCAATGCAATTCACATTGTTGTGGTTCGGCTCATTCTACTTGAAGAAGAAGAGGTAAGGAGCAGTTTCCCTTCTGTTCTTCTGGCCTGTAGCCGTGCACTTCCTTCTCCTGTTCTTCAGGAGACTTCTTGATGGACCGGAAAAGGGGTGCCTGAAGGGTGTTTGGAAACCCATGGAGAAGGAAAACAGCATATACTGCTTGGAGGTTCTGTGATGTAGAATGGGAGATGGGGTTGTTTGTAGGATATGCATAGCTGGAATCACATGGCCAGTAACACACAAATCAGACTTATAGCAATCAAAAAGAATGTCCCATAGTAGAAACAGATTAAGTATCTTAGTTATCTAGTGCTGCTATAACAGGAATACCACTAGTGGATGGCTTTAACAAACAGAAAATTATTCTCTCACAGTTTAGGAGGCTAGAAGTTCAAATTCAGGGCACTACTTCCAGGGGAAGCCGTTTTCTCTCTGTCAGCTCTAGAGGAAGGTCCTTGTCACCAATATTCCCCTGTGTCTAGGAGTTTCTCAGCCCAGGGATCCTGGGTCCAAAGGACGAGCTGATTAAGGGTATTGTATCCCACCCTAATCCTTTTTAACATAATCTAATCTCGCCACATCAACCACAGCAGAGATTAGGATTTATAACACATAGGAAAATTACATCAGATCACAAAGTGAAGCACAACCATACAATACTGGTAATCATGGCCTAGCCAAGTTGACACATATTTTTGGGAGACACAATTTAATCCATGACACTGAGTCAGGATATGTTGTGTGGCTTCAAGATGGGGAGGGAGATGGAAATCTTGAGCCTTTTATACTCTTTATTTACCTCTTGTACACTAACACAAGTCTCTCAGATCTGGGGTCTCATCCTTCTGTACTCTTACGCTTGGTGATTTCATCTATTCTTAGAGATTTACGTATCATCTACATACGGAGACTCCCAATTGATACCACAACCCCAGGCCGCTTACCTGAGCTCCAAACTCATATCCAATTGCTTACTTGATATCTCAACCTGGATGTATCATGATCCACTTAAACGTGGAAACTTAATATGTCCAAAATGGAATTCTTGATTACTCCCTGCACAAATCATCTCACTTCTCTCTACTTTCCAATCCCCGACCCACCAATATTACCTATCTTGGTAAACAGAGCTACTGTGCACCAGTTGCATAAATCCAGGGGCCATTCTTGATTCCTCTTTCTTTTACCTTCCGATTCCAACAGCAAGATCTGCAGTGGTCCTACCTCCAAAATACATCTCGAAACCATCCACTCTTCATCATCACGTGGTTCAGGCCTTAACTTGCCTGGGCTACCATAGTGAACCCCCAGCTGACCTTCCTGTTTCCAGCCTTACCCTGTATATTCTCCATATAGAATGATATTTTTGAATACAAATTGAGTTACTTCACTGCCCAAAACCACTTAATGGATTTCCATTGCTTTTTTAACAAAATAAAAATTTCTTACAACTTCAGATACTTTCATTATCGTTCCTCCATCCACCTTTCCAGTCTTTATTTATGTCACTCTCTCTCTTGCTTACTACCTTTGTGCTCAGTGGACACAAGGGACTTATAGTTTCATGCCTGTGCATTTGTCATTCCCAGTGTCCAAAATACTGGCTCCCCTGGCTCTGCTCAAGGCTGCCATCTTCTCATCTTCCAGGTCTCCGGTTAAATGCTGCCTCTTCAGAAACATCAGTGATCAGCCTATTTGAAGCTGCCCTCACCTATTATTCTCCACCACAAAATGCAGTTTACTTTCCTTATTGATAGCATCAAAACCAAACCTGTTGCTGTTGAGTCTATCCCGACTCATACCGACAGTATAGGACAGAGTGGAACTGTTCCATAGGGTTTCCAGGGAGTGGCTGGTGGATTCGAACTGCCCACCTTTTGGTTAGCAGCAAAGCTCTTAACCACTGTGCCACCAGGGCTCCATTGATAGCATACTCATAAACCAGTTGCCGTTGAGTCGATTTCAACTCATAGCAACCCTACAGGACAGAGTAGAACTGCCCCATGGGGTTTCTAAGGAGAAGTTGGTGAATTTCAACTGCTGACCTTTTGGTTAGCAGCCAAGCTCTTAACCACTGTAACACCAGGGATCCAAAGTAAAAAAAAAAAGTACTCATAGTTTATTATTTTTCTGTATATTTGTTTATTCTTTTCTTGCTCTTCTCTTCCACTACTAACATGTGACTTCCATGAGGGCAGGAGCCATGTTTCCTTATTCTCCATTGTATCCCCAGCACCTAACATAGTGTCTGGGACATGAATTAATGAAGTGAAATTTAATGAACAACAAACCAGCCAATTTGATAAAATGCCTGTGTCATCTACGGAGCTTAACCAGCAGCTGAGCTGTACCAAGAAGAATATCATTCAGATCACAATCAGTAAGTAACCTGCAGTCAAAACATCCAAGGCAGAGTTTATTTGTTTCCTTGGCAGGATAAGCCTCCACAATCAGAAGATAAAAACGTAATCTCTGGAGCCTGAATCCACTTTCCATCTCCTCTCCCCTATCGCCCCCCGCCTTCTCCTAGTCACTCAAGATGTATTTTGGGTATCCTGGAATACCAACAGAGTATATTACTGAAAATTTTTATGAAAATTTATCCAAAACCTAGAAACCAGGCAAAGCAAAGACAAACCACGTGTCTTTCAAATGTCTAACATCACTTTACTTGACTCTATGGGAATCTAACTTTGTTTATTATTTACTAATGGTTAGGGCCCAGACATAGAGTTAGGTGCTAATATGTAGTAAAGTGATTGGGTACACATGATTTGTGTCCAGCAGAGAAGATAATCCTGAAGGTTGTGGTTTCATTTGCCTCTGGAATATTCATTTATTATGTATCTAATTTAACAACATTACACCACTGTTATTTTTTTTTTTCCACTGACTATAAATACATTGGAGCCCTCGTGGTGCCGTGGTTAAGAGCTCAGCTGCTAACCAAAAGGTCAGCAATTCAAATCCATCAGCCCCTCCTTGGAAACTCTACGGGGTAGTTCTACTTTGTCCTATAGGGTTGCTATGAATTGGAATCGACTCGATGGCAACAGGTTTGGTTTGGGGGTTATAAATGCATCAGTCTCTTGTATCTGCCTTTCAACCAGCTTTGCCATCTTCTCTGTCTCATTAACGAGGTCAATACATCTTTAACATGTGCTCACTACGTATTCATGTATTTTTATCTTTTTGAAAATTGTACTTTGATACCTTGAAGTACAAATGTTTGCTATTGTAAAATGGCTGAGTATATGTTTAGCTACATGTATGCAAAAAGATTTAGCGTTTCAGACTCTGAAAAAAAAAAAAAAAAAAGGAAAGACAAGCTCTTCTGGTTTGAGAAGAAAAAGTTTTCACCCTCTATAATCCAAGTGGTACCACAGCAGGGCCTCAAGATGTGGCTTCCATAGATCAGTCCCTTCAGAATTCCACAGCTCCTCATTTTTGGAAAACAATGCCACCAGGACTGAGGTCTTGCTGCTGGTGGAGTTCTTTGAAAAAGAATTTGATTGACCATTTTCCCACTGACCCCATCATGATTTCATTGTTTATCTTCTTTCCAACCTGATTTTGCCAGCGCAAAGCTACACAGATGATTTGCTGTACAAAGTCATTGCTCTCTACCTCCCACTTGCCAAACATCTTTGTCATTCAGACTTCTTATAGATTTTCCAAGTTGTACAAGGTTCACAAGGTAACAACAGAATTGGAGAAATGTCATTCGCAATTCTTATTTTCCTGATTCCCAGAAAACGGTTCAAGCCATTCTTCATATCTTTGACTAGTCACCCACCCCAACAAGAGCAAACAGTAATGATCTCAGCACTTAAATAACATCAAGGCAGCAGCCTTGGGCAGGAAGGGCATTCTGTCCATGGGAGTTAATGAGATGTGACTACACTTTGAGAAAAGAGACCTGAGTTCTAGCCCTGCTTTGCCATCATCAACCAGGCAACTCTGAGACAGTCATGTCATTGCTCCATTTCCCATTTTTCCTCATCTGTGAGAAAAGCATTGTGGTACATTGACCATATGTCAAATGCTATGCTAGCCACAGGTATTATAAATATGAACATAAGTCCCATTTTTTGATTCAGAGGAGTTTAGAGTCAATTGAGAGAGACAAACATAAAAGTAAACATTTCAAATTAAAACTGTCATGAGACTAAAAAGGAATCCCAGTAAGTTCTGGGCCAGGGGAGGGTTGTTGTTGTTAGGTGCCATTAAGTCGATTCTGATTCATAGTGATCCCATGTAAAATAGGGAAGGGTACTTGGAGAAAATGATGTCTAACTTGGGTTTCAAAGGATTAGATGGAATTCGCCAGTGAGGATAAACATTCCAGGTAGAAGGTTCTGCATGGGCAATGGCTTTGGAGCCTAAAATGTTGTTGTTAGGTGCTGTGGAGTCGATTGTGATTCATAGCGACCCTAGGTACAACAGAATGAAACACTGCATGGCCCTGCGCCATCCTCACAATCATTGCTATGTTTGAGCCCATTCTTGCAGCCACTGTGTCAATCCATTTCATGATGGTCTTCTTCTTTTTAGCTTACCCTCTACTTTACCAAGCCTGATATCCTTCTCCAGGGACTGATCCCTCCTAAAAGCTTGTACAAAGTATGTGAGACGTAGTCTTACCATCCTTGCTTATAAGTAGTGTTCTGGTTGTACTTTTTCTGAGACAGATTTGTTCATTCTTTTGGCAGACCATGATATAGTCAATATTCTTTGCCAACACCACAATCAAACACATTAATCCTTCTTTGGTCTTCCTTATTCATGGTCCAACTTTCCCATGCATATGAAACGATTGAAAACACCATGGCTTGGCTCAGGCACACCTTAGTCTTCAAGGTAACATCTTTACTTTTTAACACTTTAAAGAGATCTTTTGCAGCAGATTTGCCCAATGCAATACATATTTTGATTTCCTGGCTACTGCTTCCATGGGCATTGGTTGTGGATCCAAGTAAAATGAAATCCTTGACTTCAATCTTTTCTCTGTTTATCACGACACTGCTTATTGGTCCAGTTGTGAGGATTTTTGTTTTCTTTATGTTGTGGTGTAATCCATACTGAAGGCTGTGGTCTTTGATCTTCATCAGTAAGTGTTTCAAGTCCTCTTCACTTTCAGCAAGCCAGGTTGTGTCATCTGCATAACGCATGTTGATAATGAGTCTTCCTCCAATCTTGATGCCCTGTTCTTTGTATAGTCCAGATTCTCAGATTATTTGCTCAGCACATGGGTTGAATAAGTATGGTGAAAAGACACAACCCTGATGCACACCTTTCCTGACTTTAAACCATACAGTATCCCCTTGTTCTGTTTGAACAACTGCATCTTGATCCAAGTATAGGTTCCTCATGAGCACAATTAAGTGTTCTGAAATTCCCATTCTCTCTAATGTTATCAATAATTTGTTATGATCCACACAGTTGAATGCCTTTGCATAGTCAATAAAACACAAGTAAACATCTTTCTGGTATTCTCTGCTTTCAGCCAAGATACATCTGACATCAGCTATGATATCCCTGGTTCCATGTCCTCTTCCAAGTCCAGCTTGAATTTCTGGCAGTTCCTTGTCATTTATGACTACAGCTGCTTTTGAATGATCTTCAGCAAAATTTTACCTGTGTGTGATATTAATGATATTGTTTGATAATTTCTGCATGTGGCTAATCACTTTTCTTGGGAATAGGCATAAATATAGATCTCTTCCAGTCGGCTGTCCAGGTAGCTGTCTTTCAAATTTCTTGACATAGACGAGTGAGCGCTTCCAGTGTTGAATCTGTTTGTTGAAACATCTCAATTGCATCGATTCCCAGAGTCGTGTTTTTCATCAGTGCCTTCAATGCAGCTTGGACATCTTTCTTCAGTTCCATCGGTTCTTGATCACATGCTACTTCCTAAAATGGTTGAATGTCAACTAATTCCTTTTGGTATAGTGATTCTGTGTATTCTTCCATCTTCTTTTGATGTTTTCTGTGTCGCTTAATATTTTCTCTGTAGAATCCTTCATTATTGCAACACAAAACTTGGTTTTTTTCTTCAGTTCTTTCAGCTTGAGAAATGTTGAGCATGTTCTTCCCTTTTGGTTTCTGTCTCCAGGTCTTTGCACATGTCATCATGATACGTTATTTTGTCTTCTCCAGCCTCCTTTTGAAATTTTCTGTTCAGCTCTTTTACTTCATCATTTTTTCCTTTTGCTTTAGCTACTCAATGTTCAAGAGTAAGCTTCAGAGTCTCTTCTGACCTCTGTTTAGGTCTTTTCTTTTGAGGTACACAAAACCAAGATTGGAAAAACAGGTCAAACATATTAAGACATCATGGGCCAAGCACACAAAGAATGGCTTCAGATATGCGCCAACTTGCTCCCAGTCCTATCCTGTTTCCATCTTGTCTTAAGTAGAGGTCTCATTTTCCTTCTGTGACCCTAATCCTATCCTTTAGACTTCTAAGTCTCCCCCAAGGACTTGGGCACAAACTGGACTTCTAGGCCTTTTCAGTTTAGACTAATTCATTCAATGGTCTGTATGCTCCTCCTCTGGGCTAGGGGTTTGGGTGGGACTAGATAGAGTCTTCCCACTTACACCTGTGAGTGGCTTAACATTATGGAAAATACATTCAGTTCCACCACTTTCTAACTGAATAACTTTTGGTAGGTTGCATACTTTGTCTGTGCCTCCATTTCCCCATTCTGTAAAGCAGGGATAGTAATATCTACTTCATAGAGTTGCTGTGAAAATCATATATGTTAATATATGTAATACTTAGCATAGCATCTGAATGGAGAAACCAATCAATAAACATTAGTTGTTAATATTCTCCTTATTATCATCATTTCATCACTCAGTGCCTACAACAACCCTGTAAAGTTGTTACTATTATGTTTATTTCACAGATGAGGAAATACATTGAAGTCATTGAAGGAAAATAAAAAGGCTAAAGGACAAGATTAGGGACATACAAAGAATTTGGAGACTTCTTCTAAGAACAAGATAGAGATGGGGGTGGGGTGAGTAGGGATGCAAGTACATAGATCCAGGGTGACTGTAGGTAACACCAAGGAGTTGGTGGTGTTCCTGAACTCGACCATCGGGGGTGGGACCTGAGAATGTTAGGCTGGCTGATAGACAGGAAGGAGATGACTATTCTTACAGAGAATTTTCCTCTTTGAGTACTGAGTAATTTGGTGTTGAATTCACTTTTGTGAGACTCGGAAGTTAAAAGCCTGTTGATTTTGGAAATTCAGGCAGGTGTTTCTACTGCATCCCCCAGAGTGATTTGTGAGTTTCTAATAACCTGTATGAGGAGCCCTGGTGATGCAGTGGTTAGAGCACTCAGCTGCTAGCCAAAAGGTCAGCAGTTCAAACCCACCAGGCACTTTGCAGGAAAAAGATGTGGCAGTCTGCTTCCATAAAGATTCACAGCCTTGGGAACTCTATGGGGAAGTTGTATTCTGTCCTACAGGGTCACTATGAGATGTTGAGTCAGAATTGACTTAACGGCAATGAGTTAGTAACCAGTATAATTGCTGCTCCTTCAGAATAAATGTCAAAAATATTGGTAAAGACTTACAGACTCGTCATTTTTTTTTTTTTTAATATCAAATAACTTTTCCTCTGATATCAACTGAGTTATCCCTTAGGCACCTGGAAAGTTCCCAAATAAAACTTTTTACTGCTTTCCTCTTATCTACCAATTCTTTTTCTCCCAGGAGCCTAAGCTTGGCTAGCAGTACATAATGAGGTTGTGCGTTGAATCAAAAGCTGCTACCAGGAATTTCCAAAGAAATTTTTTTCCAAAGAGATGTTTTTCATTATAGAGGGAGCTTAAGAAGAGAAAGAACAATTTATAACAAAAGCCGTGTTCTTGGAACATCATTTCCTGTCCCCCATTTGGGGCAATTTCTGTGTGATGTTGCTGATTATCTCCTGGTCACCTACTGGTCCTATAAGGTCACATACTCAAATGTATAGGAAAGGGAGAGATGGAAGGGAATTGGACTAGCCTGAGAAAATGAGATGAGAAAAAATGATGAAAGAACAAAAAAGGGGATCTAATTAATTTTGTTCCCAAAGAAATGGAAAAAAAAAAATAGTGTGGTTGGGGCTTTGTTTTGACAAGCTCAAATAATTACCAGGATGCTACATAGGAAATGTTTAGTACAAGTCCCCCCATATTCTTTGTAAGCCAGCATCATCTCTGTGAGGTCTGTTTGCATCCTGTGAGTGCTGAAGACTACATGTCTCCAGGCATAACTAATTACCCTTCCTAAGGCTCCAGTGATCAGTGCATTCAAAAAACTAAATGAATTTGTGTTTCTTAAACTTAACCCCTTATAAGCCTTGGAGATTAAGAGCCTGAGGGGACTGGATAAAAAAATTATGTTCAATTAAAGCCTCCTGAAAGAACCATGATATTTAACAGAAAAGTAGTAATGTATCCTGAAGCCCCTGTCACTCCCCTTAAGTTAAATGACACATATTATAGATGAAAATGCTACACCAGGTAAGGGACCCAACAGCAAATGATCAGCAACTCAGTTAATTGTGCGCTTGCTCCTGGTCTACAAGTGGAACAATAAAGGTAATAGAAAGCATACAAGCAAGCGAGATTTGAGGACAAATTTCAGACCCCCCCTTCTTTCCCCTCAGCAGTGACTATCCTCAAGGTTCTTCTAGAATTGCTATTGTAGGAAAGTTGGTACATAAAAATAATCCCCTCTCTTGAGATCTCTTTACTTCTCAGAGCCTTCATTCTCCCCTATTCCTCCCTGAGCAGCTAGAAATGTCAATAACCATGGAGACCTGGACCATACATTTAGATGGTCTAACCTTGATGTAGTTTTAACTATTGCTTGATCATCTACTGTCCATTCTCCTCCTCATTGCTGCTAAGCACTATGAAGGATCTAAGATTTTACTCTGCTTGCAAGCTAACAAGTGTCTGCAGTTTTATGGATGCTGATAAAAAAAAACATGAGACTCTTGGGTCAGAGACAAAGGACTTGATTACTCATAGCAGAACAGACAGCATGAGCTTCATGTTTGTATCTGTCCCTCTTGTCCCCCAAGTCCTATAAGACTGGTATGGGGAGCCTGGGTGGATGCTGCACACACAAGAGATTTTGTCAGAGTAGTGGAACCCCAAGATAAGGAAACCTTAGTCCTTTAAAGAGGGTTTTAAGCTGACTTTCAAAATTTTACCCCGGGGGGAGCCAATATCTCTATTCTTCCGGACAGCAAATAAATATGTCTTTTTCCCTGGAAGGATACTCCATCTTCCAAGGCTGTTTTCTATATGGGCATCCTTGAAAGATAGTCCAGAACAAAAGCTGTCAGTGCCTTTGCTCTGAAGATGTGAAGAAACGTAAGAGACCCATGAATAATTGTCTTCCAATAGCTCCCTGTTCCAGAATGATTATTCCACATTTTCTGCTTTATTCTTAAACTCCTGGCCCTTTTCCTTCCTCTTCCCTAATCAGTAGAAGATCTTACTTCCTGCTTTACTAACTCACCACAAAACCTCTCACCAACCTAATCTCTTTTGCTGGCTCAGCAGATATATTCTCAGTCTTTCCTCCATTCCTTGATGTGGTGGTGTACGTTCTCAATTTAGTCAGTATACCTGCTATCTGCAGTACCTGAGATAAGGAGAGGAATAAACCCCAGTTTTTGTTCTTAAGGTGCTAAGGAGGAAGAAAGATATGTAATGTGATAATTTAAATGCAGCAAATGCTAAGTGTGCACAAAATCTATTGGGGGAAACTAATTCATATTTGAGAGGGGAATGGGAAGTCTTCCTGGAAATGCCTAAATTGAATCTTAAAGAATGAATGGGATCTGAGTAGATTAAAGGAGTAAATTAAAGATCGAAGGAAGAAAGGCATTCTAAGCAGAGGGAACAGTTTGAAGAAGGCCCGGTGAGAAACTGCATGGTGTATAGGAGTGGGGCTGGTGGTAAAGAGCTGTTTTAATATTTCTGGAGAATAATCTGTGAGCTTGAAAATGGAAGATGAGCATCCTGGAGGCTAGATCTTGAAGGGTCTTGAGCCATGGGCCATGATGTAGGCAGCAATTTGTTTTGACTAGGTCAATCTGGCAGTGGTGAGAAGGATGGATTTAAGAGGGCAAGAAAAAAACAGGAGAACAATTAAGAGATGCTGCAGTAATCCACAAAACGATGAGGTTTTGAGCTAGGGAGGTTGGTAGTGAAGATGGAGAGGAGGTAAAATTAGCAGCACACTATGACAGATAGGGTACAGGATATGGAGGGAGGGAAGGCCAGTATTTGTAGATTGTGCATCTGGGTTGATGGTAGTTCTATAGCTAAGGAAGGATACAGGTTTATGTGAAGGGAGAGATTTGGGAATGTCTTACTTATCCAGTGCTGCTATAACAGAAATACAACAAATGGATGGCTTTACCAAAGAGAAATTTATTCTCTCACAGTCTAGTAGGCTACAAGTTCAAATTCAGGGTGCTCGCTCCAGAAGGAGGCTTTTTCTCTCTGTCGGCTCTGGAGGAAGGTCCTTGTCATCCATCTTTCCCTTGTCTGGGAGCATCTCAGCACAGGAACCTCAGGTTCAAAGGACGCACCCTGCTCCCAGTGCTACTTTCTTGATGGTAAGAGGTCCCCAACTCTCTGCTTGCTTTCCTTTTCTTTTTATCTCTTGAGAGATAAAAGGTGGTACAGACCACACCCCAGGGAAACTCCCTTCACATTGGATCAGGGATGTGACCTGATAAGGGCATTACAATTCTGCCCTAATCCTCTTTAACAAAAAACTACAATCACAAAATGGAGGACAATGACAGAATACTGGGAATCATGGCCTAACCAAGTTGACACACGTTTTGGGTGGACACTATTCAATCCATGACAGGGAATTCCGAGTTGGAGGTACTTGTAGTACCATCCAGAAGATGCCCATCAAGATTTGGACACATGAGTCTGAACTCCAAGAAAGGAGTTATATATGAGGGAGTCAACAGCACATAGGTAATTTCCAAAAAGATTATTGTGATTGAGAATGAGAAAAGCAATGATCCAAAGGAAGGACTGAAGAAGAAGAGTCCATAGAGGAGCCTGAGCGGAAGTGGTCAGACTTTGGCTAAGGCACTGTTCCTTTATGACCTGGATTTTCTCATTGTTTAAATGAGAGGAAACATAATTCCTGAAGTCCTTCAGGGACATGAACTCTTTGTAATCATGGGAAAATGGAGGCAGAATGTATGTTCTGCAACATCAGAAAACAACTCTGCTTTCTTCACCATGATGAAGATGTTCTTGCTAACATTGAATTTGGTTCAAGAACAAGGAAAATGTTTCTAAACATTCACATTTTCTTAATCAGACACACATGGATTAGTCTGTAAATTCTTCCAAAATGGTGATGCAAGCCACTGTATTAAAGAAAATATTGAAGAAAACTTTGAGCTTTTCAGATCGGGTAAAATCTCATCTTGAGCTATGTAACCTCACCAGGAACTCTGTGAGCTAAGGGAGAATATTCGGCTATGGGATCCATCTGCTATTCATGGTCATTTAAAAAGGCAATTTGATTCAACTTTAGAGTTGGTATGTGGGTACATGAATGGGTATCCGAGTGTGTGGGCTCCTCCTGCCCATGGTAACCCACCTGAAATACTACAGTTTTCCTTCAATCCAAAACTATCAATAAGTAACCCACTCAGAATCATGCAAGAAAGTACTTTATAAGATCTTCTAGCATCCCACCCATTCTTGAGTCAATCAAATGATTATTTTTCAGGTATTTTTTAAACTTTCTATTTCAAGGTAATTGTAGATTCACATGCAGTTGTAAGAAATAATACAGAGTAATCCCTCTAACCCCTTACCCACTTCCCCCAATGGTAATATCTTGCATAGTTTTAGCACAATATCACAGCCGAGAAATTTATGTTGATAGAATCCTCCTACCTTATTCAGATTTCACCAATTTTGCATGCACTCATTGATCGATGTGTGTGTGTTTAATTTTTTTGCAATTTTATCACATACGTGGATTTGAGTGACCATCACTACAGTCAAGATATAAAATAAGTCCATCACAAGGATCCTTCATGCTACCCTTTGATAACCATTGCCACCTTCCTCCCACCCACCTACCTAACCCCTGGAAAGTACTAATTAATCTGTTATCCCTCACTATAATTTTGTCATTTCAATCATTTTAAATAAATGGAATCATACAGCATGTAACTTTTTGAGATTGGCTTCTTTCTCTCAAGATAATTTTCTTAAGATCCATCCAAGTTCTTGCATGTATAGTTTGTAACTGTTAATTTCTGGTGGTATTCCATGATATAGATGTACCACTGTTGGTTTAACCAGTTACCCATGAAGGGACATTTGGGTGGTTTCCAGTTTGTGCATCTTACAAATAGAGCATCTATGAACATTGATGTGCATGTTTTTATGCGAACATAAATTTTCATTTTCCTGGGATAAATGCCTGAGTATAATTGCTGGGTGATATGGTAAGTTTGCTGAGCAAATATTTCAAGAAGCTGTACTATATGAAGAAGAACAGAGCATCAAGAATGGAGGAAGACTCATTAACAACCTGCTTTAAGCAGATGACACAACCTTGCTTGCAGAAAGTGAAGAGGACTTAAAGCACTTACTGATAAAGACCAAAGACCACAAGCTTTAGTATGGAGTACACCTCAACATAAAGAAAACAAAAGTCTTCACAACTGGATCAATAAGCAACATCATAATAAGCAGAAGAAAGATTGAAATTGTCAAGAATTTCATTTTACTTGGATCCACAATCAACACACATGGAAGTAATAAATAAGGAAAATTGAAGAACTGATGCCTTTGAATTGTGGTATTGGTGAAGAATATTGAATATACCTTAGACTGCCAAAAGGATGAACAAATCTGCCTTGGAAGAAGTACAGCCAGAATGCTGCTTAGAAGCAAGGATGGCAAGATGGCGTCTTACATACTTTGGACATGTTGTCAGGAAGGATCAGTCTCTGGAGAAGGACATCATGCTTGGTAAAGTGGAGGGTCAGCAAAAAAGAGGAAGACCCTCAACGAGGTGGATTGACACAGTGGCTGCGACAATGGGCTCCTGCATAGCAACGATTGTGAGCATGGCGCTGGACTGGGCAGTGTTTCATTCTGTGGTACACAGGGTCACTATGAGTCGGAACTGACTTGACGGCACCTAACAACAACAACAAAATGAATTGGATATTGATTCCCAGTGCCCAGCTGCTCTCCCAGGACTTCTCCTCCACTATACATGGTTCTGCTGGCTGATGTACCTATGATGATTATTAAATCATGGAGTCTGTTTCTTCTGTCTGAAGCCCTTATACTAATCAGTTCAGTGACCGTTCATGTATAATGAACCAACTTTCTGGGTTTTCATGAAAGGAAGGTGGTCTACAGTAGTTAATTAGCTTGGGGGATGGGTGGGATGGGCCTGGAAACACCTCTAACAGGCAAATGAAGCCCTTCCTGACTTGTTTGATTTGGGTGTGGGCCTCAACAAAGTACCAGAATGGGAGATAAGGAAGCTCACAGATTCATACAAAAACTGTCCTGAAGTTCTTGGGTCCAGCCCAGTGGAACAGACCCAGATTAGAGTGGGCAGTGAAGGTAGTCATCCACCTCGTCAGATCCACCCTGTACTAGGAATGATTCTCTCTCTCTATAAAATCCATCCATCTATCCATCTATCTATCATCTATCTGTGTCTGTCTGTCCATCTGTCTGTCCATCTGTCCATCCATCTATCTATCTAGTTGTTGTTGCTGTTCAGTCCTGCTGAGTTGATTTTGACCCTTAGGGACCCCATGTGGCAGAGTGGAACTGTCCCATAATATTTTCTAGGCTGTAATCTTTACAGAAGCAGATTGCCAGGTCTTTCTCCTAAAGAGCCACTGGGTGGGTTCAAACCACTAAGTAAATCTCTCTTTCTCTCTCTATGTATATATGTGTTATACTCAACTAGTTGGTGTTCCATAATGTAATCAATCAGTCAAAAAGAGAATTTTCTGAAGATGTGGTCTACCTCAAGACTATACATAGATATTTTGTCAGAACTCACTGTCACAGATTGAGTTGTGTCCCTAAAAAATACATGTGAAGTTGGTTAGGCCATGATTCCCAGTATTATGTGGTGGTCCTCCATTTTGTGATTTTCTGTGTTATAAATCATAATCTCTGCCTGTGGTTAAAGAGGGTTAGGGTGGGATGTAACACCTTTGCTCAGGTCACATCCCTGATCCAATGTAGAGGAAGTTTCCCTGGGGTGTGGCCTGTACCACCTTTTATCTTACAAGAGATAAAAAGAAAGGGAAGCAAGTAGAGAGTGGGGGACCTCATACCACCAAGAAAACAGTGCCAGGAGCAGAGCATGTCCTTTGGACCTGAGATTCCTGCACTGAGATGCTGCCAGACCAAGGGAAGACTTATGACAAAGACCTTCCTACAGAGCTGACAGAGAGAGAAAGCCCTCTCCCCTGGAGCTGGCGCCCTGAATTCAGACTTGTAACCTACTAGACTGTGAATAAACTTCTCTTTGTTAAAGACATCCACTTGTGGTATTTCTGTTATAGTAGCACTAGATGACCAAGACATTCACCTTCTCTTGACTCTGCATTCTTCCTTCCGCCTGACCAGTGAATATGGACGCAAGCCTGCAGAAGTCTCCGTCCTGCTGCCTAACCTATGAATTTTGGTCTTGCCAGCCTCCACAACTGCATGAACCAATCCCTGAAAGTAAATGTCTCTCTTTCTCTATTTTTTTCTCTCTTTCTCTATAGATATTCCACAGATCCTCAGTCTCTCTCCAGCACTCATTGTTTGAGCATTGTTTGCCTCATGTCCTGTCATTATTCCCTAAACAATACAGTATAACAACTATTTACATAGCATTTATATTGCATTAGATATTGCAAGTAATCTAGAAATGATTTAAAGTATACTTTTTATGGGAATATTTGGAAACCCTGGTGGCGTAATGGTTAAGTGCTATGGCTGCTAACCAAAGGGTCGGTAGTTCGAATCCACCAGGCGCTCCTTGGAAACTCTATGGGGCAGTTCTACTCTGTCCTATAGGGTCAATATGAGTTGGAATTGACTCGATGGCACTGGGTTTGTTTTTTTATGGGAGTATTGTATAGGTTATATGCAAATACTATGCCATTTTCTATAAGGGACTTGAGCATCCTCAGATTTTGGTATCCAAGGGGTCCTGAAACCAGTCCTCCACAGATATATATACAGAGAGAGATTTATTTCAAGGGATTGGCTCATGCAATTGTAGGGGCTGACAGGTCCAAATTCCATAGGTCAGGATGGAGACTTGTGCAGGCTTTTGTCCCAAGAATCATAGGTCAGGCAATGGGAAGAATGCGGAGTCAAGAGAGAAAGTGAGTTTTGCCAAAATATCTATTTACAGTCTTGAGGTAGACCACATCCTAAGGAAACTCCTCTTTTGACTGGTTGATTACATTAGGCTGCATTATGGAACAGCAGCTAGTCAAATATTTGTCCAAACCACTAGGAATCATAGCCTAGTCAAGGGGACACATAAAATTAACCATCATAGGTCTGGAAGAAATGGGGCAAGAGAAAGGGATTTATGTCCTTCAGAAATTCAAATTAAACCAGAGTCCTTCTAGACCTGATTTTTTTTTAGTTAATTCAAAACAAGCTCTCCCCTCTAGGAGCCATAGTTTAGATGGGTTACTCATGGGCTATGTTGGGCCTCAGAAGCCCTTGAAGCTACAGTCTGGGGCATCTACTATAGCATCTTGATTGTTGTCAGATGATCAATTATCCTAACTGGTTAGAGGCCTGGAGAGGGTATGTCACCTTCTGCCCTTCATCCACAGGTACCAAACCAAGGTAGAAACCATAGTCAAGGAGGCATCCAGTGCAACCCGAGCCTTGCAGAATATCTCATGGAAGGAAGAAGCTTTTTTTTTGGAAAATCTATTCATTTTCCATTAGAAATAAAAGGCATCTTTGTAATTGTATTGGCTTAGAAAGCAGAAAGCTACTTAGAAATAGAACTTTACACAGATGCTGGTCTTTGCTAATATATTTAAAATTTTTCTCCAAGGGCTGCTTGTCCCAATGATAATTCTGTCCTGGAGTTCTCTTCTTCAAGTTCTTTTAGTGAATAGCATGGTCCTGATAGTCTTCAGAGCAGAGGGTTAGCCCAGAGGGGTAAGTTGGCCTCTGCCAAGTTCCTGTTGAATGCCTGAGGCACTGACCTTAAAACTCATCTCCCTTGGATTCTGCAATGGACCCTGAACCCATTGAGTCCAGCCATGCCAATCTCTCCTTTTTTTTTCCAGCAAGGATTGAAAATAGTGCATCATGCAGAGAAGACACTGTCCAGCTTCTGCAAGTGGCAGAAGAGCATCAACCCCAAGAGTGACCTCAACCCCATCCATCACGATGTGGCTGTCCTTCTCACCAGGTACCCCAGAGTGTGTGGAACCCAGCAGTGGTGGCTGGTGGGTGGGTGGAAGCAAGGGGAAGAGGGCTGGCAGGTGAAAGTGTTGCCAGGTGACTTAGTTACTTAGTGTTGCTGTAACACAAGTACTACAAATGGGTGGTTTTAAAGAATAGAAATTCATTTTCTCACAGTTCAGGATGCTAGAAGTCTGAATTCAGGGCACCAGCTTAGGAGCAAGCTCTCTCTCTGTTGGTTCAGGGGGAGGATCCCTGTCTATTTCAGCTTCTGTTATCCCTTCATTTCTCAGTTCCACACGGCATCTATCCCCACCCCTCCCCTTTGTCCTTGCTGTTACATCTAATCTGCTCTTTTTTGTAACTCAGAAGTGGTTAGGTTTAGGACACACCCTACTCTGATATGGTCTCATTAACATAACAAAGAAAAATCTGTTCCCAAATGGGATTAGATCTACAGGTATACCCGTTGCCATCTAGTTGATTCCGACACATAGCGACCCTATAGGACGAGGTAGAACTGCCCCGTAGAGTTTCCAAGGAGCACCTGGTGGATTTGAACTGCCAACCTTATGGTTAGCAGCCATAGCTCTTAACTGCTACGACACCAGGGTTTCTGGATCCACAGGTATAGGAGTTAGGATTCCAACACATATTTTGCGGGGACACAATTCAATCCATAACACCAGGTGTACAGACTCATGAGATTCTCACTGTTCTTTCCTGCTCTTGGTCGTTTTTAAAGGCAGCTTCTATGGTCTAATTAACTCCTGACTTCCAGACCGGTGGAGGGGCCAGTTAACAGACTCACTAATGTGAAACTCTGGATAGTGAACATATGTTTTGAATTCTTTATTCAGAATGTTTTCCATTGGCTATGTTAAGAGGAATGTATATTCTAAGAATAGGCACTTTCCTGCAAAGGAGGGCGGGAACAAGGTGAAGAAAAGAACACCACATGTCAGAAAAACAAATTAGTTTGAGAAACTTGCCATGGGTTCTCTGTACGTGGCAGCTGACAGCGGACATCTCTGCCAGCTTCCACCTGAAGCAGCATAGAATGACTCCCCTGTTGCTCTGTGGGGGCAGGCGGCTAGCCTGAGGAAAAGCCCCAGCAGAAGGAAGAGAGCCTTCTGTTTGTTTCCAGCCAAGAGAAGAGGAGGTGGAAGAACAAGCTTGAACTGCACAGACTCCTATGGCCATGCTGCTTCTCAGAGGAATTACCTTTGTCATTCTTACCCCTCATGTATATCGCATCATGCATTTAAGGTGTTCTTTTTTGTTTTCTTACATTACTAGTTGGTTTTCCATTTCCATGTGAAGCCTTGCAACACCTTTAGGGAAAATAGGGAAGAAGAAACCATTCCAGTGAGTGTTTTCTTTCCTCCTGAAAAATAACTCCTGCCCCTTTGCTTTGCATCACCTACCTTCCCCCAACCCTAACTAGTGATCAGCCACTGTCCTCTACTCCACAGCGGTAGTTTTCAGACTTCAGGGTGTATCGTAGTCACCTGGAGAGGCCTAGGCTCCTCAGAGAAGGACACAGCCTAGCCTCTGTATTTTTACCAAGTTTTCCAAGTGAGTCTGACACTGACCAAATCTGGAGGATCCCTGTTCTTAAGCTTGCTCAGGGTCATGGTCTCCACTCCACTCTGGTTCCTTCTCCTGACACATCGAGCCTGCACTCTGTGTCACTGTCACACTAGCCCATGTACTTTCTGCAGCACAGACCATCAATTTTAAGCAAGCAGATCATGACCATTTTTCCTCAGGCGTGTCTGGTTTATGGTGGCAGGCATGAGCTGATTCCAACTGCCTGCAGCATTGACAAAAGCAAAAAATAAAAGGGGGAAAGCCCTCATTATGGCAATTGCCTTAGCAAATACTGAAACAAATCAGCAGGATGGTTGTGAGCATGTGAGTTTGCAGGACGCTAAGACTAAGTGTCCTTAGTTCACAAGGACATTGAGCACTTGTTGTTAGGTGCCATCAAGTCGGTTCCAACTCGCAGCGACCCTATGTATAATAGAATGAAACATTGTCCTGTACCCGGTCCTGCACCATCCTCACAGTCATTGCTATGCTTGAGTTCATCATTGCAGCCATCATGTCAGTCCATCTCTTTGAGGGTCTTCTTCTTTTTCACTGACCTTCCACGTTACCAAGAAGGACTTCAGGGACTCGTACCTACTGATAATGTATCCAAAGTACTTGAGGTGCAGTCTCACCATCCTTGCTTCTAAGGAGCATTCTGCCTGCACTTCTTCCAAGACAGACTTGTTGGTTCTTCTGGCAATCCACGGTGTATTCAACATTCTTTGCCAACAACATAATTCAAAGGCATCAACTCTTCTTTGGTCTTCCTTATTCATTTTTGAGCTTTCCCATGCATATAAGATGATTGAAAATACCGTCGCTTGGGTCAGGCACACCTTAGTCCTCAAAGTGACAACTTTGCTCTTCAACACTTTAAAGAGGTCTTTTGGAGCAGATTTACCCAGATGCAATCAATGCGTTGTTTGATTTCTTTACTGCTCCTTCCATGGGCATTGATTGTGGATCCAAATAAAATGAAATCCTTGACAACTTCAACCTTTTCTCCATTTATCATGATATTGTTTATTGGTCCAGTTTTGGTTAAGAGCTTGGCCACTAACCAAAAGGTTGGCAGTTCAAATCCACCAGTCACTCCTTGGAAACCCTACGGGACGGTTCTACTCTGTCCTAGAGTGTCACTATAAGTCAGAATTGACTTGATGGCAATTTTTTTTTTTTTTTATGTTGGGTGTAATCCATACTGAGGGCTGTAGTCTTTGATCTTCATAAGTAAGTGCTTCAAGTTCTCTTCAGTTTCTGCAAGCAAGGCTGTGCCATCTGCATATCACAGGTTGTTAATAAGTCATTCTCCTATCTTGATGCTGCATTCTTCTTCATATAGTCCAACTTCTTGGATTATTTGCTCAGCATACACACTGAATAAGTATGGTGAAAAGATGCAACCCTGACCCACAGCTTCCCTGATTTTAAACTACGTAGTATCCCTTCGTTCTGTTCCAACCACTGCTCCTTGGTCTATGTGTAGGTTCCTCATGAGTGCAATTAAGTGTTCTGAGATTCCCATTCTTCACAATGCTATCCATGGTTTATTATGATCCACACAGTCGAATGCCTTAGCATAATCAATAAAACACAGGTAAACATCTTTTTGGTATTCTCTGCTTTCAGCCAAGATCCATCTGACCTCAGCAATGTTATTCCTCATTCCACGTCATCTTCTGAATCAGGCAGGCTTGAATTTCTGGCAGTTCTCTGTCTATGTACTGCTGCAACCCCTTTTGAATTATCTTCAGCAACATTTTACTCGTGTGTGATATTAATAATATTATTCGATAATTTCAGCATCCTGTTAGATCATCTCTCTTTGGAAAGGGCACAAATATGGGTCTCTTCTAGTCAATTGGCAAGGTAACTGTCTTCCAAATTTCTTGGCATAGATAAGTGAGCACCTCCATCGTTGCACCCATTTGTTGAAACATCTCTGTTGGTATTCTGTCTGTTCCTGGAGCCTTGTTTTTCGCCAGTGACTTCAGTGCAGCTTAGACTTCTTCCTTGAGTACCATCGGTTCCTGATCATATGTTACCTACTGAAATGGTTGCGTGTGGACCAATTCTTTTTGGTGTAGTGACTCTGTATTCCTTCCATCTTCTTTTGATGCTTCCTGCGTAGTTTAATATTTTCCCTGTAGAATCCTTTGGTATTGCCACTCGAGACTTGAATTTTTTCTTCAGTTCTTTCAGCTTGAAAAATGCTGAATTTGTTTTTACCTTTTGGTTTTCTACCTCCAGGTTCTTCACACATTTCATTGTAGTACTTTACTTTGCCTTCTCAAGCTGCTCTTTGAAATCTTCTGTTCAGCTCTTCTACTTCATCATTCTTTCCATTTACTTAGCTACTGTATGTTCAAAAACAAGTTTCAGAGTCTCTTCTGATATCCATCTTGGTCTTTTCTTTCTTCCTTATCTTTTTAATGACCTTTGTTTATTTTATGTATGATGTCCTCGATGTCATCCCACAACTCATCTGGTCTTCAGTCACTAGTGTTCAATGCATCAAATCTATTCTTGCGATAGTCTCTAAATTCACATGGGATATACTCAAGATTGTAATTTGGCTCTGGTGAACTTGTTTTAATTTTCTTAAGTTTCGACTCGAACTTGCCTATGAGCAGTTGATGGTCTGTTCCGAAGTTGGCCCCTGACCTTGTTCTGACTGATGATAATGAACTTCTCCATCGTTTCTTTGATGGTCAAATGTAGTCAGTTTGAATCCTGTGTATTCCATCCTGTGAGGTGTGTCGCTGTTTATGCTGTTGAAAAACAGGTATTTGCGATGAGGTCGTTGGTCTTGCAAAATTCTAGTATGTGATTTCCAGCATTATTTCTATCACCAAGGCCATAGTTTCCAAATATTGATCCTCCTTCTTTGTTTCCAACTTTCATATTCCAATCACCAGTAATTATCAATGCATCTTGATTGCATGTTTGATCAATTTCAGACTGCAGAAGTTGGCTAAATCTTCAATTTCCTCATCTTTGGCTTTAGTGCTTGGTGTGTAAATTTGAATAGTAATCATATTAACTGGTCTTGCTTATTAGCATATGAGTATTATCCTATCAGTGACAGCATTGTACTTCAGCACAGATCTTGAAATGTTCTTTTTGATGATGCATTTGATGCCATTTCTCTTCAATTTGTCATTCCCAGCATAGTAGGCACATGATTGTCTAATTCAAAATGACCAATACCGGTATATTTCATCTCACTAATGCCTAGGATATTTATCTTTATGTGTTCCATTTCATTTTTGATGACTTTCAATTTTCCTAGATTCATACTTTGTACATTTCACATTCCAAGTATTAATCGATGTTTACAGCTGTTTCTTCTCATTTTTAGCCATGCCATATCAGCGGATGAAGGTCCTGTACACTTTACTACATCCATGTCATTAAGGTAGACCCTACTTTGAAGAGGCAGCTCTTCCCCAGTCAAAGTATGACCGGGCTGCCTTCCCGGTCAAAATACGACTGGGGTGTCTTCCAACCTGAGTGGCTCATCTTCTGGCACTATATCAGACAATATTTTGCTGCTATTCATAAGGTTTTCACTAGCCAGTTTTTTCAGAAGTATACTGCCAGATCCTTCTTCCTAGTCTACCTTAGTCTGGAAGCTCCACTGAAGCCTGACCACTATGGATGTCCTTGCTGGTATTTAAAATACTGTTGGAATAGCTTCCAGCATCACAGCAACACATAAGTCACCAGAGTATGACAAACTGACAGATGAGTGGTGGGTGTCCGATGAACAAAGCCTTCTTTGTAACATGAGATGGAGCCATGTAATATAGTAGTGGGCTTTGAAGAGCTTTCTTGGGTAGGCAAGGTCTTGTGGTCACAGTTCATCTATTGATTTTTTTAAATGATTCTCTCTCTAAAATTTTATGAACTTACCTTTCTACACAATTAAGAGCTCTCTTTGTTAACAAATTGTATCTGCTGGCAAATTCCAGGCCTCTTCCTTATTCCATTGATGATTTCATCTTTAAAACTGGCTTCTTCGTGCAGCTCCATCAACAATCAGGAAACGTGTTTGCAGAATCTCGTTAATGATTCCTGGAACTCCAGTGAGATTGCCAGTCCTTTATTTTGATGTATTTTCATCTCATTTAGAAACATGTAGTGTTCTGTACAGAAGTCAGTCCTCTTATTAACAGATCCCTGACTGAGGTTGAGGACAGGGTGTAGGGAGAGGATCCTCTTCTGTGTAGACAGAGTGGTTCGGTTACACTTTTCTGCTTTTTACCTCCATGAAGATATGACTTTGTTCTGACCACGGATAGACCTTCTGATGCTAATAAAGGCCATCCAACCTTACATAGGTGTGAAAAGCAAGTCAACTTTCCTGGTCAACCCGGGCTCCTTGAAGTCTATACTTGTTCATTCATTCAATAAACACTTATTGAGCTCCTATTATATACCCGGCACTATTCTAATCTAAGGAGTGCCTGGTTGGCATACCCTCAACTACTAAAAAAAAGCATGGCAGTTTGAATCTACCCAGAAGTACCTTGAAAGAAAGGCCTGGCAGTCTACCTCCAAAACATCCAGGCTTGAAAACCCTATGGCACACGGTTCTACCCTGAAACTCATGGGATCATCATGATTTGGAATCTACTCGAGAGCAACTGGTTTTATTCTAATCTGGACAAAGGTCCTTGCCTAGCACAAATGGTTTGCACTTGGCTACTAACCTAAAGATTGGCGGTTAGAACCCACCCAGCAATACTGCAGAAGAAAGGCCTTGGCAATCTGCTTCTGTAACACTTGCAGCCACGAAAACCCTATGGAGCAGTTCTACTGTGTAACACATGGGGTTGCTATAAGTTGGAATTGACTCATGACAACAGGTTTGTTTGTTTGTTTTAGATGAAGGAAGGACTTACATTCTAACAAAGGGAAGTAAGTGCACAGTGGACACCCCGATGCAGATTCAGAGACATCCAGTGATCCAGGGTGCATATTAAAGGAGGTGGCTTGGCCCGGGCCCTTCAGTCCCAGGGAATCTCATGCACTGGAAGGCTCTAGTGCTGGGTGTGTGTTGTCCCTGGGAGGGATAGGTTATCCCTGAACGTTTTGACACTGTCATATGTCCATTTGACAGAATCACCCTAGTGCCTAGGATGCCTACAAGTTATAATTCAAGGGATAATAATCAACCCCTATCTTACCAAACTGTTCGCCTTATCCTGACCTGAAACTTCAACCATCAAAATTCCTCTTTTGAGTGGAAATATTAAAACCCTGGTTAAATGCAAACATGTTCCCAGGGAAAGGTTTGAGGACCTGTCAGACCTTGGACTGATGAGCAGCTGCCCTGGGGAATAGTTTGGGGTGAGTGTAGAATGTAAGCACAGGGGCTCTGGGGAGCCAGCAGCACTGGTAACTTGGCAGCTTTGTCTCGGGAGGTCTCTCCTTTCCCTTAGAGTAGAAGGAGGTGCTCCTTTCATTCCTACATCAAGAAACAGGTGCGTTAATGATAAGCGACATTTATGGAATGTTTAATAAGGCCAGGCACTGTGCTAAGCCCTTTAGAACATTAAAACAGTTATCGTTCTATTTAATCCCCACAGCAACACTGAGAGTTGACTGCTATTAATCATTCCTATTTTACAGATGGGAAAACCGAAACTTGGTTATGTCACTTGTCTAAAATCTTATTTCTGTCAATGGGTACAGCTGGGACTTAAATCCAGGAAGTTTGACCCCAGCAGCCATACTCTTAGTCCTTAACATTAACTATTAACAGCCATACTCTTAACTATTAACCAACAATAATGTTAGGATATGAAGGGTCTGTTTTCCTTTTCTCTTTTTGGATTTCTGGTCATTTTTCTTCCTTAGAAAAGGGATCTAGTTTCATGAAAGTGTTATGAACCTCACCACCTCCTAGATGGTAGGGAGGAATTCAAGTTCTAAAGCAGGATTTTCTCAACCTTGGCACTTATAGGCATTTGGGACCTGATATTACTTATTGTGAGGAGCTGTCCTGTGCCTTGTAGGATATTTAGCATCTATGGCCTTTACTCAGGAGCTCTGGAGGTATGGTAGTTAAGAGGAATGGCTGCTAACCAGAAGTTTTGCAGTTCAAATCCACCAGTTGCTCCTTGGAAACCCTATGGGACAGTTCTGCTCTGTCCTATACAGTCGCTATGAATTGGAATCGATTCAATGGCAACTGGTTTGGTTTTTATTTTTTTGATGGACAATACTCACGAAATGCCTTTAGCAGTCCCCTCCTCCCAAGTCATGAGAACCAAACATGTGTTCAGACACTACCAAATGTCCCCTGTGTGTTTGGTGGGAGGAAGGAGGGAGAGCAAATCACTCCCAGTTGAGAACCACTGGCCTGAAGAAATGGATACGTTCTAGGAGGGAGGGAGAAAGGAAGGGACGAGACTGAGCTTGGCCTCTGGGAGACCATCCTGAGATCCACTTTAACAGAGTTTGCCATAGAGTTGAATTTAGTAGAAGGTGGATTTGGCTCGGAACGTCCCCAATGAAACGAGGCTAGTGGCTGTAGGGCAAGGCATGTTTTCCCCAGTGAATGGTGGAGGTACAGTTCTTCTCCTTTTGGGAGCTTAATCTCCTTGCCTGCAATAACTGTGTTCCTGCAGTTCTTTTGTTACCCTTTTTTTCTTCTTAATGCTGTACACTCGTAGGCACTCAAAGAACAATTGGACCTGACCTCCTACCGTAGGAGGATAAGATGGTTGATGGATTAGCAATGTGCACTTATCTTTTCCCAGCAGCTCCATGAAGACTTGGCCTTTTTCAGTGAAATAATAATGAACACATCCTGCAGGAGGAGTGGGGAAAGGGTATAGCTGTTTCTCCAACAGACCCAGAAATTGCTTAAAACTATCTGTCTGTGTAATCTTATCTAGCTCTCTAGCACTGGTCCACCCAGCAAGTGTTGCCATTAGTGAGAGTCTGGATTCAGGGCTTATGCTGCTCTGAGATGGGAACTCATTACTCCATGTCATTGTCCTAGCTGTTGACATGGCTGAAGAAGTCAGAACTTGCCGGGCTTCTCAAAGCCTGGATCTTTCCATAGTCTAATTGAAACAAAAAGCAGGAGACTATCTGTCAACAAAAATGGTGCCCACACAGACCCCATGAGCTGAAGGCTGATAAACTAAGGCTCAGAATCCATCTCAAAAATGAGCATTTGTGCTAGCCACTCTTGGCAAAGAGTAGCTCCTCTCGAGCTGAAGAAAATCAAATGTGTAGTTAATGACTTTTTTCAAAACTCTTGTTTTGAATTGGATACGGGGGATAATTAGATATGGAAGAATGTTTTTATATTTATAAGCCATAACTTTTTAACTAGTATTTTCTTAGGTCGTAGGAGTCTTTCCTTTCTTTTGCCTGGGTGGGGAAAATAGTGAGGTCCTACTGACGAGGAGGGAAGATGCCAGAGTGTATGTGTGTGCGTTTGTAGCTATATGTGTGTTTGTGTTGTGTGCACATGCGTGCACACCCACTGTCACAGAAAGACAATTGACAATTGACATTATCTCTGGATGGGTGGTAGGAACAGTTGCCTTTTTCATGAATGAGAAAAAGTACTCCAATGAGTTTTGAGCATAGGCCTAGAGCAAAATGGGTTTTATATATCTGAAAAGCCCCACCCATCACTGATTGTACCTATTTAACAGTACAAATTAACTTCAATTTCAATCAAATCCTTTTCTTTTTTTTATCAAATAATATAATTCAGCTTCCTGAGATCAAGAGCAAAAGCAGCTCAGAATAAAACACGTGCTAAAGCATCACATTTTTTAGGTGTCAGTGAGATTCAGTAATCAAGAAATTAAATCAGAATAATCATAATGAATTCAAAATGGTTCTCTACATTTAAACGGACAGTTTTTTTTTTAGACTATATTGAATGTGAGTTAGTATCCAGTGTTTTTTCAGGAGGGCTTTCTCAGACACGGCCTTGGACACTTAAGCATCTCTGTTCTTTGCTTTCAGAAAAGACATCTGTGCAGGTGTCAATCGCCCCTGTGAGACCCTGGGTCTGTCCCACCTGTCAGGAATGTGCCAGCCTCACCAGAGCTGTAACATCAATGAAGATTCTGGACTTCCTCTGGCTTTCACGATTGCCCATGAGCTTGGACACAGGTAAAAGGCCAAGCAAATTGAAATCACTTTGCCATACTCCTGAGTAACATCAGTAGAGAGAATGGAAAGAACACTAAACTGGGCATCAGGAAATTTGGATTGCTTTGTTACTTGAGGCTCTTCCTCCTACGACCTCCACTTTCTCATCTGTAAAATGGGAATAGTAATATCACACTTCAGATCCTCCAGTCTCCTTTTCCCTGACTGCTTGTATCTATATACATCACATGATCAGAGGCCATTACAGTTCTCTAGATTAGAATCGGGCTAGCAGAGACAGAGTTGTTTTAATTCAAGAGTAACACTACCTGTAGTTCCTATGAAATGATAATATTACTATTACTAAAAGGTCACAAAAACTAACATTTTTGTGCCCTTACTTTATGCCAGACAGTTGGCTAAGCTCTTATAACAGCCTTCTGAAGTAGTTACTATTGTTAGCCCTGTTTTATTTACATGTATTAAAGGAAAAGGTTAAATAAAGAAGTTGAAAACTGCTATAAACTTGGAAAGACCGTGAAGCAAACACCAGTTAACAGGATGCCCAAGTTACGGCAAAAAATGTGTGAATTTGACTAGATGAATTTATGAAAGGCAGGCTTCAGAATGCTTGAATGAAGGAATAATGAAGATTCCGGATTCTTCAGGTGTAAGTGGTGCCCATGGAGAAAGAGGCTTATTTGAAACTTCATTTGTTGGTGTATTTGGTAACTACCAATAAAAGAATGTTTTAAGCTGGGTTCTCTAGAGTAGCGAAACCAGTGAAGCATATATGTAAACATACAGAGAGAGATTTACTTCAAGGAAATGGCTTATGCAATTATGGAGGCTGGCAAGTCCCAAATCCATCAGTCAGGCAGCAGACTGGAGGCTTCTCCTGACTCATTCACGTGGTTGCAGGGCTGATGAATCCAAAATCTGCAGGGCAGATGGAAGGCTGTTGGCTCATGTGGTTGCAGGAGCCGGCAAATTCAAAATCTGCAGATCAAGTGGCAGACTGCAGACTTTGGTGCCCCAAGAACTATAGATCAGATGGGATGAATGCAGAACTGAGAGAAGAGATCATTGCCAGAACATCCAATTAAATACTGGATGCAGGCCAGACCCCAAGGAAACTCCCCTTTCGACAGATTGGCTGCTTACACTAGATCACAAAATGGAGGATGATATATAGTGTTTGCCAAACATGGCCTAGCCAAGTTAACACATAACATTAACCATCACAGAGAGCATCATACTAATTGGAAACTCAGAATGAGGAGCCTGTAGATACTTGACCTATACCTTCCGCCTGACATGAAGTCATGAGCCTGGATCTCTTCTCTCTAAAGAGGGAAGCACAACACTGGAACATACTCTAAATACATAGCCAGAAAAGAACAGGATTCAGGAGGACCAGAATTTTCTAGGCCTGACCTCTCCAGCCTGGTCTTTCTCACCATTTTTCTCGTATAATATTTGAACTTTTCAAAATACTTTTTCCTGCAGTACAAAGCCAGAGCATTGGTTTGGAAATTGAGAAGCATATTCTGACATTTTTCACCAACCAATATTCTGACCTTAGATAATTCCCTTCACCTTTCTGTGCTTCAGTTTTATCATCTGTAAAATGAGTAGGCTGAACTAGGAAATTTCTTAGGTACAATGATTTATTAGATCTTAACAAAAAAGCCCTGGGTGATTAATGTGATCTGTTTTAATATTTTTACTTGTCAAAAAGTTATGGACAGAGAGGTAAAGTGAGTTGCTCATAATTAAAAAATGATGGGGAGTAGTTAGAGCTAGGACAGAAAACTAGGCCTTTCAAAGACTAGGCCATTGTCATGAATTGAATTATGTCCCCCCAAAAATGTGTGTATCAATTGGGTTGGCCCATGATTCCTGGTATTGTGTGATTTTCCTGTATGTTGTAAATCCTGCCTCTATGATGTTAATGAGGGACGATGGGCAGCAGTTGTGTTAGTGAGGCAGGACTCAACCTACAAGATTGGATTGTGTCTTGAGGCAATCTCTTGACCTATAACAGAGAGAAGCAGCAGAGAGACAGGGGGACCTTATTACCACCAAGTAAGCAGTGCCGGGAGCAGAGTGCGTCCTTTGGACCTGGGGTCTCCTGCATGAAGAAGCTCCTAGTCCAGGGGAAGATTGATGAAAAGGGTGACAGAGAAGGAAAGGCTTCCCCTGGAGCTGACACCCTGAATTTGGACTTTTAATCTACTTTACTGTGAGAAAATAAATTCCTTTTTGTTAAAGCCATCCACTTGTGGTATTTCTGTTATAGCAGCACTGGATAACTAAGACAGCCATCGTTGTTGACATGTTAATAATAAAACTTGGCAAAATGAAAGTTATTATTTTCAAGCATACAGGCACTCCACAATCCTGATATGTTAAGGAATGTGGCCCATGCAGCTTTAAGCCAAATTCTTAGTGTCAGCAGTACTTGCTGGCCAAGCAATGCTAAGCAAATATAAAGTGTCAAATTGAGAAGCAATTGCTCAAGACCTTCTCAGAAATGGTATACATACGCAAGCTAAAAAATAAGTGGATAAGATCTAGCCTGTTAAAAAACATATCAAATGCTCACAACTTGTTTTTGGAGGATGGATCCTTTATATCTTCAAGTTCAAGGTCACCTTGAAAAAAACTCAGAAATATGCTGAGAATTAACTCATGGAAGCAGCCCTCAACCAATGATTTAGGGTGTTGGTATATAAAATACCCGGGTCCTGCCCCCCTTGAGTGGGATAACTCTGAGATGTGTGTTCTGTGTAGTTCCTCAGAGTTTGTCCATGGGCTTAAGGTCCAGTTGCCCACAGTGGAAGCTAAAATATGAACTCTTTATTAATTGTCTCACTTTCCTATTGGTGTTTTCTTCACCTCCCAAGTAAACTAATTGCCCTTAAATCGTTGACTCAGGGCTAGGTTCTGGACAAATTTAAAAACGATTCTCTAGTTCTGCCTAATATGTTCCCTAGCACTAGAGTTAGGAACTTGATATTTACTTAAAGGAATCTTTTTCTAAGAGCTAGATCCAAATTTTTTTTTGTAACGCACAATTTGTAAACATAACAGCAGTAACAACACCAACAAAAGCAAAGGATAAAGATGTCATCTTTATAGTAGTTCTACTTCTAAAATTCATTGAATAATCCTGAACCATGGACAAACTCTGAGAAACAACATAGAACACACACCTCAGAGTTACCCCACTCAAGGGGGCAGATCAGGGTATTTTATATACCAACACCCTAAGTCATTGGTTGAGGGCTGCTCCCATGAGTTATTAATTCTCTGGAACTTCCAGCTTGGTGGACAAAGGCAGAGTAGCTTGCTTTGACTTTAGAGAAAGACCCCAGGCACAGAGATATAAATACTGGCAATTGGAAGTCTGCTGGTGGTGAGCATGTAGATGGCTACCAACAGCCTCTGGTATTGCTACTCAGGGGCATTAAGTACCCCTTAAAAAGTTTAGAGTAAAGGAAGATGGACATACATAAGTTTCCCTTTTCCTCCTGCTAAATACGAAAAACCTTGGACATCATATAAAAAACAAAAATAATGGATTCTGAAAGATGGTGTGATGGTTAAGGTTATGCGTCAACTTGGCTAAGCCATGATCCTCAGTGGTTTGGCCAATATCATGTAATCATCTTCTAATTTGTGATCTGATGTGAGCAGCCAATTAGTTGGAAGGGGAGTTTCCTTGGGAGAAACTCCTGCATCCAATATATATGTATATTCTGGCAAAGCTTGCCCACTCTTGATCCTGCATCCAACTCATCATCTTCTGACCTCTGGTTCTTGGAACATGAGCCAACAGCCTGCCATCTGACCTGCAGATTTTGGAATTTGTCAGCTTCTGTAGCTCTGTGCGCCAGCAGCCTACCATCTGGCCTGCCAATTTTGGATTTGTCAACCCCTGCAACCATGAGAGTCAGGAGAAGTCACCAGCCTGATGCCTGACCCACAGATTTAGGACTTGCCAGTCTCCGCAACTGTGTGAGCCATTTCTTGGAAATAAGTCTCTCTCTATATTTATATATATATACATTTCACTGGTTTTTGCTCCTCTAGAGAACCCAGCCTAAGACAGATGAAGAGAAGTAGGAAGACAGGTTGAGAACCCTGGGATATGAGGAATGGCATGGTAGCCCCAACATAAGCCAAAGGACCAGGAAAGGGACAGCCTCATAAGACAGAAAATTTTTATACAGGATTTCTGTACTCCAACCAAACACCAGAGAAAAAACTGTGGCCTCATGCCTACCTACTGTGCAAAGGCTGAATGGGAAGCCTAGCCTTCCACCCATGTGAGACTGTAAGACAACACCCAACACTCACATTTTGTGGTATCAAAAAGTCCAAGTAGGGGGTTGGGACTTTCATCCCTGAAGGCCACTCATGAGCCTTCACCCCTCACCATCATGATGTCTGTGTAAACCATGTGGGGAACTGGAACCCTCCTCTGTAATAAGGATCCTCCCAAATGAGGGGTCAACAGAGGCCATGTGAACACCTGAACTTCTACCTCCACCAGGCAGTAATGAGGCAGAGCCTCCCATCCTTCCCTGCTAGAGTGGGTTCTGAAAAGCTAGGTAAAACAAAAGTTTTCAGTAAGATTAAGTCTCATGACATAATATGGACGTGTCCACATTTCAATATAAAATCACTGATCATACCCAAACCAGGAAGATCTCAAACTAGATGAAAAAAGAAAATCAGTAGATGACAACACCAAGATGTCAGAGATGTTAGAATTAGCTGACGCAGATTTTAAAGCAACCATAATACAAAATGCTTCAATAAGCAATTATCAACAGCCTTGAAACAAATGAAAAAAAGTCTCAGCTAAGAAATAGAATATTTTAGAACTGAAAAAATTGAGATAAAAAGCTCAGTAGATGGGCCCAGCAGTGGAATGGAAGAGACAGAGGGAAAAATCAGTCACCCGGGAAATACATAACCTGAACAAAAAAAGACACCAAAAAGAAAAAAAAAAAAAAAAATTGAATAGAGCTTCAGGGACTTGTGGAATTATAACAAAAGATCTTATATTTGAGTGAAGAAATTTCCAGGCCCTGGTGGTTTCACTGGAAAATTCTACCAAACGTTTAAAGACACATTAACACCAATTCTACACAATCTTCTCCAGAAAATAGAGGAGGGAATACTTTCATTTTATGAAGCTAGCAGTACCTTGATATAAGCCTAGGCAAAGACAATACAAAAGAGAAAGCTAGAAACCAATATCCCTTATGAATATCGATGTAAAAATAATTAAAATATTAGAAAATACAATTCAGTAATTAAAAAAAAGAATTATACACACAATCCATTGTACATAATAAAAAAAAATATTCCAGGGATGCAAGGCTGGTTCAATATTTGAAAACCAATAAATGGACTCTATCATAGTAATAGTCTAAAGAAGAAAAATTACATAATCTTATCAATCGATGGGGGAAAAAAAATTTGACAAAATTCAACACTTATTCATGACAAAAATGATCAGAAAACTAGGAATAAAGGAAACATCCTAAACTTGATAAAGAACATCTATATAAAACCTATAGCTAACATTACGCTTAGTAGTGAAAGACAATACTTTCCCCCTCAGATCAGGAACAGGAAAAGGCTGTTTTCCTTATTCTTATCAACGTAGTACTGAAAATTTGAGTGCAGTAATGCGGTTTCATGACAATAGCTTAATGATAATACCCACAGGGCGAATGGTTAAACTGTGGTGCACCTGTACCATGGAATTCTATTCAGCAATAAAAGGGAACGAGCTCATGCAACAACCTCAGTGAATTTTCAAAGTTAATGCCGACGGCAAAAGGTTACAAATTGCATGATTCTGTTTATATAAATTCTTGAAATGACAAAATTATAGAACTGGAGAATAGATTATGGCTGCCAGGGATTCCGGGGCATTGGGAGAGGGAAGGACGTATGTGTGGCGGCTATAAAGAGGAAGCTGAAAGAAGATACATGAGCTTGATTTTGAGCGATAGAAAAGATGCTTTAAAAAGGCACGAAACCGAAGGGCAGATTTTAGGAGCTTCCTGAAAAGCTTTTGCTCCGAGCAAATGATGTTGCTGAGTTATTATTTAGTTTTTTTTTTTTGGGGGGGGGGCGGCTATATAATTAACTGTGAACCAAACTGAAAAACAGCGGGATGATCATTGAATTGTCCTGCAGCAGCCCAGAAGGGGGAATATGATAAATCAATACTGCAGGAAGACACACATTATGGATTAATAACAAATTGTTATTCCATTGTTTCTTGGAAACTTGTTTGTTTCATTAATAACTGTATGATGCAAAAGAGAAACTGAAGTGCTATAGCTTAAGAATAATTTTGAATTCATTTTGAGAGAAAACAAAATCCATACTGTGAGCGACCTAAATTTTATCAGCCATCCATACCCAAGGTCTCATACCACCCTTATTAGCCTTAGGTGACTTATGGAAAATGAAGATGGAATCCTTCACGGAAATTTAAAAACCTAACGGACCCCTTGCATCCTTGCCCTTTAAGTAATGCAAATAGCATGGTATATATGAACACTAGAAGGCAATATCCTCCCAAAACTCTGGGTTGTAGTATATTTTATTTATAGAGCTTTGCTCGTTGCCGATACAAAATCGATTAGTTCCTGAATGAATTAGAAAAGCTCACATTCATACTTTAACGGATTTTGTGCTCTGCTGGTTCCACTCCACCATAAAATAAATCATAAAAGGCAAGAAATGGATATACTTCCCCAAGTGCTCCAGTACATGGAAGCTTGGGAAGTTATTTAACTTTCTACTGTATGCCTCTAGTTTAGGAAACCCTACCAGTTGTCTGTCAGTTTGTTGTAGTGTGGTGGCTTGAGTGTTGCTGTGATGCTGGAGAACAGATGAGTGGCTGCCAGGGGTTCGGGGGTGAGAGAGGGAAGGACATCTGTGTGGCTGTAAAGAGTATTTCAAAAACCAGCAGGGTCACCCATGGTGGACAGGTTTCAGTGGAGCTTCTAGACTAACACAGACTAGGAAGAAGGGCCTGGCCATCAACTTCGAAAAAAATTGCTCGGTGAAAACCTTATGAATTGCAGTGTAGCATCGTCTGATATAGTGCCAGAAGAGGAGCCCCTTAGGTTGGAACATACTCAAAATATGCATGGAGAAGAGCTGCCTCAAAGGAGAGTCTACCTCAATGATGTGGACGGAAGAAAGCTTTCAGAACCTACTCAATGGCACCTAACAACAACAGTTTAGCAAAATTGCCTTAAAGGAGTTAAAACAAAGATGCAGTAAAAAAGAAATACTAACCTATTGCTGTTGAGTCGATTCCGACTCATAACAACCCTATAGGACAGAGTAGAACTGCCCCATAGAGTTTCCAAGGAGTGCCTGGTGGATTTGAACTGCTGACCTTTTGGTTAGCAGCTGTAGCTCTTAACCAGTACTCCAAGCAGGCGACTCCCGCAACCCAGGGCAGGCAGACTCAGGATTATCAAGGAGATCATTCCTAAGTGTGTTTTTAAGTTGAATTTGCAGCTAAATCGGAACAGGTGCATAACGGCCTTATTTAGCCTTATTTTACTGCAAGAAGACGCTGGAAGCCTTTTCAGTGATTTAAAAGCTGCACGTGCAGCAAGTGAATGTGATTATGATGAAGAATTTGTTGCAAGTAGGTGTTGGTTCAATCGTTTCAAAGTGAGGGAAAATCTACGTACGTTAAAGGGCAAGTACCAGTTGTCTGTAAGTGAGATGTTTGTAACCCGGGGACTTACTCTATGTTGTTCAGACCCTAGAAGGCTCATTACTTCAAATTAATCCTCAGCTTCCATCCCACCTGCTGGAAAGTAGCTTCTTGGAAATAGGCCTTCTGTCTCTATACCCTGTGAACTTCCCTTGTCCCTCATTGTTCAATGACCCACTGGTTCCATGTGACAGGAATGCTCCATCCATTTGGAGACAGAGGACACAGAGCAGTGGGACATTTGTTTAGTGGCACTGCTTTTCTCTCATAAGATGGAGTTCAGAGGTGTGAGAAAGTAGATGAAACACAATGAGTTTTGGGAATGCTGGTTTAAGTGTATAAGACCCAGCCATATGGCTTGGTGTATTGCAAAGTTGCTGTTAGGTGCCGTTGAGCCAGTCCTGGCTCATATCAACCGTATGTACAACAGAACGAAACACTGTCTGGTCTTGCGCCATCCTCATGATCATTGTTATGCTTGAGCCCATTGTTGCAGCCACTGTCAATCCATTTCATTGAGGGTCTTCCTCTTTTTTGCTGACCCTCTGCTTTACCGAGCATGCTGTCCTTCTCCAGGGACGGGTCCCTCCTGGTAACATGCCCAAACGACGTGAGATGAAGTCTCAGCATCCTCCCTTGTAATGACCACTCTGCCCATACTTCTTCGACAGGTTTGTTCGTTCTTCTGGCAATCCATGGTATATTCAATATTATTTGCTAACACCATAATTCAAAAGCATTGATTCTTCTTTGGTCTTCCTTATTCATTGTCCACCTTTCACATGCATATGAAGTGATTGAAAACACCATGGTTTGGGTCAGGCACACCTTACTCCTTAAAATGATAACTTTGCTCTTTGATGCTTTAAAGAGATCTTTTGCAGGAGATTTGCAAAATGCAATGGGTTGATTTCTTGATTGCTGCTTCCTTGGGCTTTGATTGTGGATCCAAGTAAAATGAAATCTTGAGAACTTCAATCTTTTCTCCATTTTTCATGATGTTGCTTATTGGTCCAGTTGTGAGGATTTTTGTTTTCTTTATGTTGAGGTGCAATCCATACTGAAGGCTGTGCTCCTAGATCTTCATGAGTAAGTGCTCCAAGTCCTCTTCACTTTCAGCAAGCAAGGTTGTGTCATCTGCATCACTCAGGTTGTTAAGGAGCCTTCCTCCAATCCTGATGCCCCTTTCTTCTTCATATAGTCCAGCTTCTCAGATTATTTGCTCAGCATACAGATTGAATAAGTATGGTGAAAGGATACAACCCTGACACATACCTTTCCTGACTTTAAACCACGCAGTATCCCCTTGTTCTGTTGGAATGACTGCCTTTCAATCTATGTACAGGCTTCTCATAAGCACAATTAAGTGTTCTGGAATTTCTGATTTTTGTGATTTGTTATGATCCACACAGTCGATGCCTTTGTATAGGCAATAAAGCACAGGTAAACATCTTTCTGATATTCTCTGCTCTCAGCCAGGATCCATCTGACATCAGCTATGATATCTCTGGTTCCACATCCTCTTCTGAATCCATCTTGAATTTCTGGCAGTTTCCTTTTGATACACTGCTGCAACCACTTTCGAATGATCTTCAGCAAAATTTTGCTTGCGTGTGATATTAATGGTATTGTTCTATAATTTCCACATTCGGTTGGATCACCTTTCCTTGGAATAGGCACAAATATGGATCTCTTCCAGTCAGTTGGCCAATAGCTGTCTTCTAAATTTCTTGGCATGGATGAATGGGCACTTCCATCTCTGCATCTGTTTGTTGAAACATCTCAATTGGAATATCCACTGCTAAAAATACCACTTTATTCTTGCAGATTCTTATTTTATTTTTTAAATTTTTTATTGTGCTTTAGGTGAAAGTTTATTAATTTTCCATTCAATTGTTTGTACATAAAGTGTTCAAGATATTGGCTAATTTCCAATCTTCCAGATTTTCTGCTTCTTCCTCCCTTTTTATCTTTGCTTTTGGGCAAGTGTTGTCCTTTTGATCTCGTGTAATTGATTATTGTAAGGAACATATTCCTCTTAGGTGTTACTGTTTATTTTATGGGCCTGTCTCTTGTTTGGCTGACCTTGCAGATTTTTAGAACGTTACTTGCAGTAAGGAGCCCTGGCAGTGCACTGGTTAAAGGGATCAACTGCTAACTGAAAGGTTGGTGGTTCGAAGCCACCAGCAGCTCTGCGGGAGAAAGATGTGGCAGTCTGCTTACAGCCTTGGAAATCCTATTGGGTTGCTATGAGTCGGAATGGACTTAATGGCAGTGGGTTTGGTTTCTGGTTTTTTACTTGCAGTTTAGGAATTTTACTAATTATCGAGCAGATGAACTTGTGGAGTATTTCATGAGCTGGTTAGGACTAGATTTGCAATTGCCTGGGGGAAGACCTGCTGAGAAGGATGCTTTCATTGAATCATGTTCTTTGTGGGTGGGTGGTAGTTTCGTAGATTAATTCTTTGACTCCTTTGTGAGTTAAATATTCTTGTGGAATGTGATAGGAGTCAATGTAACTATAATGTATAAAGATGCAAGAAAATCTCTAAATCCCCCAAAGATTCTTTTCTGCTAGACCTGCTGATGTTAATAAGGAGATTTCATTAAGGTGAGACATGAACTTTGCTGTCAAGACTCTGAATTTCTGCTATGCAGAATAACGGGTCGGACTTTCCTCTTTTACATTGGGAAATTTGAGCCAGTATCTCTAGATCATAAGTATCTAACGGACAAACTATAGTGGAGAGAGTTCTTGTGGGAAGCCCAGAAGGCAACTTGGGGTGACCTGAGGGCACATTTTATAAAGGGACATTTCAGAGTCAGCTCCTTTCCCAGGCACCTTCTGGCCATCATGGATGGCTAAGTTCTTTAGGGCTCTGCAAGGCTGTTTCCGTTGGTCAGTCCTGACAATAGGAGTGCAAGGAGCAGAGTGAGTGAGACACGGACAAGAGCACTGGATTAGGAGCACAAAAGATCTGCCTCTAAGACCTACTTTTACCACTAATTGTGTGACTTTTGACAAATTTCCAACCAAACTCTGTGTGTGGAAAAGGAAAGTAAGCTAGACAAAAACAGTTATTTAAAAAAAAAAAAAAAAATCTGTCCTTTATGGAGCCCTAATTATGTGTGCTGGAGTCCCTGAATGTACAAATGATTAAAACAACTGAAAGGTTAGGGGTTTAAGTCCACCCGAGGTACTTTGGTAGAAAGGCCTGGTGACCTACTTCTGAAAAATCAACCACTGAATACCCTGTGGAGCCCAGTTCTGTTCTGACACAAGTGAGGTCACTGTGAGTCAGAATCAACTCAACAGCAACTGGTTTGGGTGGTATTATGTGCCAGGCAACTTGCTAAGTGTTTTTCAAACTCTCTCCCATTGGAATCTCACCCTAGTCTACCCTGTATTTCAGAAGAAGAAAATGAAACTGAGTAAGCGCAGGTGACTCAGACATCACTAAATGACAGAGCTGGAATTCAAATCCAGGTCATCATCTTCAAAATCCCTAGTCTTAACCACTGTATTATATGGTCTCCCTAATATCTCTGATCTTGGAGGACTCTGAAAGCAAAACTGAAAAGAAATCCATCCTCTCAAAGCTTGTGGCCTTTGACAAATTCTACTGGATTCCACTTGAATGCTCTCCCTTAAATTGCGATGAAAAGGGAAGAGGGAGGTTTTGTTCTCTTCTGCTGTGGTTGCTGCAGCAGAAGAAAGAAATAGCTTAGGGCCAGATTTGCCCTCCTGACTCTAGATGGATAGAAAAACCAGGATGAGATATCTCAGCTTTTTGCCAAGCAGAAGTTTTGTAATTAGCCACGTGGCTGCCTTGGTTGCACATTTCAGCAAAGTCATGCCGAAAGTGTCTCCTGTGTCTTTTAGTTCGTACATGAGCTATGCCCTTCCAATGTCAAAGTCTCACTTCGTAAATAGCTACCTTCTTTACAAAAGTGGCTCTCTGCAGGTTGTTATCATCTCGGAGAAACTATGATTTTCTCCCTGTCGATCGCCTGCTTGCTTGCTATTCTTGTGCTTTGTGCCTTCCTGCCAGCTTCGGCATCCAGCATGATGGGAAAGAGAACGACTGTGAGCCCGTGGGCAGGCACCCGTACATCATGTCTCGCCAGCTCCAGTATGATCCCGCCCCATTGACCTGGTCCAAGTGCAGCAAGGAATACATCACCCGCTTCTTGGAGTAAGTGACAGCATGCCTCATGATGCTTGAGGCTTGGGTCTGTTTAAACCGGAAGTCACTTTGGATTGTACACAGAGGACTTGCTGCCTGGAGAAGGCTCAATTCTTCCTGCAGGCCACAGTGTCAGGGTGGCATCAGGGGGGTGAAGTTCCCTTCTGCTTTCTGACTCTTTGAGGTCTAGATGACTTCTGCCCTCATCCACAGCCAAGTAACCTCCCACCCCCTCCCTGCTTGCTCCTTTACCGAGGTGGATCTTCATGACATGATCGTGCACTCAGTTCTTGGCTCCTTGCACCAGGGGTGGATTATCCAATTATCATCTGTAGTGAATAATTTCACATCAAAAATATAGCGAAACCCATGGGAAACTGTTCAATAAATTAGCAAGTATGCACAAGTTCTTCCCTTGCTTGCTGGGTCATCCACCCCTGTCAGGGGTTGTAAATTTGAAAAGAGGCTTTGATTCTGTAGGAAGGTGCTGTGGGGTTGGGATAGAGACAGATGCAAGCAGTATCTAGAAGCAGAATCTTTGATGTGGTGAAAAAAATGTGAAATTGTTCACCACAGATCATCTGGTAAACAAGATAAGCACTGTGCTTACCTTGCCTACTGGATAATCCACCCCTGCCTTGCATCTTTTCGTCCCTGCTAGGGAGGTCTGGCAGGAGCAACCAGGATAGGTGAGATGTGGTCACTGAAGTCCCATTGGAGATAAAGTGATGATTTTTGAATTGTACCACCATTTTTTATTTCTTAGATCACAGCTGAATTAATGGTGTGGGATGTGATTTGCATTTCCTTCTAGATAACTTCCCCCTTGGGCCAGGAAGCTTCTCTGCCTTCTTGAAATTGTCTTGAAGGAAGTGGGTAAATTGGAGGGATGGAAATTGTTGTTGAGTGAAAGACTAAAGATGAAGGGAATTGTAAGCAACTGCTCTTGTTTCTGTTAACTTTTTTTCAGTCGAGGCTGGGGTTTCTGCCTTGATGACATCCCTAAAAAGAAAGGCTTGAAATCCAACGTCATTGCCCCAGGAGTGATCTATGATGTTCACCACCAATGCCAACTACAATATGGCCCCAATGCTACCTTCTGCCAGGAAGTAGAAGTAAGTATTGGGAATCTTGATGCCTCTGGTGGGAATGTTTAGGACTGCAGCATACTGGAAGAAGGGCCAAGGAAATATCTGGAAATCAGAGAATCAAGACACAGAAATGTAGATTATCTTTTCATGGCAAGGTATCTGTAAGGCATTGAGGTTGAGATCATTTGTGTTGCTTGACTCTGCCTTCTCAGCGTTTCTATGAAGTCAGCAATCCTTTGCAAGTGGGTGGTGGTTGAGAAAGTTCTATAGTTGATTTTCAAGATTTGCAGTGATTCACATCTGCAGACTCCATAGACACCAACTTAATCACTAAAGTGGCTCCCTTTCCTGAACTTACCATCTGATAAAGTACCACCATATCTGAAGGTGGAAGTAGGTTTCATTCCCAATTCATCCTTTTCCCTTATCTTCAACATCCAAATGATAAGCCAAGTCCTGACATCATACCTCCTCAATAATTTGTGGCTATGTCCCATCTTCTTTATTCTTTTAGCTTTCTTAATTCAATTTCTTATCATCTCTTCTTGCTTTGTAATTAACTCCTACCTGATCTCTCCCCCATTCAAATTGTTGTACAAGTTATTTCAAGCAACACAAACTAACCATGGTTCTCCTTTGCTTTCAGGGGCCCTACTGATCATAGAATAAAGTCCCAACTCTTTCGTGTGTCACATAAGGCCCCCTGTGGTCTGGTCCCCCCATTCACTTAACTTATCCCTTTGAGTGCAAGAGTATCAGTGTTCACACCGACATTGTTAAATCAAGTCTTGTTGAATCCCTGTCAGAGTCCATGCTGTGCACTGAATAAAATGAAAAAGACAAGCGCTCAAAAATTGGTAAGACAAATATTTGCCCTCAAGGAGCTCATGCTCTAGTGGAAGGGGTAGACATAAAAACTTTAACACAGTGAGATAAATATAAAAAGAGACATGTAGAAAGAACTTTGAGGATGAAGTAAACTGTGCTTAGACAGTAAAAGCAATATTTAACAGAGGAAGTAAAGTTGGTATTAAAATCCCTCATTTCAAACCAGTTACCAAATTATGCAAATGTGCCTTCTAAATATCTCTAAAAGCTATCTGTCTCTACATGACTGCAATAGTCTGTGGTTTGTTTCCTTACCTAAACTCTGCCTCCCTTCAACTCTAATCCATTCCCCAAAATGCAGCCAAAGTGACATTTATAAATGGAAATCTGGTTGTGATCCCCTCTATAAAAATATTTCATGACCTCCCATCCCCTTATAATAAAGTTCAGATTCTCTAAAATGGTTTAAATGGGACTTCAAGATTAACCCTCTCATTCTGTGACTTTTTCTTTTAGAATATTGTTTTAACCCTCTGCTCAACAATCTGATACTCTGATTATATGTATGTTGTACTTTATCACTCAATCTTCCATACACTCCATATTTTTTTAAACACTTAATAGATAAGTGAATGAAGACACCAGATTATGGCAACATTGCAGCCAAGATTACCTAAAAATGTTAGATTAAAAAATCATCCAAAATACCAGAAAATAAAACATCACCCTTTCTTATAATTTTTTTTTGAAATAGTTTATGATTCAAAAGAAGTTGCAGAATACTTCAGAAAGTTCCTGTGTACCCTTCACCCAGCACATCATTCTTTATAATTGCATAATGAGCTTACACAAAAGTAAAAGGAATCTTCAGAGGGAAAAACACTAAAATGGGAGTGGTAAGCATGAATAGATGTTGAGGCTACCCTGAAGATAACCAAAGGGCTTGGGTTTTAACATCCAAATGGGAACAGATGATGACATCTTCACGTTGAGAAGGAGAGAGAGTTAAAACAGACCTCTACTTGAAGCTGATACCCTCAAAGACCTATGCCTGAATGAAAAGAGGGACTAGGAAAAAAAAAAAAAATTCTACTGTCAGCAAAAGGAGATGGCAGAGAAATATCTTTTGTCTCAGTCTGGGTTCTAGGGATAGAAGTAGGGGCAACTTTCTCACAGGAAAATTGTTTACCACAGGCCAGACTTATACTGATGTGGAGTTTAAATTTATACCTCAGTATGGTTTGAAAATCCCCATGACAAAACAGGAAACCCTGGTGATGTAGTGGTTAAGTGCTGCCGATGCTAACCAAAGGTTCAGCAGTTTGAATCCACCAGGCACTTCTTGGAAACTCTATGGGGCAGTTCTACTCTGTACTATAGGGTCACTGTGGGTTGGAATCAACTATACAGCAACAAGTTTGTTTTTTTGGATTTTATGACAAAAGAAAAATTAACATAGAAAGTACTTCTAACCTGTAATACCATAGGATGCCTGGTAGAAACAAAGATGAAACTGCCCTGGAGGAACTAACCCTGAGCTGATGACACACAGACCTCCAATAGATGAAGCCTCATTTCAGATGAGCTTACAATTCAGCCTCTAATTCAAAATTTAAAATTATCTATCTTAAACTAAGTGAGGAGAAATTGTAAACTCTCAACAATGCTCATCAACTGAATTTTTAGGTAAGAATAGTGAAATAAATACATGAAAGAAGAATTGTACATGAGAAAAAGAAAAAAACAATATAAAATATATGCAAGGCAGATATGCAAAATAACAAAAAAAAAACCTTTTAGAAATGAAAAATATATTATTGACATAAAAGCTCAATGGATGGGTTAAATAGCACACTTGATAGAGCTGAACAAAACTCAATCAACTGGAATTTAGAGCTGAGGAAATTATTTCCCATCCTACTTGAGTGTTTCTCAGAGATGTGCAATGAAGGAGGAACTGGCCTACCCTGATAGAAATCCAGAGTTCTTCAACATTCATATATAAGAAAACTGAGAGCTGGAAAATATGAAAGTGAAATTAAGAGAAATGGAGGACAGGATGAGACGGTCCATTAACAATAATTATGAGTTCTAGAAGGAGAGAATAGAGGTAATCTATTCTAATTTATAGAGATGCTGAATTTACAGAGATAAAGGTAGAGAATTTTCCAAAATTGTTAGTAGATATGAAATCTTATGACGAGGAAACTCATTGAATACAGAGCACAATAAGTGAATGGAAGAATGGAGGATAGACAAAAGACCAAAAGGTGGATGGAAGCCACTGAGCTATTTTAGATGACATATAAGAATCCTTCCCTCTTCCCACAGGGTAGAAATGAGAGGGAATATGTAGTTCATTTGCTGGCAACTAAACAAACTGACTACTTTGGGAAATAAGTAAACAAACTGAGGCTTTCTGGGAGGAATAGTTTCCATATCCTTCAGTCAGCAGGCTCAAGTTATAACCATCCAAACTGTTCATGGTCAGATTGCCTTCCATCCACAGTTTGGATTTACCTGTGATGGCTAGTGTCACCATCTACCTTGCCTAATTACGATGCATGCTGGATATTGTGCCACACGTATAGCCAATGCAGCCTCAACTCTTAGGAGATGGGTTTATCTCCCATTTCTCAATTGCCTACTCTGGCCTACAGACTACTATTTATGAATGATGACAAAGTGCAAGTTAAGTTCCAACTGAGAGATGTCTAACGAATATTTTACGCCATTCTTATTCACTAACAACAAGGGCATTTATGGTGGGTATATAAGTAAGCGTGTGTGTATTTTACCATAACTGTAGAAATGGCTTATTGGCTTGTAAATACCTTGTAAAGACAGAAAAGTGAAATCTCACATTCATTTTCCAGAATGCCTGCTTATTGGCTTGTAAATGCCTTATAAAGACAGAAAAGTGAAATCTCACATTCATTTTCCAGAATGTCTGTCAGACACTGTGGTGCTCAGTGAAAGGCTTTTGCCGCTCTAAGCTGGATGCTGCTGCAGATGGGACAAGATGTGGCGAGAAGAAGGTAATGTGTCAGGTTGTGGAAGAAAGGTGGGAGGGCGGTGGACATAGAGATGTGGAAAAGGGCTGAGAGAAGGCCCTGGAGAGTGCTGTGTCTGGATGAAGAGCAATGAATGGAGATAACACAGTTAGACTAGCCAGAGGAAAGGACTCTATTTCTACTACTCCTTTTGGGCCTTCGCTGACAAGAAGTTGTTAATGAGAGAAGGCTGGGCCCCACTTCCACACTTCACTTGTAAAATATCTGTCTCATCTTTCTCTGCAGAAGTTCTGTGGGGTTGTGGGCAAAACATTTGCTGGGCTTGTTGTCTGAAACTTTCATTGGAATTTTTATTTCTCCATGTTGAAGATAGCAAAGTCCATGGCTTCTTCTTGGCAAAAAAGTCTTCCTACTTTATTAAGCAAGAAAGTCTGACACCCACAAATACAGAGTTGCTAGATATACTCTGGACTGCCTGAGAACTGTGTTATATGTGCTGCTCAGCTAAAACAACTGGGCTTGCTGTTGGTCTAGGGCTTAGTGTTTAGTGGGTACCTTTACGCAGCTTGGGTATGGCATGACCCAGCACTGAGATTATAGAACCAGGTCAGAATACCAAGTGAGCAGAAATAATGGGGAAAAGGAGGTCAGCAGATAAAACATTCCCAAATCCTGCAAGAAATGTGGCCATTTCTAACAACCAAGTTGCATTTCCTTTTGTTTTCCTTTTTATATGTTAGTCCTCCTAAACTGATAGTTGTTGAAAGATTGCCTTGAAGAGGGAGAGAGTAGATTTTTTTCTGAGTCACTTGAAAGTCCAGAGCTGGAAACAGTGGGCAAAGTTACAGGAAAGCAGACTTTTTTTTTTCTTGATACAAGAAAGAACTTCCTGACAACTAGTGTTTTTCCAGTGAAGTAGACTATATTGCAGGAGAATGAGTTCTGTGTTGCAGATATTAGATACCCATAGAAGAGCTATGAAGAAGCGTCATTCACGTTGTCAGTCTGTGTTCTGTTTGTTGTGGTCTGCAACAAGATAAGAAGCTTGCACTAGAAAGTAAATCAACTATGTTACTAAACAACTCTCTTCCTATGCGTAGTAAACTGACATGTTTTTCAAAGTAAGATTTTTCTGATGAAGGAAGCAGTGCATTTATTTACATTCTGACATACAATCTGTTGACCACACTCTGTTGTTGTTAGGTGCCATGGAGTCAATTTTTGACTCATAACATCCCCTTCGACAGAGTAGAACAGCCCCATAGGGTTTTCTTGGCTGTAATCTTTACAGAAAGCCGATTACCAGGTCTTTCTCCTGTGGAGACACTGGTAGGTTTGAACACTTTGGTTAGCAGCCAAGCCTTTAACCTTTGTGCCACCAGGGCTCCTTCAGCTGTGAACAGACACCGTAAAGTTCCCTTCCATTCCTGTAATTCTCTGATTATAAAATTCAAGACTCTCAGAAGAAACTCTTTTTTAAAAAAAATAATTTTTTTTGTGCTTTAAGTGAAAGTTTACGAGTCAGTCTGTCACATATAAGCTTATATACACCTTACTCCATACTCCCACTTACTCTCCCCCTAATGAGTCAGCCCGCTCCCTCCTTCCAGTCTCTCCTTTCGTGACAGTTTTGCCAGTTTCTAACCCTCTCTACCCTCCCATCTCCCCTCCAGACAGGAGATGCCAACACAGTCTCTAGTGTCCACCTGATACAAGTAGCTCACTCTTCATCAGCATCTCTCTCCAACCCATTGTCCAGTCCCTTCCATGTCTGATGAGTTGTCTTCGGGAATGGTTCCTGTCCTGGGCCAACAGAAGGTTTGGGGACCATGACCACTGGGATTCTTCTAGTCTCAGTCAGACCATTAAGTCTGGTCTTTTTATGAAGGAGAAATTCTTTTAATGACCTCTTCTTTGTTCTGCATCTGATGTTAGCCATAGGAAGTCTGCTGGCTCAGGAAGAATTCAGCCTAAACTTCTGGAGTTCTTGACTTAGCTTATTATGGGAACATTCCACGTGCATCTCTGTCTCCTGCCTCTTCCCTTTTCAGTGGTGTATGGCCGGCAAGTGCATCACAGTGGGGAAGAACCCAGAAAGCATCCCTGGAGGCTGGGGCCGCTGGTCACCCTGGTCCCACTGCTCCAGGACATGTGGGGCCGGAATCCAGAGTGCAGAGAGGCTCTGCAACAATCCTGAGTAAGTCTGGCCAAATATTCCTTCCTTCTACAAGTGTTGGGAGATGAAATCTTGGAGAGTATGACTTCAGTGACCCTGAGGCTCCAGAGAGGAATTAAATGGGTTTCCAAAGACAAGAAGGAATCAGAAGATTTATAGTTTCCCTGTGAAAGATTTGGCTTTTTGGGGGGGAGGGGTGGGGTTTGGCACTGGGATCTTACTAGACCTTGGAAAGGTAGGCTGATTCCATTTGAGGAAATAAGAAAATTTCTTTTTAAAGCACAACCTCGGTGGAAGCCTCTAAAAAAAAAAAAAACCCAAAATAAATTCATTGCTGTCAAGTTGATTCCAACTCATAGTGACCCTATAGGACAGAGTAGAACTGTCCCACAGGGTTTTCAAGGAGTGGCTGGTGGATTCAAACTGCTGACCTTTTGGTTAGTAGCCTAGGTCTTAACCACAGAGCCACCAGGGCTCCATATAGCCTCTAAGAGGGTATCAATTAAATCCTTTTATATAATTCCACTCTGTCAATAAGAAAAAAGCCCTCATCCATTTAGTTAGACTCATTTTTGCTGATAAGATTGCAGCTTGCTTTCAATCGTAATAAATGTTCAATTTTATAAAAAAAAAAAAAATAGTTTTCTCCCCTTAGGTAACTAGCAAAATAGCCAGGCACATTTTGAGGATAATTATTTTCAATGTTTTAGATAAGAATTTTATAATTATTTTCAGTGTTTTAGATAAGGTTCCCTACCTACTGCCTACTGCGGTCCAATGTTTTAGATAAGGTTCTCTAGTAGCCTGTTAAGGATTCCATAGAAGTTGTTTCATAAGGGGCTTTCCATTTTCCAATGAAATTGCTTTTTTTTCATTTTTTGTATTTGCATCCAGATATAAATTAAATTTAAATTCCTTTGATTTCCATCTATATATTAAATTCTAAGTTTCCTGGTATACTAATTCCCAAGTGTAATTTTTTTTCAAGTATACATGTGATTGCTATGGGTCAGAATCAACTTGATGACAACGAGTTTGGTTTTATGGGTTTTGTACATGCAACGTCTCCTGCAAGTAGAAAATGTATTAAACTTCTTTTACCTAGATTAACACCGGTCTATCTTGGAGAGTAAGCATCACATTTTTTTTAAAGCAAGCAGTAAGTATGATTATAATTCCTTCAATATCTCAATTCCAAACTTATCCTTTTTATTAGTAAACATATTGTTACATATCTATGTAGAAGTATACCTATATATGTGTTCATGTATATACATGTTCACATATACACTATATAAACAGTATATATAGATATGTATGTATACCAACAAAACAAAACAAACCTGCTGATTCTGACTCACAATGACCCTATAGGACAGAGTAGAACTGCCCCATAGGGTTTCCAAGGAGCTGCTGGTAGATTTGAACTCCCAACCTTTTGATTAGCAGCGATAGGTATATATGGAGCCCTGGTAGCACAGTGGTTAAGAGCTCCGCTGCTAACTAAAAGGTTGGCAGGTCAAATCCACCAGCCACTCCTTGGAAACCGTGTGGGGCAGTTCTATTCTACCCTACAGAGTCGCTATGAGTCAAAATTGGTTCAATGGCAATGGGTAATATAGATACGTAGCAAATTTCTTCTGAGGGTTAATAAGTTAACATCCTCTATAAATAATTTAACACAATACCCAGTAGATAATAAATTGTCAGTAAATGGTAGTTATGATAGTAGTGACTAGTGTATTTGGGGACAACATTGTTCGAAAACTTTACCCTTCAACAGAAATTGTTTTTATTTAAATACAGGCTTTCTGTGACTTCGAAATTTCAAAACCAGGAATTTCTCATAGAATATTTTTACAGAAAATCTTTATTTTGCATTTTCAATTTGATCAGAAAGGTGATTTCAATTTTGGAGATCAGGAAACAGGCAGTTTTCCCTGGGACCTCCCATCAATGTTATGCAGTCAGCCCCCAGCTTGTAGTCTTCGTAGGAGGACGATCAGTGGCCTGTGGTTATCAGAGAGGAATATCCTAGTTGAAAAACTGAAGGACAATCCTTTAACTTGTCTTTGGGGGAAAGATCTCCCTGACATTCTATCTTTACGCACACACACTCTTGTTGCTCACACACACTCACACACTTGTTGCTGTCGAGTCGATTTTGACTCATAGTAACCCTATAGAACAGGGTTAGACACTGCGCTATAGGGCTTCCAAGGAGCCGCTGGTGAATTTGAACTGCTGACCTTTTGGTTAGCAGCCTTAGCTCTTCATCACTTTGCCACCAGGGCTCCACAATTTATCATAGAATCTTCTCAGGTGAGTGGCCACATCTAACCTCAGTTAAGTTGATTGAGAATGGTGCTAATGTTAATAGGGTTACAGATTAGGTTCTTCACGAGCCAGCTGACCTTAAGCCCCTGAGTTCAAATATACCAGCTCGAGTTCAAGTATACCAGTTCGAGTTCAAATATACCCTTGATGTTGGTCAGCTATCTAATAAGCAGAAATTGGCTCAGAGAGGCTGTCGGTGATGTTTGTGGGATGTGTTCTAAATGTAGCCATCAGTCACAGGAGGAGCCAAGTCAGAATGTCACGGCTAGAAAACCAGCCCTAGTTTAGGTATCAAGGACAAGTCTTAGGACCTCCTGCAGGGAGGGAGTCAACTGATGAAGTACCTGCCATGTGAACTACCTTGGTCAAAGCACTTTTATATGTGAGGAACCAAAACCGACTAAGATAGCTATGTGTGCGTGTATAGAAAATCTCATGAATACTCAAAGAGAGCAAAGTACAGCAGAGCCACACAGGAACTACAGCTGCGACCAGAACTGCACAGGGTTCTCAGGGTTTGAGGTCTCTCTGTCCCTGGGGCTATGTGCCCTGCTGTATGACACAGTGGATAAGGGCTCTAGATCTGCATTAAGGCAGATGAGTGTTCAAATCTTGGCTCTGCCACTACCAGTTGGGCACTTTGGGAAGATGTCCTAGTTTTCTGTGTCTCTAGAATATGGTTCCATCTCGACTGCTCCCTTGGCTTATGTATTAGGTTCCTATTGCTGCTGTGACAAATTACCACAAATTGAGTGACTTAAAACAACCTGCATTTATTATTTTACAGCTCTGAAGGTCAGGAATCAGTTTCACTGGGCTAAAAGCAAAGTGTTGGCAGGCTGCATTCCTTTTGGAGGCTCTAGAGTAGAATCTGTTCCTTTGCTGTTCCCACCTTTTAGAGGCCGCCTCTATTCCTCGGCTCCAGGCTCCATCCTGGCATCCTTCCCATCTATGCTTCTGTCCTCACACCCCCTTATCTAGCTCTACTGCTTCCCTCTTTCTCTCTGTGATTAAATTGGGCCCACCCAGATAATGCAGGACAATCCCCTCATCTCAGAAGCCTTAATCACATCTGCAAAGTCCCTTTCCCCATGTAAGGCAACCTATTCTCCAGCTTCTGGGATTGAGGGTGTGGATATCCTTGAGGGGTGGTATTCTTCTGATTCTATGACAAACTTTGACCCCTAAGATGAGGGTTAGGACCATCTTTCCCTCAAAGGGAGTGGTGCAAACAGCAGATGCTCTCAGCTGCTAACTGAGAAGTTGGAGGCTCAAGTCCACGCAGAGATACCTCAGAAGAAAGGCCTGGTGACCTACTTCTGGGAAACCAGCCATTAAAAGCTCTATGGAGTACGGTTCTCCACTGACACACCTGGGGTCACCATGAGTCAGAATCAACTCCGCGACAACTGTTTCTTCCCCCTAAAGTTAGAGGATCATCCTCTGGTTTCCCAACTAGGACAGCCCTTCCCTGATAACCACAGCTTACTTTCCACCTCTGCACTGAGATGCCACTTCCTTTCCGTCCTTTAAGACCACTCTGCATCCACACTCTTCTGTGAATCCTTTCCAGCCAACCTTCTTCCCACTGCTGTCTCCCTTCTCCTAACTCTTATTGTACTTACAGTCAGGGACACAGGCTTGCTATCCTAAACTTTTGCTCATTTCATATATAGGTTATTTTTCTCTCTTCAAGAAGATTGTAAGCTTCAAGAGGCACAGGGCATGTGTTCACGTTTTGTATTCTCCCTTCCTTCAAAATATTGACATTGTGTTCATGGTGGTATTGTATAAATATTGGTTGATTATTAATTACAGTAACCCAAAAAGCTATCATTTACTGAGCTCTTACCACATGTTTATTACTCTCAAAAACCAAAAAAACCAAACCCACTGCCGTAGAGTCAATTCTGACACAGCAACCCTATAGGACAGAGTAGAACTGCTCCATGTGGTTTCCAAGGAGCACCTGGTGGGTTCAAACTGCTGACGTTTTGGTTAGCAGCACTGCGCCACCAGAATTTCCTTAGCTACTCTACTAAACCATTGTAGGCATTGTCTTATTCAAACCTTAAAACTTGTATAGTAAGAATTATGCTATTGAACAAACGAAAAAATTGAGGTTCAGAGAAATTAGGTGACTTGTTCAGTGCCCAGGCATGGGCCAGTAACTTGAAATGTGCCTCCAAAATTGGAGGGTGCTGAGAGACTGAAGAAAGAGGCAGGCAACTCCAGTGTGGCGGCAAAGGAGTTTTATTCAGGAGACTCACATATGAAACCAAGTCCAAGTTCTGGGCAACTGCGGGATCAAAGCAGATCTCTGTACCCTGAAGTTGGAGGGCAGAGGTTTTATAGTGATGGTGGACAATAGTTGCTCCACGCCAGGGGCTTACGTAAGAATGCAAACTGTAGTGAATTAGCAGACCACATGGTGTGCCCATGTTCTGCCTCGCAAAACCTGTTTCCACTTTAGTCAGTCACCTAACTAATAAAAGGTAAAGGTTCAAACTGCAGGTTTTTTGGCCCCATTATACTACACAGCAATAGTAGACATGACCCCTGATTTCAGATGCAGCAAGGTAGGGTCAAGGAGGCATCCCCAGATTGCCTGGAAGCCTTCTCAAAAGACACACAAAAAACCAAACCAGTTGCCATCGGGTTGATTCTGACTCACAGAGACCCTATAAGACAGTAGAACTGCCCCATACGGTTTCCAAGAAGCACCTAGTGGATTCAAACTGCCCACCTTTTGTTAGCATCCGTAGCTCTTAACCACTATGCTACCTGGGTTTCCAAAAGACACACAGGCCCTTGTCTTATCTGAAAGCAATCCTGATATTCTCCCTTCTGCTCCTTTCAGACTCACTCCCAAAGTGAGCCACCCTCAAGTGTGTTGCAAGGAAAATAAAAAGTTGAGGATGGTTATCCTAAAATAAGGATAATTTCTTCATCCACTGAGTATTTATTAAGGGTCTGTTATGGTCACCATGAGTCATAGCTGACTTGACAGCAACTAACAATAGCACCAATATGTGAAGTAGGAGGACATTGGTGGCTCAGTGGTAGAAGAAGGAGAGCATTGGTGATTAAGTGGTAGAATTCTCACCTTCCATGTGGGATACCCAGGTTCAATTCCCAGCCAATGCACTTCATGCGCAGCCACCACCCATCTGTGAGTGGAGGTGTATGTTGCTATGCTGGGACAGATTTCAGCCGTGTTTCCAGACTAAGAAAGACTAGGAAGAAAGGCCTGGTAATCTACTTCCAAAAGTTAGCTAATGAAAACCCTATGGACTACAATGGTCAGATCCACAACCAGTCATGGGGATGGTGCAGGACTGGGCAAAGTTTTGTTCCGTTGTACATGGGGTGGCTATGAGTCAGCGCTGACTCCGTGGCAGCTAACAACAGGAACATACTTGAAGCACTACTTAGGCATCGTAAAGAACATAGAGCTTGGACTGTCATTAAGGAGCTATCTTTGGGAGTGGTAAGTTCAAGAAGTGCATACAGTAGGTGCCAATGAAGTTACTTCTGGCAGGAATCCCAGAAGCCTTCATGATGGAGGTAGCCTTTATTTGGTCCTTAAAACATGGGTAGTAAGTGGACATGTAGAGACATAAAAGAGAGAAAATCTATCTAGAGACACAGAGGAGAAATAGTAAACAATTCAGTTTTTATCACTAAGCAGTTTAGATGAAAGAGAGTGTGGGAAATAAAGTCATTAAAGTGAGTTAAGACAGGCTCATGAGGGCCTTGAATGCCAGACTCAAGAAGTTGGGCTGATTCTATTGCCAATGGATGCCATTGAAGGTTTTTAAACAGGAAATTAAAATAATGAAAGTAATCTGAAATTTTAATCAGATAGTTAGTGTACACAGTAGGTTGATTTAGGGAAAATACGGGCAGAGGCCAGACAGGAATGAAGATGAGGTTTGGGCTACTTTGGTGGTTATGGGGATGAAGATGAGGCAACAAGTGTATAGACACAACTGATTGGCCAGGCAGCTGATTAAATATGGGGTCAAAGGAAAGGCAAAGGAGGGATGATTCTGAAATTTTACCACACTTAACTCACTAAACAGGAAACAGAGAAAAGAGCAATTTGGAGGGAAAATTATGCCTCCCCTTTCAGCTTATGCTTGGGTTTGAAATGCCAGAAGATTATACAGGTGGAAAAGATACACACATTTCAAAAAAGGTAACTATACTCTTGAGACTGAAATGTTGATGTGTCACAGGAAAAAAAAAAATGTGTGAAATTAGAAGAATTTGTTTAAGAGATAAGTTTGAAGGCAGAGAATGATATGGCTTGGCAAGGAACAGGGATGGTAAGATGCCTGAGTATTTTTAAGGGAAAATTCTGGCCTTTAAGGAAACTAAAAAACAGCTTGTCTGCTTCATTTATAGACCAAAGTTTGGAGGGAAGTACTGCACTGGAGAAAGAAAACGCTATCGCTTGTGCAATATCCACCCCTGCCGCTCGGGTGGACCCACATTTCGGCAGATGCAGTGCAGTGAGTTTGACACCGTTCCCTACAAGAATGAATTCTACCACTGGTTTCCTGTTTTTAACCCAGGTAAGGGCCTCTAAGAGTATATTTCAGATCTAGGGCCACAGCCATTATCAGAAAGCATTGATATGTTAGAGTGTCTGTGGTGCCCTGCAAAGCTCAATAAAAAGAGCATTGTGCCATCAAGATCTGACCTTCAGGAGTTTTATATTTTAGAAAGTTGAAGCACTGACCTGTTAAGTTGGTCAGTAAGCATTGAAGGCTGAAAATGTCCACCTCTAGGGGGTAAAAGAGAAGCTTACCAAACATGGTAATTGGCTTCAAAACAACTGAGACGCAACTGAGTGGTAAACTGGGCATGTAGGAATCCAATATCTAATTGATGGTGCAATTGCTTCTTGACGGATTATGTAGAACTGACTATGATTTTGGCAGAAATTCAGAAAGAATTTTATCGTAGATTTGGAATAATTTTGAAGAAAGTGTCAAAGGAGGCAGTTGTTAATTTTAAGAATGAATAGTTTTTCTTTTGGCAGAAGGAAATGAGAAGGTATTCAAAATAAAGTCATGCCAAGTGGGAAGAATATGGCACTAAGGAAGGTAGAATGGAAGGAATGCCTTCATTAGGAATGAACGAGAGCACACCCATGTTCATTGCAGCATTATTCGCAATAGTAGAAAGATAGAAACAACCTAAATGCCCAACAACAGAGGAGTGGATAAACCAATTATGGTACATACATACAATGGAATACTACACAATTGTAAAGAACAATGATGAATCTGTGAAACATCTCACAACATGGATGAATCTGGAGGGCATTATGCTGAGCAGAATAAGCCAGTCACAAAAGGACAAATACTGTATGATACCATTATTATAAAAACCCAAGAAAAGGTTTGACACCGAAAAAAACATTATTTAATGGTTATGAGGGACAGGACAGAAGAGGGGCAAATCACTAATTAGATAGTAGACAAGTGTCAACTTTGGTGAAGGGAAAGACAACACACAAAACAGGGGAAGTCAGCACAACTTGACCAAGGCAAAGTCATAGAAGTTTTCTAGATACATTCAAACACCTTAAGGGACCGAGTTGCTAGGTCTAAGGGCTGGGAAACATAGCCTTAGGGGACATCTAGGTCAATTAGCATAACACAGTTCATAAAGAAAATGTTCTACATCCTACTTTGGTGAGTAGTGTCTGGATTCTAAAAAGCTTGCGGGCAGCAATCTAAGACACATTTTTTGGTCCCATCCGGTCCGGAGCAAAGGAAAATGAAGAAAGCCAAAGACTCAAGGAAATTATTAGCCCAAACAGGCACATGAACCAGAGCCTCCATCAGCCTGAACCCAGAACTACATGGTGACTGGCTACCACCACTGACCACTGTGGCAGGGATCACAATAGAGGGTCCCGGATGGAGGGGAAGAAAATTGTAGAACAAAGTTAAAATTCACAGAAAAGACCAGACTTATTGGTCTTACAGAGACTGGAGGAGTCCCAGAGACTATGGCTCCTGGACACCCTGCTAACTCAGAACTGAAGCTACTTCCGAAGCCCAGTTTTCGAACAAAGATTAGACAAGACTGTAAAACAAACAGTAACACATATGAGGAATGTGCTTCATAGTTAAATCGAATATACAAGACCAAATGGGCAACTCCTGCCCAAAAGTGAGTCGAGAAGGCAGGAAGGGACAGGAAAACTGGACGAATGGACACGGGGGACCCAGGGTAGAAGGGGGGAGAGTGCTGTCACATTGCAGAGATTGCAAACCACATCACAAAACAATACGTGTATGAATTTTTGAATGAGAAACTAACTTGAGGTGTAAACTTTACCTAATGCAAAGTAAAAAAACAAACAAAAAAAAGAATGAGGGCCAGCTCTGGGCTAGAAATCAACATTTCATGGGGACAGCACAGCATAAGAAGGGTAAAACATAAAATAAGGCATCTAAAGTGTGCACGGGTCCTGGATGGCACAAACAGCTTGCTCTCGGCTACTTTACTTGGCAAAGCAGAAGGCCATTGAAAAAAAGGAAGACCCTCAATGAGATAGACTGGCTACAGCAATGGGCTCAAACATAGCAACGATTGTGAGGATGGCACAGGACCAGGCAGTGTTTCATTCTGTTGTATATGGGGTCGCTATGAGTTGGAACTGACTCAATGGCACCTATCAGCATAGCAACACTAACCAAAAGGTTGGTGACACGATTCATCCAGCAGCACCATGGAAAAAAGGTCTGGCAACTACTTCTCTACAATTACAGCCATTGAAAACCCTATGGAACAGTTCTACTCTGACACACATGAGGTTGCCATGAACTAGAATCGACTCCATGGCAACAGGTTTTGTTTTTGGTAAAGGATGCACATCCGAGGAAATAGAGGGGGACAATGAAAGAGCAATCTTGGCAAAGCTTCCCCAGAATGAGAACAAATTACACATTCTTTCCTGAAAATGAAGAACACTCAATGACCATTAAAAACAAAACCAAACCTGTTGCCATTGAGTTGATTCTGACTTATAGGGACCCTATAGAACAGAGCAGAACTGCCCTATAGGGTTTTGAAGGAGCAGTTGGTGAATCCAAACTGCCTACCTTTTGGTTAACAGCTGAGCTCTTAACCACTATGCCACCAGGGCTTCCAATGACCATTAGCTATAGATTTAAAAAAATCTTATCTGTGCTATTTGTTGTTATTTGAGTGGGAGGTGAGACAGTAGAGATTTCCTGAGCTGAGAGGATATGAAGCAAGGGAGTAAAATATATGCTAGCCAAATTGATTGTGATTTTTAAGTCCCTGAAATTCTGGGTTTATAGGACTTAAGAAGAATCATAGATGTTGGCTAAAAAGTGAGGATTGCATATTACCACTTTGGGTCTCCAGAACATCCTGATGGTTTTCAGTTGTCAAGTGTAATGTCTGCCCCTTACCACCTATTATTTAACATCATTCATACTCTAGAAAAGTGAGTCATTTGGTTACTGGTGCAATTTAGCTTCCTGAGCTGGGTGTTTGAATACAGAAAATTTCATGTATATACTCACATGGGCTCCACAAATAACTAAAGATGAAAGGTACATTCAGTCAGTACTATCTATGCCTATGTTTTGGGTATTCTCTGTTCTGTTGAAACTGTTCGAGTCAGTGATCCAGCGGACCCTGAATGTGTAGGCTTCCAGAAGTAGGACAGCATAGCTTCCCCAGTGGTATGACAGGTGCTTAGTTTGGAGTTTCCCCACCCCCCGACCCCCCGCTTCACCAGATGTACAGTTGGTTTTGTATGTGCTCAACTCTCATAGCTTAAGTAGCTGGATTTGAAATGAAAATATTTTGTTACACTTTGCTTTTCATTTATTTACAAACATTTACCTTGTGCATGCTGTTGTTGTTGTCATTTGCCCCCAAATTGGTTCTGACTCACAGGGACCCTATGTACAACAAAAGAGAATACTCCCAGGTCTTGTACCATCTTCACAATTGTTGCTATGTATGAGCACATTGTTGTAGCCACTGTGTCAGCCCATCTCATTGAGGGGCTTTCTCTTTTTTGCTAACACTCTGCTTTACCAAAAGTGATGTCCTTCTCCAGGGACTGATCCTTCCTGGTAACATGTCCAAAGTACATGAGACAAGGTCTTAACCATCCTCGCTTCTAAGGAGCATTCTGACTGTACTTCTTCCAAGACAGATTTGTTCGTTCTTCTTGCAGTCCATGATATATTCAGTATTCTTTGCCAACACCATAATTCAAAGAAATCAACTCTTCTCTGGTCTTCCTTATTCATTGTCCAGCTTTTGCATCCATATGAACAATGAATAAGGAAGACCGAAGAAGAATTGATGCACCACCCACCTCCGTCCTCAGAATCCTGTGTCATAGGCCAGCCTAATGACGTACCCAGAGTCCTCCCAGGGCACCATGAAAGGCAAAGGCCAGAGGGAAAGAGAACAGGTACAGGGCTTCAAGTTCAGCCTTATAAGGCACTTAAATAACACCGGAACTACAGGCCTCGAAGTGCTGGGAGACTCACAGCAGAGGGGCTGTGTGCTGTTATTCTCGATGCCACAAAGGTTATTTATAAGATATTTCTAAGACTCTGTAGACCACTGCAATTATAGTCAACAAACTTTTGTGTTTCTAAATGCGGTGTACTTCAGTTAAGCCGTCTAACTTTAAAGAATGTACTAGTCCTGTATTGCAGACAGGATGGATGGAAGTCCTAAAAGTCCTCTTTTCATGGAGTTGTGTCATGACTATCAGAGGAGAAAGGAGACCTTTTTAGGTTTTTTGTTTTTGTTTTTTTGAGGGCCAAGAATTATCATTTCAAAAAGTAATCCATCCTTATTTAAAAAAAATGAAAATTTACATAATAGAGTGAAATAAAAATAAATTCTTCTTATCCACCCACCCTTAACTTATTCCTCAGAGGTTGTTGCTGTTAGTTGTTGAGTCAGCCCCCGACACCTGGTGACCCCATGCACAATGGAACAAAACACTGCCATCGTTTTCAGCATAACTGGTTGACTAATACAGGAAAGTAACATAAGTAAGAAAGGATACGAAAGGGTTGCTAGGTTGTTTGTGTTTCTTAGAATGCCATAGCCATTGCCCGTGATCGGTTGTGGATTGGACAGTGTTCCCTTATGCCTGATTTTCTGCCGTAGATTTCTAGGCCTTTCTTCCTAGTCTGAATTGGCCTGGGAGCTCCACTGAAGCATGTCTGGCATCATAGTGACACACGATCCATTGCATTATGACACACTGATAGATGGGTGGTGACTGCACATGAGGTGCATTGACTGGGAATCGAACCCAGGTCTCCCACATGGGAGGCAAGAATTTGACCATTGAACAACCAATGCTTCACATTCCTCATAGTTAGCCATTGTTCATAATAGTTTTCATTTTCATACAAATGGAATCATACTTTGTTGTTTCTACAACGTTCTTGATTCATGGTTTACGCCATTCCTTTTAATTGCTGCATTGTGTTCCATTGTGGAAATGCCACTTTATTCGTTTTTCTTTGGATAACCATTTAATTGCTGCAGTGGACATCCTTGTCTTCCATCACTAAGGCCAATGTTCATCTTTATGACTGACTGAGCTGATAATCTCTCAAGAGTGAAATGATATCTTTGACAGTTCATCCAAAAATTTCTCCCAAACAGTGTTGCTCACTGTCGTATCAACCAATTAGTAAATACGGTTAAGCACCTTTTGTAGGTGTAATGTTCCACCGGTAATCATTGGGAGAGGCTAATGGTGATAACTACCATATTTAAACAACTGCTTTATGCAAGATACTGCATCAGAAGTTTTGCTATGTTACCCTGCAGCAATCACCCGCAGGGTGCAGACTAAAGACCCAGAGGGTCTTGGGTAAGATGAAAGAGTTGGGGCTGGGATTTGAATCCCTGTGGACCTAACTCCGGAGGAGCCCTGGTAGCACACTGGAATTGAACCCAGGTCTCCCTCAGGGAAGATGAGAATTCTACCACTGAGTCCCACTGCAGTTCTGTAGAAAGTAGTAAAACATAAAGTAAGCATGTAGCGGAGGATTGATTAGCAATGGCATGAAGGCATAATCATGCAAGTTGTTTTTTGTTTGTTTTTACGGTAATAAGAATTATGCCAGGGTTACCAAATACAAGTCTTTTGACTGCTATGAGAAAAGATAGGAATGATAGAAGCCTAGAATGTTGGGTCAACTGCAAGGATCTTTAGAATTTGTCTAGTTCGTGATGAAGAGTAAAAACCAACCATACCGTCTGTCTGCTGTTGAGCACTTGCTTTATACCAGGCACTGTGTTAAGTGTTTGGCATAAAATCTGTTTGAATCCTCACAACTACCCTGCAAGGTAGGTAATATTATCCCCATTTTTAAGATGAGGAAACTGAAGCACAGGAAGATTAAGTAACTTTCTCAAGGTAATATTAGAATTTCAAGAGCTAATACTTAAATCTGTTCTCTGTATAGGTAAATGCCTCCAGAAATTAGTGATTCTTGCTATACTTAAGTCCCGTGAGAGAATGGACTTTGAATTAAAAAGAATCCTTAGTATGCTGCTAAGTTTGCTTCTCAGGTTCCATGAATGAATATATTACCTGATAACATGAGGAGTGGTTTCTACAAAGATCTAATTAAAGACACTCTTTTTTTGGTTTTGTTTTCTCTTAAAGAAAAGCCTTTACCTGTAGATTAGGGGTTAATAGCATGATCTCTGAAGCTAAGCCACCAGATTTGAATCCCAGCCCTGCCACCCACATGGGATAATAGATGAACTAACTTAGGTGGTTTAATTGTTAAAATGAGATAATCACTTCAAAGCACTTACAAGAAGATCTGGAAAACAGTTAATGTTCAATACATATTAAAAAAAAAAAACATATATTAGCTGTTACTATAACAAGCAAGTTCCTTTTAACTCACTATATAAATGAGACTAGTCTCTGGACAGTTTTATCATTTGGGGAGTGGGTCAAACAGGGCAAACCCAGAATAAAACTAAGGCAAGCATGGGACTTCACCATTCTGGAATTCCGTGGGACACTTGCCATTGGGTGAGTGTTTGCTTGCTATAAGAAGCCACTTGCACGAACCTGAGAGTGAGCACCTCCTTAAATTTTATACCCTACTCCCCTCTGGAGCCCTGGTGGGGCAGTTGTTAAGAGCTTGGCTGCTAACTATATGGTTGGCAGTTTGAATCCACCAGCTGCTCTTTGGAAACCCTATGGCCCATCTAGTCCCAGCCCTGCCTAGCAGCCTCAAAACAGATCATTCCGTTAGAAAAGCCTCAGAATTATTCAGAGCTGCTTTCTCGTTTTTGTTTTAGGTGTCCAAATACAAAATCCCGAGTCCAAATTCTGAAACTCAAATCAAAGTCTTCTTTAGTTTGTCTGCTTCCATCTTTCTCCTTGACAGGCTACTGTTTCAAGAAATGACTTCCCAGCTCAGCACACCTGGATGGATGCTCTCAGCCCTGGGAGAGTGGAACTGTTCCCAGGTGGTTCCTTCTAAATACTTATTTTCCAGTGCAAGCATTGAAGAGCTAATCATGCTGCCAGAAGTGGAAATTTACAATAACGCCAAGTCATGCCTTGTCCCCTCAATCTTCTGGCTCTTTTTCTTTGTCACTCTGCCCAGTGATCTCTTCGACTCCATCTGACTTTGGTCACCTTTGCAGATAATTTACCCACTGCACCTTATATGAAATCAGTTTGTATTCTTTATTTCCTTTGACCTTTCTCCTTGGAGCTTTGAACAGATGTACTGTCCCCTGTCTCAAGTTCATCCAGATTTTCAGTTTTTTGGAGCTTTTGCACTTAGTTATATTTGTGTGGGTTTTATTCTTTTATTTTCTCATCACAAGGATCCTGGTGTCCGCAAGCACTCTGGCACACCTAGAGTTGTAGGCTATCACCGGGTCTAGCCAAGCTTTCCTATGCACTCCAGCTTTGCATTTGATGCCCAATCACACTTAGGTGGGCCCATGATACATGGCCTTATGGTTGGCCTCACCTGGCCCTCAGCTGGTCACATCACCAAGAAACCAACAGCCCTGCTCACAATAAATACATTCAGAAGATACCAAAAGGGACTCTCTGAAGAAGACAGTCTCCAATTTTTCCCTGAAAGCAAAGCAAAGCAAAACAAGCATTGAATTTTGGAGGCAGTGCCAACATGGCACTAGAGACAGAAGCATCATGTCATCCCTCTGCAGCAAAGACCTGAAAAACTAAGTGAAACAAATGTCAATCCTAGAACCGTAAGCATCGAAGGAAGTAATAAAGAACTTGCTCAAGCCCTGAATGGAATAAGAAACCGACAGAAAACAGAGAACAAGAAGAGCTACGGAGTCAAGGTCCCCTACCAACTAATGATGCATGGATTCACCATCTTGGACTACAGCCACCAAGGAATGTAGACAGGGAATATGAGAAGGCAACTTCACGGGGCTCCCAACAGGAGACAGAGCACCTGGTGACAAGGGTTATACATTCCCCAGCACCCCGCCGCCCCCCGTCATCAGGATTGGAGGAAGGTTCATTGACAACCTGCATTATGCAGATGACACAAACTTGCTTGCTGAAAGTGAAGAGGACTTGGAGCACTTACTTACGAAGATCAAAGACCACAATCTTCAGCATGGATTACACCTCAACATAAAGAAAACAAAAACCCTCACAGCTGGACCAATAAGCAACATCATGAAAAATGGAGAAAGGATTGAAGTTGTCAAGGATTTCATTTTACTTGGATCCACAATCAACACCCAAGGAAGCAGCAATCAAGAAATCAAGAGATGCATTGCATTTGGCAAATCTGCAGCAAAAGATCTCTTTAAAGTGTTAAAAAAGCAAAGATATCACTTTAAAGATTAAAGAGTGCCTGACCCAAGCCCACGGTGTGTTCAATCGCTTTATACGCATGTTGAAAGCTGGACAATGAGTAAGGAAGACCAAAGAAGAATCAATACCTTTGAATTATGGTGTTGGCAAAGAGTATTGGGTATACCACAGACTGCCAGAAGAATGAACAAATCTGTCTTTGAAGAGGTACGGGCAGAGTGCTCATTAGAAGCAAGGATGGTGAGACTTGGTCTCACATACTTTGAAGATGTTACCAGGAAGGACCATCCCCTGGAGAAGGACAAAGGACATCATGCTTGGTAAAGTAGAGAGTCAGGAGAAAGAGTAAGACCCTCAGCGAGATGGACTGACACAGTGGCTGCAACAATGGGCTCAAGCGTAACAAGGATTGTGAGGATGCACTGAAACTGGCAGTGTTTTGTTCTGTTGTGCATGGGTCTCCATGAGTTGGAAATGACCCAACAGCACCTAAAAACAGGAAGAAGAAGAAGCACAAGAAAAGATGTAAAAAAAATCTATCTTCCTGGCTATCGTGCACACAATAACCAATAACCAGAAAGATGGATCACTTTACCCAATAAGCAAGGCACACACAGGCTTACTTGCGCTTACTTACTAATCTGAAGTGCACAATATCACCTGTTTTTTTTTTTTTAATAACTTTTATTAAGCTTCAAGTGAACGTTTACAAATCCAATCAGTCTGTCACATATAAGTTTACATACATCTCACTCCCTACTCCCACTTGCTCTCCCCCTCTTGAGTCAGCCCTTTCAGTCTCTCCTTTCTTGACAATTTTGCCGGCTTCCCTCTCTCTCTATCCTCCCATCCCCCCTCCAGACAAGAGTTGCCAACACAATCTCAAGTGTCCACCTGATATAATTAGCTCACTCTTCATCAGCATCTCTCTCCCACCCGCTGACCAGTCCCTTTCATGTCTGATGAGTTGTCTTCGGGGATGGTTCCTGTCCTGTGTCAACTGAAGGTCTGGGGAGCATGGCTGCCGGGATTCCTCCAGTCTCAGTCAGACCATTAAGTTTGGTCTTTTTATGAGAATTTGGGGTCTGTATCCCACTGATCTCCGGCTCCCTCAGGGGTCCTCTGCTGTGCTCCCTGTCAGGGCAGTCATCGATTGTGGCCGGGCACCAACTAGTTCTTCTGGTCTCAGGATGATGTAGGTCTCTGGTTCATGTGGCCCTTTCTGTCTCTTGGGTTCTTAGTTGTCGTGTGGCCTTGGTGTTCTTCATTTTCCTTTGCTCCAGGTGGGCTGAGACCAATTGCTGCATCTTAGATGGCCGCTTGTTAGCATTTAAGACCCCAGACGCCACATTTCAAAGTGGGATGCAGAATGATTTCATAATAGAATTATTTTGCCAATTGACTTAGAAGTCCCCGCAAACCATGTTCCCCAGACCCCCGCGCTTGCTCCGCTGACCTTTGAAGCATTCATTTTATCCCGGAAACTTCTTTGCTTTTGGTCCAGTCCAATTGAGCTGACCTTCCATGTATTGAGTGTTGTCTTTCCCTTCACCTAAAGCAGTTCTTATCTACTGATTAATCAATAAAAAACCCTCTCCCACCCTCCCTCCCTCCCCCCCTCGTAACCACAAAAGTATGTGTTCTTCTCAGGTTTACTATTTCTCAAGATCTTATAATAGTGGTCTTATACAATATTTGTCCTTTTGCCTCTGACTAATTTCGCTCAGCATAATGCCTTCCAGGTTCCTCCATGTTATGAAATGTTTCAGAGATTCGTCACTGTTCTTTATCGATGCGTAGTATTCCATTGTGTGAATATACCACAATTTATTCACCCATTCATCTGTTGATGGACACCTTGGTTGCTTCCAACTTTTTGCTATTGTAAACAGAGCTGCAATAAACATGGGTGTGCATATATCTGTTTGTATGAAGGCTCTTGTATCTCTAGGGTATATTCCTAGAAGTGGGATTTCTGGGTTGTATGGTAGTTCTATTTCTAACTGTTTAAGATAACGCCAGACAGATTTCCAAAGTGGTTGTACCATTTTACATTCCCACCAGCAGTGTATGAGAGTTCCAATCTCTCCGCAGCCCCTCCAACATTTATTATTTTGTGTTTTTTGGATTAATGCCAGCCTTGTTGGAGTGAGGTGGAATCTCATCGTAGTTTTAATTTGCATTTCTCTAATGGCTAATGATCGAGAGCATTTTCTAATGTATCTGTTGGCTGCCTGAATATCTTCTTTAGTGAAATGTGTGTTCATATCCTTTGCCCACTTCTTGATTGGGTTGTTTGTCTTTTTCTGGTTGAGTTTTGACAGAATCGTAGATTTTAGAGATCAGGCGCTGGTCGGAGATGTCATAGCTGAAAATTCTTTCCCAATCTGTAGGTGGTCTTTTTACTCTTTTGGAGAAGTCTTTAGATGAGCATAGGTGTTTGATTTTTAGGAGCTCCCAGTTATCTGGTTTCTCTTCATCATTTTTGGTAATGTTTTGTATTCTGTTTATACCTTGTATTAGGGCTCCTAGGGTTGTCCCAATTTTTTCTTCCATGATCTTTATCATTTTAGTCTTTATGTTTAGGTCTTTGATCCACTTGGAGTTAGTTTTTGTGCATGGTGTGAGGTATGGGTCCTGTTTCATTTTTTTGCAAATGGATATCCAGTTATGCCAGCACCATTTGTTAAAAAGGCTATCTTTTCCCCAGTTAATTGACACTGGTCCTTTGTCAAATATCAGCTGCTCATACGTGGATGGATCTATGTCTGGGTTCTCAATTCTGTTCCATTGGTCTATGTGTCTGTTGTTGTACCAGTACCAGGCTGTTTTGACTACTGTGGCTGTATAATAGGTTCTGAAGTCAGGTAAGGTGAGGCCTTCCACTTTCTTCTTCTTTTTCAGTAGTGCTTTGCTTATCCGGGGCTTCTTTCCCTTCCATATGAAATTGGTGATTTGTTTCTCTATCCCCTTAAAATATGACATTGGAATTTGGATCGGAAGTGCGTTAAATGTATAGATGGCTTTTGGTAGAATAGACATTTTTACTATGTTAAGTCTTCCTATCCATGAGCAGGGTATGTTTTTCCACTTAAGCATGTCCTTTTGAATTTCTTGTAGTAGAGCTTTGTAGTTTTCTTTGTATAGGTCTTTTACATCCTTGGTAAGATTTATTCCTAAGTATCTTATCTTCTTGGGGGCTACTGTGAATGGTATTGATTTGGTTATTTCCTCTTCGGTGTTCTTTTTGTTGATGTAGAGGAATCCAAGTGATTTTTGTATGTTTATTTTATAACCTGAGACTCTGCCAAACTCTTCTATTAGTTTCAGTAGTTTTCTTGAGGATTCCTTAGGGTTTTCTGTGTATATAATCATGTCATCTGCAAATAGTGATAACTTTACTTCTTCCTTGCCAATCCGGATACCTTTTATTTCTTTGTCTAGCCTAATTGCCCTGGCTAGGACTTCCAACACGATGTTGAATAAGAGCGGTGATAAAGGGCATCCTTGTCTGGTTCCCGTTCTCAAGGGAAATGCTTTCAGGTTCTCTCCATTTAGAGTGATATTGGCTGTTGGCTTTGCATAGATGCCCTTTATTATGTTGAGGAATTTTCCTTCAATTCCTATTTTGGTAAGAGTTTTTATCATGAATGGGTGTTGGACTTTGTCAAATGCCTTTTCTGCATCAATTGATAAGATCATGTGGTTTTTTTCTTTTGTTTTATTTATGTGATGGATTACATTAATGGTTTTTCTGATATTAAACCAGCCTTGCATACCTGGTATAAATCCCACTTGATCAGGGTGAATTATTTTTTTGATGTGTTGTTGGATTCTATTGGCTAGAATTTTGTTGAGGATTTTTGCATCAATGTTCATGAGGGATATAGGTCTATAATTTTCTTTTTTTGTAATGTCTTTACCTGGTTTTGGTATCAGGGAGATGGTGGCTTCATAGAATGAGTTGGGTAGTATTCCGTCATTTTCTATGCTTTGGAATACCTTCAGAAGTAGTGGTGTTAACTCTTCTCTGAAAGTTTGGTAGAACTCTGCAGTGAAGCCGTCCGGGCCAGGGCTTTTTTTTGTTGGGAGTTTTTTGATTACCGTTTCAATCTCTTTTTTTGTTATGGGTCTATTTAGTTGTTCTACTTCTGAATGTGTTAGTTTAGGTAGGTAGTGTTTTTCCAGGAATTCATCCATTTCTTCTAGGTTTTCAAATTTGTTAGAGTACAATTTTTCATAATAATCTGAAATGATTCTTTTAATTTCATTTGGTTCTGTTGTGATGTGGTCCTTCTCATTTCTTATTCGGGTTATTTGTTTCCTTTCCTGTATTTCTTTAGTCAGTCTAGCCAATGGTTTATCAATTTTGTTAATTTTTTCAAAGAACCAGCTTTTGGCTTTGTTAATTCTTTCAATTGTTTTTCTGTTCTCTAATTCATTTAGTTCAGGTCTAATTTTTATTATTTGTTTTCTTCTGGTGCCTGATGGATTCTTTTGTTGCTCAGTTTCTATATGTTCAAGTTGTAGGGACAGTTCTCTGCTTTTGGCTCTTTCTTCTTTTTGTATGTGTGCATTTATTGATATAAATTTGCCTCTGAGCACTGCTTTTGCTGTGTCCCAGAGGTTTTGATAGGAAGTATTTTCATTCTCGTTGCTTTCTAGGAATTTCCTTATTCCCTCCTTGATGTCTTCTATAACCCAGTCTTTTTTCAGGAGGGTATTGTTCATTTTCCAAGTATTTGATTTCTTTTCCCTAGTTTTTCTGTTATTGATCTCTAGTTTTATTGCCTTGTGGTCTGAGAAGATGCTTTGTAATATTTCGATGTTTTGGACTCTGCAAAGGTTTGTTTTATGACCTAATATGTGGTCTATTCTAGAGAATGTTCCATGTGCGCTAGAAAAAAAAGTATATTTTGCAGCAGTTGGGTGGAGAGTTCTGTATAAGTCAATGAGGTCAAGTTGGTTGATTGTTGTAATTAGATCTTCCGTGTCTCTGTTGAGCTTCTTACTGGATGTCCTGTCCTTCTCCGAAAGTGGTGTGTTGAAGTCTCCTACTATAATTGTGGAGGTATCTATCTCGCTTTTCAATTCTGTTAAAATTTGATTTATGTATCTTGCAGCCCTGTCATTGGGTGCATAAATATTTAATATGGTTATGTCTTCCTGATCAATTGTCCCTTTTATCATTATATAGTGTCCTTCTTTATCCTTTGTGGTGGATTTAAGTCTAAAGTCTATTTTGTCAGAAATTAATATTGCTACTCCTCTTCTTTTTTGCTTATTGTTTGCTTGATATACTTTTTTCCATCCTTTGAGTTTTAGTTTGTTTGTGTCTCTAAGTCTAAGGTGTGTCTCTTGTAGGCAGCATATAGATGGATCGTGTTTCTTTATCCAGTCTGTGACTCTCTGTCTCTTTATTGGTGCATTTAGTCCATTTACATTCAGGGTAATTATAGATAAATAAGTTTTTAGTGCTGTCATTTTGATGCCTTTTTATGTGTGTTGTTGACAATTTCATTTTTCCACATACTTTTTTGTGCTGAGGCGTTTTTCGTAGTAAATTGTGAGATTCTCATTTTCATAGTGCTTGACTTTATGTTAGTTGAGTCGTTACGTTTTTCTTGGTTTTTATCTTGAGTTATAGAGTTGTTACACCTTTTTGTGGTTACCTTATTATTTACCCCTATTTTTCTAAGTAAAAACCTAACTTGTATTGTTCTATATCGCCTTGTATCACTCTCCATCTGGCAGTTCAATGCCTCCTGTATTTAGTCCCTCTTTTTGATTATTGTGATCTTTTACCTATTGACTTCCATGATTCCCTGTTATGTGTATTTTTTTTTAATTAATCTTAATTTGTTTGTTTTTGTGATTTCCCTATTTGAGTTGATATCAGGACGTTCTGTTTTGTGACCTTGTGTTGTGCTGATATCTGATATTATTGGTTCTCTGACCAAACAATATCCTTTAGTATTTCTTGTAGCTTTGGTTTGGTTTTTGCAAATTCTCTAAACTTGTGTTTGTCTGTAAATATCTTAATTACGCCTTCATATTTCAGAGAGAGTTTTGCTGGATATATGATCCTTGGCTGGCAGTTTTTCTCCTTCAGTGTTCTGTATACGTCGTCCCATTCCCTTCTTGCCTGCATGGTTTCTGCTGAGTAGTCTGAACTTATTCTTATTGATTCTCCCTTGAAGGAAACCTTTCTTTTCTCCCTGGCTGCTTTTAAAATTTTCTCTTTATCTTTGGTTTTGGCAAGTTTGATGATAATATGTCTTGGTGTTTTTCTTTTTGGATCAATCTTAAATGGGGTTCGATGAGCATCTTGGATAGCTATCCTTTCGTCTTTCATGATGTCAGAGAAGTTTTCTGTCAGGAGTTCTTCAACTATTTTCTCTGTGTTTTCTGTCCCCCCTCCCTGTTCTGGGGACTCCAATCACCCGCAGGTTATCCTTCTTGATAGAGTCCCACATAATTCTTAGGGTTTCTTCATTTTTTTTAATTCTTTTATCTGATTTTTTTTCAGCTATGTTGGTGTTGATTCCCTGGTCCTCCAGATGTCCCAGTCTGCATTCTAATTGTTCGAGTCTGCTCCTCTGACTTCCTAGTGCGTTGTCTAATTCTGTTATTTTATTGTTAATCTTTTGGATTTCTACATGTTGTCTCTCTATGGATTCTTGCAACTTATTAATTTTTCCAGTATGTTCTTGAATAATCTTTTTGAGTTCTTCAACAGTTTTATCAGTGTGTTCCTTGGCTTTTTCTGCAGTTTGCCTTATTTCATTTGTGATATCATTAAGCATTCTGTAAATTAGTTTTTATATTCTGTATCTGATAATTCCAAGATTGTATCTTCATTTGGGAAAGATTTTGGTTCTTTTGTTTGGGGGGTTGGAGAAGCTGTCATGGTCTGCTTCTTTAAGTGGTTTGATATGGATTGTTGTCTCCGAGCCATCACTGGGAAACTAGTTTTTCCAGAAAATCCACTAAAAAAAAATGCAGTCAGATCCCTATCAGAGTTCTCCCTCTGGCTCAGGCTATTCAGATGTTAATGAAGCTGCCTGGGGAGGGTGGGGGAGGGAACAGAGAGATAGGAGAGTAGCACCTCAGAATATAGCCAGAGTTGCTTGTCTTGCTTGGAATGACTATTATATCTGAGATTCCCGCAGGCGTGTCGCCTATGTGTGCTGGCTGTGTGGAGATTGCCCCCGGGGGGTCTGGCCCGCTGGAGTCAAGGTCAGATCCTCCGCTTCCAGCCCCACGCCCAGCGTCAAGGCTCCCCTACTGGGACGGTGCACTCTCGACTCCAAAATCAGTCGCTGCCTCCTGGGGACTTCTCGTCCCTCCAGCCGCGTGGCCGTGCCGCCCTCAAGAACCAGTTGGGCCTCCTCCCGGGGTTAGTTCAGATGGGTGGAGCAGCTCTCCGTGCTTGTGCCGTGACCGAGTGTCCCAGCTGGGACGCTGTTCTCCCCGCTCCAATACCAGTCGCTGCCTCCCGGGGACTTCTCCTACCGGCTGCGTCCCACGCTGCCCGCGCGACCCGGCTGGTCCCCTTCCCGGGGTTAGTTCAGGGGGGTGGAGCAACTCTCCGTGTTTATGCCGTACCTGCGTCCAGTCCAAATGCCTGCGGGACGGTTCCCCGGCTCGGACGCTGCTCTTTCTGCTCCAAGACCAGTCACTGCCTCCCGGGGACTTCTCCTACCGGCTGCGTCCCACGCCGCCCGTGGAACCGGCTGGTCCCCCTCCCGGGGTTAGTTCAGGGGGGTGGGGCAGCTCTCTGTGCTTGTGCCGTACCTGACTGGTACGCTGGCTCCAGGCTCTGGAAACAATCGCTGCTTCCCCGTATTAGTTCGTTCTCCGTCTCTAAATCTGTGTTTGTTGTTCAGGGTTTGTAGATTGTTATGTATGTGATCGATTCACTTGTTTTTCCGTGTCTTTGTTGTAAGAGGGATCCGAGGTAGCATCTGCCTAGTCTGCCATATTGGCTCCGCCCCCCTGTTTTTTTTTTTTCTTTTTACCACATCAAAGATGTGGTGAAACCTATCTAATTCACTGTAAAACTTTTTAACTGAAAAAAGAAAAATAGGCCTATGTTTCAGCATGTGTCATGGAAAGGTAAAAAATGGGATCACTAGGTTAAATGAAAATTGGAGGTCACAAATACAGAGGAATCAGGAGGAAAGGGTGCTGAGCTAAGAAGCTAACTTGCAAGGATTGTCTTTTTTTTTTTCTTCTTCAGCACATCCTTGTGAACTCTACTGCCGACCCATAGACGGCCAGTTTTCCGAGAAAATGCTGGATGCTGTCATTGACGGTACCCCTTGCTTTGAAGGCGGCAACAGCAGAAATGTCTGTATTAATGGCATATGTAAGGTATTGGGTATGTTTCCTTAATCTACAACTTCATAAAATCGTGATTTTACTAATTCAGGAAGTCAGACATTCTGAGCTTTTGCTTTCGTGGCATTTCAATAGCTTGAGCTAGTTTTTGTATGTAGTTTAGGAGACAAGCAGGCAAGACTTCGTGCTCATCAAAATCAGTTTTGGACTGAGTTTTGTCCTCTTACTGTGATCTTCATTTCTTGATTTGTTGATGTGCTCTAGGATATTATTTTAGGCATGAAGCAAGACATGAAGAATCAAATGAGGACTTACTAGGAAATGGCAATCCGGATTATTTCAGTGGTGTTAAATTATTTATTGGTTACTTGCCAACCAACCACTACCAGTTGCCACTGAGTCAGTTCTGACTCATGGAGACCCCTTGTGTGTCTGAGTAGAACTCTGCTCCAGAGTTGGTTTCAATGGCTGGTCTTTCAGAAGTAGATCTCCAGGCCGTACTTCCGAGATACCTCTGAGTGGACCTGAAACTCCAACCTTTTGGTTAACAGCCAAGCACATTAATGGTTTGCACTACCTTGCGAACAAAGTAGTTAAATTTGAGGCAAAACTGAAACGAATAATGTCTTTTTGTGTAGAGCTTTGCACAGAACATTTTTACGTTTAATTCTCCAGCAATTATCAACATGACCTTGATAAGGAACAGAGATGACAGGTCAGGTAATTAGAACCCAGGTCTTCTAATTTCTATGTAATTTTTCCAGATACGCCACACTGACTCCATTCATTTACTCAGTCTTTATATAAATTACTTAGATCTGATTTGCTAAGTATGTGTTAAAGCTTTTATGTGTAGGACAATTGAATAACTTCTTTCCATTGCTTGCATCTATTTTGTAAAGAACTGATGAACAAGTCTTGGGGCCTAACGCCCAAGCATAAATCTCAGTATAAAGAGGTGTGTTTAAACACAGTCAAAGGAAACTTGGGTTGTTGTTTTTGTTGTTAGATGCCACTGAGTCCGCTCCAACTCATAACGACTTTGTGTATAACAGACCAAAGTATTTTCTGGTCCTGCACCATTCTCACAATTGTTGCTATGCTTGTCACAGCCACTGTGTCAGTCCATCTCACTGAGGGTCTCCCTCTTTTTCACCGACCCTCTACTTTATCAAGTGTGACATCCTTCTCCAGCAATTGGTCCTTCCTGATGACAGGTCCAACGTAAGCAAGATGAAGTCTCATCATCCTAGCTTTTAAGGAGTATTCTGGCTGTACTTCTTCCAAGACAGATTTGTTCATTCTTCTGACAGTCCATGGCATATTCAGTATTCTTCACCAACACCACAATTCAAAGGCATCAATTCTTCTTCCATCTTCTTTTTTCATTGTCCACCTTTTGTATGCGTATGAGGCATCTTAGTTATCAAAGTGACTTATTTGCTTTTTAACACTTCAAAGAGGTCTTATGCAGCAGGATTTTTTTAAAATAAGGCTTTTCATTTTCATTATGTTCAAGTGTAATTCATACTGAAGGCTTTGGTCTTTGACCTTCATCTGTAAGCACTTCAAGTCATCTTCACTGTCAGCAAGCAAGTTGTATCATCTGCTTATCTCAGGCTGTTAATGAGTCTTTCTCCAATTCCAATGCCACATTCTTCTTCACGTAGCCCAGCTTCTCAGAAAACTGGGTAAATATACCTAATTAACTGTTAGTGAGGCATAATAGTTCAGCATTCAGGCTCTAAAATATGGCCCCAACACCATTATTTACTTGCTATATGATCCTGTGCATCTTTCTACAATTCAGTTTTCTTATGCTGTGGTTGTTGTTAGGTGCCATCAAGTCGGTTCTGACTCACAGTGATCCTTTGCATAACAGAACAGAATACTGCCCGGTCCTGCGCCATCCTCACAATTGTTGCTATGCTTGAGCCCGTTGTTGCAGCCACTGTGTCAATCCATCTCATTAAGGGTCTTCCTCTTTTTCACTGACCCTGTACTTTACTAAGCATGATGCCCTTCTCCAGGAACTGGTCCCTTCTGATAACACGTCCAAACTAACTGAGACCAAGTTTCGCTATCCTTGCCTCTAAGGAGCGTTCTGACTGTACTTCTTCCAGGACAGATTTGTTTGTTCTTCTGGCAGTTCACGGTATATTCAATATTCTTTGCTTAAAACGTATTTTTTTTTTTTTTGCTTAAAAATATATTGACGCCCTAACCCCTGCACTGGCGAATGTGACCTTGATTAAGGAAATGGGGTTTTTCTTTGCAGATACCGAGGAAGTCATACTGGATTCCAACTGTTCTATAGGGTTTCTGAGGCTGTCAATCTTTACAGGAGCAGACTGCCACGTCTTTCTACTGAGGAGCAGCTGGTGGGTTCAAACCACTAGCCTTTTGCTTAGCAGCTGAGCTCTTTAACCATAGTGCCACTAGGGCTCCATAGGCTTAATGACTAAGGCCTTCCCTAAGAGCCTTGATGCCATGGTCTATCACATCAGCTGCTCCCTTCCACTCTTAGACTCCCACCAGCCCTTTACCCCAGGTCCCTGGTTTGGGATCAGCTCAACCACCACTCTTTTTGATCTCATGACTAGCCTACTATACACTTCTTAAAATAAACATTTGCCTTTGTGTATTTTGCCACATAGGCAGGGCTATGCCCTCTCTCCCTTGTTTTAGGGGAAGTCCCTTCCTTGTCTCTTTCAGCTTCTAGTGGTCCCAGGTATTTCTTGGCACTCCTTGGCTTATAAGTAGGTCCTTACATGGTCTTTTCTCCCTGTGTGTTTGACTCTGTTCCTTGTCTGTTCTTCTTTAAGAAGCCACTCAGAAGGGATTAAAATTTGACCCACCCTACTCCATTATGGGGAGCCCTGGTGGCACAGTGGTTAAGAGCTACAGCCACTAACCAAAAGGTTGGCAGTTCAAATCCACTAGCTGCTCCTTGGAAACCCTATGAACCACTTCTACTCTGTCTTGTAGGGTCACTATGAGTCAGAATCAACTCAAAGGCAACAGGTTTGGTTTGTTGTTTTTTTAACTCCACTATGGAGCCCTCTTGGAACTGGGGTTAAAGAGCTCGGCTGCTAAGTGAAAGGCCAGTGGTTCGAACCCACCAGCCACTCCTCAGGAGAAAGATGTGGCAATCTGCTCTGGTAAAGATTTACAACCTCAGAAACCCCTACTGTGTCCTATAGGATCACTATGAGTTGGAATCTAGTATGACTTCCTTAATATCTGCAAAGAAAAACCCCATTTCCTTAATCAAGGTCACATTTGCCAGTGCAGGGGTTAGGACTTCAACATATTTTTTAGGAGGGACACAATTCAATCCATAATAGCCATCCAGGAGCAGATGGTGAGCAGTTTGGTTAGAAACCCTGGCAAGGATCCAGGCAGAGGGCTAGGGGCCTTCAGCCCATCAGTTTTCTCAAAGCATAGTGTACAGGTTGCTGTGTGGATGCCTGATCCACTAGCAAAGTTTGAGGAAAGGTCCCCTGGAGGAGATGTCCCCTTAGTGGACTTTAAGGTCCAGTATAAACTAACTGTGGGAATGGTGGTGAACTTCTATCTAAATCCACATGTAAAAGGCACAGAGAGATGAGAAGCATGGTGTGCCTGTGGAAAATACAAGAGATGTGGTAGGGTATGTGGATGTCATGCTATGGAGGTTGGACTCTCCTCCAGGGTCTGGTGGAGAATCTTTCCTTGATTATTCCTAGCTTCTGGTCATGTCGGCCCTCCTTAGCATTCCTTAGCTTGTACTTGCATCACTCCAATTTCTGCCTCTGCTTTCACACAGCCATCTTTCCTCTGTGTGTGTCTCTGTCTCTAAATCTCTCTTTATAAGACCACCAGTCATTGGATTTAGGGTCCACCCTAATCCAGGATGACTTCATCTTAACTTGCTTACATCTGCAAAAACCCTATTTCCGAATAAGTTCATGTTCACAGGTACTAGGAGTTAGGACTTCAACGTATCTTTTGGGCGGGCACAATTCAACCCACAATAAATTCCTACCTTGAAAAGTTATGGTGAGGAAAGACTTATGCTACTGACCCATTGCTAAATGGCAATATCCTTTCCTGTTCTTTTCAACTAAATATAGCTCTGCTCTAACTGTTTCAAACTTTAAAGCTTCATTGGCTGGGAATGAATCTCTTCTTAGGAGCAGGAACCCTCCCCCACCCCCCCACCCCCCGCCCAGTCTCTACTTTTGCCAAAAGACTTTAGAAGGAAATGATGGCATTTCACATGAATTCGGTCATGGTGCCAATTGGTATTTCAGTTCTTAGTCATTGATAATTTGCAAAGTAGAACAATGTTCACTCATAAGCAAAAAACAAGAATTGGTAAGAATATATATTACTTATTCACTGACACAAAGCTAAATGCCTGGTGAAAGGCTGGACCTTTATTTCTCCAAGTAGAACTCAAGATAGTATGCTCTTCATAGTCAAAATGCAGGGCAGTGAACTGATAATGCTGTGGGAAATAAAGGTGGTTTTCTTTTTTTCAAAAGCACTGCCCATTGGAGTGGCTGCCTGGATTCCTAACAGCTGCATCAGAGAATAGCCACATTGGAGTCATTTTCCACAGTTGGTAGCAGTAGTAGAGCCACCTCTGATTCTGCCGAAGGCAGAGAGACCATATCGTTATGTGCCTTGTTCCCAGAGCACTTGGTGTGAAAGAAGAGAGTAAAGTCTGTTGATTTTCTCCTGAGAGGCCTTTAAGTTTTATGTGCGATGAGAAAGCCTGGTTTTTGCCTTCATGTAGTTGTTGGCTGCTGTCCAGTTCACTCCCAACTCATGGTGACCCCAGGCACAGCAGAACAAAACACTTCCGGTCATGATTTGTTGCAGATCGAACAATTGTGATGCATAGGGTTATCACTGGCTGATTTTCAGAATAAGATCACCAGGCCTTTCTTCCTAATAGCCTTATTCAGGAAGCTCCACTGAAACCTGTTCAGCATCATAGCAACACACAAGCCTCCACTAACGGATGAGTAGTGGCTGCACGTGAGGTGCGTTGGCCAGGAATCGAACCTCGGTCTCCCAAGTGGAAGGCAAGAATTCTACCACTGAACTACCGCTGCCCTCACCCCCATGCCTTCATAAAGCTTGTGTTGTATACTTCATTCAGCTTTGACTGTCCTGGGAGCAGCTGACAGAAGAAGCAAATTGGTTGAGGTCTCCACTGGAACCCATTTACTGTGTTATGACTTGGGGACATATGTGTGTGTCTCCTCCCACCCACCCCAACCCCACCCCAGTTATGCAGGCAAATATTGGTAGAGAAACATGACCACCCTCTCAAGAAAACAAACAAACTTAGGCTTAAGGTGTTTGCTTTTCTGGCTTCCTTTCCTTTATTCTTCACATGTTTTTATCTCTCCCCACTTGGTAGAGATTAAAGAAAACACTTTAAAATTAATATGAATCCTTCTCAGAGTAAGTTTCCCTGGCTCATTTCAAACCTGTGAAGGCATGAAGGTCACTGGGAATATGATTTATAAAAGTTAGCTTATTAGAGATGCTCAGGCTTGACATAAACATATTAATTTTGAAGATTTGGCATTTTCCTCATAACCACTGAAGACACATCTAGACAATTTAATATTTTCCTGGTGTGATTAGCATGATTAAGTTTTTTTTTTTTTTTAAATCTCTTAGCTTTTTTGTTTTTTCCCGGAGTAATTCAAGTAGCAAATTATTGAGACCTAAGGGAAATTAAGAGACAGTTAACAGGAGGGATGGAGCTATTTTCTGTCAGTAAGCATTAATTCTCTGTTTAGCTAGTAGACAGTGTATTGAAAGATTCAAACTATTCCTTCTTTCAATAGATTTGAGGTGGCTTTAAATTTAAAAAAAAAAAAAACTTTGGGGAAAAGAAGAAGAAGGAAAAAAAAGACTCTACCTGGGTGGTATTCTCCTTCCCAAACAGGAAAGAAAATTAGGACTAATGGAATATGGTGTAGTTTTCGTTTTTTCTTTACCACTGAAATGAAGACATGAATGTAGACAGACCATAGAAGAAAGCAAGCAACAGAGAAGTTCAGCTAAAGTCATACATATATCAGTCACCAACAGGGAATAAGACATGTTTCATGACTTCCAACCTAAGTGTTGCAATTCTTTGGTTCCTGATGTTGCAGAACATCCCAAGTTTCATCACTCCTCCTTTCCAGGCTGGGAATTTTGGATAGGAAAGAGCTGGCCATGCTGGAAGATTGAGGGGAAAGAACTGGCGAAGAGAGAAAGGTGATGATTCAGGAGGATTATTGGACAAAACACTGAGAAGAGATTGGGTCTAGAGCACAGGAGCAAGATCAGTCTTGGTCCAGAAGAGGAACAACCAGTTCTTCCTCTGCAGCTCAGGATGGCCAGGATCCCACTAAAAGTGAGGTTGAGTGGGGGTTGGGGATGTAGGTAGCTCTAAAGGGTCTGAAGGATGGATCTGAAGATCAGAGATTTCATCCCTCATGAAACTAGAATATTCTCAGCATTGAGCCAGGGTGTGGGGTCACCATGAGTTGGAATCAACTTAATGGCAATTGTTATTTCTATCTTCATTTCATAGCTCTGCTATATCACAAATACCACATGTGAGTGCCTTCAAAGAACAGAAATTTATTTTCTCACAGATAAGGAGGCTAAAAGTCCAAATAAGGGTCTTCTTTGTTTCAACTTCTTCCTTGTAGGTAATTCCAGGCATTCCCTGGTTCTTTGGTTCGTAGGTATTCCTCACATGGACCTGTCTTTTCCCTGTGAGTGCATGTCTCTATGGCTAATCTGTTCTGTTTATGCTCAGAAGTGATTAGATTTAGAACCCACCCTGCTTGGGTATGGTCTAATTAACGTAACAAAGAAAACCTTATTTCCAAACAAGATTATATCTACAGATGTATAAGGGTTAGGATTCCAACACATATTTTTTTTGGGGGGAGGGCACAATTTAATCCATAATAATCTCCAGCAGCAGCTGGTTCGCCTGCTGCCCTGAGACAGGAATCAGGAAGAATAAGTCCAGTGAGCAATATAGAAGGACTGAACAACCAAATTGTAGGTGGACTAATTACATTACCACTGGGAAATCTCAGTGAACTGGTAGGCCTTGAGGTTTACACATCGAAAGGAAGACACTGTTCCACTAGCTCTAATCCAAAGACATTTTAATTGTTAAATTTTGGGAACTGTGGTAAATTTTTGGAACTTCAGGGAAATTGGGGACCACACTCAATGTGTACTTCTCGTCCCTCTAAAGCAGTGTTTATTTTACCATTGGTGGATAGCTTGGTTATTCCTGTGGCTACTGCTAGGAGAAGGAAATATTGTCCTTTTATTTGCACCCCTACTAAATGGCAACGGGTTCCATCTTATAAGGGATCTCTGGTGGCACAGTGGTTAAGGGCTGTGGCTGCTAACCAAAGGGTCAGCAGTTCAGATCCACCACCCCCTCCTTGGAAACCCTATGGAGCAGTTCTGCTCTGTCATATAGGTTCTCAATGAGTTGGAATTGATTTGACAGAAACAGGTTTGGGGTTTTTTTTTGGTGCTGCAGTGGCTAAAGTGCTTGGCTGCTAACTGAAAGGTCCATGATCGAACCAACTAATTGTTCCACAGAAGAAAGATGTGGCAGTTTGTTTCCATAAAGATTTACAGCCTTGGAAACCCTATGGGGTAGTTCTATCCTATAGGGTCACTGTGAGTTGGAGACTCAAGGCAGTGGGTTTGGTTTTGGTTTGGTTTTCCATCTTATAAAGAGCAAAGAGGGAAAGGAGAAGGCAAAGGTCTAAGGGGTGTGATATCCTGCTTGTGGCATTCATCTTCAACCTCTCTTCCCTACAGATGGTTGGCTGTGACTATGAGATAGATTCCAATGCCACAGAGGATCGCTGTGGCGTGTGCCTTGGAGACGGCTCTGCCTGCCAGACAGTGAGGAAGATGTTTAAACAGAAGGAAGGATCTGGTAATAAACAAACAAATAATCTAAGTGGCTGGAGATGGAGAATGGAGGGCGTGACGAATGAATGGTTGATTGCTATGTTTCTTTTTCAAATGGGTTGTGACTGTCAAAGAATTCAAAATGGAACACAGGCATCACTACAAAGGGGTAAGGGCTTCTTGGCAGCTTTAGGAACGCTGTTGATTGCTAAGCAATTACAGGGAACATTGCAGGAAAAGGAGGATCTAAAAATGACCCAGTGGTAGCCCGTGGGATCAGGCACAAAACCGTGATCCCCTGGAAGAAAATCCCCTGTAGGAAGAGCCATTAAGAGAGGCTCCAGGGCCAAAGGCCGATAACATAAGACTGAATCAAGAACTGTGGGAGAGAAGAGATCAAAAGCTTGTGTAGCAAAAAAAGAAAATTGCAGACCTATATCCCTCATGAACATAGATGTAAAAATCCTCAACAAAATTCTAGCCAATAGAATTCAACAACATATCAAAAAAATAATCCACCATGACCAAATTGGATTTATACCAGGTACGCAAGGTTGGTTTAATATAAGAAAAACCATTAATGGAATCCACCATATAAATAAAACAAAAGACAAAAACCACATGATCTTACCAATTGATACAGAAAAGGCATTTGACAAAGTCCAAAACCCATTCATGATAAAAACTCTCAGCAAAATAGGAATAGAAGGAAAATTCCTCAACATAATAAAGGGCACCTATACAAAGCCAACAGCCAACATCATTCTAAATGGAGAGAGCCTGAAAGCATTTCCCTTGAGAACAGGAACCAGACAAGGATGCCCTTTATCACCGCTCTTATTCAACATTGTGCTAGAGGTCCTAGCCAGAGCAATTAGGCTAGACAAAGAAATAAAGGGCCTCCGGATTGGCAAGGAAGAAGTAAAATTATCTCTATTTGCAGATGACACGATCTTATATACAGAAAACCCTAAGGAATCCTCCAGAAAACTACTGAAACTAATAGAAGAGTTCAGCAGACTCTCAGGTTACAAGATAAACATACAAAAATCACTTGGATTCCTCTACATCAACAAAAAGAACATCGAAGAGGAAGTCACCAAATCAACACCATTCACAGTAGCCCCCAAGAAGATAAAATACTTAGGAATAAATCTTACCAAAGATGTGAAAGACCTATACAAAGAAAACTACAAAGTACTAGTGCAAGAAACTAAAAGGGACCTGCATAAGTAGAAAAACATACCTTGCTCATGGATAGGAAGAATTAACATAGTAAAAATGTCTATTCTACCAAAAGCCATCTATACATACAATGCGCTTCTGATCCAAATTCCAATGACATTTTTTAAAGTGATGGAGAAACAAATCACAAACTTCATATGGAAGGGAAAGAAGCCCCAGATAAGTAAAGCATTACTGAAAAAGAAGAAGAAAGTGGGGGGCCTCACTCTACCTGACTTTAGAACATATTATACAGCCACAGTAGTCAAAACAGCCTGGTACTGGTACAACAACAGACACATAGACCAATGGAACAGAATTGAGAACCCAGATATAAATCCATCCACATATGAGCAGCTGATATTTGACAAAGGCCCAGTGTCAGTTAACTGGGGAAAAGACAGTCTTTTTAACAAATGGTGCTGGCATAACTGGATATCCATTTGCAAAAAAATGAAACAGGACCCATACCTCACAACATGCACAAAAACTAACTCCAAGTGGATTAAAGACCTAAACATAAAGATTAAAACGATAAAGATCATGGAAGAAAAAATAGGGACAACGTTAGGAGCCCTAATACAACGCATAAACAGAATACAAAACATTACCAAAAATGATGAAGAGAAACCAGATAACTGGGAGCTCCTAAAAATCAAACACCTATGCTCATCTAAAGACTTCACCGAAAGAGTAAAAAGACCACCTACAGATTGGAAAAAAATTTTCAGGTATGACAATTCTGACCAGCACCTGATCTCTAAAATCTATATGATTCTGTTAAAACTCAACCACAAAAAGACAAACAACCCAATCAAAAAGTGGGCAAAGGATATGAACACGCACGTCACTAAAGAAGGTATTCAGGCAGCTAACAGATATATGAGAAAATGCTCTCGATCATTAGCCATTAGAGAAATGCAAATTAAAACTATGATGAGATTCCATCTCACTCCAACAAGGCTGGCATTAATCCAAAAAACACAAAATAATAAATGTTGGAGAGGCTGTGGAGAGATTGGAACTCTTATACACTGTTGGTGGGAATGTAAAATGGTACAACCACTTTGGAAATCTATCTGGCGTTTTCTTAAAAAGTTAGAAATAAAACTACCATACATCCCAGAAATCCCACTCCTTGAAATATACCCTAGAGAAATAAGAGCCTTTACACAAACAGATATATGCACACCCATGTTTATTGCAGCACTGTTTACAATAGCAAAAAGCTGGAAGCAACCAAGGTGTCCATCAACTGATGAATGGTTAAATAAATTATGGTATATTCACACAATGGAATACTATGCATTGATGAAGAACAGTGACGAATCTGTGAAACATTTCATAACATGAAGGAACCTGGAAGGCATTATGCTGAGTGAAATTAGTCAGAGGCAAAAGGACAAATACTGTATAAGACCACTATTATAAGATCTTGAGAAATAGTATAAACTGAGAAGAACACATTCTTTTGTGGTTATGAGAGGGGGGAGGGAGGGAGGGTGGAAGATGGTTATTTACTGATTAGTTAGTAGATAAGAACTACTTTAGGTGAAGGGAAGGATAATACTCAATACATGGCAGGTCAGCTCAACTGGACTGGACCAAAAGCAAAGAAGTTTCCTGGATAAACTGAGCTTCGAAGGTCAGTGGAGCAAGGGCGGGGGTTTGGGGACTATGGCTTCAGGGGACTTCTAAGTCAATTGGCAAAATAAATTCTATTATGAAAACATTCTGCATCCCACTTTGAAGTGTGGCATCTGGGGGTCTTAAATGCTAACAAGTGGCCATCTAAGATGCATCAATTAGTCTCAACCCACCTGTATCAAAGGAGAATGAAGAACACCAACGTCACACAATACATCATCCTGAGACCAGAAGAACTAGATGGTGCCTGGCCACAACTGATGACTGCCCTGACAGGGAGCACAACAGAGAACCCCTGAGGGAGCAGGAGAACAGTGGGGTGCAAACCCCAAATTCTCATAAAAAGACCAGACTTAATGGTCTGACTGAGACTAGAAGAATCCCAGCGGGTCATGGTCCCCAAACCTTCTGTTGGCCCAGGACAGGAACCATTCCCAAAGACAACTCATCAGACATGGAAGGGACTGGACAATGGGTTGGAGAGAGATGCTGATAAAGAGTGAGCTACTTGTATCAGGTGGACATTTGAGACTGTGTTGGCATCTCCTGTCTGGAGGGGAGATGGGAGGGTAGAGAGGGTTAGAAACTGGCAAAATGGTCACGAAAGGAGAGACTGGAAGGAGGGAGCGGGCTGACTTATTAGGGGGAGAGTAAATGGGAGTATGCAGTAAGGTGTATATAAGCTTATATGTGACAGACTGACTTGATTTGTAAACTTTCACTTAAAGCACAATAAAAATTATTAAAAAAAAAAAAAAGCTTGTGTAGAAGGATGCAGACACAAGGGCAGATTCTGTAACTGAGGGCAGAGAAGCCAGAATGAGTTTAAAGGCAGAAAAATTGGGTTGTGCCCCCAAGCCACGTGAGAGGCAAGGCAAGGTTACTTCAACTCACTCTTAACTCCCAAACTCTCCCTGAACAGGGTCCCACCCAGTGGTCATTTATGGCTCTCCTCGTGACTTCTGCCACCTAATGTCTCCCTCCTTACCCACACCCTACTATTCTTTTCCATGCTTACCATTTACAAGGCTCTTTTTTTTTTTTTTTTTTTCTTTGTGCAGCTTTGGGGTATTGATAATCTTTAGGGAGCGGAGAGTCTATCCTCACCCCAGATCATCTATGATCTCAGGGCAGATCTGCCTTGAATCAAAATAGTTCTCCTGGTCTCTTAGAATCAACCATGATTTGTAGTTGGTAGAATCTTGGGAGAAAGGCTAAGTTAGGCCTGAAGATGATGAATACAACTCAGCGTATCTTAGGTTAGGCACTGCCAGAAGTACGCTGAGACAAGAATTCAAGTACAGATAGTTTATTTGGGAGGGAACCCTGGGAAGCACCAGTAGGACTTTGGAAAAGTGAAATGGGAAGGAAGGCAGCCAGGATGGGTATGTCATCAAGTCAGTTACTGTTAGCACTTGTGCTTCTGAGATTTCCCACCCTGTTGGTTCTATCAACTCCCATCAGTCACTGGTTGAGTCTACTCTGGTGGTGAGGGTTGTTACTTCTCTGGCACTGTGGACTCCAAAGAGAAGCAGATGGTGGGGGTTGGGAGCTCAGGTGCACTACAGCAGGGAAAGGGGCAGTATCTCCTCTACAGGGGTGGTGCCCAAGATGGTAAGTGATGGATGCATGCAGATGTAGTGGATCACTGTTCTCCTGGTTCTGGCAATGCAGTGCCACCTCCTTGCCACCCAGGATGTAGTTACTGAGTATAATACCGAGAGTGCTGGGTGTGTTCTTGATTAAGTGACCTATTGTTCCCTAGTAAACATAATAGTAGATGATCGAAATTTGATTAATACCCATCCCTACTTTCTCATCTTTGACTATTGAATTAATAAGGTTAAATTATTTCAAAATGCAATGCTTGTCCTGGCCTTCAGAATTCTCAGTGAAGGACTGTATTTGATGTTCTTAATTGACAGCTCTATTCTGGATGAAAAATATTCTTTGAATTACTTATTAGGGATCTGCAAGATAACCCACTGTTTCAAGTTTAAGATTAAGCATGCTATGATAGTAAGGTTTTTTCAATCTTTTCAAAGTCTAGTGTTTTGTAAATATATTCCATTATTTATATGTGGTCTTATTTACTTGAATTGTAAAAAAAATCATATTTAGAAATTATGTTTCAGTTTTATTGCTTTGTCTGTGCAGGGTCCTATCTTGGACCTCTGATATGCCTTGCTCTTGACATTATGGTTGCTCCTATGAGATCCTTGAATCTCCTGCACTTAACCTTTTAAGTCCTTAGGGAATCAAGCTCTAGTTCTGGGTTCTTAATCTCTGCCCTAGTCTTTGAGTGGGGAGAAAAGGAGCCAGAAACATCTTAATCCTCCCTCTCCACCCCATGCCTGCCTCAGAAATTTCAGTATCTCTGGCCACTTGCATTTGAGCATTTGGCATCTCCCTGTGCCTTTGAAATTTTGGTTCTCTTTCTCCCATTTGCTACCCAGACAGCTTCAGCTGATACTTGGCACCCAGGAATGATGTCAGTTTTAGACTGTTCATGCCTTGATGGGTTCCTAAAAGCTCTCTGGCACTGCCACCCCCAGGATACTGGGAAACCCAATAAGCACTCACTCTGGACTCTATATCATCCAACAAAGTGGTCTGTGTTCCATATGGAGTCTCTAGGTGGTATAAACAGTTAATGTGCTCAGCTGCTTAATCAAATGGCTGGAGGTTCTAGTCAACCCAGTGGTGCCTTGGAAGAAAAGCTTAGTGATCTGCTTCCAAAAACTCAGCCATTGAAAGCCCTTTGGAGCACAACTCTACTCTGACATACATGGGGTCACTGTGAGTTGGAATCAATGGCAACTGGTTACTCATGTTCTATATACCCAGTAGGCACTCAACAGACTCAACTTTGCTTTGTGCCTAATAAAGCTAGATGCAAGGTGAAGACTGTAAGCTACCACCGCAAAACACAAACGAAGCTGAGAAGTGATGCAAAACCTTGTGAGATGGAGAGACATTGCATTGAACAGATCATTTAATGTGAAGACAAGAGTTGAAAGAGGAAACTTAATTTCTTGTCTTTGAAGATGCCCAATATATAGTCACTATATGCACTTATTGACATGTTTTCTTGTGTTGCTGCTTTGTTGCATCTTGTGTTTTAGTCTGTTTCTATAAAATCATACATGGAAGGCAGGCTGAACTTTTATGATTTGTATCCACCCTCCACCGCCATCCCCAAATCACCATAGTCTGTATATATAGTAGGTGTTCAATAAACATTTATAGAAATTTAAGTGAAAAAAATTTTTTTCTTAATGCTGTTTCCATGTTCCTTTGATAACAAAGGAGGCCAAATTATTAACTATTCTACAGTTATGTTGAGGGCCTTAGTCCTTGACTTTTCTCCTTGATGTCCTGCCTATAATTTAGCTGTAGCATTTTTCTCTCTTTTGAAAGATGAATTACCTACTGGGATTTGCTTACTTTCTGATTTGGGCATAATGACATAAATTTTAATCCTTCTCCTTGTCATGCATGTCCTAAAATATTCTTTTCTCCTTGTCCCTCCTCACCAGAGCTGTGGTTCCTATGGCAGGTGACAGTGACTGGGTCAGGGGGTTCATGCGTAACTCCATCTCCTTGGTCCAGAGGGCAACTCATTTGCACTCAGGGTCCTTGGCTTCTGGAGGGTTCTCACTGCAGAATAGTTCTCAGAACAGAGGAGGTTTTTACAGCCAGCTACATGAGGGTTTGTGATTGTTTGAAGATGGCTTTGTTATTCTAGTGTGCATGTAGCAGATCCCCAGAGCCTTATTGTCTCTATTCATAACCCAGGACCATGAAGGAAAACCCACCGTCTCCTTTCTGAAGGATGCAAGCAAGCATCAGGCAACATTGAAAAACAATGTACCTGGGCAGCAGGTGTGGACTAGCACTTGTAAAGTAACTTCTGTGACTGGAGAGTAACAGGAATATGTGACCAACCACCCAGAAGAATTTAAAAATCCTTCAAACCTTGTGTGGTCAGACTGATCCATGGCTTTTGTTTGCGTTCTTTTTTTCTCTTCCTATTTTACTAAGGCTCATGATTCTTTTTTTAACAGAGTGGTTTAAAAACAAAAACAAATAGCAAGTGTAGGTGAAAAAGTCTGTGTTAAACGTGTCCATGGTGGTCAGGCCTTCCTCCCCGTCCCCTTCTTGGGCTGCTCCACACCTTCTTCTGGAAACTCTCCCCAACTCCAGCACTTGCATATTAGCGCACACATGTGGATAGGAGGATGTGGAATTAAGAGGAACTTGGAGGTGAGAGACCAGGTCCTGGTCTAGATGACACTGACCTTGGGGAAGTCCCCTTCTGGCTTGTATGGGATTTTTCATCCTTCTCCTCCTGCTAGCCCCAGGAATGATCATATGTTTGTTGATAGGTAAGTGTTGAAGTTGGGCAGAGTTTCCAGAAGAAGGTGTTTGTATCCATGACCTCTTTGGGATGTCCTAAAAACTAAGGTCCTGTCTTTCTCTGTTACCCACCAGATGGTGGCATCTTGCCCATTAATTAGTACCACACTGTGGGAACATAAAGCCCATCTTCTTATAGGTTCTCTATAACACTTCCTGTTTTCTTTCTGGAGAAAATGAAAAGAATTGGCATCAAGGTGTGATGCCACACTTGCTGTGATTACAAGCATCTGTAATTAGAACTTGGGCCCAGAGTACAGTGTGCTATGTACAGAGAACAAGAATGGCCTGGTTCATTCATTCACTCTGCCACTTGAGAAAATATTTGAGTGCCAATTAATTGGCACAAAGGATAGAGTAATGAATAAGGCTATGGCTCTTCCCAGAAGGACTCTTTATTTACTGCCTTCTCTGCCTTTTACCATTTGAGTGTTTTATACCACTCTGAACCTTGGCTCAAGGCCAGAAATTAAATGAGAGACTGCTGCAGGAGGCAGTCGGTAGAGCACTACGCTCTCTCTGTTCTTCTAAGATGGCCTTGAACTTGGTACTTGGTACTCAGAGCTTTGATCTAGAGCTCAACCTCTTATGGCTCCTCTTTGACCTAGAACACTGACCTTCTATTGTCCAATTTCTTCATCCTTGTTTTGTATTCTGTTGCCTAATCTCTTGGATTCTGTAATACTCACTTACCTTACGCTTTACTTTTAGTTAGGTCTTTCCTGATCATTCTTAGCATCTTGGACTTAATCCATTGACTTCCTAAAACCACTACTGTGGAAAGCTCTGGCCTTAGCTAGCTTCTCTAGAGTTGGCCAATGCCAGGCCATGTGCCCACTAAACCAACTCCTGATCTTGCTTACCCTGACCTGATTTGCCCTGTTGCCAATTTTCTCACCTGAGAACAAGAAGTCACATTCTCTGGATGCCCTGAGACCCTCATATGGCTAATTGGGTTTCTTAACTAAGTTCCCAACCTGCCAGCCTCCATTCCTGTCTCCTTTGTTGAATCATAACCAGAATGTTCCTCTGACTTTCTTTTTAAAGGCTCTTTATGGAATGAGACAGTTTTCGTATAAGTTAATCTTTAATAATATTTATATATATATGTATATAAATGCAGTTACATAGCTACTTAGTAAATTTAATGCACATAATAGAGTTATTGCAACTCTTCTGGCACCATACTTAAATTAACTAGATTTCCTCTGCCTGATATAGATGTACATCATGTTCAATTTCATTTTCACAGTTGAGTATGTTACATAAAAACAAAAACAAACAACTCCAGTCTAGAAAGGAGAGGCAGGACAAAGAAAGTCCCTGTTGTATAAATGCTCACTGCCAGGAATCATTCCTTTAGGACTGGAGATTGCTGGAATGGAGTAAAAGCAGCAACTGCCTGGAAGTGTATGTGTACCTGATGACCTGAATAATTTCTTCTGCTTTTTAATTCTATAAGCTCATGTGCTAAGTACTTCTAGCTGTGGTTCCCTATCTCTGCCACTGAGCTGTTTGATCAGAAATTCATGTGGAGTTAGGAATTGACAAAAGTCACAGTTTATGCTAAAATTGCCTGCTTAATCCCATAATGCTGCTTATTCTAGGCTTTTCCTTGGGGCTACCTGGGCCGAATGACAAACTGAAGAAGGTCTTGAATGAATGGAACCCATGAGGGACACCACACAGCACAGGTTGGGAGGCTGTGACAGCAGTGTGAGTGTGAGGTTAATGCAAGTCTTGTTGTTAACTGCTGTCCAGTCTCCCCCATACTCATGGAGACACCATGCTCAACAGAACAAAATGCCTTCTGGTCCTATGCCATCTCATGATAGGTTGCAGATCAAACTGTTGTGATTTATAGGGTTTTCAAGGGCTGGTTTTCAGAAATAGATCACCAGGCCTTTCTTCCTAGTCCATCTTAGTCTGGAAGCTCCACTGAAACCTGTTCAGCATCACTGCAGCACAGAAGCTTCCACTGACAGAGGGAGGGGCCATGACTGCACTTGAGGCACATTGGCTGGAAGTCAAATCTAGATCTCCTGCTTGGAAAGCAAGAATTCTACCCCTGAACTACCAATGCCTCACATGCTAGGCAGTGGGAAGGAAGACACACTCAGGAAGAATTGGATTGGCTTTATGACGCAACATTTCTCCTATGCTGTGCCACATGGTTCAATTTGTTTGCTGTGGATTTAAGAGAGAATAGGTACTTTTTTAGGTGCTAGTCTATGATTTTATGTGGGTGAATGGTATGATAAAGTCAGTGTTCAGAAAGACTAGCTGGCCAGCAATATTCAAACTCGACTGGAATGGGAGAGCCTAGTACTAGGTGCTAAAACATTACTCCAGGTTTAGGAGATAAAGGCCAGAGCTTAGGAAGTTCATGTAGAGGGGAAGAGAAGGATACGAGAAAACATTTCAGAAGAAGAACCTAAGGCTTTCTTGAAACCAAAATATCCTCTTACTTGGAGACTGCTGCATATCATGTTTTCCAAGAAACGTCAAGCTGGAGAGATTTAGAGGAGAGAGAGAATGGCTGGATACTCTACGATTTTCATACCAAGAGGGCAGAAAAACCTGCAGTGCTCAAGGATGTGATCATTAGTTTCAAAAGAATTTAGGGACATGAAGCCCCATCAACCCCTGTTCCCTTTTCTGTGTTTCCTTTCCACTGACTTCTATAGAGGGGCTGTGAAGAATGTGGTTGCTCATGGTGTGTTATAGGACTTTGGTAGTCTTGTTGTTGTTAGTTGACACGGAGCCAGTTCTGACTCATGGGACCTTATATAAACAAAAAGAAACATTGCCCAGTCCTGCGCCAGCCTCAAGACTGTTGCTGTGGTTGAGCCCATCGTTGCAGCTATGATCTCAGTCCACCTTGTGAAGGGTTTCCCTTGTTTTCATTGACCTTCTACTTTACCAAACTTGATGTTCTTTTCTAGTGATTGATCTTTCTTGATGATGTGCCCAAAGCAAACAAGACAAAATCCCACCATCCTCACTTCTAAGGAGCATTCTGGCTGTACTTCCTCCAAAAATGACCACCTGGATAACTTCTTGTGTTTTTTGATCCTATGTGTTTGTGTATTGAGTACTTCTAGCTGTCGATTTAAGAGAGAAGACGTACCATTCTATGATCTTACGTGGGTGGATGGTATAAAGTCAGTGTCTTAGAAAGACTAGTGGACCGGCAATGCATATGAGTTGATTGAAAATACCACGGCTTGAGTCAGGCGCATGCTAATTGTCAAAGTTACATCTAAGCTTTTTAACTCTATAAAGAGGTCTTTTGCAGCACATTTTCCCATGCAATATGCGATTTGATTTCTTGACTGCTGCTTCCAGGAGCATTGATTGTTGATCCAAGTAGAATCGACAACTTCAGTATTTTCTCCATTTATCATGATGTTGCTTATTGGTCTCATTGTAAGGATTTTTGCTTTCTTTATATTCATATTGAAGCCTGTAGTCTTTGACCTTCATCATCAAGTATTCTTTTACAAACACACGACTTGTCCTCACTTTCGGAAAACAAGATTATGTTATCTGAATATCACAGGTTGTTAATTAGTCTTCCTTCAATCCTGATGCCGTATTCTTCTTCATATAGTCCAGCTTCTCAGATTATTCATTCAACACACAGATTGGATAAGTAAGATAAAAGGATACAGACTCGGATAAGTAAGGTGAAAGGATACACACATTTTCCAATCCTAAACCACGCAGTATCTCCTTGTTCTGTTTGAACCACTGCCTCTTGATTCATATACAGATTCCACATAAAAAAAGGTACCTTATAATCTTCTTTTGAAATAATTGAGGTTAAAACTCTAAATCTAGGGCCATGCAGTTTGACTTCTCAAAAGACCTACTTTTACTTTTATTCCGTTCTTCCTCACTCTGCTTTGAGGACCTGTCAAATACAGATGTTATCTGAACCAGTTACTGCTCTCAAGCCAGGGATCAGGGAGGTGAATTGGCCTTTCCCAGGCACCTTCTTGCATAAATCATGAGATCTTGACCTTCAGTGAGGATTGTCTTATTTGCCTCAAACTTACAGGATAAATCGTAAAAATGACAAGCTAGTAGTTGTAGATAAATTTCCTGGGGTTAACAGTCCGACCCCTTTATAAGCAAAATTTTATTAGAAGTGACAAAGACAGGAGGACAGATATGCCAGAGGGTGAAGTCCTCTTTTTCTGAACTGCAAAGAACAGTTGGAAAAGATGTGTGTTATCACCAATAACCCACTGCATCTCTTAGGATAATGTCTTCAGAAGTGTGACACTCAGTCTTCTGCCCCTTCCTGAAAGGCCGAGGGGTCTGTTAGCCCAAGGTACTTAAGACTCAGTGATGGATGATTTCCCAGGTGGTCTCCATGGGCCCTGAGCCTCCTTGTTTGAGGTCAAGATTATGTTTTCCCACCCCCCCTGTACTGGGGGGAGGGGCATACAGGTTAACAGTTAACCGTGGAGGACTTCTGGGGAAGATGGAAGAAAAGGGTTTTTTGTTGAGTGAATATGCTCATCATTCTTAATACTTTGGAGCTATGCTTAGTAATCCTGAAAACATTCCCTTAACATGGAAGAAACAGCTCAAAATTATTCTTCCCCCCCCCGACACACCCTTTTAATATGACTCTCATTTCTATAAAGAAGACCCGTAGGATGAGAAGTCCAACGTGATTTTTTTTTTTTTAATCTCTGTTCTGTCAGCCACGTATTTCATTAAAAACATTAGATTGGAGGTTAACAAACTGAGGTTATAGACCTACCTCGCTCTCCACTTCACTGTGTGATATGGCATAAATTGCTTACTCTCTTGGGGCCTCAGTTTCCATTTACTGGAAATTGGTTAAGGAAATGAGTTTACATCATCTTTGCATCTGCTGGAATACCTGAAGACATGTAGAAGGATATGTAAGGCGTAATAAATTTAAAAAGCAAGGGTTAGAATAGTTAGGATACTATGACCCTACTTGTATAAAAATTGTGTGTGTGTGTGTGCTTACACATGCAAAGAAAGATAATTTGGAAGAAAATCATATAAACGATTAATTGTAATTATTTATGGGACATAGGGAAACCCTGGTGGCGTAGTGGTTAAGTGCTACGGCTGCTAACCAAGAGGTCAGCAGTTCAAATCCGCCAGGCGCTCCTTGGAAACTCTATGGGGGAGTTCTGCTCTGCCCTATAGGGTCGCTATGAGTCGGAATCAACTCGACGGCAGTGGGTTTGGTTTTTGGTTTATGGGATATAGGACTGGGGGTCGGAGGAAATGGAAACTTTTACTTTTGATTTTATTACTCCTCTCTGTTATCTGCTTTTTTGTCATGTGCAGAAGAAGCTGATGAATGTCTTATCATGGTTTCCAACTCCAAAACACCATAATTTTATCCTTTGGCTTCTTCGCTATTCTTTTACAAACATATGACTTGTCTTGCTCATGGCTGAATCTGTCTCAATTTACATCTTCTGTTTACACATTGTTCTGAAAGCTGTTATTTTAAATTTTATGTTTCTACTTTTTTGATTTGGCAGAATCTGGCTGTAATAAATGCTTCTAATTTTGGATATTCTCTCTAAAGTGAAAGAAAAAAAAGACAAACTCTTTGTTTTTTTCTTTGTTTCGTAGCAAGGAAAGAGATGGTAGCCATAATGTTTAATGCCAGTTGACCTTCCTGCACGAGCTCTGCTATCAGAAGACAGACAACACTCTAAGTCAGAAAACAGCTCTGTTAGTTATGCTCCAAAGACATTTAAAGAAATTTCATTAGCCTCGATTAATGTGATAAATACCTTTCTCGCTGTACTTAAACATTAGTAGTTTCGATCAGCCACTTTAGGCAAGTGTATGCAGCCAAATGGAATTTGAACAAGTACTACAAGACTCACATTTTGATTTCTCTGGAAGGGAGTTGCCAGTTTGAAAAATGGGTCTGAGATTGCTTCCTGTCCCTGGCATCTGAGCAAATCACTGGGGCTATAAGCTCTCTCCCTGCTGGACAGGCCTGGGTGTTAGCTTCAGGGGTCATGTTCCTTTAGAGTCAGAGGAAAAGGTGGCAGCTAGGGCACTTCTGGGTGGCAGAGGTGAGATCCCTGCTTGTCAGACCAGAAAACCTAGTATATAGTCAGTGGAAGATGACTGGGTTGAACAGGCTCTTAAGACCATGTTTTGCACGAAAGGTTAAAGGAAGAGAAGCTATTTTAGCTTAGAAAAGAGCAATACCGTCAAATGTTAGATCTGGGAGAGACCTCAAACATCATCTCATCTTCCCGCTTCACTGTGCACCTGAGATTCAAGGGCATTTAAAGGAGCTGATAAAAATCGTGGAGCTCGTCAGTGGCAATACAGAGTCTAGAACTCAAGTTTTCTGACTCCCATGGCCCAATACTCCCATCACAATGTCACCCCCAAAGTCCATGTTCTTTTCATTCGGTGGTGTTTATGAGGTGATACAATAAATGCATAGTGTTTAGCATGCTGTTGTTAGTTGCCATTGAGTCAATTCTGACTCATGGCTACTTCATGCGTGCGAAGTAGAATTGCTCCAAAAGGTTTTAAAGTTTGTGACCTTTCAGAAACAGATCAGCAGGCCTGTCTTCCGAGGCACGTCTGGGTGGGTTCGAACCTCCAACCACTGGGCTAGTAGTCCAGCGCTTAACCGTTTATGCCACGCGGGGAATGTTTAATTCTCCCAGTATGCTTGCCATCATAATCAGCCACTAAGCAAGGATAATAGTGTGGATAGAACTGATCATTATCTTTAACAGAAGTTCACATATGCTTTTTCATAATACTGGATCACAACATGTGAGAATAAATTATTATATTTCAGCAAAACAAAAGAAAAAAAATAAGAAAAAAAAAAAACTTCCTAATGAGTAGTCTTGCCCAGCAGTATAAAAGGCTGCCCTCAAAACTGAGTTTCTTATCACTGACTGTATTCAAAAAAGCCAGGTGGCATTCAATCAGATTTTCCCTCCAGAATGGAAGTTAGGACTAAATTACTGCTAAGAGCCTGTCTTTAACTTGCAGGTAATGATGTTGAGGAAAAGGACATGTCTAATGCGATCTTACCACCAACTCATCTATCATTTTGTTGTACTGTGGTGGCCTGCATGTTGCTGTGATGCTGGAAACTATGCCACTGATATTTCAAATACACTCAGGGTCACCCACGTTGGACAAATTTCAGCAGAGCTTCTAGGCTAAGACACTCTAGGAAGAAGGAGCTGGTGATCTACTTCTGAAAAAATTGGCCAGTGAAAACCTTATGAGTAGCAGCGGAACATTGTCTGATACAGTGCCAGAAGACGAGCCCCTCACGTCGGAAGGTGCTCAGAAGATGACTGGGGAAGAGCTGCCTCCTCAAAGTGGAGTCAACCTTAATGACGTGGATGGAGTCAAGCTTTTGGGACCTTCATTTGCTGATGTGGCATGGCTCAAAATGAGAAAAACAGTTGCAAACATAGCAATGATTGTGAGGATGGCGCAGGACCGAGCAGCATTTGATTCTGTTATACGTAGGGTTGCTATGAGTTGGAACTGACTTGACAGCACCTAACAACAAGAACAACAACGCAATGTTTAGAAAGACTAATAGCAGCAACAAATACAGAAGCAGAAATGCTAGCAGGAAGCTAGGAGCTGTAAAGTTTTGAAATATCAACATAAAATCACAAAAATCACTCAATCAATGCTGAATCAACTGCAAAAGCTTCAGAGCCCAATATGCATTTATTTCACTTCTTGTCACAAAACTTTATATACTGAGCTACTTTGCTGATGAGAATTCTGCCCCTGACTAACTTCTTTAAAACTCCCTATAATTAGTGTTTCTGGCAATCCCAGCAGCCACTCAGGAGGAAGGTCAGGGCCTCAAGTAATGGGAATGCTAGAAAGTGGATGAATGATGGCCTGAAATAGGGTTGTGATCAGTTGAGAAGCTAGCATGCCTCTTTCATTAATATGTCTTCTCTCCTCAGGTTATGTTGACATTGGACTCATTCCAAAAGGAGCAAGGGACATACGGATAATGGAGGTTAAGGGGGCTGGGAACTTCCTGGCCATCAGGAGTGAAGACCCAGAGAAATATTACCTGAATGGAGGATTTATTATCCAGTGGAATGGGAACTACAAGCTGGCAGGGACCGTCTTTCAGTATGACAGGAAAGGAGACCTAGAAAAACTGATGGCCACAGGTCCTACCAATGAGTCTGTGTGGATTCAGGTAATGCAGAAGGAAAAGAAACTGCTGGCATGTACATTATTTAGGATCTCCCTAATTTTCTTTCCCAAGATATTTGCTGGAGGATTTTGAGGAGTTAGGAGGACTTTGAGAATTCTTAAAACTTCTTTTGGCAAGGAACATAAAAGGAAGCCAGATATTAGTTTGGGCTTTTAATCCTTGTTGTTGTTGTGAGCTGTCGTTTCCAACTCATAGTGACCCTATAGGACAGAGTAGAACTGCCCCCATAGAGTTTCCAAGGAGCGTCTGGGGGATTCAAACTGCTGACCTTTTGGTTACCAGCCATAGCACTTAACCACTACGCCACCAAGATTTCCTTCTTAGTGGTTTAGAAATTGTTGAAAACCCTATAAAGAAATACCAGGGGCTCTAAACTTATCCATTAGGAGGTTTGAACTTTGTGTCAAGTATAGTTGACACAGGCTGAGGATGACTGTTCCTTAGCTATAAAAAGGATAACATTGGTCCGTTGTTGGTGTGGCATGAGCTTCCAAGTAGCTTTCCAGCAGTAGTGATAGTTCAACTTGGTCCTTTTACATGTTATTATGTGGTTGTCCTCAGACAAACAGTTTGACTTTATGAAACTCTTGAGGGACAAAGGAATTAGGATGCAGTATGTGTTCTTCAAAAGCACATGTGAAGCAAATAATTGTAGAAAAGGAAAGGAAAGGAATGATTCTACCAGGTGAGACAAGGCAGGTTGGGGATGACAGATGGCCCAAGATCAGATACAGCCATATTCAGAAGTTTGAGGGAGGTCATTTCAGAACCAGAGAGCCAGGCTTGGTAGCTGTGAGCCACCAATGTCAGGCAGGCCTTACACCTGCCCTGGCCACGTGGAAAAGATTTATATATGGGAACTTGTAATCCCAGGGAGTATCCCGTTCACTGCCTGGAAGTTGAAATTGAGTCAATTTTTGGTATGTGGTAAGTAGACTACTTGCAGTTGAGGGGAGTGAGGGAAAAGCCCCAAGAGTGCCACACTGGCTGAAACCCATGCATATGTGTACCTCAGAACTACCATGCTTTAAAGGAGTTAAGCAACCAGAGACCTGGAGAAGGGCATAAGACTGCAACGACAAAAACAATAATAAAAATAACTCTTATTGAGTGCTAGAGCCCTGGTGGTGCAGTCAGAGCTTGGCATTTTGAATCCACCAGCCAATCCTTAGAAACCCTATGGGGCAGTTCCACTGTGTCCTATAGGGTCGCTATGAGTTAGAATCGATTCAATGGCAACAGTTAATGGGTATTGAGTGCTAACTTCATGCCAGGCAGGGTTCTAATCACTTTACATGAATTTATTCATTTAACCTTCACAGCCACTCTATTAGTAGGGACTAGGTAACCCTGGTGGAGCAGTGGTCAAGAGCTCATCTGTGAACCAAAAGATCAGCAGTTTGAATCTACCAGCCACTCTTTGGAAATCCTGTGGGGCAGTTCTACTCTGACCCATAGGACCTCTATGAGTTGGAATTGACTCAACAGCAATGAATTTATTATTATCCTCACTTTGTAGATTAGGAAACTAAGGCACAGAGAGGTTAAGTAATTTACCCATAATCACAAAGTAAGTACACAAGGACACAAAATGACTTATAAAGCCTGTTGTCGGAAAGGACACTCCTCATCATTCCCTCAGAGTAATCCCTGTATGACTAGACCTTACCATTTTTATGAACTGAAATTACCATGAAAATTCAGTCTATGTGTGTGTGTGTGTGTGTATAGAATAGAATGGAGAATATATAAATGTGTGTGTATATGTACGTTGTTTTGCCATTGAGTTGATTTCAACTCATGGCAAACCAATGAGTGCAGAAACAGATCACCAGGCCTGTCTTCTGAGATGTCTCTGAGTGGGTTCCAGCTTTTCAGCTAGTAGTTGAGTGCTTAACCATTTGCACCACTCAGGGGCATATGTATGTGTGTGTGTGTGTATAGATGGATGGATGGATAGATAGATAGGGAAATAATAAACATAGATGTAGATATAGATACATATTCATTAGATGTTATTTGTTCCGATGCATACCTCCATAACTGCTTTAAAATGATGAGCACTGTGTTGTGTTTTATGTGATTGTGGTTTAGAGTATGAAGTCATGACAGATTTCACATGACCCCTCTCTTTCCTTTTAGCTCCTATTCCAGGTGACTAACCCCGGCATCAAGTATGAGTACACCATCCGGAAAGATGGCCTTGACAATGACGTGGAGAAGCTGGAGTACTTCTGGCAGTATGGCCGCTGGACGGAGTGCAGCGCAACATGCGGGGCAGGTGAGAAACGCTGCTCCCGGTGTGAAACCATGTCAGCTGCAGAACGGGCCACTAGAGGCCATCTAAGCCAGTGGTCTGCACTCTGTGCCCATGGGTCTGCAGGGGTCCACAAAGATGCCCCAGGGGCCCCTGTGTGCCATGGATGTGCAGGAGCCTGATCTCAAGTGAAAAGCGGCTTTTCTTTTATCAGCTTTATATACTGGTCTCTGTGAGAGGCTTTTTTTTTTTTTTTTTTTTAAAGAAAGGGTTATATGTCTTTTATAAAAGAAAAACAAAAAGACTTCAAAGCCACTGCTCTGGTTGAGGACCCCAGGACAACAGAAGTCAAACAACTCAACCAAAGGCATGCTATAAATCATGGCCAAAGGCAAACCATAATGAACTCTTCTGACTCCAAGCCCAGTGCTCTCCCTCCTTCTCCAATTTAGTGGATTTTTAGATCTACTGCCTAGTTTTCTCTCACAAAGTCAAGCAGTGGAGAGATTCACTTGCTGCCAAGTATCAGTCAGGATGGGATAGGCTCTGCTACAGTAACAAAGAAATCAAAATCTCAGTAGTTAAGCACAAGGAAGGTTTAATTTTTACTGATTCTAAATCTGATGCAGGCTGGATGTCCCTGCTTCCTCTCATAGTTGAGATGTTTGAAGCTCATGGCTTCCAGCTGCCCCACAGGGGAGGAGAGAGATGGAAGAGGCAGACTGGCTCTTAACAGCCTGGGAGTGACACATTTCATTGGTTAGCTTTAGCCATATGGGCACATATGGGGGGGGGTGGGGAATAACAAGGGTCCCATCCATTACAGAAGGCTTGTTGAAAGAAATTGCACTGAGTCACCCATCGAAAGATCAGCAAGGAAAGGTCACTCAATGCATTATCTGTAAAGAAACATCTGCAGAAATGGTTTGACACAGATTCTTGTCTCAATAGGCAGCTTCAGGACTCCTTATTAAACAAAAAATGTTTTGGCAAAAACTCAAGCTCACTTTCAGAGAAATGTACAAGCCACATGTTTGCTTCATTGTAACAGTGCTGCCAAGCCTTTTAGCTGTAATACATTCTAACCAGAATTTTCTTGTGTCCTATAAAACACATAGTAATGGCACTGCTGTTAGAAAATGGGTCATCACTTCTGAATGTGGCCTCTGCCATTTCATGCTGGGTGGTTTCTTCCATTCTGCATTATCAGGTCTATAAGTACAACTTTGGCTTAAACAAAAGAGAGAGCACTTTCCCTGCCCTCTCTCAGACTTTTAAGTTTCCCTTCACCCCACTTGCCTGAATTCTCTCTGGAGTTAGTCATTGTCCTTTGTTCAAGGAACATCATGTTCCGTAGAAAAAGGCAAATGTTGAAACCTCTATAGACCATAGAGAGCTCCTGGAACAAAAAAACCAAACCCACTGCCATTGAGTCGATTCCGACTCATAGCGACACTATAGGACAGAGTAGAACTGCCCCATAGAGTTTCCAAGGAGAGCCTGGTGGATTTGAACTGCAGACCTTTTGGTTAGCAGCCGTAGATCTTAACCACTACGCCACCAGAGTTTCCAGGTAACTCAAATAGTTCTTTTAAGCTGCCTTAGAAAATATATTACATTAATTGGAAATAAGCAGGTGTAGAGCAGATATTTATGTTTACCGGATCTAGTTCTGAGTTCTAACCAAATGTTTCCCCCTAAAGCTCAAAGTAACCATTTACTTTGAGATGTGTCCACATAGCCTTGATAAATCATGCCAGTCGTAAATAGGAGCACATAACCCACTCTGATCCTGATTTGTGACGTTATGCCAATGTTTGGAAGACAGAATTCACTTCTTTGAAAAAATCCGAATTAGATACTGCTTTGACTTTTTCAAAGCACACTCATATTGGTGCTGATTCATCTGGCTGTCTAATCACAAGGACCCTAACCATACTTGTCAGGTAGAGTCAACCAGGTCCAGCTAATGACCTGTAATAATACCCAGATACATTTTTTTTAGATTTTGGACTTAGTAAAGATAATCTAATTTATTGAGACAGATTTAACACATGCTGTGAAATGAGGACTATTTTACCATGTGCATAAATACATACATCAACTATAAGTAGTATACAGTGAAAGTCTGATAACCTTTTAGTTCTTCTTCATGAATGAACTAATGAGAACTTTTAGTCAGGGTGGCTAATATAATAGTCTCTTGTCCTGCTTGTTTCCTCAGTCCCAATCCATTTTTACCCCATGCAGGCACCAGAGATTTGTCTCTCCCTTTTTTCTAGGTCCTTAGATTTGTTTTCTAATAATATGCTTGCTCAGAGTTTCTCGCTGGTTTCTCTGAAGGCTGGCTTGGCTCGCTGTGCTCTCTGAAATGCTGACTGCCCGCCTTTCTTGTTAGCCTGTGAGTGTTGTGAGATACTGCAGGCCATGGTTTTCCTTTAATAGTGTACTTTATCTGATTTGTGTGCATTGGCTACATAAGGGGAAGAAGCACTGCGGTACCCTTTGAAAACGGACCCTTCGCAGGGTGGAAACGTGTCCTACCTAACACCATTAAACATGTTTCCCAGCACCACCAATACTACTGTTTGAGCATTTATTCCACAATTTCTTATAAGCTACCTCTGACCATGGCAGTCAATTAATGCAATCGGTTTGTTGTCATTTCAAGGACTATGTGGGGTGTGGGAGACAGAGGGGAACTATTGATTTTGAGTCCTATTGTTATTCTGAGATGTGGGATTTCAGAGAAGGATAACAATATAACTAAACCTCATTAACTGAAATCTAATTAATATTTGTAGTTATTCAAGTCAGTGCCAACGTTTGAATTAGGAAAAAAATGAATTGTGTAACTTAGAGGTCAGTTGTTTGCAGGATGGATATTGCATCTCAGAAGGATGAGGACTGAGGAACTTTGATCTATTCCCTCACCTTAAGGTGTGAGATCAACCTGGGTCTCAGATGTGCAGGTAGCAGACCAGCGGAGGGAGTTAATGCCCCACGAGGGCGTGAGCGGCTACATACAAAGAAGCTTTGGATGCAGGTTCAAAGAACTGGCCAAAGGCCTACAGTGCATTAACTCCTGCGCCAGGAACATCAGGGCACGTCATCTCATTTGCATTTGATTTGCAATAACAACTGTAGCCTTATCTCTACCCTGAAGATAAGAATAGGGAAACTGAGGCTTGGGAAGCTTAGGTAATTTTCCCAAGATCACTCAGCAAGTAAGTGTCAAAAGCAGGATCCACAACCAGTTCTGACTGCAGTTTTATTGTGCACGCTGTGTGCCGTGTGTGTGCACGCATGTGCATGCGTGTGTGTGGGGGTGCACATGACACATGTGGTGTTGGTGTTAGTGGTGTTGCTGTTGATAGCATGATTGTTGGTGTCTCTCACGCACACACACACATACACACACATGCACACACACATACACACTTCTGAATGTCTTTGAGGTCTTGTCGTGATGGGATCAAAGCTTTCCCTGACAGAGCCTTCACTGTGAAGGACAAGCCTGAACTCACTGAGCAAGAACAACAGAGATGAAGGAGCTGAGGGAGCCAGAAAGACCAAGGTAACCGAAATAAAAAGTTAGTAGTTAAGATAAACTGGTGAACAAGATAGATGGTTATAGGATTCCCTGGAAAACTCTTTCCTTCTTCCTGTGAGTTAATGTTACTTCTTTGCATTTTGAGGGCTTGTAGTGACAAAGCTCTCTACTGATTCACAGTCTTGTTGCCATCTCACCTTATTAAAATCAATGCCTACGTCCAATTTTATGAGGATTATAATATGTATGCTAAAATAACATTTAACTTGTGCTTACTGGTATTGTTCTCACTTAAATGGTTATAAAGAAAGAGATTGTGCTCTCTGTCAGTATTTCAAAGGCTGAGTATACAATACCATGAATCTCTTGCAGATGATGTAATTAAATATCCTCTACCTCTTTGATCCTAAACTTAGACATAAAAGGAAATCTTGTATTTTCTTTGCCATGGGTTATTACAATCAATGAAGCCTTTAGTCGTTTTCTCTGTACTCTTCCTAACTTAAATGTTTGAATTAGGAATATCTTGCATGTACTACATTAACCATATAACATGTTCCTTCTATTTTACATCTTTGATTTGAGAATATGATAAGCTATATCATTGTTCATTCACTTTTTCTTTTTTTTTTAACATAAGGAACTTTACTTTTTCCTTATATCAAGATATAATCTTGTCTTAGTCATCTAATGCTGCTATAACAGAAATACCACAAGTGGACGGCTTTAACAAAGAGAAATTATTCTCTCACAGTCTAGTAGGTTACAAGTCCAAATTCAGGGTATCGGCTCCAGGGCAAGGCTTTTTCTCTCTGTTGGCTCTGGAGGAAGGTCTTTGTCCTCAATCTTCTCCTGGTTGAGGAGCTTCTTAGGCGCAGGGGCCCCGTATCCAAAGGATGCACTCTGCTCCTGGTGCTGCTTTGTTGGTGGTGTGAGGTCCCCAACTCTCTGCTTGCTTCCCTTTCCCAGGGAAACTCCCTTTACACTGGATCAGGGAGGTGACCTGAGTAAGGGTGGTGTTACAATCCCACCCTAATCCTCTTAACATAAAATTATAATCACAAAATGGAGGACAATCACACAATACTGGGAATCATGGCCCAGCCAACTGATACACACATTTTTGGGGGGACATAATTCAATCCATGACAAATCTCTACTGATGACAATTAGTAGAGTTAGGTTTATGGATGAACATAGTCCTTAAAAGTGAAGGTGCTTAACTGACCGTTCACTGATAGTGTCCAATAAGATTTACCAAGTATTTATATCTGCTTGGGTCCATTCTTATTGCAGCATGGTGCAAGGGACTCAGTATTCTCTGGAAAGAACATTATCACATTTGCACCTCATATATCTTGGAACGTGATTGATTTTTGCTTAATGTATTTTCAAATAAGTGCTCTCAGACAGTTAGTGCTCTGGCAACATATTGATTGACTGTCATTCCTAATTAATTAGAATTTCTTTTTTGACAGTGTTCAGTTTCTAAGAGAAAGGGAAAAGTGACAAGCTGAATAAAAATCCAATATCATTAATTTCTTTAATTTCCAGGAAAAGGCCATGTCATATAGATGCAGCCTAATCTATTTTACTTTCTGCATTTGTAGTGATACATAATGATCACTGCTCTTAAAATGATGACCTGGTTCTAACCCCCTCCCCAAGAGGCATTACAATATCCTATACCAGAGAAAGATTCCATCAAAACAGCAATTGGTTTACCAAGTTAATTAGTGAGTATGTCACTCAAGATTAATAGTTCAAGTTCTTTACTGCAAAGGAAATGTTAACAGTCAGGGTCCCCAGCAGGAGACAGATGCCACACTCAAACTAAATAATTTGGCTGTTTTCAAAGATGCGGTTAGGGTTTAGGGACACCAAAAAGGTAATTCAGAGCTCCTGCCCTTACCAGTGGGAAGGTGGGGGGCAGATGGAGAGAGTGAAACTATAATCCCTAGGCCTGAAGGGATAGGGGAAAGAGCAGTTATCCAAGAGACAATGCCTCCATTTCTCAAACCCAACTGGAAGCCACGGCAATCCATAGGGCCAGCCTCCCCAGCCCCAGAGCAAAGTGGAAAAGGGTATGAGTGGATCTGGAAGCACAAACAGAAGAAGTATAGCACGAGAGAGATGGAGATGCCCCATCATTAAAATTAGTAGTGGTTAGACTACTAGCAAGCCAACCTGGATTGCAGCTCTAGATTTTGACTGGAGAAAGGAAGACAGCTAACATTTACTGAGTGCATTCCAGTTGCTACTGCTATGTAACAAACCACCCAACACTTCGTGTAGTGAAACAGCCACAGAATCTGCAGGTCAGAAATTTAGACAGGGCACAGTGGTGATAGTGCATCTCTGCTGCACAGTGTTGGGGGCCTCAGCTAGGAAGTCTTCAATGGTTGGGGTTGAATCAAATGGCTGGAGATGACCTGAATGCCTGGGGGCTGGAATCATCTGGAAGCTCCTTTACTCACATGACTGGCCCCTGGCTGGAGAGCTCAAAGGCTGGGTTCACCTGGAACTGTCTACTGACGTGCCTACACACCGCTTCTCCAAGGGCATGGGCTTCTTACACCATGGTGGCTGGAGTGTCCTGAGAGTGACTGTTCCAGGAGAGCCAGATGCAACACGTATGGCCTTTTCTGATCTAGCCTCTGAAGTTGCACAGTGTTTCTTCTTCTGTATCCTGTTGGTTACATATGAGGCCAGGCCAGATTCAAGGAGCAGGGAGATAGACTGTATATATTGCTGGGGGAACAGTCAGGTCACATTGTAGGAGAGCATACTACATGAGAGATTATTGTTGAAGTCATCTTTGGAAAATAAAACCTGTCACATACACATTTCCTGAGTCAATATGAACTAATATAATTTGGAAACATTTTGGCAACATTTGAAACAAACTATTTTCTAAATTAACCTTGAAATTATATTAACCTTCTATCATCCAAGATTTCCAGTGATAAAACTTTAACTTTTCCTTCCTCTCATGGATTTGTTGATTTTAAAATGTAGAAGGCATTACCAGAGATCAAATAGTTCAGGTTCCTGCCCCTTAAATGGTCTGAATGTCATGATTTATATTTTTTTCTACACAGCTTGTACAAGTGATGCACAGAAGGAAAAGTAAGGACTAGCAGGGCTCCTCGGTTTATTCATTTGTTTGGGTTTGATTTGTTTGTTTTATTATTTTTTAGCCATAAATTGATTAGCAATGAAATTATAGATTAAATTTTACCAAATTAACCCACAAACACCAGAACTGAGGAAGAGACACCTGACCAATCAGTGCTCTCCTATAACATTGGAGAAATCAAGCTACTGGTTTGGGGCCCCTTGTTGGAAGATTGGAGTCCCTGGGTGGTGTAAATGTTTAATGTATTCAACTGCTAAGTGAAATATTGGAGATTTGAGTCCACTCAGAAGTGCCTTGGAAGAAAGGTCTGGTGCTCTACTTCTGAAAAATCAGCCCTCTAAAACCCTATGGAGCACAGTTCTACTCTGACACAGATGGGGTCTCCGTGATTCGGAGTTGACTCGATGGCAACTGGTAGATAGGTTGGAAGATTTGGACTTGGCTTGGTGTCAGTCATGTGAGACCTCAAGGGCTAGGAGAACATAAGAAGAGTCATTAGGACCATTAATTTCAACAGAGAAATGCTGACAGATAGCAATTTTCACTTATACACTGGACCACATCTGCCTGGCCAATCTATCTGTTCATGTCACTGGTGGTTCAGCTGATAGGCTCATGCAGATGGTATTGATTTTCTAAAGGGTATTTTATGTTAAGGCTTGATGCCCTCCTCCTACTCTGGGGTCAGGTACATGGAGCACACTTAGCTGTGCTGCTCATGCAACACACACGAGCCTTTTGGGGGATGTTTCCAACCTCTTGGAGTCATACTACCTTTTCCTATCATGTTCTGACATCGAGAGTTTGCCAAACTACCCAATGTTTTCATGAAATTTCTAATCATCTAAGTTTTTATTTTTCCTGCCCTACAATGGCAGATAAATGTGCACATTTCTGACTTCAACCATTCCAGGTTCTATCTATGCGACACTAACAGGTCTCTGGGAACAGCGGTGGTTCAGTGGTAGAATTCTCACTTCCATACAGGAGACCAGGGTTCAGTTCCTGGCCAATGTCCCTCACGCACAGCCACCACCCATCTGTCAGTGGAGGCCTGCATGTTGCTATGATGATGAACATATTTCAGCAGAGCTTCCTGACTAAGACACACAAGGAAGAAAGGCCTGGTACGTAAAAATCAGCAAGTGAAAACCCTATGAATCATAATTGTGCAATCATGGGATTGGTGCAGAACAGGGCAGTGTTTCCTTCCGTCGTATATAGGTCACCATGAGCCGGGGCCTACTCGATGGCAGCTAACAACAAGATGTCTCTACAGATGTTTGTCTTCTCCCAAATGATAACTTTGGATTAGCTCATTGTGCCATAAAAGCTCCTTCTATAATATTGTTTCCAACTCTCGACAGTGTTTTATTTTTAATACTAAAGAAGAACACAGAGTCTACTGAAAAAGCCATAGTGGTTGAAAGGTTACCTGTCATTTCTAAAAAGGCAATTTTCTCAATAATAAATAAATAAATAAAATCCTGTTTTGTTGAGCAATAATATCACTGGTTCATTTTAAATGATTCATTTACTGTTTTGCAACTTCCTCTGACCATTTTCTACATAATGAGGTGCTATCTAGTTTTGCTCTGAGTTTGAAAGCCAGCCTGGGAGGTTCAGCTGGAATGAATCCATGGTGAGGTAGTGTGAGGTGAGGAGTGTTAGGGGTGCTTGCTCTAGTTCAGGCTGTCAGCTGTGTGACTGCAAGAAGCCCCTCAGCTGAAAGTGAAGGGAAAAAAAAAAAAAAAAAACATTGCCATCGAGTCGATTTCAACTCATAGAGACCCAACAGGACAGGGTAGAACTGCCCCATAGGGTTTCCAAGGAGCACCTGGTAGATTTGAGCTGTCAACCTTTTGGTTAGCAGCTGTAGCTCTTAACCACTATGCACCAGGGTTTCTGTGAAGAGGTGGCAGTGTGTTGGACTGCTTAGGACCACCCAGGTCTGTAGTTTGGCACACTGACGGGTTCACTCAAGGCCTAGCCTCCCTGGGAGATCAGGGAGCCAGCCTTCTTAGGTATTCTCGACCAGTGTTCCACATTTCGGAGCAGTGGTTAAGCATTGGGCTTCTAACAAAAGGTTGGCAGTTCAAATCCACCAGCCACTCCTTGGAAACCCTGTGGGGCAGTCCTACTCTGTCCTCTAGGGTCGCTATGAGTTGGAATCAACTCAATGGCAATGGATTTTTTTTTTTTCACTTTTAAGAACTAGCCCTCTCAAGAAAGATGCTGGTTTTTTTTTTCTTCACTTCTTTTCTCAACCTATGTCATGGCACTGTGCCTCAGTTTCTTCATCTGTCAGATGGTGATAACAATAGTGCTGTTCTTCATTGGATTGTTGTGAAGTTTGGGTTATTATAGATCATAATAGGTAATAGGTTATACGTATATACATATAAACCAAATGCTTTTGAGTCCGTTCCAACTCATGGTGAACCCATGCAATGCAGAATACAACTGTGCTCGATAGGACTTCCTCTGCTGTGACCTTTCAGAAACAGATCACCAGGCCTTTCTTCTGAGGCCCCTTTGGGTGGTCCTAACTGCCAGCTCTTCAGTTAATCAAGCACTTAGGTATTTGCACTACCCAGGGACTCCCTTATATACATATATAAACCTGTTGCTGAGGAGTCAATTCTAACTCATAGTGACCCTGTATATACATGTGTAAAAGTGCACCTGGCACAAGACAAGCACTATAAGTGTTAGCTATTATTCTATACATATCTAAAGCCAAATCCAGCCTACAGGTGTACTTTGTTTGCCTATAGACCCTGCCACCCCAGCAAGCTTCTCTTATTTATACAACCTTTCTGGTTTCAGAAGGCAGCAATATTTTAAATCTCTATACTTTAAAAACATAATGTCTCAAACATCACAATGTTACTTTGAACTTTATTCTCATCTTTCAGAGTTTACTAAACCCAACTAATACAAAAATCCCTACCTCCTACATATTTTTATTAAGGTAACAACGTGGTAATTGCCTTGTAACACCTGGTGGTGGTACCTGCTATGGTTATTCAAATCTGTTGTTTTCTATTTAGCATATGTGTATTAGTCTAGTATCCACAGCTAGATTATAACCTTCTTAAACTCAGAGACTCTGTTTTAAAGATCTTTATATACCCCTACATTAAAACAGAACCTTGTCATGTAGTAGGGGCTCAAAGAATAATCTGTTGAATGCTTTAGTGTTGGTTTTAAGACTCACCTGCTTGAAGGCAAGATCTGATTCAGGTTCAGAAAACTTCTTCTGATCCCTCACAAAGTGCTTAGTAGCTAATAATAATCTCTAGTAGTTATTACATACTTGGTAGGTGATAAACATTGTACTTGGTGCTATACATGTAACCTTATCAGTACTGTTATTATGCCCAGCGTGCTACTGGGGAACCTGAAGTTAGGAGAATTTAAGGGTCTGATTGAGATACAATCCTAAATCTGCTTGATGGCAATGTCCATGATCTTTAAGGAATGCAGTAATCTACTTTTATTATCTGCAGTCCTTCCTGTGCAATGCCCCTTCCACCCCACTGCAGCATGAGGGTGATAATTAGAGGTTGCCATTCCTCGTCCCTACATTCCATACCAAATTCCTTTTGACAACTTTCCCGTCAGCTATAAGCATGATTGCTTGACATGACTAGGTGGCTCACTGGAAACTGAGCGTGAGGGCTTAGGATTGAATATGTATGAATCTTTCTGCCTGACCCCCCAGGTGTCCGTCGACAGACTGCGCATTGTGTAAAGAAAGGCCGAGGAGTGGTGAAAGCTACATTCTGTGACCCAGAAACCCAGCCCAATGGGAGGCAGAAGAAGTGCCATGAAAAGGATTGTCCACCCAGGTAACCATTGCTAACAACTAGAATTCTATCTGCCTAGAATTATGCCTAATTTAACAGTAATCTAATGTTGTTGTTGTTGTTAGATGCTGTTGAGTCAGTTCTGACTCATAGCGACCCTATGCGCGCAACAGAATGAAACACTGCCCGGTTCTGCACCATCCTTACAATCGTTGTTACGCTTGAGCTCGTTGTTATAGCCACTGTGTCAATCCACCTCGTTGAGGGTCTTCCTCTTTTCCGCTGACCTTGTACTTTGCTGAGCATCATGTCCTTCTCCAGGGACTGATCCCTCCTGACAACATGTCCAAAGTATGTAAGACGCAGTCTCACCATCCTTGCTTCTAAAGAACATTCTGGTTGCACTTCTTCCAAGGCAGATTGTTCATCCTTTTGGCAGTCCATGGTATATTCAATTTTCTTCACTAACACTGCAATTCAAAGGCATCAATTCTTCTTCGGTCTTCCTTATTCATTGTCCAGCTTTCATGTGCATATGAAAAAAAAAAAAAATATGAGGCGATTGAAAATACCATGGCTTGGGTCAGGCGCACCTTAGTCTTCAAGGTGACATCTTTGCTTTTCAACACTAAAGGGGTCATTTGCAGCAGATTTACCCAATACAAATGCATCATTTGATTTCTTGACTGCTGCTTCCGTGGCTGTTGATTGCGGATCCAAGTAAAATGAAATCCTTGACAACCTCAATCTGTTCTCTGTTTATCGTGATGTTGCTTATTGGTCCAGTTGTGAGGATTTTTGTTTTCTTTATGTTGAGGTGCAATCCATACTGAAGGCTGTGGTCTTTGATCTTCATTAGTAAGTGTTTCAAGCCCTCTTCACTTTCAGCAAGCAAGGTTGTGTCATCTGCATAACGCAGGCTGTTAATTAGTCTTCCTCCAATCCTGATGCCCCGTTCTTTCTCATATAGTCCAGCTTCTTGGGTTATTTGCTCAGCATACAGATTGAATAGGTGTGGTGAAAGGATACAACCATGATGTACACCTTTCCTAACTTTAAACCAATCCGTATCCCCTTGTTGTGTCTGAACAACTGGCTCTTGATCTATGTAAAGGTTCCTCATGAGCACAATTAAGTGTTCTGGAATTCCCATTCTTCGCAATGCTATCCATGATTTGTTTTGATCCACACAGTCGAGTGCCTTTGCATAATCAATAAAACACAGGTAAACATCCTTCTGGTATTCTCTGCTTTCAGCCAGGATCCACCTGACATCAGCAATGATATCCTTGGTTCCATGTCCTCTTCTGAAACCAGCCTGAATTTCTGGCAGTTCCCTGTCGATATACTGCTGCAGCTGTTTTTGAATGATCTTCAGCAAAATTTTGCTTTCATGTGATATTAATGATATTGCTCTATAATTTTCACATTCGGTTGGATCACCTATCTTGGGAATTGCCAAAAATATGGATATCTTCCAGTCAGTTGGCCAGGAATCTGTCTTCCATATTTCTTGGCATAGTTGAGTGAGCTGCATCCATTTGTTGAAACATGTCAATTGGTAGTCCATCAATTCCTAGAGCCTTGTTTTTCGCCAATGCCTTGTTTTTCTGAAGGCATAGTATTCTAATACTCAATAATAAAGGGGGACTGTGTGGCCTAGTTGGAGCCCTTGTGGCACAGTGGATAAGTAGTTGGCTGCTAACCAAAGGTTGGCAGTTTGAATCCACCAGCCGCTCCTTGGAAATACTATGGGGCAGTTCTACCCTGTCCTGTAGGGTTGCTATGAGTCAGAATCGACCTATCAGTAACAGGTTTGGTTTTTGGTTTTGGCTGGTGTGCTCTTGTTATTATAATAAGTACAGGAAAGCTGTTAGAGGTTTCTTTGGCTGTCATTGGACTCCGCAGCAGTCAGTGGGTGAAGACATTTTCTTTTCAGAGAACAGTTTTTTTATAAAGCTGGCATGGTCTGTGTTTAATTATTTGGTAACACTAAGTCCCAAAGCATTGTTGAAGAGAATACTATGTAGAGCACCCAAAAGCTCTTTGGATTGGCTTTTCCAAGGGCTCTTTACCAGTGCAACAGTATCCTTCAGAGAACACTTTGGATTTCAGCACCATCACATCACAGTGTCCTGTCCTACTTACAGCTGCCTGGAAAAGCATACTCATACAGCAAGACTTATCATTTTTGACTAATTGGTCCAGATAATTCTTTGTCCTGGGGAGCTGTCCTGTACACTGTACACTTACTCCTCACTTATTGACATGGTTAGGTTCCAAAGACCAGGTCGTTATGCAAAAATCAGCGTTACTCAAAAATAGAGTATGATCACATCAGATCACAAAATGGAGAATGATTACATCATTACATAACTGTGAAACCACTGAGAATCATGGCCTAGCCAAGTTGACACATAACCTTAAGCATCATAGCCAGTGTTACTCTTGCCTCACACCCTGGCATTTATTACTGCCAGATGTACATCATTAATTTGCAAAATAGACAGTAGCTTTTTTACTATTGTCATAAATGCAAAATGTCAGATAATGAGATAATCAATAAGTGAAGAGTAGGTATGTTTAGCAGCATCCGTGACTTATACCTATTAAGTGCCAATAGCACCCCTCTCCCAAGTTTTGACAAACAAAATTGTTTCCAGACACTGCCTAATGTCCTGGAGGGGAGAGAGCAAAATCATCCTCAGTTGAGAACTACTGTTGAAGAGATATTCATTTGATAATCATATTCATTCAAAATACTGGGATCCTGGAAAGTAGCTGGGTGTTATTAGGTGGAGCTTATCAGTCAGAATCTACTCAACAGCAACGAGTTTGGGTTTTTTTTTTTTTTTTTGGTATGTGACAGACAAAAAGAAAGGAAGGGGAGGGGAGTGAGGGAAGGGAATAAGTGGGGAGAGGGCAGGGAAGGAAAGGAAAGAGAGGTCTTTATGTAATGACTCCATCAGTCTTTCATTTCAGTTCTAAGCAGGCATACTTTGAGGAGCTTAGTTAGACAGGGAGTGACTATTTGGGCTGAATTTTGAAGAATGTGATAAATTCCAAAGAACTAGGTAAAAAAGAAGAGTCTAGACAAGTCTGTCAAGGAAAGCAATGGCAGTCTCTTATAGGTTCAAAAAGCAGGACCCAGATGCCAGGGCCATCTCATCTCAGAGCCAGAAGGTCTATTCTCTACGCAGTTGTGTGGTTGCTCCTGAGTATTGGTGGCTCTAGGGCCCACAGTTGTTACTCTGAAGCAAAAAGAAATGGGCTGTGAGGTCCAAGCCAAACCCCACTTCTGCTGAGGTAGACAGAGGTGCTGCAATCGCCTCACCTTACCGTAGCTTGCTCCTGTAGCTGTTTTGCTGGAAACAACTAGGACATCAGGGAAGATTAGATCAGCACTAAGTTTGGTATATAACTGCAGTTGTTACAATGCCCTCTCAGGGAAAAGTAAGCCAGGAAAGAGAAACCTTTCTTAGAGATGATCAATAGCCTGTTAGCCTACAGAGTTCATGTGCTTCCATTTTACTTACTCTCCCCCAAACTTAATGACCTTCTGCCAATAATTTCCTTTGCACTTATTAGATAGTAACTACCGCACAATACCCAGAATCCTTCCCTCGCTTTTCAAAACCATACTCTTTGTTGGATTGGCTACCTTCTTGAAACTGTAGGTGTTGATTTCCTGAATCTGATTTTATCCCTGGGGCTCACATTCTCATTTTTATGGTTTCAACGTAGACTTCTTTGGCCTTACTGTTACCAGCAAATGTAAGTATAAACATATTTATATAAATATATACATACATACATACCCAGTGCCGTCAGGTCGATTCCGACTCATAGCGACCCTATATGACAGAGTAGAACTGCCCCACAGAGCTTCCAAGGAGTGCCTGGTGGATATGAACTGCCGACCCTTTGGTTAGCAGCCATAGCACTTAACCACTATGCCACCAGGGTTTCCATACAATATATATGTTTATATAAATATAATATTTCGTGGAGCAGCTGGTGGATTCAAACTACCAGCCTTTTGGTTAGCAGCCTGAGTTCTTAACCACTGCACCACTAGAGCTCTGTAATATAAATAGTCAGCAAATATTGGGCCCAAGTCTCATATGCATGTGAAAGTTGTACAGTGAAAAAAAAGAAGACAGAAAAAGAATCAATGTATTCAAATTATGCTGTTGGCAAAGAATATTGAAAATGCTGTGACTGCCAAAAGGACAAACAAATCAGTCTGAGAAGAAATAAAATTAGGATGTGCCTTAGAAGTGAGGATGGTGAGACTTTGACTCACTTACTTTGGACACATCAAGAAAAACCACTTGCTAGAAAAGGACATCATGTTTGACAAAGCAGAGGGCCAACCAAAATGAAAGATACCCTCAGTAAGATAAATTGACATAATAGCTGCAACAATGGACTCCAATCTACCAGTTATCATGAAGAGGGCACAGAACCAGGCAGAGTTTTGTTCTTTTATACATAAAGCCACCATGAGTTGGAATCGACTCAGCGGTAACTAACAAAAACAACAACCTGATATTATTTCCCATCAGATACACAATGGTGGGAATAACTATTTGTCTTAGTCATCTAGTGCTGCTATAACAGAAATACCACAAGTGGATGGCTTTAACAAAGAAAATTTATTCCTTCACAGTAAAGTAGGCTATAAGTCCAAATTCAGGACATCAGCTCCAGGGGAAGTCTTTCTCTCTCTGTTGGCCTTCTCGTCAATCTTCCCTGGGACTAGCAGCTACTCCACACGGGCATTCTGGGTCCGAAGGATGTACTTTGCTCCCGGCACAGCTTTCTTGGTGGTATGAGGTCCCTCTGTCTCTCTGCTCACTTCTCTCTTTTATGTTTCAGGAGATTGCCTCAAGACACAATCCAATCTTGTAGATTCAGTCCTACCTCACTAACACAACTGCTGCCCAGCCTCCCCTATTAACATCACAGAGGCAGGATTTACAATACATAGGAAAATCACACAATACTGGGAATCATGGCCCAGGCAAACTGATACACACATTTTTGGGGGGACATAAATCAATCCATGACACCATTGAACCATTGTCATTTATGGAGCAGCTACCTCGCTCTTGGCCATGTTTTAGAGATGGCTCATATATTCTCATCCATACTCTACTCTGAAAAATAACTATCGTTATACCAATTTTAAAGAGGAAAAGTTTTTCAATAACTCATTCCGTGTCATGAAAGTAGTAAGTGGTGGAGCTTTGAACCCAGGACTGGCTGGCTATAGAGCCCATGGTCGCCTTTACACACAGGAGACCATCCAAAGAGAATTGTGTTCTTAATGGGAGTGGTAACTCCAGCTGTGTAGTTAGTTCTCTGCTTGCTCCAGCCATGTCAGAAGCAAAGCAAGCACTGTGCTAGGTGTGGTGGGCACCTAAAGATGTTTGATGCAAGCACGCACCTGCTGAGGCCCAGGGTAGAGCTGGGAACATTGGCCACGTGCATAAAAGCAAGACAGGAAAGAACCTGGCTGTACTATTTGGCTCTCTGTTTTAGAACAGACATCAATCTGTACCCGACATTGTTCACCTATAGCTAAAAACTTGGTTTTATTATTTTCAGAATTCACTTCCCATAAGGTGGCTATCTACATACCTCGATACTCCAATTACCAGAATTTTCAGGTTTAAGTATTACCAAATGTACCTATAATATTATATACTCAAGGATGCTAGAGGGAGATGGCTATGGGGACAAGAATCCAGAGGCTAAAGGGCAGGAGCTGAGACTCGAGCATGGTAGACAGAGGAGCAGCCTGGTCCCTATGTGTGGTCAGCCAAACATGTTCCCTCCCCAAAGATATCCATGTCTTAATTCCTGGAATCTGTGATTGTTACCTCATATGACAAAAAAAAAAAAAGTCTTTGCAGATGTGATTAAGTTAAGGATTTTGAGATGAGGAGATTATCCTGGTTTATCCAACCAAAACCAAACCAAATTCATTGCCATCGAGTCAATTCCAACTTATAGCGACCCTATGGGACAGAGTAGAGCTGCCTCATAGAGTTTCCAAAGAGCACCTGGTGGATTCGATCTGCTGATCTTTTGGTTAGCAGTCATAGCACTTAACTGCTATGCCACCAGGGTTTCCTGGCTTATCTAAGTGGGCCCTAAATGCCATCAAAACTAGAGGCTGAAAGAATTTTCACACATGCACAGATGAGGTGATGTGAAGACAGAGCATAGAGAGATTTGAAGATATTGACTGTAAATATTGGAGTGGTGCAGCCATAAGCCAAGGAATGCTGGTAGCTACCAGAAGCTGAAAGAGGCAAGGAGTGGATTCTCCCCTAGAGCCTCCAGAGGGAACTCAACCCTGAGCCCTGCCGAGACCTTGATTTTGGCCCAGTGATGCTGATCTCAGACTTCTGGCCTCCAGAACCGTAAGGAAACAAACTTCTGTTGTTTTAAGCCACCAAGTTTGTGACAATTTATAACAACGGCCTTAGAAAACACTAATAGAGACAGCTTAATCCCCACTTAATGAAAAAAGCAGGAAAGGGCAGAGGACAGCCCCTACACTAAGACACAGAAGCTCTAACATTTGGAAGACCATGTGATAAGGGTTTTCTCAGGGTATGTGACAGGAGATTCTTCTGGAATGGCACAAATATGTCATTCCCTGAGGAACCTTACAGCCCGGCAGGCATTATGAGATACATAAACATCGCAAGGTAAGGCTGTTGTCAGAAGTGCGACCAGCAGCCAGGTGTCTAAAATCCTTGCCCAGTCCTTGCATCCTGGCCGCCTGTCCACAGGGTCCCTGCCCTCGTTGGTGCTTTGTAGTTAATTGACATCTCTCCATCTCTTGATGCAGTGAACAGCATTGTCAGAACCAAGTTGTTGTTGTTAGTTGCCATGGAGTTTGTTTTTTGTTTTTCTTCCTAGAATGCTTCTGTCTTAGTTACCTAGTACTGCTGTAACAGAAATACCACAAGTGGGTGGCTTTAAAGACCAGAAATTGATTTTCTCACAGTTCAGGAGGCTACTTGTCTGAATTCAGGGCACCAGCTCTGACGGGGTCTCTCTCAGCCTGGAGGAAGATCTTTGTCTCTTCCAGCATCCGTGGGTCCCATGGGGATCTTCATGTGGCATCTATCTCCCTCCCCCCCACCCCCATTTGTGCCTCCTTGCCTTTATGTCTATGCTGCTCTGTGTATCACTCAGAAGTGATTAGGTTATGGACACATCCTGCACTGATATGGCCTCATTAACATAACAAAGTAAACTCTATTCCCAAATAGGATTACATCCAAAGGCATAGGGGTCAGGACTCCAACGCGTATTTCTGGGGGACATAATTCAATACATAACAGCTTCTTAAGCTGAGCACATGGATGAAGCTTATTGCTTCAGAGCAAAATATTCAAGTGGATCAATTACACAGCCCCTTCTCACATAGTAAGGTCAGAATAGAAGTACTGACAGCCTTAAACTGGAGGTGGGCCACCAGACAGCCACTGGGCAGTCCCAATGGCACCAACAGGACCATTCCACATGGTCTCACTTGAAGGAAGGAGAACAACCCATTCTATTCCCCAGCTTCTGCTGTTGTGCTGGAAGCATAACAGCTGGCAGTAAGTGATCCAAGAGAGATAGGCTGAACCTACAGTATCTTTTATGACCTGGCCATGGAAATCATACATCATTTCTGCAAAATTGGATACACAAGTCAGGCCTATTCATTATGCCAGGAGACTAAACAAGGACATGAATAAGAGAAGGTAGGGATTCACAGAGGCCTTCTTGGAGGCTGGCCACCACTGGCAATATAAGCGGGAGTAAGACAATTGTATGCAACAGGGAATGGATAACAATACATAACAGGCACAATTTCTAAAATCCAAAATTCATTCTCAGTGAAGCAGGATACGCAAGCTAATAGAATTCCATAAAACATTCAGACCCGCTGGAGCCTTAAAAGCTTGCAAGCGGCCATCTAAGATGCGTCAGTTGGTCTCAACCCACTTAGAACAAAGGAGAATGAAGAACACCAAAAACACAGGAAAATAGCCCAAGGGACAAAAGGGCCATATAAACCACAGTCTGCATCAACCTGAGACCAGAAGGACTAGATGGTGCCCTGCTACCACCAATGACTCCCCTGACAGGGAACACAACAGAGAGTCCCTGACAGAGCAGGAGAAAAGTGTGGTGCAGAACTCAAATTCTAGTAAAAAGATCAGACTTGATGGTCTGACTAAGACTGGAAGAATTGCAGAAGACCTGACCCCAGACTATCTGTTAACCCAGAACTAAAACCATTCCCGAAGCCAACTCTTCAGACAAAGATTAGACTGGACAATAAAACATAAAATAATACTTGTGAAGAGTGTGCTTCTTAGTTCAAGCAGATACTTGAGACTAAATAGGCAGCTGTTGTCCAGAGGTGGGGTGAGAAGGCAGAAAGGGACAGGAGCTGGTTGGGTGGACGTGGGAAACCCGGGGTGGAAAGGGGGAGTGTGCTGTCACATTACAGGGATTGCAGCTAGGGTCACATAACAATATGAGTATAGACTTTTGCATGAGAAATTAACGTGAGCTGTAAATTTTCACCTAAAACACAATTAAAAAAAAAAAATCAGACATAAAGTCTAGTTTACAAAACTCCTTGTCATTATGATTGCATTTCAGCTTTCCAAAATACTTGTACCATCCAGGTTTTGGAGTCCCTGGATGGTACAAGTAGTTCATACATTCAGCTGTGAACTGAAAGGCTGGAACTTTGAGTCCACCCGGAGGTACCTTGGGGGAAAGGCTTGACAATCTGCTTCCCCAAAATCAGCCATTGAAAACCATATGGTGCACAATCCTACTCTGACACCCATGGGGTCACCATGAGTTGGAATCGACTCCAGGGTAACTGGTTGGTTTTTAACTAGTTTTTAGTCAGGGTGTGGAGAGTAGATATTATCCCTATGTGGTATATGAAGAGATGAGAGTGTAGAGAAATTAATGTCATGCCCCAGGGGAAAAGGTAGAAAGGAAACTAACAATTAAAAAAAAAAAACAAAACAATTTTAGGAGCCTACTATTTTCCAAGCCCTTTCCATATTGCCATATCAATTCATCCTGTTAGCAACCTTGATTGGTAGATATTTTTATACTCATTAGACAGATAAGGGCACTAAAGCCTTAGATATTCAAAAAAATTGCCTGAGGTAGCTTAGCTACAAGCAGTAGAGTCTGGATTTGAACCAGACTCTGGATTCTGTCTCCTGAGAAATCTGTACTTACACTCCCATACTGCCAGAATCTCGGGGTAAGCAGTTTTCAGCACTAGAACAAGAGCCCCTCAAATTTAAAATATTTCCCACTCATGAAAATACAGTTAAAATGTTATAAACGAAGAAAAAGTCTGATGCCAAAGCTAAATTGTGCATGCAGATTTGCAAAGACATTAAAGACCCAAACCCAAACCCACTGCTGTCTAGTCGATTCTGACTCATAGCAACCCTATAGGACAGAGTAGAACTGCCCCATAGCGTCTTAATGGAAGTAGGCTGCCACATCTTTCTCCCTCTGAGCAGCTGGTAGGTTCGAACCACCAACTTTGCAGTTAGCAGCTGAGTTCTTTAACCACTGCGCCACCAGGGCTCCCTTAAAGAAACAAAATTAAGTTAATTTGCTTTTTAAAGAATAAATGAATAATAAATGGTGATTGCTCTGTTGATATTATTTATTTATTGCAAGCTTAGTGCAGTAGTTTCCTTGGATATGGACTTCAAGTTGCAACATCTTCCTCTGTCACCTAATTTCCATGGTATCTGAAAGGTTCGTGCCATCATTCAGAGCTGTCATTTCTTCTCCCAAAGGATTTCATGTGCAAGCTTTAATCTTTTTTTTATTTCTGGATCATTTTCCTTCAGTGATATCTTGTTTCTTCATTCAATTTGGACATTGTGTTCTTTCCCAAAGGAGTAATCAAGATGGATTTTTTTTTTTAATTGTAATAAAACTTACTGATGATTTAAACATAAGAAATATGTATTACCCAGGCAATGGCTTTCAGGACAGAAATCTTGCAGAGCATGTTCCAGGATGGAGTAGCCTGTTGAGAAAGAAATTCTGTGGAATCAAAGTGTATCTGACTCCAGACAGAGGTCATTTGAGTCTCTGCTCCCTGCTGGCTTCTCTCCAAGCTCTGGTTTACAACAAAGCAAAGCTCTGCTAGGCTGCAGCTGTGGTGGTGCCCAAGATATCCAAAGTGCTCAGGCAACATCTGGTAGCACTTCATTCTACCCTAGCAGCAGCTGCATCTAGGTTTCAGAAACAAAAGAATGGCACATGATCTAAACCAAGATTTCTCAACCTCAGCGCTATTGATAGCTTGAGCTGGGAAATTCTTTGTGGTGGGAGGCTGTCCTGTGCATTATAGGGGATGTTCCACAGTATTAGTGGTCCGAACCTACTAGATGCCAGTAGCACTCCCTCTCCCAGATTGTGGCAACCCAAAACTATTTGAGGCATTACCCAATATCCCTTGCAGAGGTGGGGGCAGGGGAGAGCACGGTGTGCTTAAGGGATAAGAAAGAGAAAACGAGGCGGGATGAGCAGGATGCAGTCAGAATATAGAGACGCTGTGGGTAACAGTACATATATCAGAGTAACAGTTATTATATTGGTCTACATTTGAATTTGGAATGTGAGTGCCATTAGGGAAAAGATTAGTACAAAGAAAATAATTATAAAAATTGATATTATTTAAAAAAATTATTATTGTTAGCAAAGTTTAACAAATTCAGATTTGGACTTTCACTTATCTGAGTAATATTGGTAGAAGGATGATACCGGCTGGTGTTTTGGCTTTCAGAGCTTCTGTAGCAAATTCTAGTATGGGAGTGGCTAAAGGTACAAATAAGAGAGCTATTCTAAGGCTCTCCGCCCCATCCCTCCTACTTGAGCTTCAGAGAAAATTTGTATTCAAATTACAGTAAACTTTTCAAGGGCAACTACAGGTTCTTCAGGAGTTAAAAGAAAGAAAAAAAAAAAAGAATACTTGTATACTATGCACAACTCATGCGAAAACACCAGAGTCAATTCATTGGGAAAAATTTTAAATCAGTCAAATCCATTAAAGGAACAAATCTGTCTTAGAAGAAGTACGTCCAGAACACTCCTTAGAAGCAAGGATGGGGAGACTTCCTCTCACATGCTTTGGATGTGTTATCAGGAGGGACCAGTCCCTTGAGAAAGACATCTTGCTTGGTAAAGCAGAGGGTCAGTGAAAGGAGGAAGACCCTCAATGAGATGAACTGACAAAGTGGCTGCAACTATGGGCTGGACACTGATAATTTTTTAAACTCCCCAATATTGATATGTTGAGAATCACTGATATAGCCCCAGTCCTTCCTTAGAACTTTGACATTGTAAGCAGGATGATAAGATGAACTAATATGTAACAACTAAGGAAGAATAGAAAAAGACAGTGCATGATCAATTATTCAATTGTGTGTTAAGTGTGTTGGGTGTCATTTCAGGTAAGAGAAAAATCAATGACAAAAATGGAAAAAGTCAGATCAGGCTGTTGTTGCTTCTTTGCTGATTAAACTAGAGAGATTGTGTTGTTGTCAGAGGAGACTTGGTCTTTTGACTCCCTGCGTCCTTTGCATGTAATATTGCCCTTCTCACCAGTCACTCAGAACACTAACAGTATTCTGTTGTAAATCTCCTCTAAATATAAAACCACTTGTAAATATAAACACAGTACTCTGTTATTAATCTCCTAGAAGAGGTAGAATCATGGCAAACACCAAAAAAGAGCCAGACAACAGAGAACAACTGGACCATAGCTCCTGAGCCCTGGGCTTGAACAGCCTTTGCAGGGAAATAAAGAGGACAGTTTTCACTTAAAACTAGTGACAAGCATATGCAAAATGTCCCCAGGGTCTATGGAGGAAATTCCTGGGAGAAAAAACAAGACGGTCCATTATTACTTTGTGATGACACAGCTGAAAGCCCTGTAGTGAGTAATTAGATAAATTAGGCTTTCAGTCAGCTCAAATTAAGGCCCTTCCAGAATGACACATCATACATTCGGTAGTGTGCCTGGCCTCCCTTGGAAATGTCAGAGGTAGGACAAAGTAATTACATTGATACAATGGACATTCATTTGGTTTCACATCATGGGGTTCCGATATTAGCTCTTTATCCACACAAGACAGCCAGATGTTAAACACTAAAGGATAAATAAACCAAACCCACTGCCATCGAGTCAATTCCGACTCATAGCAACCAAACAAGACAGAATAGAACTGCCCCATAGGATTTCCAAGGAGCAGCTTGTGGATTCGAACTGCCAACTGTTGGGTTAGCAACCTAGGTCTTAACCATTGTGCCACCAGGGCCCCAAAGGATAAATATGTAATCTCAATGACTGGTTTAAGTGCATAATGTAATAGAACTGAAGAAGAGCTTTCTTTTAATGTTTCTTAACCTAAGATTAAAAGGATGAGGATCAAAAAGAATAGGCAAATGTATAGAGACAAATGTTTATGAGTGGTCACCAGGGACGAAAGGGAGGGAGAAAGGCGGACTCCTTGCTTAGGGGGCGCTAAGCTGCTGTTAAGGCAGGGGCAGAAAAACTGGGAAAGGGTAGTGGTGATGGTGCTACAGCATGAAGAACATACTTACATCACTGAATTGTCCACACAGAAAATGCTGAAATGGCAAATGAAAGTATGAGAATCAAAAATAAAAAACTACCGAAATAAATTCAATATTTAAAAATATTTAGTGCACGTAAATAATAGTACACAATTTTTTTCTTCCTCAAAATTGCCAAAATTCAATGCTATCTCAAGGCCGGGAGGCTTCCTTAAAGTCAGGAATGAAAGGGTTTACATACTTGTACTGTTTGCCTATGAAAAGCAGAAATTTGCTGCTTTATTACCGCGTTTGGAGAAATAGAGAATCAGGCTGTTTTAGCACCGGTGGACTCAAACCATGCTGGGTCAGGGCACTTATTCTGTCTTTTCTCTAGGGGAGATTCGCATAATGATGCCTAAGAAGAAAGGGGAGGGCTCCCTGCCATTTTCAAAAGCCATTTATGTAACCACTGGGCCCACATCCTTGATTCCTGTGTCAATCATCCATGATAATGGGGTAGAGAAACGGTATACTCCTGTTAGTTTTTCCACAGAAAGTCCACAATATTGATTTCAGTCAGCAGTTTCAGCTTTTAACTCGTCAGCAACATCTGATGAGTTAGAAATTATCTTATTTAAGGTTCTTCTTTTTCTGCCCCTGTCCTGTAAAAGATTCCAGTGAAAACATGAACAGACAGACTGCAGGAGGAAGAAAAATAAAAATAAAAAAGGAAGTAAATCTCCTGATTGGTCCCTTCCTAAATAATTGAAAATTACTAAGGGCTTTTTTTTTTTTCACGTTGTACTAGAAAAGCATTGGATTAGGAATCAGGAGACGTAGATTCTATTTGGATTTTTTTCCTCAATAGACACAATCAAAATAACAGTAAATAATAACAAATGATTGAGTTTTTATTGTATGTCAGGCTCTGTACTATGCACTTTACATGAATTGGTATTTCATTTAATCCACACCTTCATATAAGATGGATATTGTTATTTAACAGATAAGGAAAGTGAGGCTCAGAGAAGTTAGTTAACTTGCTTAAAGTTGCACAACAGAAACCTGGCCCTCAGTTTTCTTGACTGTAAAAAGAGAGGGTATTTTATTATTTTTATTATTATTATTTTTAAACATTCTTGGTTAGCACCTATGTATGCCAGGTGCTCTGCTGGGCTCTGGACCTATGACGGAACCAAGGCTTTGAACCAGTTCTTTCCAGTTCAAAACACCTGCTGAGAATTTGCATTTCCACCCCAGATGTACCCCAAAACCCACTGCCATCAGTCAGTTTGACTCATAGCAACTGCATAGGATTTCCAAGGCTGTAAACCTCTATGGAAGCAGGCTGACACATCTTTCTCCAACAGAGCAGAACTGCCCCATAGGTTTCAAGGAGAGCCTGGTGCATTCGAACTGCCGACTTTTTGGTTAGCAGCCGAGTTCTTAACTACTGTGCCATCAGGAACTTGTTAGAAATGCACATTCTCAGTAGAGGTTGGAACCATTTAGAAGCCTGGACTGAAGGAGTCTTCCCATATAGAGCACCCTCTAGTGGGCTGGAGTGTCTCCAAGGACCATGCAGCTCTGTAAACTTGCATTTCTGCACCCGGTTTATTTCTCTTTCTGGAGGCTGAAATGTGTGTGGGCCTTTGGTGATCTTCCCTCATGGGTCCCTGTCTGTCCACAGGTGGTGGGCAGGGGAGTGGGAAGCATGCTCGGCGACCTGTGGGCCCCATGGAGAGAAGAAGCGAATGGTGCTGTGCATCCAGACCATGGGCTCTGACGAGCAGGCTCTCCCCGCTAAAGACTGCCAGCACCTGCTGAAGCCGAAGTCCCTCGTTTCCTGTAACAGAGACATCCTCTGTCCCTCGGACTGGACCGTGGGCAATTGGAGCGAGGTGCGTTGGGGGCTAAAAGGGAAAGTGGCATGTACCCACTTCATCAACCCCCACTCATTTCTCCCCATTAACCAATCCAAAGTGACCTTAGGTAAAATTTCATACTAGCCAGCAACCATCACCTCTGGCCTGTTCCCAACATCCGCCACCACCCAGTATCCCATCTCACTTGTTGTCCCTTCTTACAGGATCTTGTTCTCACTTGTCTAATGGCCAGCTATGCCCAGGAATATACTAGAGCCAACTCAAGCAGGCTCATGAAAACCAATTGGTACATTCTCATGATATTTGCTTAGCCTTCGTTAAACCACTGGTAGCGAAATCAAGGAGGGCTCCCCATCCCGCCCCAAGAGCTGGTTTGGTAAACGTTTACCAGCACATCCCTGTAGTTAGCTAAAACAAAAGGAGTGTTGCACTCATGGTAGGATGGTAGGCAGTACCCTGACACTTGCAGCAGCCCCCTCAAATCATCCATCTATTCAGTATGTGTCAAGGCCAGGCCTGACCAAGCTTTAGCACGCTGACTGTTATTAACTACAAAAATTTAAATATTTGTTGAATTTTCCCAAAATTAATCTAATTCTCTGAGTATAATTAGGAATCAGTGGGCTAGAAGGTTATTACAAACTCAGAAGCATTTAATTTTCTTTAGGTCACCATGGAAACTGGCACTACCAGGACTTGTCATGTTCCCAGAGTAATGGGGTAAATGTAGAACCCTTCTGTCCCCAGTGGCCTGTAGTCTTCAAGGACCTCAGCTGGGCTGAGCTGAGCTTATTTTAGCCAATGCCCTGGGGAATGGCTGGAAAATAAATTATTTTTTAAACTAACAGATCAGGATTTTTAGATGGATTCTGACATCTTATGAGTTTCTTTGGGAAGCCACACACTTTCTATAACATGCTACCATTGACTAGAATATCCTAGAAACTCCCCTTGGGACTCACCTTCAAAGAAAATGGAAAATATTTGATTCTGGAAAATAAGAGTGACGTGATAACTTTGGCTAAAACTTGCGTTTAAAAGGTGATATTTGACTATACGTAAATGAGATTATTACACATATACAGGCTAGAAAGGTGCTCTGAAAGAATTATCTAAAGAAGAGCTCTAAGCATTGGGTGAGCAAAGGTGCAATCTTTGATGATAGCTACTTGGAACTTGACTTATTTGAATACAAGCAGCATCATATACTTGTTTCCAAAACTATTTAATTAACTTAGTGGCACAGTTCAGGCTTATTTAGCTTCTATTTTTTTTTTTTTTTTTGCAGGACACACTCTTGGGCATCCAGGGGCAGGGGGAGATTTTAAAAGAAATGGAAAGTATGGTCCCTACTTCTAAGAACTTTCTAGCCAATGGGAGAGATAGGGCCAAAAACAAACAAGAAAAGGAAGGGAAAGGAAAGGAAAGGAAGAGAAGGGAAAAAGAAAGGAAGAGAAAAATGCATACATGCAAAAAATATACACCTACAAATGAATGCAGGTATGTTACCAATATGTGCGTGGATGCATGTGTACCCAGCGGCAAAAGGCCAGAATATTCTCCCTGCTCTTCCTGGGAGGGTATGATCATAGCATGTGGTTGGCCTGGCCTATTAGTCCACTGCCAACCTAAATTGTCCTAAATTACAGTGTTGTCAAAATAAGGCTGAATGGGGCATTGTGCCTGGTCCATTAAGTCTGTTTACCAAAAATGTGCTGGCAGCATCTGAAGCAGTTAATAACGCTCATCTTGTAGAATTTACTAATTGCCAGAATCTTAACGCTTCTTAAAAGGACTGCAATTACAGACTTGGCTGCGGAGTTCTTGCTGTGTGTATGCTCAAGGGCTGCAGAATGTCCTGCCCTAACTGACAAACAAGGGACCAAAATGTTTGTACCATGTGACAAGTACTTGTGTCTGTTTTTCTAAATGCAAGCCATTGCATAGACCCTTGACAGCAGATCTGGGATCCAGTTTCTAGCTTCCACTTGATGGAGATGAGCAGAGAGACTTAGCTGCCACCTCCATTCAGTATATGTTATTAGGAGAGGTGCTTTCAGTTCAATCACCATCAAATTGGTCATTGACTGAATCTTCCTTTTTCCCCTCTGCTGTTTTGCTAATGTCTATGGAGCCCTGGTGGTACAGTGGTTAAGAGCTCGGCTGCTAACTCAAAGGTTGGCAGTTTAAATCCACCAGCTGCTCTTTGGGAATCGTATAGGGCAGTTCTACTCTGTCCTATAGGGTTGCTATGAGTTGGAATCAACTTGACCCAACAGGTTTGGTCTTTCTGGTTTTATACACATTAGTCTTCTACTGAAATTTTTCTGGAATACGATGAAATGTCTTTAACATTTTAACTATGCCCAGATACATTTTAAGAGAGATGATGCAGTGATTCTTGGTACATACATTATTTATCAACTGTCTTTTGTCTTCAGATCCATGTTATTTTGAAGCAGAGTAGTGTTCCAGCAAGGAGTCCCTGGGTAGCGCAAATAGTTAAGCACTGTACCATTAGCCAAAAGGTTGGAAGTTCAAACCCACCCATAGGCACCTGGGATGACAGGCCTAACAATCTGCTTCTGAAAGATCACAGCCTTGAAAAACCCTATGAAGCAGCCCTACTCTGCACATGTGAGGTCTCCATGAGTTGGAATCAGCTTGACAGCAACTAACTATAACAACAGTGCTCCAGCAATGCCTAATAATTTGGTCTATAGTGAGCCATTTGAATCACACTGGATGAGTCTGAAGCCATGAGATAACTTGGCCAAAGTAGTTGATTATCTATATCAGGACCCAGATGCTGTGAAGGTCCTGGACTCCTACAGAATCCTTCCTGGGCAGACCTAGGTGAAAAGAAGGAGAAAAGCCCAACCCATGAGCTTGCCTTCCCAGTTAAAGCACCTTCCCCAACGCAAGCAATGAAGGAAGGGCTGGCTCAGCAGAACCAGGCTGGTAACTCATCCCTGACCTAGTAGGCATCAGAAGGGTGTGCGGCTCGCTTGCCAAGGGAACCCAAGGCTCCCCCAGGAAGGCTTTCCTGCCCCCAGGACCAGCCCCTTTCCTCTAAGCTTATGCTCTGGACTCTCAGCTCCCACCACCAATCTCAAGTTTCACCAAGAATTTTATCCTGGTTTTGTACAACCTATTCTCTGGGCTTAGAGGGTAAAGGAAGGGAGCTCTGTTGGCTGTAAACACAGGCAAGGCTGGGGAAGGGAGTACCGTCTAGCTCAGAGTTTATGTCATTACCTCTGAAGTCTGTCTTCCTAGGTTCAAATCCTGGTTCTGCTCCTTACTAGATGTGTGAGAAATGTTCCCTCTTAGCTCCCTTTAGTTTTCTGTGGGTTTTTTTTTTTTCTTCATAAAATAACAATAGTACTTATCATCAAGGAAAGTAAACCAAAAAACCAAACCCACTGCCGTCAAGTTGATTCTGACTTATAGAGACCCTATAGGACAGAGTAAAACTGCCCCATAGAGTTTCCAAGGTGCCTGGCAGATTCGAACTGCCAACCCTTTGGTTAGCAGCCGTAGCGCTTAACCACTACCGCCACCAGGGTTTCCAAGGGAAGGGAAGTAGTGAGGATTAAATGAGTTAACACTTCCAAAGTTCTTTCTAGACCAGGCACATAGTAAACGCTATTCAGATAAGCATTTGTCAAAAAAGTGAATAGATGGAAATAACAGTAATAACATCCATTGTTTGTTGAGTGCTCTCCAACTAGGCAGAGTGTCTCATTTAGTAATCTTTAAAATAACCTCATAAACTCAGTATTAGTTCACTAAATCCGAATTTTTCAGCTAAGGAACCTGAGGTTTAGGGCATTAAGTCACCCAAGAGCCCCCAGCTAATAAGTCGCGGAACTGAGATTCAAATCCAGCTCTGATTTGAAATCAACACCTGCTGTGGGTGAGAGGCAGAGCTTTATTTTGGCTGGCACCAGGCACTGCACACGCTTATTTGGCCTGGCTTTCCTTCTGCTTGGCAGGCAGCCATAGGTGTTATTTGGGGTTGATCTGATTTGGATGTATACGTGAAAAGCATGAGTCTTCCGGAAGCCAGAATGTGTGTGATGGTTTCTTTCCAAAGGCATTTCAGGCAGTTTACAATGAATGGGTTCTAGACATGGAGGTGGTGAAATAGAAATCACTGTCATGACGGAGAGCAAAAATCGATATGCTAAGCACCAGGCTGATATGGTGACTGTGATTAAGCTTTCGGTTAGCCCAGTGCATCCAGGCAACCAGGGCAATAAAGGAAACACAGTAGGTTTCATAATTCTTTTTTATCTGGTAGATGGATGCATATTTCTTCTTTCAGAGACACCCTGGTGTAATACATTACCAAAGTTATGTAAGATCTCTCTCAGGAGAAATGCGTAGTAACATGGGTGAATGATATCAGGCTTTTAATAGTGGCTCCAGGGATGTGATTAGAGAATGGTGCAGTATGATGCTTTATAGGGAGTTCTACCATCTTCTTATCCTCTTTTCTTGGATGGATGGATGGATGGATGGATGGATGGATGGATGGATGGATGGATGGATGGATGGATGGATGGATGGATGGATGGATGGATGGATGGATGGATGGATGGATGGATGGATGATGGATGGGGGGTGGGTGGGGGGTGGATGGATGGATGGATGGATATAAATGGATGGATGGATGGTTATAAATGGATGGATAGATGATAGGGATGGTCATAGAACGTGCTATGTAGTCAATAAATGTGGCTGGCTTTGTGCATCCTCAGCAGGAATGGAAGTGGGAAGAGTCCTGGATGAGATTCTGGGAAACCACATAGGTTCTAATCTGGGTATTGCATAAACTCACAGCAGAATCTTAGGAAAATGATTTCCTTGTACTGGGACTGAGTTTCCTCAACTGTAAACCAAGTATGTTATTGCTTCTGGCATTCAGACAAACAAACTTAATAGGATAGTGATTTTTCTGGGTTTTATAGCCCTGGCAATCCCCGATTGTATGGCCTGGAGCTAGGGTTGTTGTGAGAATTGAACAAAATAATCCGTGTAAGTGCTTAACATAGTGGCTGGCGAATAGTAAGTATTCAATAAATGGTAACTGGTATTATCAAACATGAAGACAAGGGTCTATTTTTCAAGCTATGTGAACCACACTGGATCAATAGCATCCTGAAGGAATTCATCTGTTGCCCCTGCATTTTCATCAATCCCCTCCCTGAGCTCAGGGACATATTATCCATGAAGCACTGCAGGCACAGCGCTTAGAGCCTTCAAGTTTTTCAAGGGCTTACAAAACTGAGCCCTGAAAAAAAATACTGTATTGCTTCCATAGAAACAAAAAGACATGCAAAATCAGAAATCAGTATTGAATTACGCATTCATAGCAAGTACTTACTGGTCATTTTTACGTGTACTAAACACCTTTATAGGTATTACCACATTTAATCCTTACCATGGCCCCACTTTATAGATGAAGAAACTGAGGCACAGCAATGTTTAGAAACTTGCCCAAGGTCACACAGCCACCAAGCAATAAAATCAGGATTTGAATCCAGACAGCAGAGCTTCTGCTCTGAACACATGGCATCTCAAATGCCTACAAAAAGTAGTGGTGTGACAACTCTTAGTATTCCCAAAAATTTATTACTTGTGAAAACAATTTATAGATCAGCTTTTTCTCACTTTGCTGGAATTCCTGACTATTTATATTGATTTCTGAGAAATCAGAGCCACTTACACATTAAATGAGCTCTCTCCACCAAATACTTTCAAAAGCAAAAGAATAAAAAACCTTACAAATGTTTTTTAACAGCAAAAGATTATATTTTACCTGGGATAAAAGATGCATTTGAATATATTTGACATGGCATGAGGTGGGCCTTCCAAAAGCAGACATGCCCAGGATTTATGAGAGTCTTTGGTATGCCCTCCCTATGCCTGTCAAAAGTAAGGAAACAAACAAATAAAACAATCAGTTGCCTGAGTTACTGAGAATTTACTAGGTGCAAAGCTGAGCCACAAGAGATTGGAATGCGCGAGGGCCTGAAGAGACCAAATGCCGATTCTCACAGATGAGCTTCCCCTTGCTCTGCAGACGGAAAGCACTGCAGCAAGTGTAAGGCTATATCTCTAGTTAAATGAGAGAGTCCTGGTGGCACAATGGTTAAGTGCTTGGCTGCTAACCAAAAGGATGACTGTTCAAACCCACCAGCTGCTGAGGGAGAAAGAAGTGGCAGTCTGCTTCTGTAAAGATTTTACAGACTTGAAAGCCCTATGGAGCAGTTCTACTCTGTCCTATAGGGTTGCTATGAGTTGGAATCAACTCAACAGCAACCGGTTTGGTTTGGCTTTTTCTTTTTCTTTTGTACATAGCTAAATGAGAGGCAAAGAAAGACTCATGTGAAGTCCCACAAGAGTGATTGCAAACCAAAGGGAGAGAGAGCATGGCGGGCTAGGGGACATTTCCAAAAAACCGCCTAGTCTCTTCTTTGAACGAAGGGTCAAGGCACTCCTGTGAGGCTGCTACTTGATGTTCTCTGTCACCAACTGTCTCCTTTTCCTTTGGTATGGAGTGTGTATGAATGCCCATGTCTGAGTTCTTCCCAGACCAGCAGCCTGTGCTACACCTCAGTTCCACAGTGTTCTTGTTTGAAACAGACAACTACCCACAGGAAACCGATGGGGAGCCATGTTGATTCTCTTCATCGTATTTGATGTTTTTTTGTTATTGTTGTTGTTTGTTTTTTAATTAGGTAGGGTACCTAAGTGTTTTGGTTTATTTCCAACCCTGGATTTAATATGAGAGTCCATCATTCATGTATAAATTCCTAAGACTATGAGTTAAATATTTTTAATGCCCCAAATATTAGCTGCTTCTCCAGCTATCATTTCAGTCCATGCTCTCTGATAAAACCCAGCTGTGTTTTTCAATAAACTCTCAGGACTATAGCACTCATGCCATTTGTGAGTTTCCACTTAGTAGTGCACCTCAGGTGGGTGCAGTTGGCAAATTTAACAGCAGACCTCTTTGTCAGCAGGTTCCCCCGAGAAGCCTTTAATCTAGCAGTGGTAGCAAGTGAGGGCAAGATAACTTCCAGAGAGGCTGTTAACAGATTGACAAGCTGCCTGCCTGGTACAGCATTCCAAGGTATAAGGGAAGGGCATATGATAATCATAGCAGAATGGGTTTTGAGAATTCTGAAACTACCAGTTGAGATGGGTTCTGAATGTGGTGTTGTTGTACTGCATTTATCTCATCTTAAGGGCTTGACAGCTCCTAAGGAGGTAAACACAGTCAGGAGATGTACTGAAAGAAGCATGGGGCTGAATACAAAGCATCACAGTGTGTTCTGGTGGAACTATGAGAAAAAGGCAACTTAATTTTTAGGCCCAATATACTTGGTAGCTAGTTAATACTGGCCCACCAGGCACAGTATGCCACAATGCTAAGTGATAGCATACAGAGGTTATATGAAAGATTTGGAGTCTTCTAGGTGAAGAAAGCAGATGTGAATGGAAGGCAGGAGTGCTAGAGAACATGCAAACGCCTCCCTAGCCCCAGGCCTCTGGGGATAAAGTTTTGAGTTGCCATATAGGAATTGGGCCCAGAATTACAGGTCATCTGCTTTTTAAGAGAAGCCAAAAATCTAGAATTTTAACATGAAACCTACTCATTATTAAATGTTGGCCACTGTATTAGTTTCGTAGGGTTGCCATAACATAATACACAACTGAGTGGCTTAAAACAGTAGCAGTATATTCTCTCAGCGTTCTGGAGGCTAGAAGTCCAAAATGAAGGTGTTGGCCATGGTCGCTCTGAAGGCTGTAGGGGAGGAACCCTTCCTTATCTCTTCCAGCTTCTAGTTGTCTCAGGTGTTCCTTGGCTTGTGGCAGCACGACTCCAGTTTCTGCCTTTGTCTTCACATGACTGTCTTCCTTCTGTGTCTGTGTCTCTCTGTCTCTTCTCTTTTTATAAGGATATAAGTCATATGGATTAAGGCCCATTTTACTCCAGTGTGACCTCACAGTAACCAATTACATCTACAATGATCCTATTTCCAAATGAAGTCACATTCATAGGTACCAGGGTTAGAACTTCAACATAATCTTTTGGGGTGACATGGTTCAACCTATAACAGCCACCTTCATTTTGGTGGGACACAAGAGTACGTTTCTTGTCCTTGAAGCACTATTTCCACCAAAGATCATTTTCTTCTCTGGATGGTCAGTCGTAAGGAAGGGCGTGGAGTGTTTTGTTGCATCTTAAATTCACAGCTTTATGGGTTAAACCAAAAGCTCCAGTGGACACTCCCTCAGCCATGCATTCTGCTGGGCTCAGAAGTGTGTCTTGCTTTTCAAAGGAATTGATTTCAGAGCTATCATACATCAGTGAGTGATCAAGCTTAATTGAAACAAAACAAAGAGGGAGCTCTCTACATCGATATTATTTTTCTTCAGGGGACAAATTGAAAGTAAGACTCAAAACAACCAGCAACTTAAGCTGAAAAAATACATAAAATAGATAAGCTCAGACTGGGGAGAGGTTTTTTGTTTTGTTTTGTTTTGTTTTCCATTCCTGATTTCTTTCTAAAAACAGTCGTTATTTAATAAATATGTGTTAAGTGGCCATGGTGTCCAAGGACTATGCTGGGATTCCATTGCAAATAAGAAACAGCTCTTGCCTTTGGTTAACTCTCCAGAAATCAAAAGTTTTGTCAAGTCAGTAAGCAAACTCAATTGAGAGTTATTTGGTACCAGTGTGTTTCACTAAGTTTTTTGCTGGTGAGCGGGGTGGGACAAATTTAATTCCTACTCAGCCCCTACCTTGCAGAATTTTAAGCTAGTCCCTGGGCCTCAGTTTCCTCTTTTGAGGAAGGTGGCGTAAAAATTCCTGCCTTGTAAATCTCTCAGGGCTGATGTGAGTAAAGCAGAGTGATGGCTGTGATGCCCTTTGAAGTCCACCAAGCATCATTCAGTCCCCAACCTGGAGAAACCTGCTCTAAGGTCAGGGATACAAGACAGACCATGTCACATAGCCAGCAAAGATCCCTGGATGGTCCATGCTCAAAGGTCAGCATTTTGGTGGTCAACTTAAAATGCCATTGAAAAGCAAAGGTGAAAATAGAAGAGTTTCATAAAAGTATGGATTTTTCAAAACATCTAAAAATTTAGTGTTATATAGCAACCAGGTGTGGTTTGCAGCTACTGACATGAAATGAACGTTCCTTACTGACATGATTCCTCAGGAAGGAACCTCCTTACAGGATCTCTGCAAAGGTGATCTAGTTGCCTGTACTTTCATGTTCCCTAAAGAATGTGGAAGGAACACTGGGGAGGGGGACCTGTGACCAACTCAATGTATATATTACTGCTAAGGGACTCACCTAACTCTTTAGAAAAGGGTATCTCCCCACCTCTGGTAAACTACCTGCCTTTAAATTTCAGGAAAGGTCTTGAATATACGTACACCCACTCCTCAGTTATTGACATGGTTACGTTCCAAAGACCAGGTCATTATGTGAAAATTGGCATTACACAAAAACAGAGAGTGACCACATCAGATCACAAAATGGCAGATGGTTACATCATTACATAACTGCTAAATAGTATAACAGCCAAATTACATCAGTGCCAAGCCACTGAGAATTATGGCCCAGCCAAGTTGACACATAGCCATCACAGCCAGCATTACTCTCACCTCTCACCTCAGTGTTTATTACTGCCAGATGTACATCATTAATGTGCAAAATAATTGAACTATCTTTTTTTATTATTATTATCGTAAATGCCAGATAACAAGACAGCCAATAAGTGAGGAGTAGGTTTTTTTTTAAGGCGTACATGTGTGAGTATGGTGATTGCCTGGCTTTTAATCTGATTCCATCTGATACAGACAAGTGGAAATGGAGCCTTGCGGTGCTCAGAAGAGGCTGGGTTATTATGGGTATTTTGTAAATATAAAGGGAAAGGTACATTACAACTAACTTAATGGATTCCAGAGACCATGTAAACATTTTACATTAGTTTAATAGCATAACAATGCTAGGAAAGATATAATATTATCGTTTCAGATAAAGATTAACTAACTTGTTTAAATCATTGCACTCTTTGTGAATCCCACTATCCAATGTTGGAAGCCTAGAGACTCTTCAGCTTTACAATTTCATGGTCTAAATTTTCAGTATACTAGTCTGTAGGAGATGCAAACAGTAAATATACTCAGCTGCTAACCAAAAGGTTGGAGGTTCAAGTCCACCCAGAGATACCCTGGAGGAAAGCCCTGGCGATCTACATCTGAGAAATTAACTATTGAAAGTCCTGTGGAGCATAGTTCTGCTCTGACACGTGGGGTTGCCATGGTCGGAATCCACTCAACAGCAACTAGTATGTTTTCAGTTTATGGAGAGTGAATGGCTGTTACTGGTCTCCAGGGATCTCCAGGAGATGCATATTTATATCCAGGAGGTGAGTTTCCACAGAAAACTCAAAGAGCACAGAAGCCAAATGTAGAGAGAGAGGAAAGCAATTTTGGCTGCACAATTCAGTTTCTACTGGGCCTGTCCTTATCTGTTGTAAACCTGGCATGTGAACCAATGCATCTTTTCCAACTGAGACTAACAGCTGTGTCTCTTTTCCAGTGTTCTGTTTCCTGTGGTGGTGGAGTGCGGATCCGCAGTGTGACGTGTGCCAAGAACAGTGATGAGCCTTGTGATGTGACAAAGAAACCCAACAGCCGAGCTCTATGTGGCCTCCAACAATGCCCATTTAGTCGGAGGGTTCTGAAACCCAACAAAAGTACAATCTTCAATAGGAAACATCTACCAACACCTGAGAAAGACCCCTTAAAACCCATTCCTCCACCTACATCCAGTTCCAGAACGCCAACCACACCCACAGTGCTTAAGCCCATGAGTACAAGTGCTGTGACAATCAAGAGCCCTAGTCCTACCACAGCTTCCCAAAGAGACCTAGATGGGAAACAGTGGCAAGATAGTTCAACCCCATCTGAACTGGACCCCCGTTATCTCAGTTCCACTGGAAGTACTTCTCAGCCTACCCTCACTTCCTGGTCTTTAAGTATCCAGCCAAATGAAGAGAACATTTCCAGTTCAGACACTGTTCCTACCCCTGAGGTAGACCTTTTAGCCACAACAGCAAGTGGTTCTGATTTTTCATCTTCCAGCAACCCTGTGATTTGGCAGGCAACTCCATTCTATAATACTTTGACCAAAGAGCCAGAAATGGAGATTCATAGTGGTTCAGGGGAAGACAGTGAAAAATCTGAGAACAAAGATGAAAGCAACCCTGTAATATGGACCGACAACAGAGTACCTAGAAATGATACTTCAGTTGTAAGAAGTACAAAAACGCCACTTGGACCTCCATCAACAACTTATCTCAGGGAGGAGTCCTCATCGCCACTCTTCAGCACTGTCGTGGAAGGACTGCTACCCAGCCAAAGGCCCACTTCTCTCAAAAATGTTACACCTAGAGTTGAGGGGATGTTCACTAAAAATCCAGCTAAGACCCCACTCCTTCTGGGAGGAGATGACCAGCCAACACCCTCAGAAAAGTCGGTAAACCATAACCACCTAGAACTGCCAAGCAATGTGAATCTAACACAAAGTTCTGGACCAGCCCTGACAGAGGAGGATGCAATGAGCCTGATTGCTGAGGGGTTTTTGCTGAATGCCTCCAATTACAAACAAGTCACTACGGGCCGCAGTCCCGCATACTGGATTGTTGGAAACTGGAGTGAGGTAGGAGGTTCCATTTCTTTCTACAGGGAACATAGCTAGGGATATCACATTCTTGTACAAATTTCAAAATGAACTTGTAATAAAATATAGTCTAATGTGGCAAAAACGTGAAGTAATCAGATTCACGTCCCCCACCCCTGCCCCATCCTTTCTTACCTCCCTAACTCTTCACGTGGAAAAAAATTAATCCCCAGGGGAAGAGAACAAATGTAGTGAAGTGGAGTGGAAGGTATGTTAAACTAAGTCAGGAGGCCTGGGTCAGCTAGCTGTGTGATTGTTGAGAATCCAGCCCATCTCTGAGCCTGCCTTTATCTATAGAACAATAGGACTAGGGTAGATCATCTCTTGTCCCCTCCAGCTCAAAACTGCAATGATCCTGTGATGGGAGGTAACCAAAAGGGCTTGAGTTTGTGTCTCAATCCAAAGCTAATATTGATACTCTGATTTAAACTGTCAAGAAATCACAATTGGAATGGAAATCTAAGACAGGCCTTTTTAAAAGAATTCTATAGCTCATTGTATTCTGGGGGCAGGGGAGGGGAAGGTATTGTCGGAGTGCTTGATTTAAAAAAAAAAAAAAGTTCTTTGGTTCCTTGGAAGAATTAGGATATAGAGGAGGGAGAAAATAAGCATGATGACGAAGTGTTGGCCCCAATTTTCAGATTCATAAATTTGGTTAGATATTAGTTTTCCCATTTCTGGAACTAATTATATTCTCTGAAACATAAAAATCATTTCTCACCCATTTCAATTTCGAGTGTACAATATAAGAACTTGATAGAATAATTTGACAACTCAAAAGAGGACAGTGGCAGAGTGATCACATGTTCAGGTTATCTAGCATTTTTATGACAATTCATGACTCATCGCCTTAGCTAAAGAGAAGTGAACTATTAGCAGCTAAAATAAAAGTAACAACACATTAATTTATAAAGCACATTAGTGATTTTTTCAAACCACTTTCATATGTAGTCTCTTCTCCTTATAACAGTCCTAGGAAGCAGGTAGGAGCCCTGGTGGCACAGTGTTTAAAGCACTTGGCTGCTAACCAAGAGGTTAGCAGTTCAAACCCACCAGCTGCTCCACAGGAGAAAGATGTGGCAGTCTGCTTCTGTAAAGATTACAGCCTTTGAAACCCTAAGGGGCAGTTCTACTCTGTCCTATAGGGCCACTATGAGTCTGAATTGTCACAGTGGCAATGGGTGTGGTTTGGCATTTAGGGAGCAGGGTCTCATTTGTTTTTGCCAGTTTATGAATATAGAAACTAAGATTTTTTTTAATTAAATGACTTGTCTGAGAACACACTTTTCAATGGAATGATGAACCATAAATTGGGCCTTCTGTGTCTTTCTACTCTAAGTGGCTGTCCTCTAGTGAATTTCAGTACCAACTGACAAATTAACCTTATAGAATGCGCTGGTATGAATTGATCAACATCATTGGTATGCATTGACTATACTGGCAATAAACAGGTAAATGTAAACCTCCAAAAATTTTTTTTTTGCATCAAACACTGTAATTGTTTACATTTTACTATTGATTTATGTTTGGTTTCTAAAGTAATTCATCATGTTGGCTTACAAAGGAGCGATATCTTATTTCCATAAGCAAGTGAGGAACCCAGGCTCAGGAGGAAAAATGATTTTCAGGCTTAGAGTAATTCAGTTTGTTGAAGGAAGAAGGAATGGGTTTTGTGCTCCCTGACAGTTTAGTCATATTTCTTTCCTAATCAGTCCTAAAGGGCTCTTAATGATGAGAAGGATGTTGACAATAAACATTTATAAAGTACGTACCATGAAGCAGATTTTATGCTAATTTATATGTGTTCTCTCATTTAATGCTCACCACAGCCTGACTAGAACAGTAATATTTTCCCTGTTTTAGAGATGGGGAAGTTGAAGCTGAGAGAGGTTAAGTAGCTAGCCAAAATCTCATACTCTCAGGCATCGTGGATCAGGAATTGAATTTGAATCCAGGCTAATTGACTTTGGAGCCAATGATCCATCGCTTTGCAGAACAGAAAACATCACCACTCTTTCTGCCTTTGCTTCTATTTGTTTCTTCTGTGATCCTATGACATAAAACAAATGCCATTTGCGTGGTGATGCTGGATAGACAGATGAGAATGTCGTGTAGCTCACAGGAAAGTATTTTAAAAACAACATTTATTACTTTGGTTACTTTAGGGTTTGCAGGGACAAATGACTCCTTTTTGATGTAGCCGTTGTGGGTTCAACCTAGATATTTTGAAATAAGTAGGTATGTTTAGGTTTTGAAGGATGATGCTCTTTCAAATCGTAACCTCCAAACCAAAAAAAAACCAAACCTGTTGCTGTCAAGTCAATTCCGGCTCATAGTGACCTTATAGGACAGAGTAGGACAGCCACATATGGTTTCCAAGGACCATCTGGTAGATTCGAACTGCCAGCTTTTTGGTTAGCCAGTTCTTAACTACTATACCACCAGGGTTTCCATAGTAAACTCATAACCTTGTATTTCTTTCCAAAAACATTGGACATCCCTAAAGGGCATATTGGAGTCCCTGGGTGGGGCAAACAGTTAAGATGCTTGGCTGCTAATCAAAAGGTTGAAAGTTTAAGTCTTCCCAGAGTTGTCTCAGAAGAAAAGCCTGGTGACCTAATTCTGAAAAATCAGCCACGGAAAGCCCTATGGAGCACAACTGTACTCTGACACACATGGGGTCTCCATGAGTCAGAGTCTACTTCATGAAAGTGGTTTAAAAGGCATATGGATAGGGTTGGCATGCTCAGGAATCATCTTCTCCCATCATGCAAGGCAGTTTTTAGATAGTGTGTGGCCTCTACAGATGCAAAAGCAAAAAGAGTAAATTATGACAACGGAGACAAATAACTACACCCACTCCTCACATATCGATACAGTTAGGTTCCAAAGACCAGGTCGTTATGCAAAAAAAAATCAGCATTATGCAAAAATTATGGTAGCCTAGCTTTAACCGGAGCCCTGGTGGTGTAGTGGTTAAGAGCTTGGCTGCTAACAAAAAGGTCAGCAGTTCAAATCCATCAGCCATTCCTTGGAAACCCTGTGGAGCAGCTCTACTCTGTCCTATAGGGTCACCAGGAGTCAGAATCAACTTGACGGCAATGGGTTTGGTTTTTTTTTGGTTTGGCATCTATAAACTGAGATCTCCCCTGCTGTACAGAAGGAATGAGTGTGAACAGAGAGAGAAAAAGGAGGGATGATCAATTCAATTATGGATCGAGTTTAATTGGAGGTGCCTCTGGAGTATCAATGAGATAACTATTAAGGAGATCTGAGCTGAGCTAAGAGAGAATTGAGCTGAGCTGCCAGGGATCCCAGTAGCCCATTAAGACACCCCATTCCAAATTTCCCCCATGAACAGCTCCCAGGCGAGGGTCAGGTGGATTAGCACAGATGTGGGGACCAACCACCTCACTGCTGAGAGAGCCCCAAACAAAAGGCACCTGCAGTTATATGAACCTCGAGGGGCCAGTGGTAGGGCAAGGGGAAGGGCTAGTGATGGAAAAGTACTAAGAACTGTGTCAGGGAGGGGAAAAGTGGCTTCAAGGTCACCTCCTTCCCCCAGGTAAGGAGGCTTCAGTAGAGGCACCTGGGCTAAGAAATGTACATAAGCGAGATAGCGTGGCTGGTCAGGGGAGCCTGAGTCCTTGGCTGTCTCCCTTCAGATACTGTAATACATTGGTTGTGCACTGCATCAGCTTTAGGCAGCTTTCTCCAAAGACTGCCAGATAAGACCTTTGTAATTGCCCGTTAAAAGAAAAGAAAAAAAAAAAACACTGCCAGCCAGTCAATTCCAACTCATAGCAACCCTATAGGACAGAGTAGAACTCCCCCATAGGGTTTTCAAGGAGCAGCTGGTGGATTTGAACTGCTGACCTTTTGGTTAGCCACTAAGCTCTTAACCAGTGCACCACCAGGGCTCTGAATTCTCTATAGTCAGGCCTAAAAACTCACACATAGGCTTTTAGCCAGGAGCTGGGCTCCTCAATATCCAGCAGAAGTTTGTGTATGTTTGGGTCTGAGGTTGAGAGAGGTGAGAACTGGGGAGAGTGTTTGTAGCCATGAGCAATAGGTGGGTCATCCAAGAACAGCCTCTAAGCTACAAGGAGCAATGGGCAAGGGATGGGACTCTGGAAAACACACAACATTCAAGGGGCTGGCTGAGAAAGAAATCCTATGAAGAAGATGAGTAAGGAATAATCTGATATTTAGTGCTTAAACCAAGAGAGGTGGTGCCATTGATGTTTAGAAACATGAAGATTGACAGTGGGCCAATTGGACTTGACAATTGGCAAGTCCCTGGTGACACTGGGAAGAACGATTTTCAGTGTTGAGATGAAAACTATCATCTCCAACTCATGGTGACCCCATGTGTGTCAGAGTAGAACTGTGCTCCACAGGGTTTTCATTGGCTTTTTCAGAAGTAGATCACTGGGACTTTCTTCCAAGATGCATGGAGGGAGATACCAAATTGCAGTTGAAAAGGGGGAACTCTTCAGGAGGCTATCATAATTCTCAGATGAATCCCTACATTAGGACTGCTAAGAAGCATGGACAAATCCTTCTCAGTCCATAAGTTAATATAAAAGTTTTATAGAAAATCAGCTATAGAGTGACCCAGAAATTAGTTTCCTTACCATCTTATTATCTTTTCATCAATCCCCAACTCCCAGAGCAGCTGTGGGATTAATCGAATTTAAATTTGTTTGAACGTTTTTACCCTAAGGATATTTAATAAATGTTAACTAATTGATAAATGTTAATTTATTTAATAAGTTGTTTCTATGTCCAAATAAACTAAACCAAAATAAAGTACACATCAGCCATGATGACTGTTTGATCCCAAAGCTTAATACATTTTGATTACGGTGGAATAAGACACATAGAAGTAATTCTGTCTCAAATGTCATTTGACTTTGACAGAAATAAAATGTCTTACTGAATATGTCATAAAAAAAACCCAGTGCCCTCGAGTTGATTCCGACTCATAGCGACCCTATAGGACAGAGTAGATAGCTCACCAAAAATTGGGCGACAGTGGTAGAGCCAGGAAGAGCTGCTAATCCCAGGGAGTTTGGCTAGAAAAAGGAAAATAGCCCAGATTGCACAATTTGTCAAATCTACAAAGATATTCCAAGAATAGAGTTTCACAGTTGGCAGGAGCTCTCTTCATGACAGGGCTCGGTGCCTTCTCCCTTTATGTATGCGTATTTTTTGAGACAAAATGTTTAACAACACGGCATTGTCACAGATGATCAGGACTCAGAGTGGAAACTCTGGGTTTTGAGTTTCCTACTACGACCAATCGCTTACTCTGCCTATTTCTGAAACTCTCTCCCTCTCTGTCTCTGTGTGTGCATATAAAATGTATGTAGGTATATATATATAGTTGTAAAGATATATATAACACAGCATTTGCCAATTCAAAATTTTGCAAGTGTACAATTTAGTGCCACTAATTGCATTAATCGTGTTGTGTGTTCCTTGAGGATTACCTCTCTCTATAATGGCGACACTCTCCTGTCAATCACCAAATCTTAGAAACCTCAGAATCATCCTTGACATCACTCAGCCCTTGTCCTACTTAGGATAAATAAATAAATAACCTACTAGTTTTTCATGTCAGTGTGCCTCCATCATTTCTCTCCCCTCCTCCTTATTTCCTCTGCTAGTTTAGGGCCCAGGGGTTTCCGGTCTGAGGGGAGAAGGCATTTGGAAAAGACTTTTGTTTGTTACAATGGGAGGGGTGGGATAGGGCTTCAACCCCCATTTAGTGTCTGAGGATCAAGGATGATAAGCCCTGAGACATACACAACAGTCTGTTTTAAGGAAGAATTGTTCAGTCCAAACTGCCAATAATGTCCCAGTAGTTGAGAATCAAGGACCCTCAGTTACTCTCTTGCTTAGAACCCCTGCCCTGGCCTGCTTGCTGGACTATGTGTGGAACTCCGTTCTCTCTCTTCTCTAATCCAGTCCACGCACCGCTGCAAATGATGTAAGACTGAAAAATTAGTCTTCCAGGCGGACTGTTCTAGCCATGCCAAACTTCTGCTCAAAAGTCTTTAATGTCCCCTGATTCCATGCCAGATCAAATAAAATCCATTTTAACCTGGCATCCAATGGCCTATACAACTTTACATAATCCAGCTTTCCAGTTTTACTGCCTTCAACTTTTCTTCCTCTGTCTTAAGCTTCAACAAATCTGAATTGCTCAGTTTTCTCTAAATATTCTGCCCCTTGCATTCCAAAGCCTTTCTTCATGCTGTTTCCTCTGCCTAGAACTTCCTTCCCCTCCCCTTTGTCATTTTAAGTCCTACCTGTTCTTCAGGATCAGGTTTCCTCTTCCAGAAACCTCACCTGATCCCTAAGGTAAAAAATAACCTCTAAAGTTCCTTAGAGTTTGATCGGAATCTCTCTTATGGCTGTACCATATTGCCCATGGTACACAGCACTTCCTGTAATTGTGACTTCAAAAATTAACCAATTGATGTTTAAAAAAAAAAAAAAAAAATTAAGCTGCAACATAGACATATAGTTTGAAGCCAGAATTTCTGGATTTGTATCCTGGCTCAGTCACTTACTAACTGTATGTCCTTGGGTAAAATGCTTAGTCTCACTGTGCCTTAGTTTCCTCATCTGCAAAATGGGGATGGTGATAATGCCTGAGTAGTGATAACTGGATGTTCTTGGGCAAGGTGCTTAATCTCACTCTGCCTCAGTTTCTTCCGCTGTAAGATGGGGATGATAATAATGTCTGATTCATAAGATTGTTATGAGATAAAATGAACAACTATATGGAAGGTACTCAGAAGAGTGTTGAGTATATAGGAAGCGGTGAGTAGGTGTAAATATACACTTAAAAAAGAGAAAACATAGCTGCTATGCATAGTGCATGGGTGTGGCTTATATTTTGAGAGAAAATCACTTCTCACTGAACTGCCTCATCATTCAGTCAGAGCCCATAGGTCAGTTAGATGTAGGCTGTGTAGTTGTACAGAATGGAAGTGTCAACATAATTCACCACAGCCGTTCAGGGCAGTTTTCACCTTATGCTGTTGCAACCCTCAACGTCAGTTCTGCTTCTCCACACTCGGACACCTGCTCCTTGACGTAATCAATTGGTTGCTGCAGGGTCACCAGCTATGACGAGGTTGAAAGTTTCCAGGACAAAAGTGAAGGTGTCCCTCGACCTCCTCAGGGACCTTCCTTCTCCGCATCCCACTCCCAACTTGGAACTAATTTAATATAAAGGCCAATCTTCAGAATCCCATTTTACTTTTACTGAATTCCATGGACTTCCTCTCGTCAGCTTTACCTTTGGACTGTTTTCTGCTGCCTGAATAGAAACTGTCAAAGAGGGTTAAGCAAATATCTGTTGATGAGCAGGAATAGATTCTAGGCCCAAGAGACAACATACATTTATTTGCAACATAAATATGGTACGAAGAACTACAGACAGCTCTTGAGATTCACCAGGACCATCCCTAGCCTGGCAATTCAAGGCTACCTCCTGGGTCTCAGTAGCACCTTTCCTAGGTCTGGGCAAATGTCACATCTTCCTCCATGCTGTAATAGGAATTAACCGTGTACTGTCAGTGTGACCTTGAGCATGGCCCCTAAACTCTCTGAGTCCCAGGCATCTGGAAAACAGGGCTCATACTGTTGACCTTGCAGGTGTGCTGTGTTTAATAGGTGGTATTGGTAGAGTGCTAACCATGTACAAGTATACAAGAATTATTGCATTTAGTCCTTATAAAAACCTAATAAGGGAGGTCCTAGCGTGATCACCAGTTTTACAGGCTAGGTTCGACGGTACTGGGTAAGCTAGCAAACCACAAAGATCACACAATTATCCAACTGCAGAACTATAGTTATACCTCAATTTCTGAGGGCTAGAGAAAGTGTGGAGCCCTGGTGGCACAGTGGTAAAGAGCTTGGCTGCTAACGAAAAGGTTGGCAGTTTGAATCTACCAATTGTTCCTTGGAAACCCTGTGGGGGGCAGTTCTACCCTGTCCTATAGGGTTGCTATGATTTGGAATCAACTTAACAAAAAAAAAAAAATTTTTTAAGAGAAACTGTATGAAAGGTAACACATAGATGGTTGTATCAGTTATCTATTGACAAAATAATGCAGTTTACAAAAAAAAAAAACACGAAACCTCAGTAAATGTTTCCTCACAAGTCTGTGGATGGGCTTAGAGTTCTGCCTACCTGGCTGAGGTCAGCTGATCTCAGCTGGGCTTATCACGGGTCTACACTCAGCCGGCAGGTCAGCTGGGGGCTGGCTGGCCTGGGATGGCCATGGCTAGAGTGATGCAGCTCTGTTTCATGTCATCTCTCATCCTCCAGCAGGCTAGCCCAGGCCTATTCTCATGGCATAGGTAGGGTCCGAGAAAGAGGGAATAGAAATGAGCAAGGCCCCCTGAAGCCTAGGTGTAGCAATGACGCACCATCACCCAGTGCATTCTCTTGGCCAAAGCAAGTCACAAGGCCAGGTCTGATTTAAGAGCTGGGGAAACAAACTCTACCCCTAGATGGGAGGAGCCACATGGCCCATTGCAAAGGGCATGGGCTCAAGGAAGCACGAACGGCCCACTCCGTCTATGGCAGTGGTCAATGTACTCCAGCTGTTATTGCCTCTATTGTTAGTGTTATCATTGTAGTGGAACACGTACATACATAATGTAGTTACAGAGGAGAAAGTGCTAGCAGCTTATGAGATGTACAAATCAAATCCTAAGGAACTTTGGGAGGAAGAAATTACCTTTATACATAAGCCAGTTGGAAAAGATGATGACCTAGGCTCTTTTCTACTCTTCCCATTCTGTGTTTCTATAGTCAATGTATCTACCTAGAAACTCTATTATATGATGTATGTTTTGTTGCACAAAATGAAACATGGAACTATGAGGAGGGAGAAGATGGAGCAAGGCTGGTCTTTATTTAAAAAATTATAACCTAGCAAATGAAGCTTTTAAGAATGCCACAGATGTATCTTCTACCCTTTTTTATTAGCTCAAAAACCTGCTGCCATCGAGTTGATTCTGACTCATAGCGACCCTATAGGATGGAGTAGAACTGCGTCATAGGGTTTCCAAGGACCACCTGGTGGATTCAAACTGCCAACCTTTTGGTTAGCAGCTGAGCTCTTAACCACTATGCCGCCAGAGTTTCCTTTATTAGCTCAAAGCTGTGCCCAGAGCTGTGTTTTACATGTCCAGGAACAGCTTGTCCTTCTGAAGCTGGGAAAGAAGAGGAAATATCAACTGTAAAGAAAAAAAAAAAAAATTGAGCACACAAAATGGAAGAAATTCTGGGTTAAACGTTTGTGTGTTTTTCAAGGTGACTCCATGCTAAATCTGAGAAATTGAAGAATTGTAAATAAATGAAAACACCTTGAGAAAAATGGGTTGTATGTATATGGAAGAAGGTGATTGACTTTTTCGCCACCAGTGGATTAAGTGGTGAAAAACATCAAGTTGTGATGCCTGGCTCACTCCAAGTGCAGTCTGAGGGTCAACAGCATGGAGCATTACCTGCATGCTTGTTAAAGATGCAGACTCTCAGACCCCAGCCCAGACCTCCTGAGTCAGTATCTGCGTTTAGCAAGATGCCCAGGTGATTCATATGAACACTGAAATTTAAGACCCAGTGCCACCACAGGCAGTTCCAGACATCAGAGGCAGAAAATCCAAATCTACCTCCTTCGGCAAGCCAGGCCTCTATGCCTCAGTTTCTTTATCTGTACTGTAACAACACCAGTCCACACCACGGGTTTATCACGGAGAGGAATAAACTAGAGAATGCTGTCGAGGTGCTATATGGATATGAAGTAAGAGACAGATGGTTGAATCTAACATCCACTCTGAATGGCACTGCTGTGAACTGTGGCAGTTGGACATTCCCTAGGCATTCACACCAGTAGAATTCTCAAAGGGAAGCAAATTACCATTTGTACTGGCTTTTCCTCCCACACATAAATTGGTGCATTTTGGGTTTTTGTAGAATTACCTAAGGAGTTTTTTTTTTTTTTTTTTAAATACTGTTGCTTAGGCCCTAACCCCAGAGATTTAGACTAATTTGCTTGGGATGGGGGCTCTAACCCAACAACCCAGTGCCATCGAGTCGATTCATGGGTGCTCTGGTATTGGTATTTTTAAAAGCGCTGAAGGTGATTTTGGCCACTGGGTGGCACAAACGGTTTGCGCTCGGCTAATAACCAAAAGGAGCCTTCGTGACACAGTGTTTGAGAACTTGGCTACTAACCAAAAGGTCAGCAGTTCGAATCCACCAGGTGCTCCTTAGAAACCCTGTGGAGCAGTTCCACTCTGTCCTATAGTGTCATATGAGTCGGAATCAGCTCCATGGCAGTGGGTTAAATAACCGAAAGTTTGGCAGTTTGAACCTACCTAGCAGTACCGAGAAAGAAAAGCCTGAAGACATGTTTCTGTAAAGGTCACAGCCAAGAAAACCCTGCGGTGCTCAGTTCTATTCTGTAACACGTGGGATTGCTATCAGTCTGAATTGACTTGACAGCAACGGGTTAGGTTTTGTAGATGATTTAGTGAGAACCTCTGCCCCCAGGGAATCGGCAGTGGGGCCGGTCTGAGAAAGCAGCTCTCAGCCTGTCTTCTCTCTCCTCCTTCCCTGGCATAGTGCTCCACCACCTGTGGGCTGGGAGCCTACTGGAGGACCGTGGAGTGCAGCACCCAGATCGATTCCGACTGTGCGGCCACTCAGAGGCCTGACCCTGCGAAGAAGTGCCACCTCCGTCCCTGTGCTGGCTGGAAAGTGGGAAACTGGAGCAAGGTAATTTATCAGACTCTGCGGCGTCCTGGGGGGAAGGCGTATATAAGCATTTGCTCAAGTAGGGTTCTGTTTTCTCTTCCTGCCTCTTTTACAAAATTGTGAATGAGTAAATCATAGAGATTACCATAGGATCCCTGGTGGTGCAATGGTTACATGCTTGGGTGCTAAGCGAAAGGTTGGTGGTATCTCATTTGCTCTTCTCTGGTTCTCCTGGGTGCACTCACCCATCAGACTAGAATACCATTTATCCTCTTTAGTCCCCCTTTTCTAAAGTAAGGCTCTGATCTTTAGGAAGAAGGGCTAAGTGGGGACACTCCTTAGGAAATTTACCACACATTCTTCTGACACCTGCCAACATCTCTTTCTCTGTTTCCACACCATTTTTCTTCCTGGACTGAACGCTGATTCTTTTTTTTCTTTCTCTTTCTACTCATAACCAATTCAGGATCCAAAAAGGACTGAATGCTTGACCACAAATTATCTTACATATCCCAAAAAATCTCAAGAAACGTGTTACATCCCTGACCTTGCGAAATGTTGACCACATCCTAAAGTTCTATTCTCTCCTAACTGAGGATAACCCTTTCCTTAGAAATTACATGGTTCAAAACACAGGCAGTTGCGTGAAATAGCTTGCACTTTGAAGAGGTCGGTGTAAGCCTGGGAAATGCTAGCTGGAAAACCTTGAATGAGACTTTGGTGAGCTCTTCTCTGGGATCAGGCCTCCTAATGAAAGTCCTGCTTGGCCAGTGCCTCCTTTGTCTCTCTGTGTTTTCTCTTCCATAGATGGATTGTTGCTGATACATTTATTAGACCCCGTAGCGCTTCTAGGAGTCCCTGGGTGGTGCAAATGGTTAACCCACTCGGCCGCTGACTGAAAGGTTGGAGGTTCAAATTCACCCAGAGGCATGCTTTGGAAGACAGGCCTGGCAATCTGCATCCAAAAAATCCACTGAAAACCCTATGGAGCACAGTTCTACTCTGACACACGTGGGATTGCATGGAGAGGGGATCAACCCAACAGCAACTGGTTGGATTTTTTGGTAGCACTCCTAGTGGTTTTGTAGAAGCTCTCACTGACATATCATCAAGTTCTGTTCATTTAGACTTTATCTTAAATCTTAACAATTAAGCAAGACTCTTTCTTTGACTACCACATTATTGACCAAGGGAGCCCTGGTGGCACGATTGTTACCCGCCTGGCTGCTAACCGAAAGGTCAGTGGTTGGAAACCACCAGCAGCTCCAAGGGAGAAAAGACGTGGCAATCTGCTTCCGTAAGGATTAAAGCCTAGGAAACCCTGTGGAGTAGTTCTACTCTTTCCTACAGGGTCAGTATGAGTCAGAATTGGCTCGACAGCACACGGCATAGATGTCAGGCCTTTTGCGTTTACTCAGAGGCAGACCTCCAGACACTAGAGCAGGATAGTAGGCTCCTGAGTTTGCCTTTAAAGAGCTGGAGGGTTTATATTCTGCCAAGTTGACAGCTTGCCTTTTCAGAGCTACTCTCTCAGAGAGAAGAATTCCAATTTTACCCAGAATCTTCTGCACTATCCCACTGATCTCCACCCTAGGTCCAGAGACATTAATTCTCATAGGACTGACAGCAACTACAGGGGACTCTAGCCTCACCTAAACCCACAGGCATCATACCTGAGGCACTCCAGGTGACTTGTCAATAATCTCCCACCACTGCTGTTGCTGTCTGAGTTGGAATTAGTTTCCTGGCTTATGTTTTTTATATCACTTCTTCTCATGGTGAAGCCCAATACAATTGCTGTGGACATTTTCTCATCTATATAACAGTAGAATGAGACTCCACATTCAGACTTCTACCTTTACAGTGTCAGTTTGTTGTTGTTGTTGTTGTTAGGTGCCATCGAGTTGGTTCTGACTCATAGCAACACCATGTACAACAGAACGAAACACTGCCCAGTCCTGTGCCATCCTCGCAATCTTTGTTATGCTTGAGCCCATTGTTGCAGCCACTGTGTTTAGAAGGAGTTTGTCAGAGTGGCTTGCTTCCTCTTTGTGCATTGATCTGTTTGAAACAACATCAGTGTTGTAGAACTCAGGTTTGTCCTAGAGGCATACTTAGGAAAATTAGTTTCTACAGAATTGAATCCTAGGGGCAGTACTAGGCTTGGCAACGCACATGTCTGGGTTGGCAACCCTCGTCTGTCCCTAACCAGCATGTGGCTCATTTATCTAAATCTTTAGAGCTTTAATTTTCTCACCTCTGTTTGTCCTATAGAGTAGTATAAGTATAAAAAGAGAAAGCGTATATGAAACAACTTTGCAAATGATAAAAGCGTGTTCAGATGAAGCACTGAGTAAACTCTGAGCTCTACATAAAGGTGAAAACCAACCATCTGCTGTTCAGGTGACCCCTACTCATGGTGACCCCTGTATGTCAGAGTAGAGCTGTGCTTCACAGCGTTTTCTTTTGGAAGTAGGTCGCCTTCCAAGCCACCTCTAGGTGGACTGGAACCTCCAACCATTCGTTTAGCAGCTGAGCACATCACCAACTATGTCACTTGGGGACTCCTATATAAAAGTTTAGGGCTGGCTATTAGGCATTTTGAGGAGCCCTGGTGGTGCAGTGGTTAAGTGCTTGGCTGCTAACCAAAAGGTCGACGGTTTCAATCCACCAGCCGTTCTGCAGGAGAAAGACGTGGCGGTCTGCTTAAGTAAAGACTTACAGCCTTGGAAACTCTGTGGGGCAGTTCTACTCAGTCCTACAGGGTTGCCATGAGTTGGAATCGACTCGACAGCACTGGGTTTGGTTTTTGTTTGCTATCAGCTACTAACCTAAAGATTGGCAGTTCAAACCCACCCAGTGATGCCATGGAAGAAAGGCCTGGTGATCTGCTTTCATAAAGATTACAGCCAAGAAAACCCTATGGAGCAGTTCTACTCTCTAACACATGGAGTTGCCATGAATTGGAATCAGCTCAACAGCAATGGGTTTTTTGTTAGGCATTTATTAACCTCTGGCTTCCTGGACGTGGGGCAGGAGGCCTGTGCACAGGCAACAGCAGAGTAAGTCCCGTTCACAGAGTGACTGGCCTGAGCAGGTGTTATTCTCCAGCACCAAGTAGACAAGGTGCTCACAATGTCCGCAAACCTGAGAGGACCTGGCCTCCTGGGGCACTAGCAGTCATCGAGTACCACCACACGCCTGACACTGAGCCAGATCTTTAGGCAAACAATTCCATTTCAACCCAGTACAGGGCCTTCTGAGATTATAAAGATTACTGGAGTATTTAAATCACTAACACTTGGTCATCCAGCTAGTACTAAGTTCCCGTTCTAAGAAACCATCGACTGGAGGATATGCCAGCAATTTAATTACAGCTTTTCAGAGAGAAAGGTAATACTACACAATAAATACGTACACCAGCTCTAATATACGTGCCAATTGCAGGACAGGAACATTTGTGGGGGGGAAAGTGATTCTTCTGATAGAAGAGAGAGTGACAGACATGAGCTTGAAAACCTCCCATTTGGTTTGACACCAAAACTATGCATTGTCCGCAGTTCCACACACTTTCTGATTAAATGCTTTGCTCTTACCTTCTGAAGTTTTGCAAACTGCTGATTCGACAACCTCTTTATTATCTCTGTGAGGATGAGCATGCCTTTTCCATACTTAAATCTAGGGGATCTCGATTATTTCGAAAATGGGTCACAAAGACTTCTACATTTTCCTTGGAATGATCTGTCATCTCCCATAGGCAACACTGCAATTTTATTTTAGAAGTAGTTGACTTTGTTACCTGTAGCTTTGCTGGAAAATAAGAGGAAGTGACAACCTTTCCTTATGGCCTTGGGTTTCATATAGTCTTTGCTAACTAGTCTTCCTGACTTATTCTAGTTCTTGTCTCCATGTTGACTGGGTTTTGCATATTGTCTATTTCAGTGCTACATTTTATAAATCTGAATTTTTAAAAAATGAATTAAATAAATTGTTCCTGTCTTGAAAAAAAAAAAGTCCTCTACTTTCATACACAGCATGTTCCTAGAAACATATATAGTCATGTGCCACGTAACGTCCCGTTGGGCAGCATCTAACCACATGTAGTTGTGGTCCTATAAGGTTATAATGGAGTGCAGAAATTCTGACTGGAGAATACAACGTGGCAGATTTAACGAGACATGGTGAACACAACAGCTTCTCATAGGCTGACACATGTATCTCATGTTTTTTGTATACAAAGCGATTATGCTCCTAGGTGTGTAATGGTACAGTACATATTTGACCTATATGCCTTGGAAACCCTGGTGGTGTAGTGGTTAAGCACTACAGCTGCTAACCAAAGGGTCGGCAGTTCGAATCCGCCAGGCACTCCTTGGAAACTCTATGGGGCAGTGCTACTCTGACCTGCAGGGTCGCTATGAGTCGGAATCGACTCAACGGCACTGGGTTTGGGTTTTTTTTTTTTGTTTTATATATGTCTTGATAGTCTAACAAGCGCCTGTGTTACTGGCTTATGTATGTACTGTGCTGTACTTTCCATAATAATTTTTTTTGAAGTGTAAAGCATTTTTATTTTGAGTATAGGGAAATAGGATTATTTGTTTTTTTTTGTTCTTCATTGCCTCTCAGATTTTGATTGGTTATATTTTCTACTGTTTTTTTTAAAAAGTGGTATTCACTAGGATTCTGTTTTCCCTTTGCCCTTCAAGTTCAAGAAATCGAAACACAACAAATGAGCTCTTATATGTTAGACTGTGATATAATTTTGCAACCAGTTGTCAAGGTAAGATTTCACTATTACTACCACTGGAACTGTCATTTCTTTTTTTTTTTTCTAAATTTTTATTGTGCTTTAAGTGAAAGTTTACAAATCAAGTCAGCCTCTCATACAAAAATTTATATACACCCTAATTTTACTATATACACCTAGTTGCCATCCCCCTAATAAGACAGCATACTCCTTCCCTACACTTTCTATTTTCCTGTCCATTCGGCCAGCTTCCGACTCCCTCTGCCCTCTCATCTCCCCTCTACACAGGAGCTGCCCACATAGTCTCATGTGTCTATTTGAACCACGAAGCTCACTCTTCACCATAATCATTTTCTATCCCATAATCCAGACCAATCCCTGTCTGAAGAGTTGGCTTTGGGAATGGTTCTTGTCTTGACCTAACAGAAGGTCTGGGGGCCGTGACCTCCGGGGTCCTTGTAGTCCCAGTCAGACTGTTAAGTCTGGTCTTTTTACGAGAATTTGAGGTCTGCATCCCATTGCTCTCCTCCTCCCTCAGGGATTCTATGTTGTGTTCCACTCCAGGGCAGTCATCGGTCGTAACCGGGCACCATCAAGTTCTTCTGGTCTCAGGCTGATGTAGTCTCTGGTTTATGTGGCCCTTTCTGTCTCTTGGGCTCATAATTACCTTATGTCCTTGGTGTTCTTCATTCTCCTTTGCTCCAGGTGGGTTGAGACCAATTGGTGCATCTTAGATGGCTGCTTGCTAGCATTTAAAACCCCAGATGCCACTCTCCAAAGTGGGATGCAGAATGTTTCTTAATAGATTTTATTATGCCAGTTGACTTAGATGTCCCCTTAAACCATGGTCCCCAAACTCCCGGCCCTGCTACGCTGGCCTTTGAAGTGTTCAATTTATTCAGGAAACTTCTTTGTTTTTGGTTTAGTCCAGTTGTGCTGACCTCGCCTGTATTGTGTGTTGCCTTTCCCTTCACCTAAAATAGTTCATATCTACTATCTAATTAGTGGAAACCCCTCTCTCTTCCTCCCTCCCCCTTCTCGTAACTATCAAAGAATATTTCCTTCTCAGTTTAAACTGTTTTAAGCATTCTTAAAATAGTGGTCTCATACAATATTCGTCCTTTTTGCAACTGACTAATTTCACTCAGCATTATGCTCCATGTTATGAAATGTTTCACGGATTCATCATTGTTCTTTATTGATGTATAGTATTCCATTGTGTGAATATGCTGTTGTTGTTGTTAGGCGCCGTTAAGCCGGTTCCAACTTATAGCGACCCTATGCACAACAGAACGAAACACTGCCCGGTCATGCACCATCCTTATAATCGTTGTTATGCTTGAGCTCACTGTTGCAGCCACTGTGTCAATCCACCTCGTTTAGGGTCTTCCTCTTTGCCACTAACCCTGTACTCTGCCAAGCATGATGTCCTTCTCCAGGGACTGATACCTCCTGACAATATGTCCAAAGTATGTAAGACGCAGTTTCGCCATCCTTGCTTCTAAGGAGCATTCTGGCCGCACTTCTTCCAAGACAGATTTGTTCATTCTTTTGGCAGTCCACGGTATATTCAATATTTTTTGCCAACACAACAATTCAAAGGCGTCAACTCTTCTTCGGTCTTCCTTATTCGTTGCCCAGCTTTCACATGCATATGATGAAATTGAAAATACCATGGCTCAGTTCAGGCTTACCTTAGTCTTCAGGGTGACATCTTTGCTCTTCAAAACTTTGAAGAGGTTCTTTGCAGCAGATATGCCCAGTGCAATGTGTCTTTTGATTTCTTGACTGCTGCTTCCATGGCTGTTGATTGTGGATCCAAGTAAAATGGAATCCTTGACAACTTCAATCTTTTCTCCATTTATCGTGATGTTGCTCATTGGTCCACTTGTGAGGAGTTTTGTTTTCTTTATGTTGAGGTGTAATCCATACTGAAGGCTGTGGTCTTTGATCTTCATTAGTAAGTGCTTCAAGTCCTCTTCACTTTCAGAAAGCAAGCTTGTGTCATCTGCATAACGCAGGTTGTTAATGAGTCTTCCTCCAATCTTGATGCCCCGTTCTTCTTCATATAGTCCAGCTTCTCGTATTATTTGCTCAGCATACAGATTAAATAGGTATGGTGAAAGAATACAACCCTGACGCACACCTTTCCTGACTTGAAACCAATCAGTACCCCCTTGTTCTGTCTGAAGAACTGCCTCTTGATCTGTGTAAAGGTTCCTCATGAGCACAATTAAGTGTTCTGGAATTCCCATTCTTCGCAGTGTTATCCATAGTTTGTTATGATCCACACAGTCATATGCCTTTGCATAGTCAATAAAACACAGGTAAACATCCTTCTGGTATTCTCTGCTTTCAGCCAGAATCCATCTGACATCAGCAATGATATCCCTGGTTCCACGTCCTCTTCTGAAACCGGCCTGAATTTCTGGCAGTTCCCTGTCGATATACTGCTACAGCTGTTTTTGAATGATCTTCAGCAAAATTTTGCTTGCATGTGATATTAATGATAAAAAAAAAAATGATAAAACCCATAAAACATTGTTCTGTAATTTCCACATTCAGTTGGATCACCTTTCTTCGGAATAGGCATAAATATGGATCTCTTCCAGTCAGTTGGTCAGGAAGCTGTCTTCCATATTTCTTGGCATAGACGAGTGAGCACCTCCAGTGCTGCATCTGTTTGTTGAAACATCTCAATTGATATTCCATCAATTCCTGGAGCCTTGTTTTTTGCCAATGCCTTCAGAGCAGTTTGGACTTCTGTCTGTCAGTTTGTCATACTGTGGGGGCTTGTGTGTTGCTGTGATGGTGGAAGCTATGCCACCGGTATTCAGATACCAGCAGGGTTGCCTATGGAGGACAGGTTTCAGCTGAGGTTCCAGACTAAGACAGACTAGGATGAAGGACCCGGCAGTCTACTTCTGAAAAGCATTAGCCAGTGAAAACCTTATGAATAGCAGCGGAACATTGTCTGAAATAGTGCTGGAAAATGAGCCCCCAGGTTGGAAGGCACTCAAAAGATGACTGGGGAAGAGCTGCCTCCTCAAAGTAGAGTCAACCTTAATGACGTGGATGGAGTAAAGCTTTCAGGACCTTCATTTGCTGATGTGGCACGACTCAAAATGAGAAGAAACAGCTGCAAACATCCATTAATAATCAGAACCTGCAATGTACGAAGTATGAATCTAGGAAAATTGGAAATCATCAAAAATGAAATGGAACACATAAACATCGATATCCTAGGCATTAGTGAGCTGAAATGGATGGTATTGGCCATTTTGGTTCGGACAATCATGTGGTCTACTATGCCCAGAATGACAATTCGAAGAGGAATGGTATTGCATTCATCGTGAAAAAGTATGTTTCAAGATCTATCCTGAAGTACAATGCTGTCAGTAGTAGGATAATATTCATATGCCTACAAGGAAGACCAGTTAATACGACTATTATTCAAATATACATACCAACCACTACGGCCAAAGATGAAGAAACAGAAGATTTTTATCAGCTGCTGCAGTCAGAAATTGATCGAGCATGCAATCAAGATGCATTGATAATTACTGGTGATTGGAATGTGAAAGTTGGAAACAAAGAAGAAGGATCAGTAGTTGGGAAACATGGCCTTGGTGATAGAAACAATACCAGAGATCGAATGATAGAATTTTGCAAGACCAACGACTTCTTCATTGCAAATACCTTCTTTTACCAACATAGACGGTGACTATACACATGGACCTCGCCAGATGGAACACACAGAAATCAAATTGACTACATCTGTGGAAAGAGACAGTGGAAAAGCTCAATATCATCAGTCAGAACAAGGCCAGGGGCCGACTGTGGAACAGACTATCAATTGCTCATATGCACGTTCAAGCTGAAACTGAAGAAAATCAGAGCAAGTCCACGAGAGCCAAAATATGACCTTGAGTATATCCCACCTGAATTTAGAGACCATCTGAAGAACAGATTTGATGCATTGAACGCTAATGAGCAAAGACCAGACAAGTTGTGGAATGACATCAAGGACATCATCCATGTAGAAAGCAAGAGGTCGCTGAAAAGACAGGAAAGAAAGAAAAGACCAAGATGGATGTCAGAGGAGACTCTGAAACTTGCTCTTGAGTGTCGAGCAGCTAAAGCAAAAGGAAGAACTGATGAAGTAAAAGAACTGAACAGAAGATTTCAAAGGACCCCTCAAGAAGACAAAGTAAAGTGTTATAATGACATGTGCAAAGAGCTGGAGATGGAAAACCAAAAGGGAAGAACGTGCTTGGCGTTTCTCAAGCTGAAAGAACTGAAGAAAAAATTCAAGCCTCAAGCTGAAATAGTGAAGGATTCTATGGGGGAAAATATTAAAGGACGCAGGAAGCATCAAAAGAAGATGGAAGGAATACACAGAGTCATTATACCAAAAAGAATTAGTCGATATTCAGCCATTTCAAGAGGTGGCATATGATCCGGAACCGATGGTACTGAAGGAAGAAGTCCAAGATGCTGCGTGAATATACCACAATTTATTTATCCATTCATCCCTTGATGGCCACCTTGGTTGCTTGCATCTTTTTGCTATTGTAAACAGTGCTGCAATGAAAATGGGTGTGCATGTATCTGTTTGTGTAAAGGCTCTTATTTCTCTAGGATATACTATAGGGTCGCTATCAGTCGGAATCAACTCGACAGCACAGGGTATATTCCAAGGAGTGGGACTGCTGGATTGTATTGTAGTTCAATTTCTGGTTTTTTAAAAAAGCACCAAATTGATTTCCAAAGTGGTTGTACCATTTTACATTCCCACCAGCAGTGTGTAAGTGTTCCAGCCTCTCCACAGCCTCTCCAACATTTATTATTTTGTGTTTTTTGGGTTGATGCCAGCCTCATTGGAGTAAGGTGGAATCTCATTGTAGTTTTGATTTGCATTTCCCTAATGGCTAATGATCATGAGCGTTTCCTCACGTATCTTTTAGCTACCTGAATGTCTTCTTTAGTGAAGTGCCTGTTCATATCCTTTGCCCGTTTTTTAATTGGGTTATTTGTCTTTTTGTTGTTGAGTTTTTGCAGTATCATGTAGATTTTAATGATTAGACGCTGATCGGAAATGTTACAGCTAAGAACTTTTTCCCAGTCTGTAGGTAGTCTTTTTACTCTTTTGGTGAAGTCTTTGAATGAGCATAGGTGTTTGACTTTTAGGAGCTCCCAGGTATCTAGTTTCTTTTCTGCATTGTTAGTAATGTTTTGTGTGCTGTTTATGCCATGTATTAGGACTCCTGGTATTGTCTCTATTTTTTCTTCCATGATCTTTATCGTTTTAGATTTTATATTTAGGTATTTGATCCGTTTTGAGTTCGTTTTTGTGCATGGTGTGAGGTATGGGTCTTGTTTCATTTTTTTGCAGATAGATATCCAGTTATGCCAGCACCATTTATTAAAGAGACTGTCTTTTCCCCATTGAACTGACTTTGAGCCATTGTCAAATATCAGCTGCTCATATGTGGATGGATTTATGTCTGGATTCTCAATTCTGTTCCATTGGTCTATGTATCTGTTGTTGTACTAGTACCAGGCTGTTCTGACTACTGTGGTGGTAGAATATGTTCTAAAATCAGGTAGAGTGAAGCCTCCCACTTTGTTCTTCTTTTCCGGGAATGCTTTACTTATCTGGGGCCTCTTTCCCTTCCATATGAAGCTGGTGATTTGTTTCACCATCTCATAAAAAATGTCATTGGAATTTGGATCAGAATTGCATTAAATCTATAGATTGCTTTTGGTAGAATAGGCATTTTCACAAAGTTAAGTCTTCCTATCCATGAGTAAGGTACGTTTTTCCACTTATGTAGGTCTCTTTTGGTTTCTTGCAGAAGTGTCTTGTAGTTTTCATTATATGGATCTTTAACATCTCTGGTAAGATTTATTCCTAATTATTTTATCTTTGCAGGGGCTACTGTAAATGGTATTGATTTGGGAATTTCCTCTTTGATGTTCTTTTTGTTAGTGTAGAGGAATCCAACTGATTTTTATATGTTTATCTTGTATCCTTATAGTCTACTGAACTCTTCTATTAGTTTTAGTAGTTTTCTTGAGGATTCTTCAGGGTTTTCTGTGTATAAGGTCATCTGCAAAAAGAGATACTTTTACTTCTTCCTTACCAATCCGGATGCCCTTTATTTCTTTATCTAGCCTAACTGCTGTGGCTAGGACCTCCAGCACAATGTTGAATAAGAGTGGTGATAAAGGGCATCCTTGTCTATTCCTGATCTCAAGGGGAATGCTTTCAGACTCTCTCCATTTAAGATGATGTTGGCTGTTGGCTTTGTATAAATGCCCTTTATTATGTTGAGGAATTTTCCTTCTATTCCTATTTTGCTGAGAGCTTTTATCGTGAATGGATTTTGAACTTTGTCAAATGCCTTTTCTGCATCAATTGATAAGATCATGTTGTTCTTGTCTTTTGTTTTATTTATATGATGGATTACATTAACTGTTTTTCTAATGATGAACCATCCCTGCATACCTGGTATGAATCCCATTTGGTCATGGTGAATTATTTTTTTTTTTATGTTGTTGAATTCTATTGGCTAGAATTTTGTTGAGGATTTTTGCATCTAAGTTCATGAGGGATGTAAGTCTGTAATTTTGTTTTTTTGTGGTGTCTTTACCTGGTTTTGGTATCAGGGATATGCTGGCTTCATAGAATGAGTTTGAGAGTATTCCGTCCTTTTCTTTGCTCTGAAAATTCCTTTAGTAGTAGTGGTGTTAACTCTTCTCTGAAAGTTTGGTAGAACTCTGCAATGAAACCATCAGGGCCAGGGCTTTTTTTTGCTGGGAGTTTTTTTGATTACCTTTTCAATCTCTTCTTTTTGTTATGGGTCTATTTAGTTGTTCTACCTCTGTTTGTGTTAGTTTAGGTAGTGTAGTGTGTTTCTAGAAATTCATTAATTTCTTCTAGGTTTTCAAATTTGCTAGAGTACAATTTTTCGTAGTAATCTAATATGATTCTTTTAATTTCAGTTGGGTCTGTTGTAATATAGCCCATCTCATTTCTTATTTGGGTTATTTGCTTCCTCCCCTGTTTTTCTTTTGTCCGTTTGGCCAATGGTGTATCAATTTTGTTGATTTTTTTCAGAGAACCAACTTTTGGTCTTGTTAACTCTTTCGATTGTTTTTCTGTTCTCTATTTCATTTAATTCTGCTCTTATTTTTAGTATTTTCTTTCTTCTGGTGCCTGAGGGTTTCTTTTGTTGCTCTCTTTCTATTTATTCAAGTTGTAGGGATGATCCTTTGATTTTGGCCCTTTCTTCTTTTTGTATGTGTGCATTTATTGATATAAATTGACCTCTGAGCACTGCCTTAGCTGTTTCCCAATCTATCATTATTTTAATTTGAATTTTCCTTACTTACAAATAAAAAGTTTATCACACAGTACTGTATGCTTTGACTTGTAGGCAGCAGCATCCAATCTTGTGTATTGCATATCTCTTGAATGTTGTAGTGTTATCTCTCTGTTTAAGTTTCTTTCAAAAATATTACTGTGAAATGCATCATGGCTCCTAAATGTAGCAAAACCAGTGCTAGTGATAGCAGCAGCAAGAGGCAAAGGAGAAGTATAGATTTGGAAGTGAAACAAAAGGCTATTAAACAACAAAAAGGTGGAAAATCAATGATTGCTATTGTTCGTGATACAGGCATGTTCACACAATGTCCAAATCACATAACATCCTATTTCACAGAACATATCGTGGACCTTAAGTGACACATGACTATATTAAAATCCAAAATGCAAAAGTCAAAGCATAGAATTGCATGTTGTAGGGGAGTTTCTGTCCCCAGAGAAGTCCCTCAGTGGTGCAAATGGTTAACAGGCTTAGCTATTGACCAAAAGGTTGGAGGTCCGAGCCCACCCAGAGACACCTCAGAAGAAAGGCCTGATGGTATAAAAATATACTTCTGAAAAATCAGCCATTGAAAACCCTGTGGAGCACACTTCTACTCTGACACAATTGGGGTTGCCATGAGTCAGAGTCAACTCGATGACAACTGGTTTCTGCCCCCAGAAGGCCAAAACTGAGTATTAGGAATGTGGATCATACACTGAAAATCACTGCATTTACTTTACCCTTAATGTAATTTGTTATATGTCTAAACTGTCACCTTCTTTTGACAACCCCAAGTGTTTTACATTCAGGAATACTGTCTTAGGCTGGGTTCTCTAGAGAAGCAAAACCAGTGAAGCGTGTGTGTGTGTGTGTGTGTGTATTATATATATATACACACACACATATACATATATGTATATATATATAGAGAGAGATTTATCTCAAGGAAATGGTTCACGCAGTAGTAGAAGCTGGTAAGTTCCAAGTCCGTGGATCAGGTGTGAGGCTGGAGGCTTCTCCTGACTCATGTAGCTGCAGGAGTTGACAAACCCAAGATCAGCAGGTCAGATGGTAGGCTGCTGGCTCACTGACTGCAGAGGCTGATGAATCCAAGATCAGCAGGTAAGAATGCAGGCTGCTGTCTCATAAGCTATGGATAACAATGAATCCCAAGATCGGCATATAAGAGAGCAGGCTGCTGTCTCATAAGCTATGGATAACAATGAATCCCAAGATCGGCATGTAAGAGAGCAGGGATGCAGAGATAACAATTAGCAGCCCATACAGCAGGCAGCTGGCTCAAGTCCTAAGAACCAGAGGTCAGATAATGGCAGCCGGATGCAGAAACCAGAGCAAGCAAGCAAGCTTTGCCAGAACATCCATATATATATTGGCTATAGGTCACATACTGGAGCATCCTGGCTGTACTTCTTTCAAAACAGAGTTGTTTGTTTTTCTGGCAGTCCATAGTATACTCAATATTCCTTGCCAACACCATAATTCAAAAGCATCAATGCTTCTTAAGTCTTTATTATTTATTGTCCAGCTTTTGCATGTATATGAGCCAATTGAAATTACCATGGCTTGGGTCAGGCATACCTTAGTACTCAAGGTTTTTAACATTTTAAAGAGGTCTTTTGTATTAGACTTACCCAATGCAATATGTTGCTTGATTTCTTGAGTGCTGCTTCCATGGGCATTGATTGTGGATCCAAGTAAAATGAAATCCTTGACAACTTCAGTCTTCTCCATTTATCATGATATTGCTGATTTGTCCAGTTGTGAGAATTTTTATTTTCTTTAAGTTGAGGTGTAATCCATACTGAAGGCTGTAGTCTTTGATCTTCATCTGTAAGTGCTCCAGCCCTCTTCACTTTCAGCAAGCAAGGTTGTTAATGAGCCTTTCCCCAATCCTGATGCCACATTCTCTTCATATAGTCCAGCTTCTCATTTGTCAGTCTTTTGAGAATGTTAGGCTTTTTTTAATATAGATAGAGATGCATAGATCTAGTGTAATGAAGCGAAGAGGCCAATCCAGAGCCACTAGCCACTTGGTGATGCCAGGTTCATTCTTGGATGTGGTCTGTTGACCTCTCAATCCTCTGTGTATTAACTTCAGTATATGCATCTGAACACTCTATATGAATCCAACATGGAAAGCCTATCAGAATGACTTCATAGATCAAAACAAACCAGGAAGAAAAGGTTGTGATTTCATTTTTATCGCTGCCAGTGGCTTCATAAGCAAGGGTATTTTTCATTCTAATTCGATTTTGTTAGCAAATCACATTAGTTAAACAAACTGATGCGGTAACTGGAAAATGATTAAGCCTGTTTGGTCACAACAGGGCATTAGCCAGTCTTTCTGTCCTCATTAGCCTGGTTCATGTCGTCAGTCTGGTCCACAGGATCCAGGTTAGGAAAACATGAATAAAAATGAGCAATCAGAAAATGAATATAATAATTTGCATGCCCTTTATAAGTCAAAACAGTGTTAGGAGTGGGGTGATTTGATATACTGGCACCTCCCTCTTACTAACTTAATCAGAGGCCCTTTTGAAAATGTAATAGAAAAATCATAGATCTAGTGAGTGTCTTCCCCTATTACTGTTGACATTACCATATTAATAAGCTTCATTTCCCATTGAATGTGAATGTGTTATTTGATGAAAGGGTAATGATGATATGAAAATTAAATTTAGGAATTGCAGATTACAGCAACAAATGGAAAATAAGAAAATAAAACCCCTTTTTTCACTAATGTCATGTAAATTTTCCTTTTCCTAATAAAGAATCCTCTTGTTTTAAACATGTGCTATTTCCCAGAAATCTGTTTTTTGAGACAAATAATTGTTTTGTATGGAAACCCACAGCGTGCTTTCTCATTTGTTCTGTGGATAATTTTAAATTGGCAGTTACTTTTTTCTCTTTGTGCTTACTGCACAGCAGGAAAAACGAAGTTTTTAATTTGTCTTTGGGGGCTGTCTGATAAGTGTGGAGCCCTGGTGGCACAGTGGTTGAGCATTCAGCTGCTAACAAAAAGGTCAGCAGTTTGAATCCACCAGCAGCAACTTGGAAGCCTTATGGGGCAGTTCTACTCTGTTCTATAGGGTTGCTATGAGTTGGAATCGATTTGATGGCAACCGGTTTTGGTCTGGAAAGTGTTGCTTATTTCTGAGAAGCTAAACGCATTTGATTTATAGAAGTATTAGATCGGTTGGCCCCTGACACACTAGCCTATGTCTTTCTGAGTAACAGCCCCAGGGTTGAAGTCAGGCACCATCAACTGCCATTGAGTCAATTCCAACTCATGGTGACCACATGTGTTGCAGAATAGAACTGTGCTCCGTAGAGTTTTCAGGGCTGTGACCTTTTGGAAGCAGATCACCAGGCCTTCCTTCTGAGGCTCCTCTGCTATGTTTGAACCACCAGTCTTTTGGTTAATAGCCTAGCACTTAACCATAGCACCACTCAAGGACTCCTTGAAGTCAAGCAACCTGGTGCAATCTGCCAGGCAGCAGAAGGGGACAGAGCATTTTGGGATCTACTTCTGCTGAAAGGTCTTGAGGAATTTCCTTTCTCCAACCTGAACCTTACACATACAACTATTCCACCATAGCCAGAAAGGAAGTTTGATCTTATACCACATTGAAAGGAGAACCAGACAAAAACATACCTTACCTGGCTGCAGAAATGGACATCCTTTCTCGGTGGTGCATTTTCTCAGCCCAGGCAGGCAATGAAATCATCAGTGGAAGGACTGGGAGGGTACAGATAGATGCCCAATTCCTCTAGCCCATTGGGAGCTCTCCCAGTTTGTCTTTTCTCAGAAGTCATATGTTCATTCAACAAACACATATTGAGCATCTATGCTGCACCTGACTCTGTGCTAGGTGCTTGGGGTGAACAGACAAGTAGGGTTCACCTTCATGGCAATCATAGTCTAATAAAGTCAGCCCAAATAAATAAAAGTGATTCTATATTTCAAGTTCCTGTGATGGAAACAGAAGGAGCTGAGAAAAATAACAAGGGGCAGTCTCCTTTAGACCAGGGAGTCAAGAAAGGCCTCTCTGAGGAGGTAACAATTAAGCTGAGACTTAAAGGAAGAACAGTGGCTAGTAACACACAGGGTGGAAGAGGGAACCTTCAAAACATGAGAACCACAAGGGCATATTATTAACCCAAGGATAATTTGGGGAAGGAGAATTGAGGAGCGCAAGTTATTGCTCTTTGGTAAGGTAGCTGCTCCAACCCTACCACGTCTACCTTCAGATTCCACCTTAGTGTGGGCAGCAACAGAAGAGGCCAGCTCAGAACTGGACATGAGGGACCATGATATAGAGTGAAGACAAATTAAAGGGATATGGAAACCATTAGAAATCTAAATATGCTAGACACCAAGTCCTGGAATCCCGAGTTCCTGTCAAGTAGAATCTGTCTAGGTGGGGGATGGGGTTGCCTCCAGAAGCCAAGAGGTGAGAGTATAAACCAGAAGCATCCCCCTAAATAGCAGTACTACCACTCCTGGTGGTAGGCGACCTGGGTCCATCAATGTACATCCTGACCAAAGGAAGTCAGCTGTCGCAGGTGAATCATGCCCCTCACTGAGGCAGAGCCGTAATGCTACCTGTTCTGCTTACCTGTTCACGCCCACAGATCTGGGGATATGGGAAGGGAGGTTCATGGGGCCTGTTTAATGGCATCATGCTTGGCAGAGTACAGGGTCAGAGGAAAAGAGGAAGACCCTCAATGAGGTGGACTGACACAGTGGCTGCAACAATGAGCTCAAGCATAACAACGATTGTAAGGATGGTGCAGGACCGGGCAGTGTTTCATTCTGTTGTGCATAGGGTCGCTATGAATCGGAACCGACTCGACAGCACCTAAAACAACAACAACAACACTGGGCATGTGGCTGGAAAACTGTAAGCGCTGGAGGGAGGAGATGGCAGCTGTAGGAGAACAGATGTTGGTGGGGACCAGGACTGGGTTTGCTCACTCTTCAGGTCAACTACTGACCAGTTCTTCATTTCCCTAATATAATCTCTTGAAGAGTGAAAGGGTAACCTATTCCACTTTTGGAGTAAGGAGAAAATGACTTTTTAGCAGGATTCTGAGAGAAAGAATGGACAAAGCTGGCAGAGAGCTCCTCCTGTGTAGATGCATCCCAGATGCCCCATCGCCAGGGCAGGAGGCAGGCCTCTTTGCCTCAAATGAATAAAGGCATCCATCCAGAAGGGAGCAGCCACTAAGACATCTGCTGCTATGCCAGCAGGCACACCAACCCCACTATTTATAACCTTCACAACAGTTCTGTGAGGTAACAATTCTATCCCAGACGTGATGACTGAAGCTCAGAATGTTTCTGTGCCTTACCCAGGGGCTTACACTAGTGAGGGACAGGACTGGAATTCTCACCCAAGCTCTGTCAGACAGCAAAGCCCTCCACTTCCGCACAGAGATCAAAGTTAAGAGCTCCACTACTAGCTGAAATGTTGGTAGTTTGAATTCACCAAGAGGCACCTCGGAAGAAAGACAGGCCTAGAGATCTGCTTCTGAAAGGTCACAGGCTTGAGAACTCTAAGGAGCAGCTCTACTCTGCATGCACAGGGTTGCCATGTGTCAGAATCAACTTAATGGCAATCAACAACAACAACAATAGGAGCGGGTGGCAGGGAGGGAAAGAAGCCCTGGTGGCAGAATGATTAAAGCACTCAACTGCTAACCAAAAGTCGGCGGTTCGAACCCACCAGCTGCTCCACGGGAGAGAGATGTGGCAGTCTACTTCTGTAAAGGTTTACAGCCTTGGAAACCGTATGGGGCAGTTCTATTCTGTTCTATCAGGTTGCTTTGAGTCAGAATGGACTCCACAGCAGTGGGTTTGGTTTGGTGGGGGAGGGAGGGAAAAGGGGGACTCACTACTAAGGGGACACTGAGCTTCTGTTAAAGGTGATGGGGAAATTTGGAAATGGATAATGGTAATGACTGAACAACATAATAAACGTAACTATGTCACTGAATTGTACATGTGAAGAATTTGAAAAGGCCAACAATTTGTTACGTATAGATTTACCACAATTAAATTAAACAAAACAAACAAAAAAAAGCATTGAAATGTCTCTCTCTCTTTCACACACACATCCGTTTCCTGACACCAGGAGCCTGGTCTGGGTGAACCGACTGACTCCCTATCAGTCACTCCTGAGGGCAAGCAGAGTTCACTTGAACTAGATGTGGCCCTGAAACTCCCATGGTGCTTTGTGAAACCACCATCCCCTTCCCTATTCCACGCATTACCTCCTATGAATCAGGGGAACGAAGGTCTGAATGCCGAGTTCTTAGGCATCCTATTTGCTTTTGCTTGTCATACAGTGCTCCAGAAACTGCAGTGGGGGCTTCAAGATCCGGGAGATTCAGTGCGTGGACAGCCGGGACCGCCAGAGCCTGAGGCCATTTCACTGCCAGTTCCTGGCTGGAATTCCTCCCCCGCAGAGCATGAGCTGTAACACTGAGCCTTGTGAGGAGTGGCAGGTGGAACCCTGGAGCCAGGTACACACCCTAGAAATGGAGAAACGCCATTCACCCTACCAGAACAGAATGAATCTCTGTGTCACCACGAGTCTAGAAACCAGGGGAGACCACTCTGCATCATGCCAATGGCTGACCTCCATTCAGTGACCCAACACTGTATGGGGAAGGCTAAACAGGTCAGAACGGGTTCAAGAGCTGAAACCATTCCTTTGAGAAGACTATGTTGTATGGTTTCCATCATGACAATTTAGTATTTTATTACAACCTAGTCTACCAGTGGAAACCCTGGTGGCATAGTGATTAAGTGCTACGACTGCTAACCAAAGGGTCAGCAGTTCGAATCCTCCAGGCGCGCTCCTTGGAAACTCTATGGGGCAGTTCTTCTCTGTCCTATAGGGTCACTATGAGTCGGAACCGACTTGACGGCACTGGGTGTGTGTGTGTGTGTGTATGAGTCTACCAGTAAGGACCGCTGGTGGTGCAAGGGTTAAGCACTTGGCTACTAATCAAAAGGTTGCCAGTTCGAACTCATCGAGTGGCTAAACCAAAAAAAAAAAAAAATTGCTGTTGAGTTGATTCTGACTCATAGTGACCCTATAGGACAGAGTAGAACTACCCCATAGAGTTTCTAAGGAGCAGCTGGTGGATTCAAATGCCAACTTTTGGTTAGCAGCCAAATGCTTAATCACTGTGCCACCAGGTCTCCAGTGGCTAGGTGGGAGAGAAGACCTGCTCCTGTAAAAATGACAGCCAAGAAAACCCTATGGGACAGTTCTGCTCTGTCACATGGGGTCACTATTAGTTGGAATCAACTCAGTGGTGCCCAACAACAACAGTCTCCCAAAGGATATATTGGGAAATCGGGGGTTCCTGCTTAAGAAAGAAACACAGTGGAATGACTTGAACATGGGCCACTTTAATGAGAGCCATTTAAGACCCATGCCTCTCCAAGGCTCCCACAGTCAGGTTGGGATATGGTCAGCTCCTTTACACAGACACTGTAATTTTAGAGTTCCACCCCTCAGTTAAATGCCTACATTATCGTTTGCACAAATATAAATAGGTAGCACATGTGTTTGAGTATGTGTGTGTGCATGTGTGCATGTGTGTGTACTCTCATTTATAACGGCCCAGACTCCACTTGGTCTTTGTTCTACTTTGTCACATGGAAACAAGTCATTGTTCTTTGGTAAAGTATGATGATCTCATTCTCCAATTAATGTTGTCTCTCCATACATGATTAGCTAAAACTTTCCCAGCTATGTCAGCTTATGGTAGAAAAGAGACAAAATAAAAGAGCCCAGCATATTTCGAGTATGTCCATGGGTTTGGCACTTTTTCTATAATACCTGATGCTAAGTCTTAGGAACTTTGTTTTATAGGGGAAGAAATTGATACTCAGAGAGGTTAAAAAACTTACCTGAGGTCACACAGTTAGAAAATAAATGTTAGGGCCTAAATTCAAACATAAGGTGGACTGCAATGCTTGTGCTCTTTCTGCTACAGAAACGTAGCCCAGTAGGCATTGAACAAATAGAGCATTGAGGAGAAAGGGAAGGAAAGATAGAGAACCACAACTGTAGGATACAGAGTAAGAACTGAAGCCTATGGAATGATGAGCCCTCTAGAGTTGCTTACTTACTGCCCACTGGGTCAAGCATCTATGTGAATTCCTGAGGCTCTAGATCACTACCTGGTGGAGGAGGCCACCACTGCTTCTTGTTTCTCCTCCTTCTCCTGCGCTACTCTGGAGATACGTGAAGTGCCAGCTACTCCCATGCCCTGGCCTCAGGCATCCATGCTGTCCGTGTATATTGAGCCTGACCCATGCCTGCTCAGGTGACAGCTTCTAGAATCCTGGAATTTACAGAGGACCTTAGATTGCCCTGTTAGAGCAATGGCATTTGCAGGTTATCAAAACAAGAATTCAGATCAGCTTTTTGGTTATGGAAAAGAAGATGTCTTCTTTATGCTTCCCCAGCCTTTGGGAGCCCCATTATAGGGCGCCTGTTCTCTGGGGGCCTCCCACCAACTCTTCTTTCTAAATTGTTCTGTACTGAGTTTGCAAAAACTGAGGACATTGCAATATTTTCATGCATCCCTGCACCTGTTCACTGGCTGCTAGGAGGTGAAAGGGCTTGCCCAAACAGTAAATTTGGAAGGCTTCTTTCTGAGGGAGTAGTGGAGATGGAAAATGCAAATGTCATTTGAGTATTTCCCTGGAGCTGTTGCAGGACTGGGCATCCTTAGATGCTTTCTCCAACCCATCAGGATGCTGCTCTGACTGTGCACAGCACCTCGTGGTCTACCGCCCTGACACGGTACACAACGGAGAACCCCTGAGGGAGCAGGAGAGCAGTGGGATGCAGACCCCAAATTCTCGTAAAAAGGCCAGATTTAATGGTCAGACTGGGACTAGAAGGACCCCGCAGGTCATGGTCCCCAGACCTTCTGTTAGGCCAAGACAGAAACCATTCCCAAAGCTAACTCTTCAGACAGGGATTGGACTGGACTATGGGATAGAAAATGATACTGGTGAAGAATGAGACTGTGTTGGCATCTCCTGTCTGGAGGGGAAATGAGAGGGCAGAGGGGGTCAGAAGCTGCCTGAATGGACATGAGGAGAGAGGGCAGAGGAAAGGACTGTGCTGTCTCGTTAGAGGGAGAGCAATTAGAAACGTATAGCAAGGTGTATGTAAATGTTTATATGAGAGACTGAGCTGATTTGTAAACTTTCACTTAAAGCACAATAAAAATTAATTACAAAAAAAAAACCTTTATGTAGTGGGGAAGGAAGACTGAATTTCATTTTAAAATTGGATTGCAATTATTTGCTTCCTGTTTGGATTGTCAGAGCTAATCGTATTAAAAAAAATCTAAATTTTACGTTTTGGTTTCTAGACAGTTGTGTCAGAAGGCAAAACCCAGGTAATGTTATGTCCCTTCCAGAATGACCACTCATTTAGACTCTTAAGCAAAACTCCATCTTTTTGACATACTGTTTGACATTGAACTATTTGGCCGCTTCTGATTTTTCCCTTCCCGTTGTCCTCAAGATTTCCTATATTGGCCTCCCTCCCTCTCTTTAATTCTCTCTCTCTATCACTGTTGCTCAGGCCTCCCTCCCTCTCTTTAATTCTCTCTCTATCACTGTTGCTCAGGCCTCCCTCCCTCTCTTTAATTCTCTCTCTATCACTGTTGCTCAGCCTTACTAGAGTGATGATTGTAAGGAACCTGCAAGGATGCTACAGAACCATTATTCCTCATAACACTGCGCACAACAAATGTGATACCAAAAATTCTTCCCTTATCACTGAAGTTGTCACCATGTGGTTTTTCCCTAATCCTGTCCCTGTTCTGAGTCAGTGCTCTAGGTCCTGTGGAGGCGGAGTTCAGGAGAGAGGAGTGTCTTGTCCGGGCGGCTTCTGTGACTGGACAGAAAGGCCCATGTCCACTGTGCCCTGCAACAAGCACCCTTGCTGTCACTGGGCCACTGGGAGCTGGAACCTGGTAAGACTTTCAGCAAGCAAGGTTGTGTCATCTGCATATTGCAGTTTGTTAATGAGTCTTCCTCCAATCGGATTATTTGTTCAGCATACAGATTGAGTAAGTATGATGAAAGGATACAACCCTGACATTTCCTGATTCTAAATAATTTTACCTTTGTCTTAAAAAAAAGAAAATAGCATTTGCTTTCTTTGGATTACAGAAGTAATAGATATTCATTGTAAAATATTCAGGGAAAGACAGAAAAACTGCCCTAAAATAATCTTTAAACCTTGGTCTAAAAATATCCTCTGAAGTCTTCTTGAAACCAAACAGTAGTCTAGCTTAACTAGTAAGAATGCCTGCCTTGAGCATGATCCTCTTTTAAGAACAATCTATATGAGATCAAATTGGCAACAGCAGCTCAAAAGATTAGGTAGGAACCGTAAGGGGCAGTGCATTTATTTGTGTTAATTGGGGAGGAACAACTCAGAGAAAGGGAGTGAGAATGGTTAGACAACTCGAAGAATATGAACATAAGTAACTGTCACTGAATTGTACCTGGAGAAACTTGAATTGGTGTATTTTTTGCTGTGTATATTCTCAACAACAACAAAAAATGAAAGAGAATAAATTATTTTAAAAAAGGAAAAGAAAAATACAGAAAAGCGAAAAGAAAATTACCCATATCCATAACCATTTATAACAGAGAATATATGGTATACTCTCTATTATAATCTGTCACTTTTGCTTTCATGTTGCCTTTTTCCATCTAGGTCCCTAGGCATATGCCCTCATCTTTCCTCTTTCTTTTTCTTGTTTCTATATGTTAGTTCTGTTACTCTTCTGCAGTCTAATTCCTCTAAGACTTCTAAAAGTTGAGCCATAGCTGTATCATGGTCAAGTTTTCTGTCTTGGGTTCAGAAGAAAAATAATCATATACTTCCAAAAGAAAAAAACAGCAAATACTAAAATTATTCCAGAGGCATAAAACCTAAGCAAAGGCTCTTTTAGGTTCAAACTTACATTGAATCTTCTGGCTTTTCCTGAGTAAATAGGGATTGCCTATACTTGAAGATTTAGGCTTAGCCTGATTTTTTGCGTGTGTGTGTGCTGTCAACTAAATGGCCAGCCTATTTGATAGAGAGATAAACAAAATAAACTATAAATGAGGGGATGATTTATTATTCTCCTCAAATTTATTTATTGCATAAACAACACTATATCAGCAATACAGAAAATAAAGAAAATTCTGCCCTTGACCCATTGTTCTAACTTGTCTTGTCTTGTCTTCTCTAGAAAATAGCCCTGAGGCAAAAGCTAGCACTGTATTAGGAAATACAACCTCAGAGAAGGAGGAGTGATAGAAAAGAAAAATGAGGTAGGAAAGGAGGGGAATCAAATATAAGGTGCTGGTTACAGGACTGACCACTCCACCCAGCTGACCACTGCTTGGTATCAGGGGCAGCTGATTGCTCACTCTTGTGGTCTTCTAAAGCTGTATGAACCACCGCCTCTTGGGCAATTTGTCCAGGTTCAGGAAGGGAGATTTATCAACTGGCTGCTGTCTCCCATTGGGTAAGGAAATAGAGTTTCCTTTATTACATTAATTAGATCATACCCAGGCAGGGTGGGCTCTAAACCTAATCACTTCTGAATTATAGAAAGAACAAATTAGATAGACACAAAGGCACACATACATGGGGAAAGACAGATGCCATGTGAGAAGCAACAAGAATCCAGTGAATGCCCGGGGCTACTGACAAGGATGGAATCAATACAGCTGAGACCCTGATTTTGATTTCTAGCCTCCAAAACTGTCAGAAAATAAATTTATGTTCTTTAGAGCCACCCACTTGTATTTGTGTTACAGCAGCACTAGGAAACAAAGACCCATGTGAACCAGAAATAATAGTAGACACAGCAGCCTCATCTCTTCATGAGGCCCAGCAGCTACACAGAGCATGCCTTCTTTTGCCTCTTGACCCATACAGGGTATGTGTGGCTGGCACAGAATGAGAGCCAAGGTGCATATGTGTCACCTTGACACAGAGAAGCCTTCCTGTCAATACTGTATACTGTTCTAGTCATCCACGCTCAAGGCCATGTGCCAACTCACAATTCCCCCGGTACCAGTACGAGACAGTTCTACACATCAGGCGTTTCCCAGTAGACAGGCAGTCATAACTTTCTACATTTGCCTTAGCTCTGTAGTTTCCAAGGAAGCCATACTTCAAGGTCATTTACCCCCATAGGCTGAACAAGACTTTGACCTTTGTTAACCTAAAGTCTAATGTTTACCCTTTATTCACAATAAAAATCCATCAAGTAGATTGACTATAACTTAATCACTACCCCTTTGTTAGAGTATCTATCTAGTTGTCCAATTCATATTTTTCCCAAAATGAAGGACATGAGTCCCCATAGAAAGGCCACAAATGCTATAACAAACAGGGGAAAGGTGAGTAAATTGCTGTGGGTCTATCTACATTGCGTATGCAGACAGGCTGTACTTCAAGCTTCCAGGTAGCCATAGGACTGCCAGGAGTGATTCAGAACAGATGCTGTGTTCATGGCAACACTGCCTCCAGCTACTACCATGCTATGGCGGGGGCGGGGGAGGGGTGGGGACTGCTCAGCTCCCAAGGTTTCTGCTCTGTCACTGAGCCTCGGCACACAGACCCCTGCACAGGACCACCCGAGCCTCTGCCACTGGGCCCTTTTAGGCCTCTGCCGCTTGTGCTCGCCATGTTCTCTCTGTGCGGTTCTCTCTCTTACCGCCATGCTACCTGGGCGCGTTCTGCCCAAGGGCCCCATGGGTCCCACCACACTGCCTGTGGGGGAGGTATGTTGTACAGGGCACACTCAGGCCTCTGCCCTGCACGGGCAAGTGTTACAGCTCTTTAAGCTCCACTGGCAAGTGCCCAGAGGCACCCAGCTCTGCAGGCAAGTCTTTTTCCTGAAGACTGTCAGCTCTCTCTCCATGGGCCCATCAGCCCACTATCTCTTTTTCTTCAGTGTTACAGCTCTTTCTCCTAGATCTAGGAGATTCTCAGTGCAGAGACTCTGGGTCCAAAGGAGTTGCTCCACTCCAGGCCGTTCTTAATGATAGTAAGGTCCCCATGAAACTCTGTGGGATTGACCCTAAGCAAACGCTTTTTTAATTTCAAGGCAGGGCCCTCTAGCAGGACCGTAAAGTGACCAGTCCCCTCAGTAGACCAAAAGTCTGTCAATCCTATTGGATTGATTTTCAAAACACTCGTTATGGATTGAATTGTGTCCCCCAAAAATATTTGTCAATTTAGCTAGGCCATGATTCCCAGTATTGTGTGATTTTTCACCATTTTGTCATCTGCTGTGATTTTCCTATGTGCTGCAAATCCTAACTTTATGATGTTAATGAGGCAAGATTAGAGGCAGTTATGTTAGCAAGGCAGGATGCAATCTACAAGATTAGGTTGTGTCTTCAGTCAATCTCTTTTGAGATATAAAAGAGAGAAATGAGCAGAAAGACTGGGGACCTCATACCACCAAGGAACAAGAGGCAGGAGAATAGCACGTCCTTTGGACCTGGGATCCCTGTGCCGAGAAGCTCCTCAACCAGGAAAGATCAATAACAAGGACCTTCCCCCAGAACCAGAGGGAGAAAGCCTTCCCTTGGAGCTGGTACTCTGAATCCAGACTTCTAGCCTCCTAGACTGTGAAAGAATAAATCTCTGCTTGTTAAAGGCATCCACTTATGATATTTCTGTTATAGAAGCACTAGATAACTAAGACACCACTATTTGCATAATAACAACCCTTGCAAGATTGTGGTCAAGCCAATCATCATGTGGGAAATACGAGAACATGGCTAGAAAGGCCGTATAAAAGCACTTCATTGCAGTGCGGTGCAGGGGGGAATCTGTCTCTACATCTGTAAAACCAGAAAATAAATCTTGTATTACATGGCTGTTACAAGAATTGAACTTGATATATTTATTATGTATTTAGAATACTGCCTACCATATGTTAATAGCAAGTGCAAGAAAACCATTCATTGAGTGTTTGCATCAAATGGTTTCTCTTCTTCACGTTTATCTACTTGATCTATGTTGATCGAGTGGTGATAATAATGGAATGCAGTCTTCATGTATCTCTGTTACAGCTTCTCAGAGAACGAGTCTTTACTGATCTTCTGTTAGACCCTGGGAATCAGTTTTCCCCTTGCATTCTATTTGAACAGAACAGCTAGGATGAACGAGGTTAGTGTGAAGTTAAGCTTAGAGTCTGGACAATTCATTTAGACAGTAGCCTTAGCTGGGAGCCGATCAGGTTTAACTTAACCCCATGCCCATTTGGGGTGTTCCATTCTGCACAAAAATCCCATGTTTAATTGAGTCCAAAAGAGTGGATATGAACCGTAAGAGAGATGTTATTGTTAGTTACTGTCGAATTTGCCCCTGACTCAAGACGACCCTACACTCAGCGGAACAAAATGCTGCCCAGTCTATCCCCATGATCAGTTGTGGATCAGACCATTGTGATCCATAGGGTTTTCATTCGCTGATTTTTGGAAGGAGATCAACAGGCCTTTCTTCCTAGTCAGTCTTAGTCTGGAAACTCCCCTGAAACCTGTTCAGCATCAGAGCAACATGCAAACCTCTGCTGACAGACAGGAGGTGTTTGCACATGAGGTGCATTGGGCTGGGAATCTAACCTGGGTCTCCCACACGAAAGGTGAGAGTTGTACCACCAAACCACCGCAGCCCCATGTAAGAGGCAGGTACCTTCCCTCTAATACCTCAACTCACAGCATTACCACAATTAACAAACCCAAATCAGCAATTATGTTTCCTCCTTAATTTTCCAATTAAATGCAACATAAATGTATGTAGCTTCTTAACCAGAAGTCACTTAAATTAAATATAGGGGGAGTGACCTCTTCTGTTTATGTTTGTGCTTGCCTTGGAATTAGCTCTTGCATCTTAATGTGCCCTGAGGACTTGCATGACTTCAGCATCCTGGACTAGCTTAGCCTTGTTCCATGGGGACTTCAAAACCAGACCTTTAGAAGCAGAAAGCAGGAAAGGAAGTCATTTGGTCTTCATCTAACAACCTTATTTTACAAAGGAAGAAACAGACAGGTTAAGTGAATGGCCCAGGACCATATGCAGTAAGCAAAACAAGCTCAAATCTCCTGAATCCTCCTACATGCTCATTATCTTCTTCTGGCTTGATTCACTTCCCTTGCTTTTCTTTCCATCCTCTGCTGCAGACTTTGTTACTCAAGGTAAGTTGAGAAATTATTTCTTACTATTTGTTTCTTATCCACATGCATGGAGAATTTGAGGTGAATTCACTGACTAAAATTACCTTCAGGCTTAATCGCAGAAAACTATGACTTTATAACACAAACATGAGGCCCCAAGTTGCTCACCATGATATAGGTTTTAAGAAGAAGAGAGAAAAATAAAGCAGTAGATGTTAAGAAATATTTGATGTTTCTTCTCTTATCCCCTGTATTGGAGGTCTGTCTTAGTCAGGGTTCAGGTTCTCTAGGGGAACAGAACAAGTGATATATATACACAGAGAGAGAGAAAGAACAGGGGAATATATATATATATATATATATCATATATATAGTATTATATATATAGTTATTGTTCTTGTTAAGTGCCATCGGATTCGTTCTGACTCATAGTGACCCTATGTACAACAGAATGAAACACTGCCCAGTCCTGTGCCATCCTCACAGTTGTTGCTATGTTTGAGCCCATTGTTGCAGCCACTGTGTCAATCCATCCCCTTGAGGGTCTCCCTCTTTTTTGCTGATCCTCTACTTTACCAAGCATGACGTCCTCCTCCAGGGACTGGTCTCTCCTGATAACATGTCCAAAGTACGTAAGATGAAGTTTTGCCATCCTCCCTTCTAAGGAGCTTTCTGGCTGTACTTCTTCCAAGACACATTTGTGTGGTCTTCTGGCAATCCATGGTATGTTTAATACTGTTCACCAACACACACAATTCGGAGGCTTCAATTCTTCGGTCTTGCGTATTCATTGTCCAGCTTTCTCATGCATATGAGGCGATTGAAAACACCATGGCTTGGATCAGGCGCACCTTAATCCCCAAAGTGACATTTTTGCTTTTTAACATTTGAAAGAGGTCTTTTGCAGCAGCTTTGCCCAGTGCAGTACATCATTTGATTTCTTGACTGCTGCTTCCTTGGGTGTTGACTGTGGATCCAAATAAAATGAAATCCTTGACAACTTCAGTATTTTCTCCATTTATTATGACGTTGCTTATTGGTCTAGTTGTAAGAATTTTTGTTTCCTTTATGTTGAAGTGTAATCTGTACTGAGGGCTATAGTTTTTGATCTTCATCAGTAAGTGCTTCAAGTCCTTTTCGCTTTCAGCAAGCAAGGTTATGTCATCTACATATTGCAGGTTGTTAGTGAGTCTTCCTCCAGTTGGATTATTCGCTCAGCGTAAAAAACTGAAAAAGTATGATAAAGGGATACAACCCTGACACACACCTTGCCTGATGCAACCTACACAGTATCCCCGTGTTCTGTTTGAATGAGTGCTTCTTGGTTGTATAAAGGTTCCTCCTGAGCACAATTAGCTGTCTGGAATCCCCATTCTCTGCAGTGTTCTGCTGCTATTTGTAAGGTTTTCACTGCTCAGTTTTTTCACAAGTAGACTGCCAGGTCCTTCTTCCTAGTCTGTCTTAGTCTGGAAGTTCCACTGAAACCTGTCCACCATGGGTGAGCCTGCTGGTCTTTGAAATGCTGGTGGCATCGCTCAGCATCACAGCAACACGCAAGCCACCACAGTACAGTAACCTGACAGATGGTATGTGTGTGTGTGTATATATATATATATATATAGTCGATATAGTATTAGAAGATGAGCCCCTAGGTTGGAAAGATGATGAAGATAGTACAGGACTATTCAACAATTTGTTCCGTTATGTATGAGGTTGCCGTGAGTCAGAGTCAACTCAATGGCAACTAACAACAACAACATGTCTCCCTCCCTCTCTCTTTCTCTTTCTATTTCAATGAATCAGTTCACACAATTGTAGGGAGCTGGCAAGTCCCAAATCCATTGGTCAGGCGATAGGCTGGAGATAGGCTGCAGGCTTATGTCCCAAAATCCGCATTTCAGGGAACAGTTAGAGTGAAGAGAGTAAGAGTGTTCTGCCAAAAATTATTTATAGTCTGGAGACAGAACATGCCCTAGGGAAGCTCCCTTTTTGTTCTTAAGACCTTCAAATGATTGATGATGCTTACGTACATTATGGAAGGTAGCCTGCTTTACTTTAGGCCAACTGATTTAATCTAGACTAGTGTTTCACTAAACACTGACACCATAGCACAGCCACGTTGATACATAAATTAATCATTACAAGGTCTCTGGGGGAAACAGGGTGTGGTAGGAGGGTTCCGAAGTTATCGGTGGTGTCCCAGTGTGCATGTTCTCTTATCTAGTAAGCTGGGCGAGTGTCCAGTAATATTTCAAACAGCAAATGGAATCTTTTAACACTAGCGATTTTTCCAGAAATTGATATGCTGCAATCTCCTTCGGCCAAATCAGTGAGTATTTATCGAATGTCAGGCCATGTCTAGCATTCTTCTAATTGCTGTGAAGGACAAAGAGGAACTGGTTTCTGCCCTCTGGGAGGTTTTAACCATGTAAGAAATATGCAGCTAAAAGCAATAAAACATGAAATAGAATGTAAAGCATAGGAATATATGTGGTAAACTGAGACACATTTTCTGACATCTCCAGAAATTATTTTACATAAGCTACTTCCAAAAAATGTTTTTCACTTTTTGCACTTCCAAAAGCCAGTGAATCTCCATTCTGTGTCCAGGTGGCCACATAATGACATTACAGTGGAACTTTATCTGTTAGCAGGGGCCTGAGGGGTGGTCCAGCTAAATTCCAGTGGTATAGCCATGTACGGTGGTGTGTATGTGGTGGGGGAGGGGGGAAGTGGGAGGGGACATTCCCAAATATGGGAAAGAAGGGCACACTCTTTAGAGAACCTAATGACAAATTAGGCCAAATTCAACCCACAGTCATATAAGACAGGACTCTTTTAAATTCACATTTCCAAATTATTAGTGCCCTTATTCTATTTATTTATTCTTTCAAGGTTTCTGGTAATTGAATCTTACCCGTATTTGACCGCAGCGGGGCGAGAGGTGTACTGTTCGTTTCCCCAGTGACCCGGAAGAGACTTCTGACTCTCTTGCGTCCCTTTTTCTTTCAGTGCACCGCTTCCTGTGGAGGTGGCCTTCAAAAGAGGACAGTCCGTTGTGTCTCCTCAGAGGACAACAGACCTGAAGACCAAAACCGGTGTCTGTGTGATCATGAGCCCAAACCTCCAGAATTCCAAAAATGTAACCAGCAAGCCTGCAGGAAGGCTGCGGGTGAGTGGAAGGGTTTGCTCAGGGGGGAAGAAAGCTTTTCACAAATAAATCACTCCACATGACTCAACTTGTGGATGGTTTCACATCACCTTTACTGAGCAGAGAATCTTACTGCTGAAGAGGCCAGCCAGCTCCCCTGGGAGCCAGCCATTCCTCCTGCCTTTTGGCCATTTAACTCTAATTCCTTAAGGGATTATCTCACCAGGTTTCCCATCTCAAACACATGCATACTGAAGTCACATGGATAAGGATCACTTCTGTTTCTTCAAAGATTTCTGAGAGATTCTCTAGCCTTTCTTAGGAACTCAGTCAAGCACGAAATGGTCCTCTCTATGAATCGAAGTTCATTTGGTTTTGTTCTGCCCTCAATGAATACAAAAAAGAGCAAAACTCAGAACCCATTCCAGTTCGTTCTCGGTGCCATGAGAAATATTAACAGCTTCTAGAATTGCAAAAACACTTTGAACATGTGAGTCGTGTCCTTCAGATTTTAGCAGCAGCTCTTTCTTTTTATTATTTGATTTTTGAAGTATAACCTATTGTCAAATTGCTTTAGGCATAAAATTACCACACTAAATAAAAATTTAAGGATCCCTGGGGGCACAAACGGTGAAATGCTTGGCTGCTAACCAAAAGGTTGTTGGTTGAAACCCACCCAGTGGCGCTGCAGTAGGAAGACCTGGATCTGCTCCGTGAAGATTACAGCCTAGAAAACCGCATGGGGCAGTTCTCTTTGCCCAAAGAACTCTGTCACACGGGGTTGCTCTGAGTCAGACAAAAACAACAATAAAAATTTAAAAAGCATGCAAGTTAAAATAAACAAAAATAATGTCATATATCTTTAAACATCTGCATTGATTCTTAAAAACTGGTTTTTGTTAGAAAAAGTTATAGGTTAAAATGGTAAAATTTTAGAGCTTGAAAGGACCTCATTTTAGAGAGGAGGAAACTGAGGCCCAGAGAAGGAAAGTGACTTACCAAAGAAGGACAGCCAGCTTGGTAATGATAAACCCAGGTCAGCAGCCAGATCTCCTGATTCCAGTATTTACTTGGCTGGATGTCTTTGCTAAGTGACTCTTAGGTGGTGGGGACCACCACGTAGTCACTATTGGGCATTTTGTGCCAGGCGAGCGCTAGCACTTTATGTGTGTGAACATACTTCATCCTCACAACAACTCTTTGAAGCTATTCATTATTATTATTATCCTCTTTATAGGCCAGGAAACTGAGGCACAGGTGACTTCAGTGTTTTGCCCAAAGTTACCTGCCTACGAAGTGACAGGTTAGGATTTGAACCCAGATAGCCTGCTTCCAGGCACCACAGGCATGACTGCTGCTCTAGACTGTGGTTTCACAAACGCAGAGTTGTGCAGAGCGTGATGATAGCAGTTGCCCCACTGGAGGCATTATGATTGACCCTTAGAGCTAGACTGTAAGGCTGGTGGTGGTTTCTTCCATTTTTTAGACGACTAAGATGTGATGGAGAGAGGCGCAGTGACTTAAGCCACACAGTTGTAAGTGGTAACACTGAAACTCAGTTCCAGGTCACTTTGGACCTAAAACCACCCTCATCCCATTAAGCCCCGCTGTCCCTTCAACAGGATTCCCTGGATGGTGAAAACTATTAACATGATTGACTGCTAACAGAAAGGTTAGAGATTTACGTTCCCCGAGAGGCACCTCGGAAGAAAGGCCTGGGGATCTACTTCCAAAAAATCAGCCATTGAAAATCTATGCAGCACATTCCTTCTGTGACACACATGGAGTCGCCGTGAGCCAAAGTCAACTTGATGGCCACTGATCTTCAACTGGTTCCTTAAGCGATTTATCATCTAAGCCAGGGGTTGGCAAACTATGGCCTGTGGGTCAAATCCACTCCAACCCCTATTTTGTACAGCCTGTGAACACAGCCATGGTCATTTGTTTACGTGTTGTCTATGGCTGCTTTCACGCTTCAGTGGAAGAGAATGTGGCCTCTTGGCCCACAAAACTTAAAATATTTTCTATCTTGCTCTCTACAAAAATGTTTGTTAAACCATGCCAAGGTAGAGAAAGAAAATTTTCTAGAAAGGTTAACAATCAGACTTTTTTCCATGCTTGCTGTCATGTATACACACCCATGTGGCCTTAGGAGCCCTAGTGGTGCTGTGGTTAAAGTGCTCGGCTGCTGAACAAAAGGTTGGCAGTTCTAACCCACCAGTTGCTCTGCAGGAAAAGATGTGGCAGTCTGCTCCATAAAGATTTACAGGCTTGGAAACCCTAACGGGCATTTCTATTCTGTCCTATAGGGTCACTATCAGTGAAAATTGACTCGACGGGAGCAGGTTTGGTTTCAGTGGGTTTTATGTGGACTTGCAGGCATTTATCCAGCTAGCATTTTGAGTTTAAGCCGTTCAGATGATTCTCTAATTAGCTTGTGGACTTTCCACATCCTTTGCTTTCCTTTCTTCTCCCCTCTCACTGCTCTTTGAATCATCCCAGTGCTTTTTGCAGCATCTCTACCAGTGTGTACTAGGCAGTTACAGCAGCACAGACTCAATTTTAGTTTTGCCAAATACTGGAAACAAGCTAAGGAATTTCCTGGGGGCATTCAACCCAGGTGCTGGAGCTCACAGATGGGAACTGAGATTTATTATCCAACTATCTCTCAATTTATTTCCCACAGACTAACCAAACTCCAGAAAGGTGGCTGGTGGGCTGGTAAATGACTGAGGACAGCCTAGGCTTAGTCTCACATATGGGGCGGGGGAGGAAAACTTACATATTTTATGTATACATAAAACCTGCCCACATTGGAGATGGTAGGTACTTAAAAATTCAGGAATTCTACTACTGGAATTGTTAAACTACCTTTGAAGAAATGCCTTGCCAGACTCGGCTCTCCTGTGGTCCAGGGCCATGGGCAGGTGGGGCAGTCACCCCAAATGACAAAAATACAGGTTAGGCGTCTGGTATTTGCTGCTCACAACTCTGCTTCATTCATTCCACAAACGTTTATGAGGCATCTGCCACGTGCAGCCACTGCTCCACAGTCAGAGCAGTCCTAGCACCAAGACAGCTTGTATTCCAAAGGGGAGGCTGGCAGTGAACAAGCTAAAGAAAACAAAAACACAGTTATATAATATATCGTCAGACAGTAGAAATAGCAGGGCAACTCTGGAGTATCAGTTATGCATCAGCATTGTCCTGTCCTGAGGCGCATGAGCTACACTTTCACACTCCCACCTTCCTCAGCCATTAGTGAGCTTCAGTAAGTGAGCTATCATTGGCCTACTTGAAACACCAAATGAAACCACCTAGGGCTCATTTTCAAAGATCGTTGTTAATTTTTACTCTTCCAGACTCTTGTCACTCAAAGTATGGTCCCCAGATGAGCTGTATCACCATCACCTGGGAGCTTGTTAGAACCAGAATCTCAGACCTCACCCCAGACCTACTGAATTAGAATCTGCACTTAGACAAGGTCCTGGTGATTCATATGCACATGAAAATTTGAGAAGCACCCTTGTTCTAAACCAAGGGGTCAATTTCAGATCTCACCTCAGTGCCTTCTATGGGATGCTTTTTAAGAAATGTTGAAGCTATGGAATCCCTTCTGTGCTATGTTGCTCTTCATATTGTTGAAGCAGCAGCCTAGTCTTGGTTGACCATGCCTAGCATTATGGGATTTTATTTTTTAATTCTATGTAGAGTGTTTTTAACTGTCCTATTGATGGACAATGCAATCTTCAATAATCAAAACTGGGTTAAATGCATCCTTGGTATTTTTCATTTTCAAATCTCACACTCAAGAGATGGTGGCTAATAGTTGGCTAGCAATTGATGTAAAAAAAAAAAAAACACAAATTCTACTCACCAGCAATTACCAGGGCAAAAAAAAATTAAAAAAAAATTAATTACTGGCTTCTCATGAAGGTAGAACCATTCTAACTCGTATAGAAGCAATATGAAAGGACAGCTGCAAGAAATTCCTTGATTTAAGAGGCCAGTTACCCACCCTGACCCTATACCCTCTAAAATGCTTTAAAAAATAAATCATTCACTCCACTGGTCTCACCTCTTAGGGAGCAAGGGAGAATGAAGACAATTAAAGATATGGGGGGAAGATTATTCCAGAGAACTAATGGACTACAACTACCACAGCCTCCACCAGACTGAGTCCAGTACAACTAGAGGGTGCCCGGCTACCACCCACTGACTGCTCTGACAGGGGTCACAGTAGAGGGTCCTGAACAGAGCTGGAGAAAAATGTAGAACAAAATTCTAACTCACAAAAAAAGACCAGACTTACGGGCCTGACAGAGGCAGAGAAAACCGTAAGAGTATGGCCCCCAGACGTCCTCTTAGCTCAGTAATGAAGTCATTCCTAAGGTTTACCCTTCAGCCAAAGGTTAGTCAGGTCCATAAAACAAAAACAAACCAAAGGAGCACACCAGCTCAGGGAGCAAGGACGAGGAGGCAGAAGGGGACAGGAAAGCTGTTAATAGGGAACCCAAGGTCGAAAAGGGAGAGTATTGACATGTCGTGGGGTTGGTAACCAATGTCATAAAACAATATATGTACTAGCTATTTAATGAGAAGCTAGTTTGTTCTGTAAACCCTCATCTAAAGTACAATAATAGAATAAATAAAGAAATCATTCAATGTCCAGATTCTTCTCAGCCAGACATCACAATAGAAATATCCTCTAACTCCATCTTGTAAGTTTGGTTATGAAATTCATATAAGGTTTAATTTTTTTATTTTCTCTAAGTTATCTTATTTCTTTTAGGTACCATCTGCATGTTTAATACATTAAAATCTAATTTGGAACTACCATTTCCACAGTTGTTGTTACATGCCATCAAGTCAATTTCGATTCATAGCCGTCCCATGCGACAGGGTAGAACCGCCCCATAGTGTTTTCTAGGCTGTAATCTTTACAGGAGCAGATTGCCAGGTTTTTCCTCACAGAGACACTAGGTGGGTTTCAACCTCCAACCTCTCTGTTAGTAGATAAGCACTTAACCATTACATCACCAGGGCTATTTATTTCCATAGGCTGCAAAATCCTTTTCCAAGTACTTGGGTTAAAAGAGGAATCCCTGGGTACTGCAAGTGGTTTGCACTTGACTACTAACCTAAAAGTTGGTGGTTCAAAACCACCCAGTGGCACTGCAGATGAAAAGCCCTGCAATCTTGCTTCCACAGAATTATAGCCAAGAGAACCTGATGGAGCGCAGTTCTACTTTGTAACACATGGCATTGCCATGAGTCAAAATCTACTCAAGGACAAGTGGTTTGGTTTTGGAGTTTAAAAAACAAACAAACAAATTTATCCAGAAATATTTGCTGAGTATTGGCTATGTTTTAGACTTTGCATTCATACTGATTTAAAAAGAAAAAAAAAAAAAACAACAACCTTATGCATACCATTCCTGGTGTTGTTTTCTTTATTTATTTGGTGAGAGATGGAGAAAGCAAGAAAAATAAATAAATAAGGAAACAAGGAAATTAATACTGTACCTAGACCCATTGTTGAGTCAAATGAACATTGGAGCCAGTAAATTCTGGGCTGAAGAATATTTGTCCAGATTTCATTTATTCACTTATTCAACAAACATAATTGATCATATGTCTCAACCGTGTGCTAAGACACTAAGTGAGGAGGCAGAAATGAATAAGACACAACCCCTGCCTCAGAGCACTTGGAAAGGCCTCAAAGTCTTACGGAAACTGTAATTGTCAACAACATTGAACTTGTTTTCAATTTTGTCTTGTGGGCAAAACATTATCCCTTCAACCTAGACACAGCCTATAGCAACAGAGCAGGCTTATAACTGTCCCTTTAAATTTCCAAGAATGGTTTCATTGAGCAGGCAGAGGCAAACTGGAGTCTCCTCTCCCAGTTGTCCCTAATTATGAGCATTGTATATGCTTCAGTGCTGGAATCCACTTGGCTGATGAACACAGCAAGCCTTCGTTGTTATAAAATAATGAAGAGAGCTGTTGAAATTAAGCCCTGCCATGATGCTGGACTCATAGCCATTGTCTAAATGAGCTGCTAAACATAGACCTGGAACACAGGCTCCTAATATAAGCTACCACTGTGCTCCACCCTTCCTTCCGCTCCTCCACACTCAAACAGTGGGAACCCCAGCACCTAGCATGTATCCAGAGCTCTGAGGACCATTGAAAATCAGGATTAGGAATCTCACGGTACCCAAGGTTGGGCAAGGACCCCAGGCTGGGTTGAGCCTCTTTCAGTCATTTAGTTGTTAACCTAACCTGGCAAGTGGGGGCCTCTATATTGAACAAGTTAAAATGTTCTGGGTAAGAAGAACCTGTCCATGTGATCCCTTCATCCCCCATCACCAATACAAGAAATTTCTTCACTTGGTAGTAGAGTAGTAGAAGCACTGAGAAAAACTTTAAATTCTAGCTCTACCATCTATGTACCAGCTATGTGATGTTGGACCAGCTACTAAGCATCTCTGAAACCCTCAGTTTTGTTTTGTTTTAATCTTGAAAGGAGTAGAAAGACCTACAAGTAAATTTCTATGAGGATCAAATGAAGTAATATATGTCAAGCACATTGCCTAGTACGTGATAAGTGCTTAATAAATTGCCGTGAGATATTTCAGTCACCTCATATGCATGTGAAAGCTGGACGATGAATAAGGAAGACCAAAGAAGAATTGACGCCTTTGAATTATGGTATTGTCGAAGAATATTGGATATACCATGGACTGCCAGAAGAATGAACAAATCCGTCTTGAAAGAAATACAGCCAGAATGCTCCTTAGAGCAAGGATGGCGAGACTTTGTCTCATGTACTTTGGACATGTGATCAGGAGGGACTAGGCCCTAGAAAAGGACACCATGCGTGGTAGAGGGTCATTGAAAAAGGGGAAGGCCTTCAATGACATGGATTGACACAGTGGCTGCAACAATGAGCTCAAGCACAGCAATGACTGTGAGGACACACAGGTCTGGGCAGGGTTTCATTGTGTTGTACATAGGGTCGCTATGAGTTGGAACTCACCCATTTGGCACCTAACAGCAACAACAACAATGTCGTTGTTATCCTTATTGCCATTGGAAAGGTTAAAGACTTGGGGGCCTCTAAGAGGACCTTTTATGATGGGTGATGCCCCCTAGAGAGGTCACAATTTAACCCTTAGCAGAAAAGGCTCACACACCCTTTAGGGGACAGTTCAGGACAGAACATGGCACCATGTTGAGCAAATGTAACCAGATAATATAAGTTTGGAGACTGGGACAGAAGGGGACCATGTGGGCCAGCAGGGCTGAAAGAAACTTTGTGGAGGAGAGGGACTGCAAACCGAGCCTGCGCACCTCTACTGTCTTCTTCCTTTCTTGCTGCAGCCCCAGGCACTCGCTCACGTGTTCATGGCAGGCAGAATGTGGGCAAAAAGCTACCCAAAAGGCATGTTCTTCATCTACCAACCACAAGGGCTATGGGGGAGGCTGGTGAAGAAATTGGGGCAGCCCTGGGATACCTGGCCTTGCAAATTAAGCCCTGCTCCAAAGCTGGAACGCTGGGGAGGAAGACTTGACCTGAACTGTCTTGGTTATCTAGTGCTGCTATAACAGAAGGTACCACAAGGGGATGGCTTTAACAAAGAGAAATTTATTTTCTCACAGTCTAGTAGACTAGAAGTCCAAATTCAGGGCCTCAACTCCAGGGGAAGGCTTTTTCTGTCAGCTCTGGAGGAAGGTCCTTGTCAACAGTCTTCCCCTGGACTAGGAGCTCCTCCATACAGGAACCCGGGGTCCAAAGGATGCACTGTGCACCTGGCACTGCTCTCTTGGTGGTATGAGGTCTCCCACTCTCTGCTTACTTTTCTTTTCTTTTAGCTCTTTTAAGATAAAAGGTGGTACAGGTCACACCCCAGGGAAACTCCTTTTACATTGGGTCAGAGATGTGACTTGAGCATCCTGCCCTAATCCTCTTTAACCACAGGCAGAGATTATGATTTATAACATGTAGGAAAATCACAAAATGAAGGACAACCACACAATGCTGGGAATTGTGGCCTAACCAAGTTGATACATATTTTGGGGGACACAATTCAATCTATGACAGAAATCTTGACTCAAACAGAAGCTCATGATGCATGGCCCAGGCTCCATAGAGTGTCAACTGCTGTGGTGAGGTAGAGGGAGATGAAGAGGTATTCTTACTGTGAGAGTTATTGGTGTATGTCTTATGCCTTCATCTATACGGTGTGTTTCTGGAGAACAGCAGTGACATTTTATGCATCTTTGTATCCTTCACCATACTGCCTCTGTCTCCACATGGCGTCTTCTCCCTGTGTGGGTTTCTCTGTGTCTATATGGCTGTTTTTATAAGACAACATCGAAAGTGTTTTAAGACCCACCCTGTTCTGGTATGGCCTCATTAGCATAATAAAAGAAAACCCCCTATTTTCAAACAAGGTCACTTTCATAGGTCAGGACTTCCACAAAACTTTTGAAGACACAATTCCATCCATAAAAAAAAAGGGCTTAAAACAACAATCATGTGTTTTTGCTCAGCACCTGCAGGTGAGCTGGGGTTTGACTGGTTAGCCTGGCTTGGTTGGCCTTGGCTCCAAGCTATAGACTGGGTCTAGGCCTGCTCCATGTAGCTCTCGTGTTCTGGGGGCCGGTGGTTGTACAAGGCAGTTTCTTCTCACAGTGACAGCAGAAGTGCAGTTCAAGACTCTGTGGGGGTCATGTCTGCTAACATCCCATTGTCCAAAGTGTGTCATTTGGCTGAGCCCAAAGTCAAGGGATGGAACAGTATCCTCTACCTGCCAGGCAACCACAGGAAGCGTGTGGATGTGTAACACGACCACATGGAAAATTGTGACTAACAATTCAGCTTAACACAAGCACTTTCTCGGTGCCTGATACATAAATGTTCCATAGACATTAACTGTTACTATGAATTGTTACAGAGCCTTACTTGTAGGCATACAAATAAAGTCTTACATTAATAGAAATTGTACCCTTTCTCCTACAAAGTATAACGTATTGCTTTTTCTTGTTTCTTCTCCCACAGATTTACTTTGCACCAAGGACAAGCTGTCAGCCAGTTTCTGCCAGACACTAAAAACCATGAAGAAATGCTCCATGCCTGCTGTGAGGGCTCAATGCTGCGCCTCGTGTCCCCAAACTCACATTGTTCACACCCAGAGGCCAAGAAAGCATCAGTTGCTCAAAAGCCCCAAATCACTCTAAGTCCAGAAGGAAGTCACCCTCCACCATCGGCTGCAGCAGCTGCTGACCACAACACATTCTAGCTCCAGAGGCCCCTTCATTGCGGTTTTGGTGTATGCATTTCGGGTCTAAGTTTGGGTCATAAAAAACAGATTCCATTGTGTTTTATTATCCCCAGAATGCCCTCACAGGGGTATGGGACTATAACATTGCTGTGCTCTGATGTGAAGGTAAAATACCTGGGAGAGACAGGTGTCTCTGGAGATCAGTTCCTGAGAAAGGTGCTAGATGAAGCAGGGCTGTGAAGTGATGTCCCTTTTTTGCCCTAAAAGATGAAAACAGAGAGACCAGCTTTTCCCCAGACTACCTCAAGAGTATCAAGAAACAGACTCACATTTATCCAGGGAACAAATAATCTTAATTTACCTTGTTGAAATTGGTCTTTTTTTTTCTTTGCCTGAGGCGGTTGCTATTCAAAATTATCATGAGGGAGCTTTTAGGAGCATTCCTTTAATTCGACCTGGCAGAGGGACTCTTTAGCCACCCTGTGTTCAACTAGAGCTGGAAGGGAAAGGCCTGGTTATGCCCCTCAGTCAATCCCTTAATCCATGTAGGACCCCATATCTGGGCTTTTTAGAGCCCTGGGCCTATGTTCGGGGACTGGTGGCGTAGTGGTTAGGTGTTTGGCTGCCTACCAAAAGGTTGGCATTTCATACGCACCATTACTCCTTGGAAACTTTACAGGACAGTTCTCTGTCATGTAGGGTCACTAAGAGTCGGAACAGAATTGTCGGCAATGCGAGTTTTTTGGAGGTTTAGGCCTACTTTTAGATATTAGAATAAGAGGAAATAGTTTAAACTGCAGCCTAAGGGATTTAGATTAGTTACACAAAAACATTTCTGACTTGAAAATAATTTCTAAAAAAAAAAAAAATTATTTAAAATTTTTAATTAAAAATATTTAAAATTTTATAAATTTCAATTTAATTAAAATTTTAAATTTAAAAATTAATGAGATGTATTTAAATTAAATTTAAAAAATTAAATAGCACTTTAAAAACTTGAATAATTTTTAAATTTAAAATCTTTCAATTTAAAAATTTAAATGAACATACCTATTTCCTGCTAGTGTGAAAAAAGGAAACGTGGGGCCTTATTCTTCCTCCTTTCCTGGTAAGTGCCCATTTCTTCCCAGAAGAAGGAATGAGTCATCCTGTCTGCTTTCCCTCTCCTGCAGATGCCCTGCCTGAGCCACTAACTCAAGTCTGACCCACGATTTTGCTGCAGGGGCTTTATACTCAAACTGCTATTAAAAAAAAAAAAAAACCCAAACCCATTGCTGTTGAGTCGGTTCCAACTCGTAGTGACCCTATAGGACAGAGTAGAACCCCCATAGGGTTTCCAAGGAGTGCCTGGTAGATTTGAACTGCCAAACTTTAGGTTAGCAGCCATAGCTCTTAACTACTACACCACCAGGGTTTCCCAAACTGCTATAGCCAAACTGCAATTTTCCCTCCTCCCTCCCATCCCCTAGTTTGGAAAATGGGGCCCTAGACTGAAAGGTTTCAAAGAACCTGGTAAATTGTGCTAACTATAAAAACTTTATACAAACTTCTTGCCTAGAGAAAAAAAGCTTCAAAAACTGAAAGAAAGATAGTCTACTACTCATTACACCCGGTAGTTACTTTTAAGGGTTTTTTTTTTTTTTTCCTCCTTCCCTGTGAGCAACAGTCTGGAAACCTGAAAGGAAAGTTAGAATGCCTCTTCTGGATGTTTCCCCCATCCATCAGAAGTTAGAGTAGCCTGTGGTCTCAAATTCAGGGCATATTTCCAGGCAAACTGGTTTCTAAGGGGAAGTTCTAACAGAAACTGAACCTGGAGAGAGGGGGTGGGTAGTAAAGGGGCCTAACCCCCAAAAGGAGAAAGCCTTCTGGACCAACTATTGACAGAGGGGAAGGCAGGGGTGTGGCCTTCATGTAACGGGCAGCATGTATGTATGCATACCCATCCACAGTTATACTCCAGATTCTTCAAGGAGCACAATATCCTACTCACTCCCCCTTTTTATTATCTATCCGTTCAGCAGAATGGTGCTATTGAAAAATGGTGCTAATATCTAGAGGGTGGCAGAACTAATATAAACATAGAGATAGGTGTACAAGTGGGTATGTATATGTGAGACTCTACGTACGCGTCCTCTGTGAAATGTGTAACGGTGTTGCTGGCCAATGCCAATTCTATTGCTTGGAGACCATGAGCTTCAGTTTTATATTATGTTCTTTTTATTATTTCCAAGCCATTAGTATGTATTACTCTGATAAATTCCTGTGGAAAATGAAACACTGCGGTTGGGATGAAATTCAAGGTAGACCAGAAAGAAGATGAAAGTAGAAATGTTTACCCTTTTAAAGCCAGGGGATTTATCTCTAGATAATAATTACCTACTTGTATTTTCGGTCTGTAAGTATAAACATTGCTGGCTGCTGACAATCTCTGGCGAAACAACAGTTTTAGAGAGGAGAAGGTATTTAGATTGTTAATGACACACGTGGAGGAGTACCTGATTTTTTTCTAATGAAGCAACTTGCAAAGATTGTCCCTGAAGTGTATGCTTTCAGGGGATTAATTTACTAAACTGGATTGATTTAACTTAACCTGGTACTGTACTATCATGGGGTCAGACATATGTCATCAGAGACCCGGGTATGGCCAGGCTTCCAAATCTCAGGAACAATCCCAGACTCCTACTGACCTCAACAAACTAAACTAGGCCAGATTCTCAATAGATAAAGTGAATCATGTTATTTGTGACTCACATGGCTGATTAGGTGGTAGACATGTGGGGAGGACCTGGCCAGGTGCTTCGTTCTAGGCCTTTCTCCAGTTCCTCAAAGGCAAAAAGTTGGTCTTTAATCATGTGTCAGTCATGGCCATTCACTTCCTATATTGAGGGTCCATTGTGAGATGGTTCTGTGGCATCGGTCATTCTGGCTCTAGGATAAAGACAGCCCTTGCTGTCTTGACAGCCACTTAGCTATGGGTTGTCAGTGTTTCGACAGGTTCTGGTGCTGGCAGCCTGACAGGAGGCCCAACCCATGCCCTCCCTGCCTCTCTGTGCTGCTTTGCCAGTCCCCCCACGCCAGCCTCCTTAGGGGTGCCAGTGTTTAAACAGGGAGACTCTGAAGGCAAGAACCTAAATGGTGTCTTCACCATTTCTTTGATGCTCTCAGGGACCAATATGAAGCAGAATTATTGGCTTACTTCATCCAGGTTCCTTTTTCTTCCCACTTTGAGCAAGTGAAAAGTGTAATGAGAGACACTGGATACGTCTACAGTAAACCAGAGAAGACTGTCACAGGCCTGGTGCCTAAATACTTTAAGGTTCTAAAACCCAGTTTAGTTTACATTGCTTTTCACAGGGGTGGAGTTAGCTCTTCACTGAAAAGCTATGGATTAATTTAATCCTGGAACATCCAAACATAATTAAATATACTATGAGAGCACAATATTTCAAGGAACTTAAGAGTAAATAATTCTTTAAAACAGGAAATAATTTTCAGATACAAAGAATTGCCTCCTTTTATAGGAATGATTTGTTTTACGATGGGTTTTCCAAGACAAGAGCCTGCCTCCATCCAATGTCCTGAGACATCGAGTCTCCCAACTATAGCAATACGATCCTTTGAGATATTCAGTGAATGTTTTTGATAACCTTCATCAAGTATCTGGAATACAACTTGAGGGATTATGTTGTTTCAGACCATAACTTCCCTTTCAGTCTACAAACATCCTCCAAACTCGGAAATCTGCCCATCGCTACCCCAGAGATCGCAGGTCTTAGCTCTTCTCCCTTCTGCGGTTAAGGTGAAGCCCTGGGACAGCTTACCTGGTGCTCAACACACATCAATTCACTTTCAGGGGAAAGATACATGACATGAACTGCCTACAACCAACAACCCAGCCAGCATATTTTATGCCACTCCTTTTTTGTTGCTAATTCAAGTAGTATTGTTTTTAGTAGTATTCTCATTCTTTTAAGTTACAGGCAGTCCCTGGATTACCAATGTCCAACCTGCGTACAACCCGTAGTTACAAACCAACCCCTGTAAAAAGCCTATTACATTTAAAATTTGAGGTGCATACAATAGTTTTAGTAACAAATGTGTGCTACTTTGCAATGTGCATCAAAACACTGTTATTAATACTGTATTATTATGTTAAAGATGTTCTAGTGTGTCTGGAAGTGTTTCTTTAGTGTTTTTTAAGCATAAAAATGTACATTATATACTAAGACAAAACATTTGACTAACTGACGTTAGATACGAACTGTGCCTAACTGTTCCAACTTATGTACAAATTCAACTTAGGAACAGAAATCGTTTGTAATCCAGGGACTGCCTGTATGTCATTAAAAAAAAAAAAAAAACATTGAGGAAGCACAATTCCTACATTGTCCTACAATTCCTATCCTTGTCCTACAACATGGTTGTATGACACACATGACCCTACCCATACCCTCCCTGCCTCTCTGTGCTGTTTTGCCAGTCTCCCTCCCGCAGCCTCCTTAGGGGGTGCCTCGCCAGGTACCCCAGTTTTTAAAACCAGACTGCAGTCATAGCCTGCCTTTGTGTGGCATCAATAAACGGCTGAACTCACTGATGTTTCCATGTGATTCATTTACCCCTGCTGTAGTGTCGCCCTGGAGTTTAGCAGGCGGGAGGAGGATGCTGTCAGCTTCTTCCTCCCACACTCCTTCCAGATCCCCTTCTACTCCACCTCCAGACCAGTACGTCACCAAATGAGTCACATCCCAGGTGAGGTAGAGCTTGGATCTCTTCTCATGAGTAATAGTGCAGTGACTGGCACAATCTACCATATGACGATCTGAAGTGATGCTTAAAAATCCCCACAATACTGGATCCAAAGTATTCAGAATTGCAGTTCACAGCATTACCTACTCCTTATCTATCCAAACTAGTCGGGGAAAAAAAAAAAAATTGCCTTTGAGTCGATTCTGACCCTTGACGACCCCATGTGCATCAGAATAAAACTGGGCTCCATTAGGTTTTCAATGACTGATTTTTTGGAAGGAGATCACCAGACCTTTCTTCTGAAGCACTGGTAGGTGGACTTGAATCACCAACCTTTCAGTTAGCAGCAGAGAACATTAACTGTTTGCACCACCCAGGGACTCCTATGTATTCAAAGTGTAGCCATAATGCTTAAGAGAAAGCAACCTATCTCAGAAGAGGTTTGGTCTGGAATTCCAACCCTATTTTAAAGACGGTGCCCACCACAGTAAGATGGCATTGGACACATGAAGATGGAATCTACTCACATGGAGTGAAGAGAGACATTGAGGCAGGGAAGAGCCAGTCATTTACAGGCTCTAGAGCACTTGCAGGCAATCCTTGGAATGTTTGAGGGCACGCATGGGGGTGGTAGAAAGACAGCATCACAGAGGGCCATAAACACTTCCCTGTTTGTACCTTAAACACTCTTCTGTCCCTGGAGAGCTAGGTAACTCTTATCCTGCAAAGTTCAGCTCAAATGCTGCTTCTCCTGGGAAGCCTGCAATGACCCTGCCAGAAAGACCAAGGCCCTTTTCTGTTCCTGCTGTACTTTGTACACTTTCTACTGGAGCAGTTGTTCTCAACTGGGGTAGATTTTGCCCCCCAGGGGCAAAAATCACTGCCCTCTCCTTCACTGAATGTCCCCTGGGCTCTCTCCATTTAGTGGTGAAGCCTAGTTCAGTCCCAGTCCTTCACACTGTCTCACCTTCCATCTCCCAACTTCATGGGACATTGCAGTACTAGGGGTCCTCAGCAATGGTGCCTGTAGCTTCCATAACAGTGAGAAATGGGACTTTAAGCCAGGAGATACCAAGGGATCCCCAGGGCACATTTGGCAGTGTCTGGAGATATTTTTGGTTTCCACAGCTGAGGGTGCTGCTACTGGCATCTAGTGGGTAGAGGCCAGGGATGCTGCTAAACATCCTATAACACAGAGGACAGCCTACCCATCCCCTAACAAAGAATTATCTAGCTAAAATGTCCATAGTACTAAAGTCGAGAAACACTGCATTAAGACAAGTAACACCTTGGAGCAAGTACCAGTGCTTCTGCATTGAATAAAACTGGCCTCCTCACAAAATTCAGACCTCACAAAAGGACTGACAGGGTGAGTCAGGAAACCTTCAAAGGAGGAAAAAAAATGCATCAGGATTCAAAGCATGACGGCATGGTGAAAGCATCTTGATGTAGCAAGCACAACTCCAAGAGTCTTCAACCAGCCAGACCCTTGGGACTCAGGTGTTGAAATCTTAGAACTAGGGGCAATCAATCAAAAGGAAGTAAAATGGAAGAGTGATGTGCTGGAGGTTTGGATTAATCATCCTCTCCTCCTTGAGGTTTCTAGCTAAACAGAATAGATGCCATCAGCCAGATCAAAATATCAGCTTTAACAGTGAAGCAGCTTGGATAGCGTGTCTCAGTCACACATTGAAAAGGGCTTTCCTACCTTTCTCCATGCCCTTATCCCCCCAAAACAAGCAGCTGGAGAATTGCAGCCTTCCCTCCAGAAGCACTCTGAGTTTGAGATTTCAAGGTCAAGAGTGATAGGGAGAGGATGGAAGAGAGAGAGAGGAAGAAAAAGAGAAGAGGACAGGAGACAAGACCACTCCTGAGAGATGACTCAACCCTTCCCTCTCAGTTAATAGAGGTATCAGTGGGCATCAAACTTTCAACGAGAGCAGCATCCCCTCCTGCCCTAGTAGGAGCATCAAGAAAGTCCCAAAGGGATACCCCAGTATAATCAACACTGGGAATGGAATCCTCTTGCCTCTGTAGGTGGATGGGGGGTCAGATCAGCGTGAATGGAAGGTATGGGGCAGAGGGAAGGATTATCTAAAAATGGCCCCTTTCCCACAAACTCTAAATGATGATGTGATATGTTTAAGATTTGGAGTTCTGGCTTCCAGAACTATAAGAGAATAAGTATCTGCTGTTTTAAGCCACCCAGTTTGTGGTACTTTGTTATGGCAGCCCAGGGAATCTAATTTAGCAGGGGAAAAGGTACAAAAAATACTGAGCCCAGGGTATTGGTTGGGACATCCTGAAGTTCACCCATAGTTTGAGGAAGAGCATCGAGCTGAGGGAAGATAAGGACCCTCTGACTCAACACCTGCTCTGTGGCTGGGAAGGGTGTAGAGAGAGTGCTTAAGCAACCCGAGATTTGAACACCAGCCTGGTGAACGGAAATGATTCTAAATGTTAAGCATCTTCACAACAAGGGCTGAAAATAAGACCTCAGCGAGTGAAGGGAATGCTCCTTAGAAGCAAGAATGGAGAGACTATGTCTCACATACTTTGGACACGTTACCAGGAGGGACAAGTTCCTGGAGAAGGACATCATGTCTGATAAAGTAGAGGGTCAGTGAAAAAGAGGAAGACCCTCAACAAGATAGATTGACACAGTGGCTACAGCAATGGGCTCAAGCATAACAATGGTTGTGAGAATGGCATAGAACAAGGCAGTGTTTCATTCTGTTGTCCATAGGGTCACTATGAGTCAGAACCAACTCGACAGCACCTAACAACAACAACAACAAGAGAAGGGAAAAGAGAAACAGCCAGTTGTTGTATGGACATTTGTTTAAGTTCCCCTGAGATGGAAAGACAGAATTAATCCAGCTCATTCCTACCAATGGCTCTGATGCTTTGGAATACCTCACAGCCTCTGTCTGCCAGGAATGGAGTAAAATAATAGAGGTAGTATTAATTACAGGCCAACCTGAGTTACAGTGCAGCAGATATTGGACACTGGAGTTAGGATGACAGTAGAGAAAGTCCTGGTTTCGTTTGCAGGTGTCCTTACCGGAAAACTGAACAAAGCCTACTTGGTCCAGTTCCCCACTCAGCTATTCTATACATTATAACTAATTTCGTCTTCTTTTGGTAGCTGGATGTGTCAACCAGTGTGGGAGAGTAATTCGCTGAGCTTTGTAAACCACTCAGAACCAACACACAGAGTTAAATTAGCCACAGTGGCCAGCCAGGAACAAATAATTATAGACACCTGAAACATTCTAGCACCACTCAGCCAATAGGCCAATGGAACCTGGGAATATGATGTGCCCTTATATGAAATGTCTACTCATGGAAGGTCCAGAGGCTGAAACTAAGGAGTCTAATGTTTCAACTTTACTAATGTCTGATACTTATCCTTTTTCTGAGGTCTTCTCAGTGTTTGTAGGAAAGACAGTATGGTGCAGAAGGTAGCTGACTAAGACGAGGAAAGAACTGGATACTTTTCTCAGTCTCACCAGCAACAAGCTATGGACTTTGAGCAAGTCTTAGGTATCATTTCCTTATATTTTGTTTCTCCCATTGACTCGATGGCAACAGGTTTTTTTTTTTTTTTTTTTTTTTTTAATGGATGATCAGCTCGATAGCGGCCAGAGCCATTTCTTATTCACCCCCAGTTCTTAATGTCATGCCTGGCATGGAGCGGATGCCTAATAGAAGTTCAATGAATGGATACATGAATGACTTATTTACTTGTAAAGCAAGGGTGTTAGACTAAGTCAGAGTATCCAAGGGTTGTTAAAACCACAGGAAAAACATGATGCAGCTTCCGAATCATCAATATGATCCAAGATTTGGAGAAAGGGAACCATCCAGTTCTTCAATAAAATGCATATCGTGGTATGAAGTACATTTTTTTAACTTTCATTTTTATCGTTGTTGTTGAGAATATATACAGCTGAACATTCAACAGTTTCTACACATATAGTTCAGGGACATTTATTACATTCAAGTTGTACAGCCACTCTCACCCTCTTTTTCTGAGTTGTTCCTCCTTGATTAACATAAACTCATTGCCCCCTAAGTTTCCTATCTAATATATGAGTTGCTGTTGTCAATTTGATCCCATATATATAGTTCTTAAAAGACTACAGTCCTTAAGGCAGACACAACTGGTTTCTATTTCCTTGGAGCAACAGAAGAAGAAGAGTCGGGAATAGCAGGAGAAAACGTATGGCTAATTGCTTCCATGAACAGCTGCCCCCTTTGCCGTGAGACCAGAACTGATGGTGCCTAGCTATCATTGCTGAGTGTCTTGATCAAAGAATATATAGATGAATCCTGATCAAAAAGAGAAAACATAGAACAGAATTTACAGTTTTAATGGAATCTGGAATTTCTCGAGTCCTTGGGCCAGATGAAACTATTGCCCTGAGAAAGTCTTTAAACTTTAAACCAAAAATATCTCCTGGATTACATTTTTTTTTTTTTTTTTAAATAAGCTGGGTAACTTCAAGGACATTTTCTCAGTCATGGGGACCACTTCAGTCAGGCTCATGCATCTCTTCCTGCTTAGGGGTCTTTGATAGAAGTGGTTAAGGCTGGAGTCTGTGATCTCTGAGGTCAGATCTGCTCTGATATTCTGTGACATGATGACCCGTACCCTGGCTACTGTGCAGCCTCAATGGTTATTGCCCTCTGTCCCTCCCCTGCTAGAAAGTTCCGCCCTGCAATTCTCCCCATACACAATGTTCTTTATTTTCTAATCCAGTTTTTATGGCACAGTCAATAAAGCTTTAATGACTTCCTACTTCCTTTCTCCACTTCACCTCTCGCTCCCACCTCCCCACACTACCCTGGACCTAATCCATAGGCAGTATGCCAAGGAAAACAGTGTCACTCTTCCTGTTTTCAGACCATGGCAGCTAACAGATTCTTTAGGCCATAACTCTGAGGATGTATGGACCAATCCCTTCAAGGCTCTTAAACAGGCTGGTTGGTTTACACAGGCCAAAGGCAAGGAGACAAATAGGCAGTTCCTACCAGATCAGGTAAACTGCACTGCTCCTGTTCCTGTCGCTACAACACAAACTACCCCCAATCTAAGTAGTGTGTAAGAACTACAGCCATTTTATTATGGGTAAAGATTCTATGGGCCAGGAATTCAGAGACAGAATAGAGGGATGGCTTATCTCTGCTCTATGACGTCTTATCCTCAAACGGGAAGGCTCAAATTGTTGGGGGTGACTTGAATGGCTAAGGCTGGAATTATCTGCAGGCTCCTTACATACACGTTTGGTGCCTGAACTGGGATAATTCAAAGGCAGGGACTGTCACTGGATCACCTACACATGGTTTCTGGAATTCAAGAGGCAGTATCCAAAAAGCAACTGGACCAAGAGCAAGTGTCCCAAGGGAACCAGATGGAAGCTGTGAAGCTTTCTATGACCCAGCCTCATAAGTCAGAGGGCACCACTTCTACTATATTTTGTTGGTCAAAGCAGGTACATGTCTTCCCAGATCCAAGGGGAGGAGACGTAGACCCCACCTCTCAACGGAATGAGTGCCAAATAATTGTAACTATGATTAAAAGCCACCACATGCACCAAGTTCCAAGTTCTATATACCTATCTCCATTGGAAACCCTGGTGGTGGGGTGTAGTGGTTAAAAGCTAGGCTGCTAACCAAAAGGTCTGCAGTTTGCGTCTACCAGGTGCTCCTTGGAAACCCCATGGGGCAGTTCTACTCTGTCCTATAGGGTCACCATGATTCAGAATCAACTCGACGGCAACAGGTTTGGTTATGGTTTATTCTATGACCAAGTCAGACCCTTGTCCTAGCAGATGCAAATGAATGAGGTAAACAAGCTCCGCAGGAATCTGATTCCGTGATGTTATCTGGGTTTTCATTACAAAGTAAGAGTAGAGTGTAGGTCAATATGTGATATCTAAGTTTGTAGTTGCTGTGTGCACATCAAGACTCCCAAATTATTTTTTTAAAAAAGAAAAAAAGCCTATTCCCATTGCATCATTCCAAGGTATCCCTGGGTAGGTTAGCATTCAAGCGCAAACTATTAGCCAAATCTAAGGACTTTTTTGTATTAAAATAGTTAACACTTAAGTGATGCTTGGGGGCTCTGGGTGGTGCAATTGGTTAAGTACTCAACTACTAACTGAAAGGTTGGTGGTTCGAACCCACCCGGAGGTGCCATGACTAAGGTCCCAGCCTTCAAAACCTGTCAAGCAGTTGTACTCTGCACAAGTAGGGTTGTGATGAGTCAGAATTGACTTGATAGCAACTGATTTTTTTTTTCTTTTGGTTCAGTGCTTACTAGACACCAGCACATGGCTATCTCCATTTTACAGGCGAGAAAACTGAGACAGACACAGAGAGATTACATGGTTTACCAAAAACCTGATAGGGAGCAGAGCTGGCACATGAACCCAGACTGTCGTGACTCCAGAATCCATGCTCTCCACCACCATGGCGTATGCCATATTCTCAATCGGAAAAAAAAGGTCTTGAGATCATACATCACACTCCACAGGAAGTTTTTAAGGAGCTGGTCCTTCCTCTAGGCCTGGTGGAGGCCCTGCCTCTGCTCTTGCCCCCAGCTACTTTCTTGACATTGAAACATGAGGGACAGAAGACTCGAGGAGCCACCTTCCTTCCCCTGCCTCCAATAACCAGAGGCTGCTTTGTCCCAGAACTGCCTAAATAAGAAAATTTGTCAGCTAATTTCTGAGTAAATTGCATCTTTCCTGCACTAACCCATGATCTTTGCTGTGAGTCTTACATGCTTCTGAAGAGTCATGTTCCATTTATGACAGAACTCAGAACCTGCTTCCTTATACCTTCCTTACCATAAATGTCTCTCTCTCTGGGCCCCTCAATAACCTATACCTCATATGATCCTCATCTGCATTGTCAAAACATGTTTTCCCTTAACTCATAATAAATATCTAAATTTGGCCACTTAACAAAAGAGCATGACCTGAGTGATGTGAATGCCATCTCCAACAGAAGCTGGGAGGGTAATAAGACACTCTTCTTTTCTCTTAATAACTTACAATGGAAATCTTCAAACATACAGTAAAGTTGAAAGAACTGCACAGTGAACACCCATATACCCATCATCTATATTCTACAATTAACATTTCACTCAATTATTTGCTTTCACACTTAACTATCCACCTAGCCACCCCTCTATCCATCCATCCATCTTATTTTAAAAAGTTGCAAACATCAGTATGGTCCTGACCTAAACACGTAAATATACACATCATTGACTAGCATTCCATACAGTCACTCATCACTTAACTTCCATTATGAAACCTGTTGCCCTGGAGTCGATTTCAATTCATACAGGCCCTATATAACAGAGTAGAACTGCCCCATAGGGTTTCCAAGGAGCCGCTGGTGGATTCTCATTGCCAGCATTTGGTTAAAAAACAGCCAAGCTCTTTAAACACTTTGCCGTCAGGGCTCCAACGTTCATAACAGGTTCTGTGAAATAGGTTGTTATGTGATTTGAATGTTGTATGAACACCTGAGTCTGTACGGTGCTGGGGTTCCCAGCTGCACAGCCTGGGGCCACTGTGCAGCGTGGCCTGGGCAGCTCCTGCTGTGGGCTAGTCAGGTGAGCACTAGACAGGGTCCCACAACGCAGAGCCCCCAGTCCTGTGAAGGTCCCAGTGAGGAGGCTCCAGGCTCAGGCTGGGCCAGCGAGGGAGCAGTCTCTGCGACCCAGCACCCCTAACCTGGCTGTGCCCCACAATGCCTGCCAACCTTGGGTGCTGAGGAGCAAGACTGGGTGCCCACTCCTCCCAGCAGGAGAGGCACTTGTTCCCGCAGGTAATGGGCTACCGAGACGAGCTGTGGGAGTCCCCTGGAGGGCACACACCAACCATCAACGTATATACTGTGTGACATTGACTGGATTTGTTTGTGGGTCGTTTTATTTCTTTCGAGATACTTATGCTATGTAATGAAATGCACAAATCTTAGGTTGCCGCTCAATGCATGTGGACAAATGCACACACCTGTGTAAACCAAACCCTGTGAAGATACTGAAGATTACCATCATCCCTGGAAGTTCCCACATGTCTCTTTCTAGTCAATTCCCATCCTCACCCCACGCCCAGAGATAACCCCTGTCCTGATTTCTTCCACCGTAGATTAGTTTAGCCCCAATTTTTTTTTAAGAACTATATAGTATGGGGGGTAAGGCTTCTTGTATTCAGCATTATGTTTTGAGATGGTCCAGATGTCGTTGCATGTGTCAGCAGTTTGTTCCTTTTTATTGATGAGTAGAATTCTATTATGTAAATATATGTTTGTTTATCCATTCTTCTGTTCACTGAATACCAGAGCTGGCACCAGTTTTTGGCTTTTATGAATAAAGCTGCTACGAACATTCTTGAACGATTCTTTCTGGAAAGATACTGCACTTCTCAGGCTTCTATCTTATAGTTGTGTAACGTTGAGGTCCCGGGTGATCACGCTAACCCAGTGGCTCTCAAGCTTTAGCATGCATCACTTGGAGAGTTGTTAAAACACAGACAGTTGGACCCCACTCCCAGAGTTTCTCATTCAGGACTGAGGATTTGCAGTTTTATTAAGTTCCCAGGTGACTCCCATGCAGCTCATCTGAGGAATCGCACTTTGAGAACTGCTCCTGTTCTTGTTGTTAGCTGCCACTGAGTTGGCCCTGACTTATTGGGGGCCCCGAGCACAACAGAATGAAATGCTGACCAGTCGGGATTTGGAGTATTGTGATTCACGTGGTTTTCACTGGCTGATTTTCAGGTGTTGATGGCCAGGCCTTTTCCCCTAATCCACTTCGGTCTGGAGGCTCCACAGAAATCTGTCGTCTTATATGGCATAGTGGTTCAGTGCTACAGCTGCTAACCTATAGGTCGGCAGTTCAATCCACCAGGTGCTCCTTGGAAACTCTATGGGGTAATTCTACTCTGTCCTATAGGGTCGCTATGAGTCGGAGTCGCAACGGGTTTGGTTGTTTTTTTAATAGCAGTATACAAGCCTCTGCTGACAGATGGGTGGTGGCTGCCCATGATGTACAGTAGCCAGGAACTGGGAACTGAACCTATGTCTCCCGCACGGAGGTGGGGCTAGAATTCTACCAGTGAACCACCAATGCCCCTCAGATCTGCATACCCACAGCCAAACTACTCAGTACCCTGTGGGGCCTGAGTCCCTCTGCCTTGGTCACAAACCTGGGCTTAACCGTGCATGGACTGCCCCCTAGTGGCTGTCTTCAGGAAGAGAAAAAGGGCTACATCCTGACAACACAAAGAGCAGGTATTTCCCATTTAAAATCAACACTGATTCTCAACCTGAAAGGAAGCCCCTTGTGAGGAGAATTACAGCGATAGACAATGGCAGTGCTGATCAGCTAATAAGCAGAAACGCCTTTCTTCAACGCAGTGGAAAAAATTGCACATGGAGTTCTATGGATGGAGCTGCGGGGGACCAGCTTAAATCCATGGCTGCACAAAATGGCAATTTGTTTTCCGTTGATTGTCTTGCATCTGTTTTTGATTCCAGACAATGGGTAAACTAATGATGAGTGAGATTAAATTAGGTCTCCTTGGCCTTTGTGGCTTGAGAAAAGGGTTAGTTACGTACAGGTAGTCCTTGATTTACGACATATTCTAGTTAAAAACGAAACACACTAACTGTCTTTTTTTTGGTACATCTTTTCCTTAGTAATATGTACTACCTACAATGTTGCAGCACGTAATTTGCCAATGTTATCATTCTCAGATGTTCGCCTGCAGATGTTCCAAGATCAGATTTACAAAGATACTGATAATAAAATGCAATAATAGTGAAAAATAAAAATAAAAAGAGGTATTCGACTTACGTCAGAACTGACTTACAACGGAGTCATCAGAATGGAACCCCACTGTAAGTCCGGGTCTACCTACATGGTCAGGGGAGCCAAAAGCCTTTTTATTGCCTTTATGATCCACCAAAGAAACAAGCATTAAGAAAACTTACCTCCATTTGTCTGGTTGGATGAGCCCAGATGTGTCCTACGGAGCTGACCTCAATCCTCCCTGTTGAGGAAATGCTTGCTTAGCCCAGGCAGAAACTTAGGGTTCTGCAGACAAAAAGAAAGTCCCGTCTTAGGTGCATCCTGAATTGTTTCACCTGCACAGTCATACATGATGGGAAGACAACTATTCACCAGAGAGCCTGGGCAGGCTTAGAGTGACAGTGTGTCTTCCATCTTGGGTGTGTCATGTCAAACTAGACCAGCTCAGCCTGAATGGGCCTCTGAACCTCAGGAAGATACCAGCTGACAAACATGAACGTTTTTTCTTCTCTTCTTCAGAAAATACAACTCTGGGAGCAAGGGGGTTATTTTTAAACTAAATTGTAAGGTTACTGGAAGGAGGGAAATCAGAATAAAAATGGTACAGCTGTAAGCCTTCCTTGTAGGATTTTTTTTTTTTTCCCAGCCCAGTGGTTAAGTGCTTGGCTGCTAACCAAAAAGTCAGCAGTTCAAATTCACCAGCAGCTCCTTGGAAACCCTATGGGGGCAATTCTACCCTGTCCTATAGAGTCGTGATGAGTTGGAATCAACTTGACAGCAGTGCATAGATAAACATCAAGCTGAAATTCTGCTATTAATGAGTAGCTCAGTGTTTCTAGGCCCATATTTATACTTTTACACAACAAAATTCCAAAGGCTATCTTCCCTCAAGATGCATTTGCTAGACAACTGCTCATCACCTCTGAGGTCCCAAACAGGAGGAGAAAGCTTCAACTCTGGCCAAGTCAGCAAAGAAGGTCCCCTGGGAGATCTTTGCAGGTCATTTGGCAGATGACCCTCTGGGCCATGTCTAGTTTGACATGACACAGCCAAGGTGGAAGGCATACTGTCACTGTAAGCCTGCCCAGGCTCTCTGGTGAACAGTTGTCTTCCCATCACGTATGATGACCATGCAGGTGAAACAATTCAGAATGCACCTAAGACGGGACTTTCTTTTGTCTGTAGAACCCTAAGTTTATGCCTGATCTAAGCAAACATTTCCTCAACAGGAATGATGGAGGTCAGCCCCCTAGGACACATCTGGGCTCATGCAAACCCCAGTGATGGGTGTGGTGTGTAGGACAGGAGACCATAACTCTGGAGCCACAGCCTTTCCTCTGTCCTTCCAGCCCCTTAAGTTCCCAGCTGCCCAGATCTCAGTGTCTCAAAGTCCCTTTTCTCTGCCACTCTCTGGGGTAAATCAAAAAGCAAGCTCTGAGGCAGGTGACCACATAATTTATAATCCAAACTGGTGCTCTTTTTTTCTGCTTTTTAAAAATTGTGTTAAAATATATGTAATGAAATTTGCCATTTTAATGAATTTTAAGGGTACAATTCAGTGGCATTGATTACATTCATGAAAACAAAAATCCTCAGGACTAGTCCAATAAGGAACATCATGATAAAAGGAGAAAATATTGAAGTTGTTAAGGATTTCATTTTACCTGGATTCACATTCAATGCCCTGGAAGCTGCAGTCAAGAAATCAAACAACATATTGCATGGGGCACATTTGCTGCAAAAGGCCTCTTAAATTGCTGAAAACAAAGATGTCACTTTAAGGACTAAGGTGCACCTGACCCAAGCCATGGTGTTTTCAACTGCCTCATGTGCACGTGAAAGCTGGAAAACTGAAGAAGAATTGATGCCTTTGAATTATGGTGTTGGTGAAGAATACTGAATATATTGTGGACTGCCAGAAGAATGAATAAATCTGTCTTGGAAGAAGTACAGACAGGCTGCTCCTTAGAAGCAAGGATGGCAAGATTTTGTCTCATATACTTTGGTCATGTTATCAGGAGGGTTAGAGAAGGACATCATGCTTGATAAAGTGGAGGGTCACCAAAAAGAGGAAGACTATCAATGAGATGGATTGGCACAGTGGCCACAGTAATGGATTCAGGCATGATAACAATCGTGATAATGGTGCAGGACTGGGAAGCATTTTGTTCTGTTGTACATAGTGTTGCTATGAGTCAGAACTGACTAGATGGCACCTAACAACAACAGTTACATACACAGTGTTGTACAGCCATCACCACTATCTATTTCCAGAACTCTTTCATCACCCCAAAGAGAAACTGTACCCATTAAGCAATAACTCCCCATTCCCCTCTCCTTCCAGCCCCTGATAGCCCCTAATCTATTTCTGACTCTATGAATTTACCTATTCCAGATATTTCATATAAGTAGAATCATGTATTTATCCTTTTTTATCTGCCTTATTTTACTCAGCATAATATTTTCAAGGTTCACCCATGTGGCGGCATGTATCAGAACTTCATTACTTTTAATGGCTCAATAATATTCCATTGTATGGGTATGCCACACTTTATTTATCTATTTGCGTGTTGGATGGACACTTGGGTTGTTCCCACCTCTTGGCTACTGTGAATAATGCTGCAAGGACCTGTTCGAGTCCCTGTTTTCAATTCTTTAGTTATATACCTAGTAGGATACTTTTTAAGAGTAAAAAGTGTACTATTAATAACCAAATGGGGAAACAGGAGTAAAGGGAGACTGTCCTGGGTAAACCAAGACAAATGGCCAAACTAAAATTGAAAGAAGAGTGAATGGGGCTGGTTGGTTATGATCCTCAGTCCTGTGCTACCCCCATTCTGTACCATCTTCCTAAGGAAAGAGCTGATGGAGAACCTGAGCAACACAGCGATCAGCGTCCTCAGTGCCAGCTATACGACCAATTTATATAGCTGTTTTGTGCACTGGCCACAGTGAAAACTGAGACTCTGGATGCTTGATGACATTGTTGTTCTACTGTATTAGTCCTGGAGCTGCCCTACCTCTGGGCTTCTTGTTATAGAAAATAATACCATACTCCCATGGTTCATTCCACATTAATTTGCTATTATGTAAATCATAGGTAAAATAAAGCGTACAACTACTTTACACGAATATTATGAGTAAACTAAAGAAAGCAGGTGGAAAAGGATAGCTTTGTGTCTGGCACATAGGATCTCAAGAAATATTAGGTGAACTTCAGTCAGAAGGAAGTACTAGTGAACAGAGCAGAGAAGAAGGGCCAGCTCACGCAGGGTCCCCAATCTCACTCTGAGTGAGAAGGAGCCTTAGCGGGACCACCAGAAGTGCTTGTGCAGGTCCAGGCTACACAATGGTCCAGGGCTACCATTCACGTCACAGACATCATAGCTCTACAGAGTTATTACCATTTTCCCATAGATGGAACTAAAGTGTCTTGAGAGCTTGTGCCTTTTGCTATTTTGCACAAAGCTCCACATGGGCTAACAGCAGCCCTGACTCCCAGCAGGGGAATGATGGCACTGGTAGCAAGGTCCAGCTAGTACTGAGGTAGAGAAGCAGACATGGAAAATTTGCCCCAGTTCTGTGATTTTTTAAAAAGTGTTTTTGAACCATAGAATCATTCATTTGACAAAATCTTACTTGGAAATCTGATATAAGAAAAGAGTTCAGGAGCCTAGCTATTCTGAGTAAAATGTGGAGACGTAAGAAAGAACAGCCCTGAGGGGACTCAGTGCAACCCCTGGGATCCTTTGTAGCACACGCTATCAACTGCTGAACCTGATCATGCGGAGATGCTCGGAAGTCCCTCATTTGGATTTCAGGGGTGAAATGATATTCTGGAGATTCAGATTACCCACGTGACTAACGGCCCCTCCAGCATATGGAAATACAGCTGATTACCCTGCTACTCCGCGTAGTGTACGAATTAAGGACATATTTGCTCTGTGTCCTATTTAAATGTCTCTGAGCCCCTGTTATGAGATTATCGTTGTTGTTAGTTGCCGTGGAGTACGCTCCAACTCATGGCGACCCCACGCACAACAGAACTAAACGCTACCTAGTCCTGCACCATCTTGATGATTGCTGGCATGCTGAATCCATTGTTGCATCCCAGCCTTGGGGGTTTATCTTCCAGCATTTCATTGGATAGTATTCTGTTGTGATCCATAGGGTTTTCAGTAGTTTATTTTCAGAAGTAGATTTCTAGGCTTTTTTTTCTAGTCTGTTTCAGCCTGGAAGCTCCACTGAAACCTGTCTATGATGGGTGGCCCTGCTCGTATTTGAAATACTGGTGACATAGCGTCCCGTATTATAACGACACACAAGCCACTCTAGTATGACAAACTGACAGGCAGACAAGTGGTGGTTTTGAGATAACAGTCCACCCCGCCCACCCGCAGTGTACACCGACACCTAGCGAACCTCCATGTAGCCAGAAAGAACTCCTTCCGGCCATTAGAACATCTCACTGTTAACCTCAACCTAGGAGTCCTGGCTCAGATCAAATAAGTCCTGTCCTCTCTTTCTCCCCTGACCCCAGAACCAATACCAGAAGATAAACCACTTCCAATAAACCACTAATTTCCTTCAGGGTCAATTCCATTAGGGAGAGAAAAGACAGGGTGAAAATATAGCTAAGGCTTCAAGGATAGCAAGACATACTGTGTTTTTAACCATCCATTTTGATTTCAGGTGGTAGATCTCTCATGTATGCATTCCTACCAAGCAAATAACTTGATTGCACCAATTTAGGTGTTCTGTTTTTCGTTGTTCTTAATTCATTGTTTTGTCTCTGACTGATTATTTTAATAAGCATCATTATAATCAAACTCAACTGCCTAAGATAATCAGGGAACTTGTTAAAAATACATATTCCTGGGTTCTACGTAGTTCTCCCCCCTACACACACACACACACGCACACACACACACACACACACACACACACACTCCAGCCCTAGTCTAATTCAAATGATCTGGGATGGGGTTCAGGAGTCCACATTTTTCTGAGGGCCCAGTTAATTATTAGAAAAATTATCTGTGGCCATGTGTCTTAAGCTGGGTTCTCTAGAGAAGCAAAACCAGTAAAGCATATAAATATCTATATAAAAGCCAATTGTTGCTGATTCCAATTCATAGTGACCCTATAGGACAGGGTAGAACTGCCTTCTAGAGTTTCCAAGGAACATCTGATATGGAGAGATTTATATAAAGGAAATGGCTCCGACAGTTGTAGAGTCTGGAACGTCCCAAACCTGCGGCTCAGGCTGGAGGCTTCTCCTAATTCACATAGCCACAGGGGTTGGCAAACCCAAGATCAGCAGATCAGACAGCAGGGCTCTTGCTCACAGGCTGTGAAGACCTACAAATCCCAAGATCCACAAGCAAGACTGCAGGTAAGCTGCTAGCTCAAGTCCCAAGAACCAGAGTCCAGATGAGTAGGAGCCAGCTGCAGGATCCAGAGTGAGCAAAAGCCCCCAGGCCTTGCCAGACTGTCCATTTATATTTGTTGCGGGTTACATGTCCAGGGAAACTCCCTTTCAATTGATTGGCTACTAACCGCAGATGCCATCATGGAGGTGATCAATTATATCAAATCTCATCACGGAAATGACCACATCATCATATGATTGCAAAACTACATCATAACTGCCAGACCACTGAGAATCATAACCCAGCCAAGCTGACACACAATCCTATCACACCATGCTTTGAGAAACAGTTTTTAAGTCTTATTTCCCCATTTTGCGAAAAGTGCATTTTTTTTTTTTTTTTTTTTTTGGTTACCACGTCTCCAGGTCTTAATCCAAGCACAAATTAAAATTTTATTTTTAAATTATCTCGTCTATTCTTTGCACTGAAAATTTGATACTATGAGGAAGATACTTCCCAGGCATCCTCATAAGAATATTGAAATATCCAAACTTCCTTAATTTCAGAAATTAAAATTATTTGGGTTAATAAAACTTTTATTTAGACAATATAGCTTACCCTCAGTTATAGGAGCTATATCATGTTTCTTCTAACTTAATTCCTCATTATTGCAAGGAAAAATAAATGGTTTTGCTACTGACTAGCAAGTTGTTTTCCTTCTCTGGGCCTCAGTTTCCTCATGATTAAACTGAAGGATCAAGACAAATGATATCTAATATCCTTTTCAATTTTGAATGGCTTTCTCTTTCCCTGACTCTGCTCTCTGGTTATCAGTCAGGGTCTGATCAGAAGACAGAAGCCACACCAGTTATCGAAAAGAGTGAACGTAATATTAAAGAGTCATTAACAAGGTCTAAAGTTGTTAACTAGGTAGCTGTAAGAGTAAGAGAGAAATCTAAAGTATCAGGGAGGTCACAGTTAAAGGAAGTAACTACCATCCTTAGGGCTGGGAGGACAAAGGGAAGAGGTTGGAATCCCTAAAACAAAGAAGTTTGGAGGAGGGTGTTTCATGGAGCGTAAACTCAGACTTCTGGGCAGGAGGCACAATTAGGCTGAGACAGGCATCTCGGAGAGCCCAGGCGGGAATAAGCCTGAACAGCTTGTTGGCAAGTGTTGGAAAAACTGCAGACTGGATTCCTCTGCGTGCTACAGAAAGGAACTGCTGATTCTGAGTGAAGAAGTGAGACTAGTTGGAGGAATCCTGAGTGGACATGAGCCCATAAAGCGGTGAGGGTGGAGCAGAGGCCTTCTCCCACTTCTGCCTCGGAATCTCCTCTAGCCCCTCCTGTTGGCAGAGCATTATGTGGCACAAATGGCAAAGCGGAAATATGTTTGCAGAATCTCAGCCGTAGCATCACCAAGCAGAGAATAGAAGGATGATTTTGGAGCCGAAAGACAATAGCTTAATAATTGGCATAGGATGTGATGGGCATAGAATTAGGTGATTTAAAGGAATGACCCAAAAGTAAAGAATAAAGGAACTTAGAGAATGCAACAGATTTTTTTAAAGCTTATAATAAGAGAAACTGGAAACTTACTGTTAGTCTAATTCCCTGGTTCATTTGTTCACTAACGATATTATTGACTTCCCATTATGAGACCAGTGCTGTGTTTTAATACAAAGAAGTATCAAGACAGGTCTCCACCCTCAAGGAGTTTACCATAGAGCTAACCCAAACATCTAAGGAATTAAACATAAATTCAAAAGCAAAATAATAGTGAAAGTGAATAATTCAAAAGATACAATAGGTGTAACAGTGCATAAGGATCCAGAACAAAAAGCCATCAGAGTCTGGAAGTAAGATCACCCACAGGGAGAAAAGCAATCTCAGGGGCAAACTCTCTGCACAGTGTGTCCTTCAAAGGAACACAGTCCCTCCAACAAAGGCAAGTGGAAAGTAATTTCAAACTTTGCTAACCTCTCCCAAACAACGTCAAAGAACACCCTTCAAAACGCACAGTTATGTTTCTTTAGGCTCTCTTCTGTCTCCCTTCTAGTTGTCCCAGATCTGTTGTTGTTGGCTGCCATCAAGTCAGGCCCCAACTCATGACGATCCCATGCACAGTGGAAAGCAGCGCTGCCCGGTCCTGTGCCATGCTCAGACCAGTTGCAAATGGGACCGTTGTGATCCAGAGGGTTTTCACTGGCTGATTTTTGGAAGTAGATCACCAGGCCTTTCTTCCTAGTCCATATTTGTCTAGAAGCTCTTCTGTGTTCAGTAGCATAGCAGTATACAAGCCTCCTCTGAGAAGACCAGTGGTAGCTGCAAATGAGGTACATGGGCTGGGAATTGAACCCAGGTCTCCCACATGGAAGATGAGAGTTCTGCCACTGAACAACCACTGCTCCCACATCCTATATCTAGACAGTCTAATTTTCTTAAACCCTCATTCTTCCCACACCTCTTAGAAAGTCCTTACCCTCTCTCATTCATTCAACTTTCCAGGCCCATGTCTACCTAAACATTGTCCCCAGTCGGCAGCATAAAGCCTGGAACAGGGCTGTCAATGGCAGAGCTGTCTTCAATGATTAAGGAAAGGAGGGAAGTTGGGCAGGCAAAAACAAAAACACAAATTCTCTCCATCAGGCCATTGGTATAGGGTGGAGTGGGAAAATGGAACATGCCTATATTGATAAACTTTGTCCACATCACTAGCAAGGTCACCAGATAGATGGGCTCTGCTACCTGTTGCCACTACAGCAGGGTGTCACTGCTAAATACAGTCTGTCAGTTCCACACTGGGTCCTGTCCATTGCAGAAAGAGCTGTTGTAAACCAGGCGGAAGTCACCTTGACTAAGCAATATTGGATATGGTCAGTGTCTTAGTTATCTGGTGCTGCTATAAAAGAAATATCACAAGTGGATGGCTTCAACAAAGAGAAATTTATTCTCTCACAGTCTAGGAGACTAGGAATCTGAATTCAGGGTGCCAGCTCCAGAGGAAGGTTTTCTCTATCTTTCAGCTCTGGGAAGAGGTCCTTGTCATCAATCTTCCCTTGGTCTAGGAGCTTCTCAGCACAGGGACTCTAGGTCCAAAGGATGAGTGCTCCTGGCTCTTCTTGTTTTGTGGTAATGAAGTCCCCATTCTCCTAGTCCCTCTGAGTGGCTACTCCAATCTTTGAGACCCCAAAGGTCATGGCCCTACCTTTTGAAACTGAGACAGCTCTGCTTCCTGTGTTCCTTGTCTCTTCAGCTTCAGCTTCCTGGTTCCTTGTGGACATTCACAGCAGCACTCTCTCATTAAATGGAAGTGATATATACTAGATCAGGCCTGAGCAGGGCCTGAAGGCACAAGTAAGTTACATGAGGAAGTGGCTCAAATACCCATGGTCTCCACTCCTGTCACACTACTTTCCATCTCCCAGTCTGCACCTATGGCCTCATGGGGCTTTCCCTGTGATCAGTTGACTGAAGAAGAGAAAACTCATGTCTCGTTTACAGACAGTTCTGTGCAGTATGCAGGCACCACTTGCAAGTGGACAGCGACAACAGTACAACCCCTTTTGGGAACCTCATACCACCAAGAAACAAGAGCCAGGAAAATGGCACATCCTTTGGACCCAGGGCCCTTGCACCGAGAAGCTCCTTCACCAGGGAAGAGTGATGGCAAGTACTTTCCTCCAGAGACGGCAGAGAGAGAAAGCCACTCCCTGGAGCTAGCACCCTGAATTTGGACTTCTAGCCTCCTAGACTGTGAGAAAATAAATTTCTGTTAAATTTTAAGGCACCAACTTGTGGTATTTCTTTTATGGGAGCACCAGATAACTAAGATACCACCCTACACAACTACTCTCAGGCTGATATATTATCCTCGGAAATTTAATAAATTGACATTCTGGTTTATACAATAGTTTCCTGGGAACTTGGCTAATATATCAGATAAAATTTACTTTCTAAAGCGGCCAAATTGAGGGCTAGACCTCGTACTATGGTTGATCCCCAAAATGCCACCGCTTGAGGTCCAGCTGACTTCCCACTGTGGCATCCCTGATCTCACTCAGCAGGGACAATATATTCTGAAAATTTCAATGTTTAACATAGTGTCTGGCACAGAGTAAGATTTCAATAATTTTTTGTTGAATCACCTTTTCTTTTGTTCACCCATTCATAGAAGAGGTGCCTGTGGTTAAGAAACTGGAACTTGAAGGAGGCGAGGAGCAAGCATAAGAGATTCGGGGGCAGTGGGGGGGCAGCCATAGGAATCCAGTGGTCATGCTTAGAGACAAGCAGGCAGCCTACCTGAAATAGATAATACAGTGGTGGTGGTGGTGTGGTGGTGGTAGTGATGTGTGTGTGTGTGTGTATGTGTGTGTGCATGTTTGTTTTGGGCTCAGAAAGTGGAGTTAAGAAGTGTAACGCCAAAGAGGCTGAAGTGCAGAGATGCAGTGTCCAGCACAGTCCACCCACCATGGCAGGAGATTCAGGGCACAGCTGGCACCATCTCAGAGTGGACCAAGATGGGTAATTATTCCCTGTGCTCACGCTAACCTGAACCCGCCTCTGATTTGTGGTAACTCCAGCTAACTGCAGCCCAGGGAGTAGACGGAGGCACATGCCAGGTTCCTCAAAAGCTGCCTAAGGTTTTTGCATCAGACTAGCAGTTGGCGTTCCTCTCTGCCCACTCTGGGGCCCAAGAAGTAGGTGCTCCAGGCACTCTCCCACCACTTGCGGAGCCTGGGGTAAGAGTACAATTTGAAGGTCCACACAATGAGTGCCTAAATGTTTGAAAATTACAGAACAAGTTAGGTCCCAGGCCCAGCCAGTGTTCCCATCCAGTGTCCCATAGCTCTCTCTCCCCAAGGATGGACCATGTAACTAAGAAACTAAGCAAACCAGCCCTTGCCCAGCCTTGCTTCCTGAGGACCTGAGTGACCCAGGCCCAGGACTCCTATGTGGTAAATGAACCTCCTACAACTTGTGCTCTAAACCACATGAGGTATTTTATCATGTGTTGTTGGTCTTTTATTATTTCGTGTATGCTAAACTTGTCACTTGTAGATGATAAACTATTTTATTTTACTGTAATAAAATATAACAAAATTATAAGCATAAAGGCATACATAAAATTTTTCATTTTAACCTTTTTTAAGTGCACAATTAACTGGCATTAATTATATTCACAGTGTTGTGCAACTATCCCCACTATCTAGTTCCAAAATTTTTCATCTCCTCACACAGAAATTCTGTATCCATTAAGCAATAACTCCTCACTCTCCTTTGGAAATTCAGTTGAGTAGATAAAAAATGGTTGTATATTGCAGTGCCTCAGGTCTTAAAATCTTGCAAGTGGCCATGCAAGGTACAATTGATCTCTATTTACCCGGAGCAACACAGGAAGAAGGAGAGTCAGAAATAGGAGGAGGAAATGGAATGAGTGGCTAATTGCCTCCATGAACAGCTGCCTCCTTTGCCATGAAAAAAAAAAAGCCATGAGACCAGAAGAATTAGATGGTGCCTGGTTGCTATTACTGAACATTTTGATCAAGGATTCCATAGAAGAATCAAAAGGCAGGGGGGTGAGGGGAATGCAAAACAGAATTTCAAATTCTCATGGACTCCAGACTTCCTGGAGCCATGGAGGCTGGATGAACCCCTGAAATTATTGCTCTGAGATGATCTTTGAAACCTGAGCCAAAAATATCCCCTGAAGTCTTCTTAAAACAGAGCAATAGTTTAGCTTAATTGGTAAAAAAAAAAAAAAAAAGTCTGCCTTGAGCATTATACTCTTTTAAGAACCATCTCTATGGGATCAAATTGACAATAGCAACTTGAAAGATTGGTTGGGAACCTTAGGGGACAGTAAATGTATGTTAACGAGGGAGAGCAATTCAGAAAAGGGGGGTGAGAATGATTGCACAACTCAAAGAATGTAATCAATGTCATTAAATGGCACATGTAGAAACTTGAATTGGATACGTTTTACTGTTTATACTCTCAACAACAACAAACCCAACCTTTAGTATTTAGAAGCTATTTAGAATAGAGATTGCTCCAGATCCAAACGGTTCATTCAGACAGTGGTTGGCCCTCACCTCCTTCAGATCTTCATTCAAATATCCTCTTCTCACTGAGGCCTTTGCTTACTGCCCTGTTTAAAATTGCAACCTTACCCTCACCTCTAGAAATGTTCTAGCCTCTTCCCTGCCTAATTTTTTCTCATTGTGCTTATCCTATTTGATTTATTTATTATTATCAGTCCCCTACTGCTAACCAAAATGTTGGCAGTTCAAACTCATGCAAAGCCTGCTCTGCAGGAGGAAGGCCTGGCTATCCGCTTCCATAAAGGTTACCACCAAGAAAACTCTTGTGAATTTTCTGCTCTGTCACATGGGGTGGCTATGAGATGGAGTCAACTCAATGGCACACAATAACAAAAACTGGAACGTAGGTGCTGTGAGTGAAGGGGTCTTTGACTCAGTTCTTTCCTATATCCCCAGTGCATAGAAGACTGCCTAGCACATAGTGCACGCTCAGTAAATAATTGTTGGATAAAGAAACACATGAACAGCTGATGAAGACCTGAGAACTCCATTTAGGTTTCTATTGAAACGATTGTATCTGGTATAAACTGAGAAGCATATGAAAACGGTGACTAAGAACATGACTCTCAATTAGGACATAAAATGATCATTATTATCATGTTAATTGAATACAGCCCAGCCCTCTGTGTTTGCTTCCTGGATACAACAAATAGCTATCCTCTTCAGTTCTTCTGTGAGTGACCTTTGTATGTTTCTAGGTTCTTTTGGTGAAAGGCGATGACTCAGCCACAGAGAGGTTGAGGTCACATTAACCTTTCCCAAAACAAGTCCCTGAGAGTCCAACTGGTTACTGTGAGACAGGGAAGGAATTTCAGTATCGAACGCCATTGTCTTGGGAAAGACAATCTCTGCTAGGGCATCAATGTGGAAGGAAATTGAAAGTGTTTGCTAGTGACTTCTTCGTCCTAGAACCATGTTGAAAATTTTTCTGCAGTGGTCAGCAAATGGCTGCTGCTAAGCCTGTTATAAAAACCTGTCTCTATGCCTTTTGTTGTTGTTGTTTTTAATTGTGGTAAAAATACATATTACAAAACATTTGCCAATTCAACGTTTTTTTTACATGTACAATTCAATGACATTAATTATGTTCATCACATTATGCAAGCATTACAACTATACTTTTCCACATTATTCCACCACCATTAACAAAACTCAATGCCCCTAAGCAATGACTCCCCCTTTTCTCCCTCCTACTACTAATAAGCTTTGGTCTCTCTACATTTGCCTATTTCACATAAGAAACCTATACACCAATGTTCATTGAAGCACTATTCACAATAGCCAAAAAGTGAAAATGACCTATTATGTCCGTTAACAGATGAATGAATGAACCAAATGTGGTACCGACACACAATGGAATATTACTCGACCACAAAGAGAAAAGAAATCTTGCTACGTGACACAATACGGATGAACCTTGAGGACATTATGTTGAGGTAAATAAGCCAGTCACAAAAGGGCAAATATTGTATGATCCCTATTCTTTTTCACTTCATCGTTTTTAGTTAGGCTGCTCCTTACATCAGTGCTGGCCACAGCCAGTCTGTATGAGGATTTTAAATCAGGATCCCAGGACCCACTTCCAAGGCTTACAATTCCAAAGGGAAACATAGCAAGTCAATCTAAACGGACAGGGCCAGCCTTTGCCTATAGGGAGGGTATGCAGAAGCCTAACAGAAGCATGCTGGGATGAATTGTTTTACATTCACAGCCTGGAGTACTTTCATGATAACTCTTCTACCTAGTACTAGAAAGAACACGTCAAAGGATGTTTATCATGTTTAACTGTGTATTGGGAGAACTGACAACTGTTGATGGAGCTATAAAACAAGAGAAAGAAAAGAGAAAGCTCTGCTCGCTTTCCTGTTTGCAAGCTGGACTGAAATCCCTAACACCCCTCCCTCTGATGGTAATAGTCTATTGAGTAAGACAGGACAACAGACTAGTGATAAAGCATGGAAGAGGAATGCATTGGGGGCCATTTAATTGATTTGTGCCATTCTGCATTGTTTTGTTTTTTTCTAAGTCTCTTGTGTAACGAACAGGAGAAGAAATCCTGGAGGAAGGGGCTGGGAAAGATAGGAAGAGAGGGAAAAAAGAAGACAGTAAGAAGGACTTAGAGGTAAAAAGTTTAGAGAAGAGTCATATTACTGAATAGGAAACATTTTTATTAGTAAACGAAAAGGGCCCTGATAGGAGGATGGGTGCATAAGTACAAGGGTAGGTATGCTTACAATTATTCAGCACTGGGAGGTTAAAACAAGTTGACACAGGAAAACATCATGCTGTGGAATGATAATCCTTTTTCTCGATGGCTGGATTCTATCAGTCAGGGAGAAGGAATCTGGGAGGTGAGGGAAGGGGATGGATTGAGATTAGAGGTCACCTCTGGGTTCCATAGTGACCTGTCTTATGGGAAACTCTGCACTGAGTTGAAGTGAGACAACCCAGTACAAGGAGGAAAGACTTGGAGAAGGCTTTCTGGTTGCAAGGAGGTTTGGTACTTAGTTAAAAATGCTAACAGAGGGTTATTCTGCAGTGTCCTGTCAGCACCCAAGTTATTTTGCACTTCAGGTCCCCAAAGAAAGTAGGAGGTGGAAACTAAAAATTTCCACTTAAATTGATTTATTTGATTACATGTTAAACTAGCCATTGCCCACACTGAGCTGGAACAAAATCCGAAAGGGTAGTTTGCATGCCTGTTTGAGAAGAAAAAGAACTGGCGTGGCCTCTGATGGTAGAAAGGGTCAGGGACCCTGCATGAAAACAGAGTGATGTCCTGCCTCCCTCTTTGCCCAGTTCCAAGTCTTGGTCTTAGGTCAGAGTTGCTGAGATGGTCAGGGAGAGACACTAACAGGCATCCTCCACTTGCTAAGCTTCAGGGCTCATATTTTAAGGATATGGCCCTGGATATTGTGGTTTGGGATCACCCAACATAGTGGACAATCTAATAGCTATTCTCTCCCTGGACCAGGCCTCAGCACTTCTGCCTCCTGAAAACTGGGGCTGGGGCAGGGACTGAGGAGTGCCTGCGCTGGGACGGGGCCTGGGCAGAGGCTATATAAGTTACCGCTTAAGTTAGTAATATATAAGTACTTAAGTTGCTGCATAAAATATTCAATTACTACATAAGCAGAGAGAGAGGGAGAGGCTGAGCTGCAATTGGGTTGAATGTTCAGTAGGAACAGGGTACACTTTGCTTAGGTTCTTCTTTCCCCTCCAATCTTCATGCCTCATAATTTTATCCAAATCATATGTTCGTGAAGGTATAGTGTTCTGTGTGTTTCTACAGTGCTCTCAAATCACATAGATGTAAGTCACTGTTATGTATGCTTTTATAATGTTTTCAAAGTACATATGTATAAGTATTCATAACATGAACTTAGAAATATGTATACCTTTGTGAGGCTCTGTAACCATTAACTGCCGGTCATTAAAAAGTTATTTAGAAATTCCTAACTTTAATAATAAAAGCATGTGAAATACATAAAGAATGTGATAAATAAACTTGAAGTTGACTTCGGTTTGTCATGTTGTGATAAAAGAAAACATAACATGTAGCCAATCTTTGTAAACTAGCCTTGAGACGTAAGTGAGTTTTAAACAACCTCCCTAACCTCTAACCTTGAATAAAAGATGGGACGTTCAGCTAATCTCTAACCTTGAAGAAATTAACATACTAGTCTTTGATGTCATTCTGGCCCTTATCAAGTGAGGCCAAGGTGAGAAAATCATGTGTAAACCCAAAGACTTAAGTTCATTCCCCGAGAGAGGGCAGAGGCAAAGAGGTTTCTCTCTAGTCTTACTTTCTCTGAAGATGAAGACCCTGCTGAGGCCCTGCCTGCCACAGCCAACCTCAGACCCTAGCTGCAAGGGGCCTCTGCTGAGTTTGAGTCTTGGTCCAGACTTTCTCCTGAGAACACTCGTTAAAGGTAAACACATTTACCGGTGCATTTAAGCCATTTACTGCAAGTGTGATTATCAATATGCGGGAATTTATTGCTGTCATTTTGCAGTGCCTTTTTTTGTGATGCTAACATTTTCTTTGTTCCTCTTACTCTCAATGTATTTCATTATTTCAAATTTTCTCCTAAAACCTTCTATTGTGTTGGCCATTTCTGAAATCTTGTTATCTTTTATGTTTCTAATTATTGTTTTTGTGTGGTTTCTAATTATTTATTTTGACATTTTTTCTTGTATTATTTTCCTGAATTCTTCCATTGCTTTGTCTGTGTTTTCCCTGATTTTGTCTATCTTTCCTTAATTTCATCTTTGTTTCCCTTGATCTTTTTCCCAATCTGTTGGATTGCTCTGAAAATTAGACTTTTGAATTCCCTATCAGTTAGTTCCAGTGACTTTTCTTCTACTGGAAGGTCATCTGGTGTTTTATTTTCGTTGCTTACTGGATCCATCCTGTCCTGTTTTTTTATATGTTTTGATATTGTCTGCTGTCTCTGAGACATTCAGGAATTATTTTCTTCATTTATTGATTGCAGGTTTTTCTTTTTCATCCTGCTTTTTTGTTTTATTTGGTTATGTCTGGGCAGGCAGGCTGGGCATGTTGCTTGCTCATCTGTGGACATGATGGCTCTCAATGCCTTGTCCAGGTGGGCAGGCTCTGGTGCAGCAGGGCAGGTCTAGCAGGGGAGGGGGCAGGAATGGGTTGTTTGCAGCACAAATTGGGGCCAGCAGGGCAGGTCTGGGGGTGGCACAGTGGGGTGGGGTCCAAGAGTCTCGAGGTCCAATCCAATCCCACTCAAAGGCACTGTACTCAGTGGGGCAAGATCAGAGGCAGCATGGAGCAGGGTCCAGGGGTCCAAACTGGTCTTGCATGGGGGCTGGCATAGGGCAGGGTCCAGGTGTCTGAGGGTCCATTCTGGTCCTCCTTGGGGGCATGGCACTCATCATGGCAGGGCTGGGGGATGGCCCAGGGCAGGGTCTGGGGGTCTGCACAGGTGCTGCTCAGGGGCATGGCACTCAGCAGGCAGGGCCAGGGGAAGTGCAGGGTGGGGTCTAGTCCAGGGTTCTGTACCAGTGCCACTCTGGGGGGAGGTACTCAGGGGAGCAGGGCCAGGACATGGCATGTGGTGGGGCCCTGTGGTCCCAGAGTCCACACTGGTACTGCTTGTGGATGAAGTGCTCAGCCGGGCAGGGCCAGGGCTTGGGGTGGGGCAGGGTCCAGAAATCGGTGCCAGAGCCGCTCAGGGGCCCAGTGCTCAGCTGATGTCACAGAGAGACAGGAGGGAAGGGAGAGGATGTGATGTATGGAGCTAGGTGGGAGAGAGAAAGAAGAGAGGGCAATAAAAGTAAAGAAGAAAAAAATTGCAGCAGAGTGGGAGCTGATGAGTGGGGGCAGGGCAGACCTGGGGACACCATGTGCCAGTTGCTCTCTAGCCAAGCAGTGCAGCAGGCCCATCAAGAAAGGGTGGAGTTGACACATGGGGCTAGGTGGGTGGGAGAAGGGAAAGGAAAGAAGGAAAAGAGAAAGAAGAAACAAAATAAAACAAAACAAAAAAATATAGCACTGAGGGAACTGGCCATTGGAGGCAGGTTGGAACCGTGGTGGCAGCGAGTCTGTCTTGCTGAGCACTGTGACATGGCCCATCAGGGAGGGGTGGAGGCAGTGCAGGGCCTCGGTAGGAGAGAGAAGGAAAAGGGAGAAAGGGGAAGGGAAAGAAAAATAAAAAATGTGGCGCTGAGGGAGCTAGCTGATGGGAGTGGGGTGGACCTGGGGCGCCAGGGAGCTGGTGTCTTTCTGGCTGAGTGACCGTGACTGGTTGGAAAATGGCAGAAGCATCATACAGGGCAGAAGGGTGAGGGTGGGAAAGCATGTACCTCTGCTTACCAGGTGCTCTGTCTCCTGTTGGGAGCTCTGGGAAGTTGCCTTCCGTATTCCCTGCCTGAGGTCATTGGTGGCTGCAGTCCAACATGGTGAAGCCATGCTGCATAGCTGACAGGTGATCTGAACGCCGTAGCTCTCCTCATTCTCTGTTCTCTGTTGGTTTGTTATTCCATTTTATGCTCGGTTGAGTTCTTTATCCCCTCATTTGATGCTTAGGGTTCCAGCATTGACATTGGCATCTATTTTACATAGTCTCTCTCTTTTTTTTTTTTGCTATAGAGGGATGGCATGGTGCTTCTATCTGTAGCACCATGTTGGCTCCACTCCCTAAAGGTAAACACCCAAAGTCTAAAGATTTGGACTCTAACCATTGAACTAATGTTGTAATTGATAATTCTGATTCTCCAGTTCTAAATGAATGTCTTGAGGTCTTACTTGCATGCCTTGTCATGATTACCTTGCAATAAACTGAACGAATTTATGCATGTCAAACCTGAGCATTTCTTTATTTAAACTTTTTTAAATGAAATCCTACAGGACAATTGGCATAGCCAACAGTTATTGGTTATTACTATTTCATTTCTTTATGCTTCAGATAAAATCCTACACAGCAGTGAGGGTGTTGAAATAATACCAAAGACAGAAGTCACCAAGTGCTACATGTATTTATCCACAAGTGCATACCTTTTTCCAACTTTGATGTACATCAGAATCCTTTGTGGGGATGAAAATATCCAGGGAAACCAAGACTCCTTCCCAGACCTACTGAATCAAACCTTCTAGTGGTGAAATCCATGCTTATATTTTTTTCCTTGACCAGCCCCAAAATTCCTTGAACCCACTACAGAAATCCATGGCCTCCAGGGCTCCTTGGGGACCCCAACTTCCACCCCAAAGCCATGAGATCAAGTAAGCCATAACCTTCAAATATCAGACACACACACACACAAAGCTACCATGGAGTCAATTCCTACTCATGACAACCCCATGTGTGTCAGAATAGAACTATGCTCCATATAATTTTCAATGGCTGATCTTTTGGAAGTAGATTGTCAGGCCTTTCTTCTGAGGCACCTCTGGATAGACTCAAACCTCCAATCTTTTGGTTAGAAACCAAGCACTTAATTGCTTGCACCATCAGGGCCTCCACATTAAACAGAAAAACGAAGGAAGAGAGCCTGTTTGAGAGAATAAGCGTTTTTAACTAATAGAAACTGAACACTACTTAAAGGGAATGTGCTTTAAATTGGATTGAAGATGTAGTTAATTTTGACCTACTTTGGACCCCTGGTGGCACAGTGGTTAAGAGCTACAGCTGCTAACCAAAATATCAGCAGTTCGAATCCACCTGCCACTCCTTGGAAACCACATGGGGCAGTTCTACTCTGCCCCGGAGGGTGGCTATGAGTCAGAATTGACTTTACCGCAACAGGTTTGGTCTTTTGGTTTTATCCAGTGGGAGAGGGCTCAGGAGAAAGTTCCAACTGCAGACAAAATAATTTCCTTTTCACAGCACCTCTGAGTTGTGACATGGATTAGAATTCTTCTGTCTTGCTACAGAACATCAGGAGAAAGCTAGGGAATGAATTAAGGAAACTATGACCTTCACATTCAGTGATCCGTTTCCAGTCCTTCCCTCCATGCTGTTGTGAAAGCAGAGCACCAACAGCACCATCATCTGTTCCCTGCTGCTCACACCTTCTCCTGTCCTCCCAGCATAAGTGTTAGGCAAGACTTCACAGTCTATTAGCCAAATGTGAAGGCAAGAGAAGTTAAGTGCTGCAGCCCAGAGCAGAGTACGTAAAACCAAAACCAAACCCACTGCTGTCACTCGCATTGATTCCGACTCACAGTGACACCATAGGACAGAGCAGAACTGCCCCATAGAGTTTCCAAGGAGTGCCTGGTGGATTCGAACTGCCAGCTTTTTGGTTGGCAGCCATAGCACTTAACCACTTCACCACCAGGGTTTCCAGCAGAGTACATAGGCAGGTTCAAAAGCCCCTGGGAGCATGATACGCTGAGGAAGGTGCCTGTGATAGATGAGGAGACAACCGGGCATTCCGGCAGGACTTCTTCCTGGGACTTAATGAGGTTTTGATGGCCAAAGCTCATTTCTCTGCCTACACTGAGCTAATTCAATGTTCACGGGGGAAAGAACAGGATAAGCAACCATTTTCTTCATGGAAAGACAACTGGTTTTATGTCTTTTTGTTTGCTGTTTATGGTAGGGAACCTTGGTGGTGCAGTGGTTAAAATCACTCGGCTGCTAACTGAAAGCTCGGCCGTTTGAACCCACCAGCCACTCCGTAGGAGAAAGATGTGGCAGTCTGCTGCTGTAAAGATTTAAAAAAAAAAAAAACAAACCCAGTGCCCTCGTGTCGGTTCCGACTCATAGCAACCCTATAGTTCAACATACGAGCTGTAAAGATTACAGCCTTGGAAACCCTATGGGTCAGTTCTACTTTGTCCTATAGGGTCTCTATGAGTCAGAATCAACTTGTCAGCCACAGGATTTTATTTTATGGTAGGGTTTTTAATTTATTTTTAAGTCAAATATGTTTTAGTATTACGTATTATACTATTTTCCTAGGAATGCTGTAGCAAAGTAGCACAAATTGGGTGGCTTATGAGAAAAGAAGTTTATTGTCTCACAGTTCTGGAGGTAGGGAACCCGAAATCAGAGCATCAATTGTATTGGTTCCTTCTGAAGGCTCTGAGGGAGAATCTGTTCCACGATGCTTTCCCAGCTTCTGGTGATGACAACCAATTCTTGGTGTTCCTTGGCTTATAGATCACTCAGGCTTTGCATCCACCTTCATGTGGCCGTCTTCCTTCTGTGTCTCTTCTGCTTTTTTATAATAACATCAGTCGTATTGCATTAGGACCCTACTCCAGTATGACCTCCTATTAACTCAACTGATAACATCTTCCAAGGCCCTATTTTCAAATAAGGTCACATTCACAGGTACCAGAGGTTAGAACTTCAACATATTTTGTTGGGGGACATAATTCAATCCATTCAAATATTTGAAATAGAAAGTAACAATAGATTTAAATTTATATCTGTAAAATAAATGAAAAATGAGCCTTGGTGGCTCAACGGTTAAGCTCTCAGCTACAAACTGAAAGGTTGGCAGTTAGAACGCACTCAGTGGCTCTGCAGGACTTGTTTCCATAAAGATTACAGCCAAAGAAATCCCATGGAGCAGTTCTACTCTGTCACATGGGGCAGCTATAAGTCAGAATTGACTCAGTGGCACCCAACAACAACAAAATAAATGAAAACCTGTCCAAAAACCAAACTAATCCCTTCTCAGTTTTAAAAACATCTTAATGAGAGGCACCAATAAAGTTCCTATATGTTGTTCATAGAGGTTACGTAACTGTATACATCAGTCAAAACTCATGAAACTATAGGTTCCAAAAGGCTGAATCTTGAGTGTGCAAATTATACCTCAATAATCATGATTTAAAAAGAAAAAAAAAAAAACAGTTAAGATTAGCTTCCTAAATCCCAAAAGCAATTTTAAGGATATATAGAAATCTTAGAGCCCTGGTATTTCAGTGGTTAAGAGCTCAGTTGCTAACCAAAAAGTCAGCAGTTCAAATCCACCAGCTGCTCCTTGGAAACCCTATGAGGCAGTTCTATTCAGTTCTGTAGGGTCACTATGAGTCAGAATCGACTCGACAGCTTGACAGCAATGGGTATGGGTTACAGAAATCTTATAATAAATGATTTTTTAATTTAGAACAGTTTCAAACTTACAGAAAACTTACAAGAATAGTACGAAGAACTTTTTTTCCTGAGTCTATTTGAGAGCAAGTTGCTGACTATTATGGATTGAATTGTGTCTCCTCCCAAAAATATGCTGAAGTTCTAACTCCCTGTACCTGTGAATGTGATCCTGCTTGGGAATGCAGCTTTTCTTTCATTGTGTTAGTGAGGTCATATCAGAATAAAAACTAGGCTGGGTCTTAAGCCTAACCCTTCCTGAGTGGTGTCTGATAAAGTCACGTTCCGACACAGAGAGATAGGTACTGTGTGAAGATACATCTACAAGCATCTGCAGACTTTCCCACAGGCTTGTTGGATTAAGCAATAAGTATTATACTCGAAAGTCCTGTATCAAAGTTGGTTAGATTTCACCACCCCTCCACGAGCATAGTTCTCAGGTGAGAAATGAAGGTGAACAGTTGGGCAGTGAAAGAGAGTACTTATCTCCTTCTTTCCTGATTGCTGCAGCATCTCTATAGCCTCAGCTGACACAGCTGCATAGCCATGGAGTTCCTGTCTATTTGCACGTAGCATTGGATTAGCCTGACTTGGCTGCATTCTTCATGAGCTTGAGACAAATTAGTTACGCATTCTTGCATAATGAAATTATCCTCCTTGTGATTATGTTAGAAGGATAAGCAGTACGTGAGGAGCTGGGACTGTCCAAGCAGAGCTTAAAGGGTGGTTCCTGCACCAAAGTGCAGTCCCAGGGATGGCTCAATCCCAGGTTGACGCGATCGGAGTCTTTGCAGACTCCACTAGCCCTCCGGATTGTTCGGATGCGTGCTAAAATGTTGAGAAATGCTGGTTTCATAACATAACTAGTAAGAAAATTTGGTGGAGTTTTTTTCTTGGAAGGAGAGAAGACGTTAAAATTTCAAGAACTAAATACCATTTAGAGGTTAAAGCCCAGTAGGAGGAAAAACAAGCCTTATTTCCTGTTCTCTTATCAAAGGCAATAATTTAGCATCTTAGTTAAGAAGCTGTGCCTTGATTTTAACCATCAGCTCAGAAAACTGTGGTTTAATGACTGCTAGGAAATATTCTGGGTAGGAAATGTTAGCCACATAAAATCAAAACGTACTGATTAAGACACTTCCATTTTAGAATCTGTGGACTAGAATGCATGTAGGAGACATTAGTCCAAATAAACAGAGACTAGGATAAACAATATAGATGTCAACAGTACCTTGCTATAACCATTACCTCACTTACTCTAAATTTGTTAATTAACATTCCCTTAAGGTGTCAATATTTCCCACATAAAGCAATAATTTTCAAGCTTTGGTGTGTATAATAACAATTTAAGGAGCTTGTTAAAATGTATGTTCCAGACTTTTCTTCCAGAGATGATTCTTTAGGTCAGGGGCCAGCCTAGTAAATTGATTTTTAACAAGCAGCCTAGGTGATTCTGAAGGACTATGCTTTGAAAGTACAGAGGGAGATCTGTACTCAGCCACTCCTTCCCCCAAAACACTCTCTTGAAATCAGCTCGTTCAACCAACCTTCCCACGTAGCCGCCCATTGAATTAATACTTAATGACTAATTCACCATAATGTATCCATTTCCAGGGCCCTGACCAAAGTAACGATTTTCACTTTCAAGAACTGAATTTTTTGAAAAGTATTTATTACAAGAAGAATTGTGATGGTAAATTAACATAGGGAGCCCCAAGATGCCTGGCTCACACATGCTAATCAAAGGCAGTAAGTGGTGCCTTAACATTCAGGCTTCTAGATTTCTGCCTTCGGGACGTAACAGTGGACATGGACATTTGTCCTGCTTTTTTGTCACCTACCATGTGCAAAGAGCTGGAGATGGAAAACCAAAAGGGAAGAACATGCTCGGCGTTTCTCAAGCTGAAAGAACTGAAGAAAAAATTCAAGCCTCGAGTTGCAATAGTGAAGGATTCCATAGGGAAAATATTAAACGACACAGGAAGCATCAAAAGAAGATGGAAGGAATACACAGGGTCATTATACCAAAAAGAATTAGTCGATATTCAACCATTTCAAGAGGTGGCATGTGATCAGGAACTGATGGTGCTGAAGGAAGAAGTCCAAGCTGCTCTGAAGGCATTGGCAAAAAACAAGGCTCCAGGAATTGATGGAATATCAATTGAGATGTTTCAACAAACAGATGTAGCGCTGGAGGTGCTCGCTTGTCTATGCCAAGAAATATGGAAGACAGCTTCCTGGCCAACTGACTGGAAGAGATCCATATTTATGCCTATTCCGAAGAAAGGTGATCCAACTGAATGTGGAAATTATAGAACAATATCATTAATATCACATGCAAGCAAAATTTTGCTGAAGATCATTCAAAAATGGCTGCAGCAGTATATCGACAGGAAATTGCCAGAAATTCAGGCCGGTTTCAGAAGAGGACGTGGAACCAGGGATATCATTGCTGATGTCAGATGGATCCTGGCTGAAAGCAGAGAATACTAGAAGGATGTTTACCTGTGTTTTATTGATTATGCAAAGGCATTCGACTGTGTGGATCATAACAAACTATGGATGACGTTGTGAAGAATGGGAATTCCAGAACACTTAATTGTCCTCATGAGGAACCTTTACATAGATCAAGAGGCAGTTGTTTAGACAGAACAAGGGGATACTGATTGGTTTTAAAGTCAGGAAAGGTGTGTGTCAGGGTTGTATTATTTCACCATACCTATTTAATCTGTACGCTGAGCAAATAATCCAAGAAGCTGGACTATATGAAGAAGAACAGGGGATCAGGATTGGAGGAAGACTTATTAACAACTTGCATTATGCAGATGACACAACCTTGCTTGCTGAAAGTGAAGAGAACTTGAAGCACTTACTAATGAAGATCAAAGACCACACAGCCTTCAGTGTGGATTGCACCTCAACATAAAGAAAACAAAAATCCTCATGAGCAACATCATGATAAATGGAGAAAAGATTGAAGTTGTCAAGCATTTCATTTTACTTGGATCCACAATCAATGTCCATGGAAGCAGCAGTCAAGGAATCAAAAGACGCATTGCATTGGGTAAATCTGCTGGAATGGACCTCTTTAAAGTGTTGAAGAGCAAAGCTGTCACCCTGAAGACTAAGGCGCACCTGACCCAAGCCGTGGTATTTTCAATTTCATCATATGCATGTGAAAGCTGGACAACGAATAAGGAAGACCAAAGAAGAATTGACGCCTTTGAATTGTGGTGTTGGCGAAGAATATTGTATATACCATGGACTGCCAAAAGAATAAACAAATCTGTCTTAAAAGAAGTACAACCAGAATGCTCCTTAGAAGCAAGGATGGCGAGGCTGCATCTTACATATTACTTACTCTGGACAAGTTGTCAGGAGGGATCAGTCCCTGGAGAAGGACATCATGCTTGGCAGAGTACAGGGTCAGCGGAAAAGAGGAAGACCCCCAACGAGGTGAATTGACACAGTGGCTGCAACAATGAGCTCAAGCGTAACGATTTTAAGGATGGCTCAGGACCAGGCAGTATTTCATTCTGTTGTGTATATAGGGTCGCTGTGAATTGGAACCAACTCGAGGCACCTAACAACAACAACAACAACTTTTCGAATTCTGTTCCTACAGTTGGAGAAGTTCCCATTTTATGTATGTGTTATGGATTGAATTATGCACCCCCCCCAAAAAAAAATGTGTTGTAAATGCTAACGCCTATACCTGTGGATGTAATCCTATCAGGGAATAGGATTTTCTTTTTTCGTCTTAATAAGGCCGTATCAGTGTAGGCTGTGTCTTAAACTGAACCACTTTTGAGATATAAAAGGAGCAGATTAGACACAGAAGCTTGTAAGCACAAATGCGGGAAGACAGACGCCACGTGGAGATCTCCAAGGAACCTTGGGAATTCTAGAGAAGATGATACAAGGATTTTCCCCAGAGTGGACAGAGAGAGCCTTGCCCTAGAGCTTGCACCCTGACTTCAGACATCTAACCTCCTAAACTATGAGAAAATAAATTTCTGTTCATTAAAACCACCCACTTGTGGTGTTTCTGTTATGTTGATAGTCAACGCAGCCAGCAGCTGCTTAGCCATTATCAAGCAAGACCTGTTCCTCGTGTCCATTATCGAACAAAACCTTAAGTGATAGACAGCACTGTGTGTGGCTCGGTTATCAGGGGCTAAGCCTTTACCAAGTGGAACCTTCCTTTTCCTGTCCATTGTCCTCAAAGACCCTGAACGCTGTGTGTGGCTCAGTTCCTGCCTTAAACCAGTGAAACCCAGTTCATGAGCTTCAAAACTGTAAGATCTCCTTCCAGGGCAGGACTTACCCACCATTTTCTGTGCATAAAAAGGAAAAAAAAAAATGCAGTTTGTCTTACTGAGCCTGCACACCATGATAACCTATGTAGTCTATGATGTTTGTATGTACTTCCTTGTGAAGGACAGTATAAAAGGTTCTGCCTCCTTTGTTCAGGGAGTTTGATTTGATATATACACCTTGCTCCTTGCCTGTGCAGTTGCAATAAACGCCCTTCCTCCCTCCTCACCTCAGTGTGTCTTTATTGATGAGAAGCCGCACTGGGTGTGACCTGCTTAGGGTAACAGTAGCAGCACTAGATAACTAAGACAACGTGCTACCTCCTCAAGACAGAAGCCAGGAGCTTCCCCAAACTTCTCTGCAACTAGACCACAAGGAAGAAGGAGGCACCATGAGAATACAGCCAGCTTGGAGGGGCGAGTGGATCCTGGTGGAAAGATGCCCAGCTTTCAGAGGCAAGCACAGAGATGCTGAGGCAGATACACCCCTCTCAGCGATGTAGATGTAGTGTGAACTGAGGCAGTGGTAGGAGCTCTGTTGGGGACTGTTCCTGTTTACATAGCTTCCACGTCTGCCCTGCCTAGAGATTCTGTGAACCACTTAAAAAAAAACCACTTACTATCCTTTAAAAAACTCCTTTTCACTTGAACTAGCTACAGTGGCTTCTGTTGTTTTCTACTACGAATCCTGATAGAGCACTCATTTTCCTTCCTGCCACCCACAAATAATTTTTTTTTATCTGAAATGTCATCACATCTACTTTTTTTGGTTAACATGCATAACATCAGTAAAAAGTATTTCTTTTGTATATTTAAAGGAAAACCTGTGTTCAGGTGGAAGGGATTCTGCCATATTCAAACCCCTCGTTTTGTGCAGGAAATTGACCTGAAGCTCAGAGAGAAGTGATTTGGCCACTTTGGTAATGCAGTGTTTAAGCACTTGGCTGCCAGCCGAAAGGTAGATGGTTCAAACCCACTAGCAGCTCTGTGGGAGAAAAGACCTAGTGATCTGCTGCCACACAGATTACAGCCTAGAAAACCCTGTGGGGCAGTTCTGCTCTGTCACATGGGGTCGCAGTGTAGAGCACCACCACCAGCTGCAGCCAAGTCTTCCACTTCAGCCGTCATCCCAGGCGGCACATTCCACAGAATGGGCCCTACATGAAGATTTTACCAAATAAGGGCTGGTTTCTTCTTCTAGTGCATGAGCAGGTGCTAAGACCTATTGGTTTATTTATTGAATTTATTCATTCCGGATTACATAAAGCAAAGACCAGGCCTCTGTTTATGCACCAACTGTTAGTATTTGAGATTCCAAGCAGTAGATCTTTTGAAAATGATGACTACAGATACAGTTCAAAGGAGTCTTGTATTTCACAAAAGCTTGGGTGAAGCTTTGGCCTTTGTAACCGCATACCCACGTGGGTGTTCTCGCTGCCAGGAGTGTCTTTGAATAGGAATAAGAGTTCACTAAACAGCAGTGACAAAACTAGCAATCGTTAGAAAAAAAAATCTAAACCCATTGCTGTCAAGTCGATTCTGACTCATAGTGACCCTATAGGCAGAGTAGAACTGCTCCATAGGGTTTCCAAGGAGCGGCTGGTGGATTCAAACTGCCAACCTTTCAATTAGCAGCCAACTTTTAACCACTGCACCACCGGGGCTCCATCACTTGTTCCCTACTCCTCATGCTTAGGCTCACACTCCTGGTCTCTCTCCACCCCACTTCCCTCTCCCCGAAGGCAGCTGGAGAGGGGCAAGTTATCTGATTGGTGAAAGCAGGAGAAGGAACAAGTCCTGCACCATCAGTCCCTTCCCCTTTCCTCTTGTAAACCAGCCTGCCTAGGAAGCATGTAGTCCCTGCCCTATGGTTTATGGGGTGGTATGGTTTGAATTATGTCCTCCCAAAATATGTGTTGGAATCCTAATTCCTGTACTTGTGGATGTAATCTCATTTGGGAATAGGGTTTTCCTTGTTATGTTAATGAGGCCAGATCAGTGTAAGGTGTGCCTTAAACCTAATTGCTTTTGATATAAGAAGAGCAGATTAGGCACTAAAGCCAGCAAGCACAAACAGGGAGTAGACAGATGACACATGGGGATCTAGCCTGGGCTAGAGAAGCTGAGACAAGGATTCTTCCCTACAGTGGACAGAAGAATAGCCTTCCCTTAGAGCTGGCACCCTGATTTTGGACATCTAGCCTCCTGAACTGTGAGAAAATAAATTTCTGTTCTTTAAGGCCACTCAACTTTTGTTTCTATTACAGCAGGCGGCATTTCTGTTACAGCAGTACTAGGTAGCGAAGACATCCGGAGAGGGTTTTGCAGCTCTGTCTTGACTGGGTGGCTGAGTTTGGCTTCTATCCCAAGGAGAAACTGAAGCTAGCCCACTGTCATCACAGTCCCCAGCCTGTGCTCTGAACAGCTTGATCAGTGATGAAGGTAATGATTGGATCTCCCGCTGTCTGGCTCCTGTGTTTCTCTTTCTCCATCGGTTCCACACCCAGGAGAGGAAGAAAAGGCAGGTCATTTACTGAGCCCTAGAATCCTGATATCCTTGTATCCCTCCATTTCTAGTTCCATCCCTATCTAATCCCCTGCCACTGATCCCATTACACCCTTAATTAAAATGAACACCTGAAAATGTTCCTGCACCTTCTCCTAGCAACAGGGCTTTGTTGATTCTGTTTTTAAAATATCTCCTTAGGGAATGATCCCATGGAAAAAATGGCAGTGACGTTACTACAGATGTGTATGTGCATGGGATGTGGGCCTCACCCCTGACACTGTCAGAGGGGGTGACATCAAAAAGACCCCAGGGTCCTGGTGGTGGGCAGGCCAGTGCTGCGGGAAGAGTGGCAGCCAAGGCAGTGGTGTCACTGGGTTGGTGTCACCTGTAACCCATTGTGGCAACTTTTCACCCTCCCCACTTGTCACTCACTGGTTGGGCAAGAGGAGGGTCTCTGCCTTGGCCAATGGGAGGGGGAAGGACCGTGAGGTGGGTGGGGCTGAAGGGACGGAGCTGCTGTAGCACTGTGCTCAGCCCTGCAGGGGGTGGGGCAGGACCGCTCCCCTCACCTTGGGGGGAGGGAGGCCACTGTCCAGCCCCACCTACCCTGGAGGGGGACACCAAGTTACTGCACTGGGTGACACCAACCCTAGTGACACTACTGAAAAATGGGTCTCCTTCCACTTTAGTTATTGTAACAATAACTCCATGTATCACAAGAATATTGTATTTTGTATTTTCTGGCCATAGTTGAAAATTAGCTGAGACTGTTTGCCCTCCTCTTTCCCATCAAGTTCAAGTTCTCAAATGATACAGTGAAGGAGCCTCATAAGGAGAAGCTAGAAGTACAGGACATGCAGAAAGGGGGAGGAGAAGGGCACATTCCAGACATGGCCAACATGCAAGAGGACTTTGCTCCACTGGGATCACAGTCAGGCGGGGAAGATGGGGACAAAGTGGACATCATTATTTACTGTTATCTAGGGCTGCCATAACAAAGTACCACATAAATTGTTCGCCCTGGAGTTGACTCTGGCTCATGGTGACCCCATGTGTGTTAGGATTTTCAATGGCTGATTTTTCAGAAGTAGATCAGCAGGACTTGATTTCAAGACACCTCTGGGTGGACTTGAACCTCCAACTTCTTTAGCAGCTGAGTGCATTAATCATTTGCACAGCTCACAGACACCAAAAACTACGTAGTGGTTGGTTTATAAAAACAGAAATACATTGTCTCACAGTTCTGGAGACTTGAAGTCCAAATTCAGGGCATCAGAAGGGCTATGCCCTCTCTGAAGGTTCTAGGGGAAGATCCTTGCTTCTCTCTGTTTCTGGTAGCCCCAGGCATTCCTAGGCATGTAGATGCATTTTCGCATGGCCTTATTTCTGCATCTCTTCTCTTTTATAGGACACCAATCAGATCAGATTAGGGCCCACCCTACCCCACTATGACCTCATGTTAACTGATGACATCTCCAAAGATCCTATTTCCAAACAAGGTCATGTTCACAGGTACCAGAGGTGAGGACTTCAACATAAATTTTAGGGGGACACAATTCAATCCATAATAATGCCTGATAGCAAATTCATCGTAAACTTCATCAAACTCCAGGCAGAACCATTTCTCTGCCATCTCATCTTCAGAGTTGGAAGTCATTTATATATTTGTCATTCAACAGGTTTATTTTATATCAAAGTATCAGGAAAACTAAAATAATTCAATAATGGAATAGCAGTTTTTACCCTGCAGATTGGCAAGGTTTTGTTCCTTGGCTAGGTAAATGATTATGTCTAGTAATCATAACAATGTGGGACACAGGTACTGTAATGTAAATTTTGTAAAGAATTTAAGACAGAGCTTATGAAATTAGTAATAAAAACATACAGATCTTCTGACTTTGCAATCCTACTTCTGAGAAACTATTCTGTAGAAATAAGAGGACCATTACATAAAAATCTATGTAAAAGATCCTTTTTACATCAAGTTTGTGTGCCAAAAAGAAAAAAAAAACGATAAACCAAAAAATTCTGTAACAACTTGAAGACCCATCAGTAAGAGAATCTGAATAAACTGTGGTAAAGCCACATTATGGAATTTTATACAGGATATTTCAAGTGAGGCAGAACTCCTTCTGAGTATAATCCATATTTTTTTTTTAATTTTGCTTTAAGTGAAAGTTTACAAACCAAGTCAGTCTCTCACACAAAAACTCATATACACCTTGCTATATACTCCTTAATCCGAGAAGCTGGAGTATATGAAGAAGGATGGGGCATCAGGATTCCTTAAGAACCTGCATTATGCAGATGACACAACCTAGCTTGCTGAAAGTGAAGAGGACCTGAAGCACTTACTGATGAAGATCAAAGACCACAGCCTTCACTATGGATTGCACCTCAACATAAAGAAAACAAAACTCCTCACAAGTGGACCAATGAGCAGCTTCATGATAAATGGAGAAATGAGTGAAATTCTCAAGGATTTCATTTTACTTGGATCCACAATCAACAGCCATGGAAGCAGCAGTCAAGAAATCAAAAGACGCATTGTATTGGGTAAATCTGCTGCAAAGGACCTCTTTAAAGTGTTGAAGAGCAAAGATGTCACCTTGAAGACTAAGGTGCACCTGACCCAAGCCATGGTATTTTCAATTTCATCATATGCATGTGAAAGCTGGACAATGAATAAGGAAGACCAAAGAAGAATTGATGCTTTTGAATTGTGGTGTTGGTGAAGAATATTGAATATACCATGGACTGCCAAAAGAACGAACACATCTGTCTTAGAAGTATACCCAGAATGATCCTTAGAAGCAAGCATGGCAAGACTGCGTCTTACATACTTTGGACATGTTGTCAGGAGGGATCAGTCTCTGGAGAAGGACATCATGCTTGACAAGGTACAGGGTCAACGGAAAAGAGGGAGACCCTCAACGAGGTGGATTGACCCAGTGGCTGCAACAATGAGGTCAAGCATAACAATGATTTTAAGGATGGCGCAGGACCAGGCAGTGTTTCGTTCTGTTGTGCATAGGGTTGCTATGAGTCAGAGCCAACTCAATGGCACCTAACAACAAATATACTCCTAGTTGCTCTCCCTCTAATGAGTCAGCACACTCCCTCCCTCCACTCTCTGTTTTCATAACAATTCGGCCAGCTTCTGACCCCCTCCGCCTTCTCAACTCCCCTTCAGAGGAGCCACCCACATAGGCTCATGTGCCTACTTGATCCAAGATGCTCGCTCATCACCAGTGTCATTTTCTATCCCATAGTCCAGACACAGTGGCTGCAACAATGGGCTCAAGCATAACAACAATTGTAAGGATGGCGCAGGACTGGGCAGTGTTTTGTTCTGTTGTGCATAGGGTCGCTGAGTCAGAACCAATGCAACGGCACCTAACAACAACAGTCCAGTCCAATCCCTATCTGAAGAGTTGCCTTTGGGAATAGTTCCTGTCTTGGGCTAACATAAGGTCTGGGGACCATGACCTCCGGGGTCCTTCTAGTCTCAGTTAGACCATTAAGTCTCATCTTTTTACAAGAATTTGAGGTCTGCATCCCACTGCTCTCCTGCTCCCTCAGAGGTTCTCTGTCGTGTGCTCTGGTAGGGGTTCTCTGTTGTGTTCCCTGTCAGGGCAGTCATCAGTTGTAGCTGGGCACCATCTAGTTCTTCTGGTCTCAGGCCGATGTAGTCTTTGCTGTGGCCTTTTCTGTCTCTTGGGCTTGTAATTACTTTCTATCTTTGGTGTTCTTCATTCTCCTTTGCTCCAGGTGGGTTGAGACCAATTTTTGCATCTTAGATGGCCGCTTGCTAGCGTTTATGACCCCAGGTGCCACTCTCCGAAGTGGGATGCAGAATGTTTTGTTAATAGATTTTATTATGCCAATTGACTTAGATGTCCCCTGAAACCATGGTCCCTAAGTCCCCGCCCCTGCTACGCTGGCCTTCGAAGCATTCAGTTTATTCAGGAAACTTTGCTTTTGGTTTAGTCCAGTTGTGCTGACCTCTTCTGTACTGTGTGTTGTCTTTCCCTTCACCTAAAATAGCTCTTATCTACTAATTAGTGAAAACCCCTCTCCCTCCCTCCCCCACCCTGCTCTTGTAACCATCAAAGAATATTTTCTTCTCTGTTTAAACTATTTCTTGAGTTCTTATAATAGTGGTATCATACAATGTTGTCCTTTTGCAACTAATTTCACTCAGCCTTCCAGATTTCTCCATGTTATGAAATGTTTCACGGATTCATCATTGTTCTTTATTGATCCATGGTATTCCATTGTGTGAATATAGCATAATTTATTTATCCATTCATCCATTGATGGGCACCGTGGTTGGTTCCATCTTTTTGCTATCGCAAACAATGCTGCAATGAACGTGGGTGTGCATATATCTGTTCATGTAAAGGCTCTTATTTCTCTAGGATGTATTCCAAGGAATGGGACTGCTGAATCGTATGGTAGTTCTATTTCTAGCTTTTTAAGGAAGTTCCAAATCGATTTCCAAAGTGGTTGTACTATTTTACATTCCCACCAGCAGTTCATACTTTTTTCAATAGACATTTCTTATATCCTGTTAAAACATTCCTGGCACTGTCCTAACACTGGCCTTTCTTCCACATGAGAGTTTTCTTTCCCCTCTTCTGGACCTATGCCCTGCCTACGTCTCACTATGCCCCCTCATTACAGCCAAGGTGGTGAGGGCCTCCCCAGTGCAGCTTTTGAGTCTCTCGTTGCGCTCTTTCCATTATTAGTTATAACAATGGGCACCTGAGAATGGCCAGTGCAAGGCCGTTTCAAGATAAACACGATAAATAGTGCTGTTGCCTTCTATTACTCTTCCCAGTGAGTGGATAACTAAGATGTTCCCACTTGATGTTTCAGCATTAAGGGGTACCTCATTTGAACAGTTTCAAAGGCTAATTTTCTGCAGTGCTGGAGATTAACTTGGGTGTAACCATGAAGGGAGTATAACAAGCTTCCTTTGAAGTTTATGTTTGCACTGAAGTTATTTTAACTGATGAGGAGGACAAGATTGCCCTCTGCTGCCTGGAGCCCTTAATTTTTCATATCTTTTATGCATATAGGTTCTCCAAGAGTAAACACCGTGTAATAGCAGAGAGAAGAGAGTCACCTTCAATAAAAGGAGTTCTGGCATCACTGAAGATTCATAATGCACCTGAGACATTAAAGACTCCAAAAAGTCATACCTTGAAGAAACTGGTTTACGTAAGCCTCTTCCAGACTGAATATCTCTAAACCCTGGTGGCATAGTGGTTAAGAGCTACCACTGCTGACCAAAAGGTTGGCAGTTCAAATCTACCAGGTGCTCCTTAGAAACCCTGTGGGGCACTTCTCTGTCCTTTAGGGTCACTATGAGTCAGAATCGACTCCATGGCGATGGATTTGATTTTTTTTGTTTGAGCACCTATAGAAAGCAAATGACCGCATATTTTCAAAGTTGACATAAAAATGTCACTTCACAAGGGCCATTATGAATCTAGATCTAATTATCCATTCCTCCTAGGATGCGATGTGCCTCCACCCAGTCTCCTTGCTACAATTTCTCTCAACGAACGGCACCATCCCTCAATCCCTCCACTCTCAATTTCTCAATAGCCCTGCTTCCTCTTCCCCATTATCTCTCCCATCGCAGCCCCCTCAAAGTCCAATCACTTTATTTCTTCTATCAATCCCTTTCTCTCATTCTCCAACCTCTGATTTCATTCAGGCATTTATTTATTGTTGGTAGTGAGAATATACACAGCAGAACCTAACTCCAATTCAAGTTTCTATATGTACAATTCAGTGATATTGATTAAATTCAAGTTGTACAATTCTCACCCTCCTTTTCTGAGTTGTCCCTCCCCCATTAACAGAAACTCACTCTCTCCTAAGTTTCCTATCTAATCTTTTCAAGTTGCTGTTGTCAATTTGATTCCATATAGATAGATATTAAAAGAGCACAAGGCTCAAGGTAGAGATTCTTTACTAGTTAAGCTAAACTATTGGTTGGTTTTAAGAAGACTTTTGGGGGATACTTTAAGGTTTAAGGATTATCTCGGGGCAATAGTTTTAGAGGTTCATCCAGCTTCCATGACTCTAGAAAGTCTGGAGTCCATGAGAATTTGAAATTCTGTTCTGCATTTTCCACTTTTGATCAGGATTCTTTGATAGAATTTTTGATCAAAATGTTCAGTAGTGTTAGCCAGGCACCATCCAGCTCTTCTGGTCTCACGGTAAAGGAGGCAGTTGTTCATGAGACAATTAGCCACACATTCCATTTCCTCCTCCAATTCCTGACTTTCTTTCTTCCTTTGTTGTTCCAGGTGAATAGAGACCAACTGCCAGGCTGGTCTACCTCCCATGAGCCTACAGACTATATGTGCTTCCACAGCACTCAGGGTTTCCTCCTTCATAATATGCATCAGATTTCATTTCCTTCTCTCTTGCTAAACTGTAAACTCCATGAGAGCAGGGATCATGTTTGTCTTGTTCATTGCCTAGTAGAGGACCCAGGACCCAAGGTTTTGTTCTCTTTTCCCCGGACACATGAATTCCCTCAAAGAGACTCATCAAATGCAACAGGGAGGACCTCTTTGGTCTTTGGCAAGCACCAATTGAATGGTGTGGTGGGAAATGAAGTCAGGCTACATAAAGATGCAGAATACAGCAGCATAGGAAAGACATTGGTGTTTTCAGGTTGAGGGGCAGAAGGCAATTGGAGGAGAAATTGTTGATACAGAGGGGATAACTGCTGGAGCAGGGTACCTGAGCAGGTAAGAATAATAGCATCACTGTTTTTATACTACATATAAACTTTACTGGCTCTTCACAATCTTATCCAAATTTTAGGGGTAAAATGAAAAAGGCATTATCCACATTTTTGGAGTAAGAGGCCCAGAGAAATGAAATGAATTCGCCTGAGGTTACTGTCTTAGTTACCTAGTGCTGCTATAACAGAAATATCACAAATCAGTGTCTCTAAAAAACAGAAATTTATTTTCTCACAGTTCTTGACGTTAAAGTCTTAACTGGTGTCTCAGTAGTGTCTACTCCTTCTGTGATCCTCTCTTACTTCCTGGTGTATACCAGTGGTCCTTGGTGTCCTTTGGAATCTGTTTTCACCCGTTTGTGTCTCTATGTCTATTTTGATCTTTTTCTAAGTCAGGGTGATTAGGTTTAGGATTTACCCCCCCACCTCTGGTATGAGCTTATTAACATAAGAAAAACCCTATTTCCAAACAGGGTTACATCCACAGGAATTCAACATATATTTTAGAGGGACACAGTTCAATTCATAACAGTTATCCAACTGGTAAGTGACAGAAATAGGATATTAACCCAACTGCCTGGCCCCAAAGAACAAACATTCGCCTCTATCCTACACTCTCTCCAATGAATGAATAGCTCCAGTAGAATGTTTGGCCTTAAAAGTAGGAAGGAAAAGACCTCATTCACTGGAAGGAAGGCAGGAATGACCAGTGTAGATTTAATGAAGCAAAAGAACTAGTAGTCTACTGAGAGTGAAAGGGGTAGGTGTTGAGTAGGAGATTTGAAGAAAGTTGTGGTATAATTACTGAGGGACTGGATTAGATAACTATACATGAATGAATTATTGTGCAGCTGAGGTTGGAGATCATGAATTGGAAGTAGTACCAATTTATATATTTTATACTTTTTTCTAACAGTGCTCATTCAGTCCCTTGGAGAAGGGTTCAGTTTTTGGCCACTGAGTCAAGCAGAACAAGGGTACCTGGAAGTTGAGAGCACTGGTAAAAGAGGAATTCAAGTGTTTGATCATGGAAGTCAAAGCTAAGTGGGGAAAGAAGCAAAGGGCATCAGGGGCAGGAGAGGCCTCAGTGGAAAAAAATAAAACAATTAAGAGACTAGACTTTTGGGAGATCCAAAAGCAGGCAGAGATGGCAGGGGAAAGATATTCAACTCTGTTAGCTCAAAAATGATCCCGAAACAACAAAAAGCAAACAAATCTCCATCTTTGATGAAACTAAGTGTTTAGGTTCGGGATTTCTTTGACAACAATGTACCATTAATATGACCACAGGGACTGTATCAAATGGGGGATTTATTGTTATCATACAAGAAATCCAGGGTTAGACAGTCTGGGCAAGTTCTTCAGGTCCACAACATCATCCCGGATCTAGCTGCTGCTAGCATTCTCTTCTCTATTAATGCGTTTTTCACTTTCACCATCACCTCTTGATTGCAAGACGGCTGCTAGACTGTCCTCCGAGCAAAAAAAAGACAAGAACAGCAGGCAAAAGGCAAAAGTTTGCTCTCCTCAGCAAACTTTCTCAAAAACTCCACGCAGGGACTTCTCTTTTCTCATTAACCTTTTTTTTTTTTTTTAATCACATTAGTATTCCTAGTTGCAAGAAAATCTGGGAAGCGGAATGCTTTAAGGAGGACACATTAAGCAGGTAATTAGCAGTCCAACACACCAGGGGACATCTGTTACCCTAAACCACAACATCTGAAGATGGAAGGTAGATGGGGCATTGGCAAATGATGCAGCAGAGAGAAAGAAGGTCAGATTTAAATGACTGCAAAGGGCAGGAGTCCTACCAACAAAGAGCAAAACTATTTGCCTTGAAAAACCCAGAATGGTCCAGGAATTAGAGGCATCAGGTACAATGGATGAAAGGGAGCTAAATACAAGGACACTGAAAGTCTGCATAAAGAGCAGTCAACCCCCATCTACATTCTTACTGTGTGCCACCCTGCTCCTCCCAGGAGACAGCTAGGTTTGTTCTCCGGAGAACAAGAAGGAATGCAGGCTTTTGGAACACTGCACTCAGAGAAGGATGAGGATGAGGTACTGTCCTGGAAACAGGGATTAAGTGAAAGTCTGCATACTAAATAGCAAGACATCCCTTCCCTACCCACTTCCCTCACACAGTACCACCAGGGTGGGCTCACAGGGAGACTTCTCTAAAGAAACTCAACGACCCCTACAGGACACTATAAGGAATGGCATAAGAAGGAAGAACCCTTGAAAACTAAAAGAAGTGGTAGTTGAAATTAAAAAAAAAATCAATGGGAAAATAGTTAACAAGAACTCTCAGAAAGTAGAACATCTAAACAATTTGTTACTTGCTGTCTAGTTGATTCCAACTCACAGGGACCCCATGTGTGCAGAGTAGAACTGCACAACAGACATTTCCAGGATGTGACTTTTCAGAAGCTGATCGCCAGGCCTTTCTTCTGAGGAACCTCTGGATAGCTCAGAACTGCCATTCTTTTGGAGAATAGTCCAGCGTACCACCAGCCCATCACCCAGGGACTCCCTTATCTAAGTAACAGGAGTTCCATTAGGTTAGAACTGAATGAAAAAACTAGATGTCCATCAGTTCAGAATTCAGTATGGTCCCCAGCCCACCCCAACACACACACACACATTCGCACACTTCTAATAAATTTTTAGAGCTTCACTTCACTTGTAAACAAGGATTCCCAGAAATTAGGCAACTTACAATATGAAAGACAGGCCAAAGCACAACAAACTTAAAAAAACTAGAGATAATGCAGTGAGCAGAACAAAACTTAAATGTAATTACAACTAATACCATTAGAGATTAGAAAAGAAATAGAATCCAAGGAACAAGAACAGTATGCTTTAGTATGAGGACCAATATAAGAAGGAAGAACTCCTGAAAACTAAAAAACTTGCAGCTAAATTTAAAAAAATAGAACAAATGACAAGATAAAGCTAAGGGAACCTCCTGAAAAGTAGGACACCTAAATTATAGTAAGTCCCATTCAGAACAGAAGTAGGTGAAGGAGGAAACCATCAAAGGCTTTAAACAAACAAAAAAACATTTCTCGGACTGGAAGATATACAATTCCAGAATGACAAGGCACACTGACTGGTCACCATGAAGGAAGGCAGAAAACTTACCCAGCCGTCCTGAAATGTCACAGTAGGGCAAAGGAGAAGAGATGTAAACCTCTCAGAGAAAAGCAACAGGTTACATACAGAGGGAGACAAGAACGGATCTCCACAGAAACATCTGAAGGCAGATGAAAATGGGAAAAATGTATTCCAAATTCTTTCAACCAAGAGTTTTATGCTTTTAACTAGGTATATTCAGATATGCTAAGTCTCAAAAAACTTACCCCATGCATTCTTCTTTGGGAAGCAACTGGAGTATCCTATACATCAACATGAAGTAGCTGAACAAAGATAAAGGAAAACCTGAGATCCAGGAAAAAGAACCAAGCACACGAGAGAGGTGAGGCCTGACAAGATGGTGGTGCCGTGCAGTAGGCCCAGAGAACAATGAGCCAAGACTGGAGCAGAGGACTGGAAGATTCTAGAAAGGATTTGAACTGGATCATAAATTGAACTAGTGGACTTTCTGTCAGGTTTGACTGCTAGGAAAACTGTAAATGAGAGGTATAAAACAGAGGTGTTCAAGTCATATATACAAAAACAGTACTAAAAAAGAGATACTAACATCAATAAAATAATGAAAATATGTACTAGAAAATATATAATCATAGTATAGTATTTAATACCAAGAAAAAAAAAAACCCAACCCAGTGCCGTCGAGTCGATTCCAACTCATAGCAACCCTACAGGACAGGGTAGAACTGCTCCGCAGAGTTCCAAGGAGCGCCTGGTGGATTCGAACTGCTGACCCTTTGGTTAGCAGCTGTAGCACTTAACCACTATGCCATCAGGGTTTCTAATACAGCATAATGTTTATTAACAAAAGAGATACCCAATATAAATTTAACAAAAGGTTGAAATATATTAGAATGATGGAGGGAAGGAATAAAAAATCCTTATGTTCTGAAATAGGAAGTCAATAGAGGGTATGATGATAAAGGTTGTGTGTCAACTTGGCTGGGCCATGATTCCCAGTGGGTTGGCAGTTATGTAATGATGTGGTCATCCTCCATAATGTGATCACCCAATCAGTTGTAAGGGGAGTTTTCTTGGAAGTGTGGCATGAATCCAGTATATATATATGGATGTTCTGGCAAAGCTTGCTTGCTTGCTCTGGATTCTGCATCTGGCTTGTCATCATCTGATCTCTGGTTCTTGGAACATGAGCCAGCTTCCTGCCATATTGCCTGCTGATCTTGGGATTCATCAGCCTCTGCAGCCTGTGAGCCAGAAGCCGTTCTTGGATTCATCAACCTCTGCAGTTATGGGAGTCAGAAGCCTCCCGCCTGACACCTGACCCACAGACTTCGGACTTGGCAGCCTCTACAACTGTGTAAGCCATTTCCTTTAGGCAAATCTCTCTGTCTCTCACTATATGTACGTATGTTTCACTGGTTTTGCATCTCTAGAGAACACAGCCTAAGACAGGCGGCTTCTAAAAGTGATGACTCAAGGGACAGTAATATACTCCTAGTATTAAAAGACAGTAACAGAGGTATACACTGTTGTTAGGTGTGATCGAGTTGGTTCCGACTCACAGCGACCCTATGTACAATAGAACAAAACACTGCCCAGCTCTGTGCCATCCTCATAATCGTTGTTATGCTTAGGTCCACTGTTGCAGCCACTATGTCAGTTCATCTCATTGAAGGTCTTCCTTTTTTCAGCTGACCCTCTACTTTACCAAGCATGATGTCCTTCTCCAGGGACTGATCCCTCCTGAAAACACATCCAAAGTATGTGAGACATAGTCTCACCATCTTTGCTTCTAAGGAGCATTCTGGTTGTACTTCTTCCAAGAACGACTTGTTCGTTCTTTTGGCAGTCCACAGTATATTCAATATTCTTCGCCAAAACCACTAAAAGTGGTTGCTTCAGGGAGTGGGAGCCAGGTGAGGGTCAAAAGGACAAGAAGCAGGTTTCATTATAAGCCTTTTATCACTCTTTGGCTTTCTTATTTACCTACTTAGGTAGAAGGGGCTAAGGGTGGTCAAAGTGGAGGAGTGGAAGATTCGAACTGCTGACCTTTTGGTTAGCAGCTGAGCTCTTAACCACTGCGCCGCCAGGGCTCCAACCTTAATCTTGGCATTTGAAATTATTTCCTGACTTTCCCACGTGGGCCACCATTTCCTTCATGATTTGGTTTGAGTTTCACCTTTTTCCAGCTCAGTGCCAACATTACAAAATCCAGCTTTATAGATTTTGTAACGTGGCACTTTGAGTATGTTGTCTTAATTTTTCTCAAATTGTTTCTGTATGTTTGACTACTAACAAAATGACATAAGTCAACAGACTAGATGGTCAATAAAGGCTTAGCAGCTGGGTTCTCATTTCTTCAACAGTAAGCGCCAGAATAGAACAGATGAATACAGTAGTAAACAGGACAGTCACTGCCCTCCAGAAAAGGGAAAGGAAAACCAAGCGAAGAACTACAGAGCTTTCTGGGGTAAGCATAGGGTTAGAAGAGCTCTTACAGGGTGGTCAGCAATGCTTCCACTGGATGTAAGGGCTAAACTAAGTAGGTGTTTGCTAGACAAAGGGGATTCTTTAATTCTCAGTCCTGCCAAACTATGTCTTTATTATACTTCTGTATCTTGAGAGGAGCAGTGGTGGTACAGTGGTTAAGAGCTCAGCTGCTAACCAAAAGGTCAGCAGTTCAAATTCACCAGCCGTTCCTTGGAAACACTATGGGGCAGTTCTACTCTGTCCTACAGGGTCGCTAGGAGTCGGAACCAACTCAACGGTACCTAACAACAACACGTCTTGAGAAGTTTTGAAGGATTTATAAAGCTTCTCTAAATATTTCAATGTTGTTGTTGTTGTTAGGTGCCGTCGAGTTGGTTCTGACTCATAGCAACCCTATGCACAACAGAACGAAACACTGCCCGGTCCCGCGCCATCCTTACAATTGTGGTTATGCTTGAGCCATCGTTGCAGCCACTGTGTCAATCCACCTTGTTGAGGGTCTTCCTCTTTTCTGCTGACCCTGTACTCTGCCAAGCATGATGTCCTTCTCCAGGGACTCATCCCTCCTGACAACATGTCCAAAGTATGTAAGACGCAGTCTCGTCATCCTTGCCTCTAAGGAGCATTCCGGCCACACTTCTTCCAAGACAGATTTGTTCGCTCTTTTGGCAGTCCACGGTATATTCAATATTCTTCGCCAACACCACAATTCAAAGGCATCAACTCTTCTTCAGTCTTCTTTATTCACTGTCCAGCTTTCACATGCATATGATGTGACTGAAAATACCATTGCTTGGGTCAGGTGCACCTTAGTCTTCAAGGTGACAGCTTTGCGCTTCAACACTTTGAGGAGGTCCTTTGCAGCAGATTTGCCCAACACAATGCATCTTTTGATTTCTTGACTGCTGCTTCCATACCTGTTGATTGTGGATCCAAGTATAATGAAATCCGTGAGAACGTCACTCTTCTCTCCATTTATCATGATGTTGCTTTTTGGTCCAGTTGTGAGGATTTTTGTTTTATGTTTGAGGTGCAATCCATAGTGAAGGCTGTGGTCTTTGATCTTCATTAGTAAGTGCTTCAAGTTCTCTTCACTTTCAGCAAGCAAGGTTGTGGCATCTGCATAACGCAGGTTGTTAACGAGTCTTCCTCCAACCCTGATGCCCCGTTCTTCTTCATATAGTCCAACTTCTCGGATTATTTGTTCAGCATACAGATTAAATAAGTATGGTGAAGAAATACAACCCTGACGCACATCTTTTCTGACTTTAAACCAATCAGTATCCCCTTGTTCTGTCCGAACAACTGCCTCTTGATCTATGTAAAGGTTCCTCATAAGCACAATTAAGTGTTCTGGAATTCCCATTCTTCGCAGTGTTATCCATAGTTTGTTATGATCTACACAGTCATATGCCTTTGCACAGTCAATAAAACACAGGTAAACATCCTTCTGATATTCTCTGCTTTCAGCCAGGATCCATCTGACATCAGCAACGATATCCCTGGTTCCACAACCTTTTCTGAAACCAGCCTGAATTTATGGCAGTTCCCTGTCGATACACTGCTGCAGCTGTTTTTGAATGATTTTCGGCAAAATTTTGGTTGCGTGTGATATTAATGATATTGTTCTATAATTTCCACATTCGGTTGGATCACCTTTCTTGGAAATAGGCATAAATATGGATCTCTTCCAGTCAGTTGGCCAGGAAGCTGTCTTCCATATTTCTTGGCATAGACGAGTGAGCACCTCCAGCGCTGCATCCATTTGTTGAAACATCTCAATTGATATTCCATCAATTCCTGGAGCCTTGTTTTTCACCAATGCCTTCAGAGCAGCTTGGACTTCTTCCTTCAGTACCATTGGTTCCTCATCATATGCCACCTCTTGAAATGGTTGAATATCAACTAATTCTTTTTGGTATAATGACTGTGTATTCCTTCCATCTTCTTTTGATGCTTCCCACATCATTTAATATATTCCCCATGGAATCCTTCACTATTGCAACTCAAGGCTTAAATTTTTTCTTCAGTTCTTTCAGCTTGAGAAAACGCCGAGCGTGTTCTTCCCTTTTGGTTTTCCATCTCCAGCTCTTTGCACATGTCGTTATAATACTTTACTTTGTCTTCTCAAGAGGCCCTTTGAAATCTTCTGTTCAGTTCTTTTACTTCATCAATTCTTCTTTTTGCTTTAGCTGCTCGACACTCAAGAGCAAGTTTCAGAGTCTCCTCTGACATCCATCTTGGTCTTTTCTTTCTTTCCTGTCTTTTCAGCGACCTCTTGCTTTCTACAAGGATGATGTCCTTGATGTCATCCCACAACTTGTCTGGTCTTCGGTCACCAGTGTTCAACGTGTCAAATCTATTCTTCAGATGGTCTCTAAATTCAGGTGGGATATACTCAAGGTCATATTTTGGCTCTCGTGGACTTGCTCTGATTTTCTTCAGTTTCAGCTTGAACTTGCATAGGAGCAATTGATGGTCTGTTCCACAGTCAGCCCCTGGCCTTGTTCTGACTGATGATATTGAGCTTTTCCATCATCTCTTTCCACAGATGCAGTCAATTTGATTTCTGCGTGTTCCATCTGGCGAGGTCCACGTGTATAGTCACCATTTATGTTGGTGAAAGAAGGTATTTGCAATGAAGAAGTTGTTGGTCTTGCAAAATTCTATCATTCGATCTCCGGCATTGTTTCTGTCACCAAGGCCATGTTTTCCAACTACTGATCCTTCTTCTTTGTTTCCAACTTTCACATTCCAATCACCAGTAATTATCAATGCATCTTGATTGCATGTTTGATCAATTTCCGACTGAAGCAGCTGATAAAAATCTTTTATTTCTTCATCTTTGGCCCTAGTGGATGGTGCATAAATTTGAATAGTCGTATTAACTGGTCTTCCTTGTAGGCGTATGGATATTATCCTATCACTGACAGCGTTGTACTTCAGGATAGATCTTGAAACATTCTTTTTGACAATGAATGCAACACCATTCCTCTTTGAGTTGTCACTCCCAGCATAGTAGACTACATGATTGTCCGATTCAAAATGGCCAATACCAGTCCATTTCAACTCACTAATGCCTAGGATATCAATGTTTATGTGTTCCATTTCATTTTTGACAATTTCCAATTTTCCTAGATTCATACTTCATACATTCCAGGTTCCAATTATTAATGGATGTTTGCAGCTGTTTCTTCTCATTTTGAGTCGTGCCACATCAGCAAATGAAGGTCCTGAAAGCTTTAGTCCATCCACATCATTAAGGCTGACTCTACTTTGAGGTGGCAGCTCTTCCCCAGTCATCTTTTGAGTGCCTTCCAACCTGGGGTGCTCATCTTCCAGCACTGTATCAGACAGTGTTCCGCTGCTATTCATAAGGTTTTCATTGGCTAATGCTTTTCAGAAGTAGACTGCTGGGTCCTTCTTCCTAGTCTGTCTTAGTCTGGAACCTCAGCTGAAACCTGTCCTCCTTGGGTGACCCTGCTGGTATCTGAATACTGGTGACATAGCTTCCAGCATCACAGCAACACACAATATGACAAACTGATAGACATGTGGGGGAAATATTTCAATAGAAGTTATTAATATACCATATAAGCCATTTGTTACTGTTAAATGCAGGATAGGTACCAAAATGAAATCTAGCTAAACCAGAGTTGGTCTTTGGACTACATATTATGGAAACCATTTAAAACGATGATTCTGTAACATCAAGTTTTTAAAACTGAAGAAAATCTGAACTAACATACTATGAATTTTCACGTAAAGGAATAAAAATCAAATATACTGTTTAAAGACAAATTAGAAAATTATGGTGTCATTACTGACAATGCAAAGTCCTGATTAAATATAGAACTATTTCCCTCAAAAAATACACATAAAAATTAATTACAAATCTATCAAAGGCTAAGTCTTCAGACATTCATAAGCAAAGCTTAATCATGAGGTTTTAAAAATAATACTCTGTACGATTAAGGATCTTATCTCCTTTGTTAAAGTGAGGATTGAACCACGTAAACGGGCTTGTCTTTCAAGCAACTATTATGAACAAGCTATTGAGGGTTATCAGAGAACTGAGAAGGTGGCGCTTTTTAAAAAATGATTCTATTACAGAGGAGTTAATGTATATCCACATAAGGAACTTCTTATTCTGTGGCATTTTCCCAATCATACATTCACCAGTAGAAAATTTTGAAAATTATTCCTTATGTAGGAGGGAATTTGTGTATCACGGGATTCTGGGACCCAGGGCAACCTGCCATAAACATGTTTCTTTGAAGTCTCATTCTTTATCTTTAAAATTTGTATAAATCTACTCTATAACAAATCCATGGTTGTTTTTAACAGAAGAGGTTTCTACTCCAAAAAAGATAAGTTAAAAATGACACTCCAGAAAGACAATTTATCCAATGACTGAGAAGCCAGCATCCTTGAGAACAGCATACACTGTAGATTTGCCCCTTTCACTCACTCTGCCTCATATTTGTTGTAAAACTTCAAATATATATATTGTTGAATCACGCATTCGTTCCTGGTACATACATATGTGAAGAGAGAGCAGTCTTGAAACTTACGTGAATAAAAATTTTTATTTTTTTTGCCATAATCCAATTCTAATCTGTTACCTTAATCAAATCAGAAAATTTTATTTTCTGACTGCATTAAATTTACAAAAAGTTCTCCCACATCACACCAAAGCATTCCTCATGTTTTACTTCCAATGCTCAGATACTTAATGAATTAAACCATTTTAATGAGTTTCTTTTGATTAACTCCTTCAAATACACCTTGTCCAAAACCTCTCTGTCAAAAAAGATTTATCCTACAGTTACCTACACAGACGTTGTCAAAGTGTTCCCAGTTTGGTATGAATGGATGTTCTCTGGAATACGAACTGAACATTAGGGAAACACTGCTCATCACTGTCCAATGATCCCAGTGGTGAGAAGTTCTTGGTTAGAATTCCTCCTCTGCCTGTTTGCTGCGGGACTGCTTGAGCTGCTGCAACCGCCTGATGGTTTCAGAAACAGTACGTTCTCCATGGACCTTATTATCTCTTGTGCGGATGTTCACTGTGCCACTGGTTTTCTCTTTTTCACCAACAACTAAAACATAAAAGATGCAAAGCTTTGTGAGACTGAATCAAAGACACACAAGGATTCTTCCTGAATGCTTGAGCGGAAATTATCTTGGGGCCCAAGAGCCACCCTGAACCTTCATTAAAATAAACAGGTGACGGTATATAGTTGAGCAACTGATTTAAAAATCTATTTATTTTCTGAAAATACGTACCACTTTGCAATGCTGCTCTAAAATGGCTACGTTTGTTGAGCTACTTAATGTAGCCAACGTAATAAAAACTTACTGTATGATTCTTCAGACAGGGATTGGACTGGAATATGGGATGGAAAATGATACCGGTGAAGAATAAGCTTCTTGGAACAAGTAGACACATGAGACTATGTTGGCATCTCCTGTCTGGAGGGGAGATGAGAGGGCAGAGGGGTTCAGAAGCTACCTGAATGGCATGAGGAGAGACAGTGGAGGGAAGAACTGTGCTATCTCATTAGAAGGAGAGTGGTTAGGAGTGTATAGCAAGGTATATGTAAATTTTTATATGAGAGACTGACTTGATTTGTAAACTTTCACTTAAAGCACAATAAAAATTAATAATTAAAAAAAAAACTTACTGCATGAAGAAGTATGAGGTAAAGGGGAGGAAATTTTTAGACAAACTTTTAAAGGTCATTCTTTTCAAACTTAAATTTTCCTGTTATATTAACTGAAGAAACTTTAGTAGTTTTAACAATCAGGACTGGAAGGAACCAAACTTAGGGCCAGGTCTCAAGATTTTAGTGGATCTTCCTGAGGTTCGGGAAGTTTTTCTTTGGTAAGTTTCTTTCCATACCTAGAATGAAGTTATATTGTGCCAACTGGGCATTTCTGATCTTCTTATTCAATGTACAGCCTGGATCCAGATCGACATCTGCCATGAACTTAGCATCATGGAATTCCTGCCGTACCTATTGCAAGAGAGACACACAATGCTTCACATCTAAAATTAGAACTACATTTTGATTGTAAATAGTTTTGCTCAACATAGGATTTGGATAATCATGTAAACCAAATGATATGCCTGTCAGTTTGTTGTACTATAGGGTTGCGTGTTGCTGTGATGCTGGAAGCTGTACCACTGGTATTCAAATACCAGCAGGGTCACCCATGGCAGACAGATTTCAGCTGAGTTTCCAGACTACGACAGACTAGGAAGAAGGACCCGGCAGTCTACTTCTGAAAAGCATTAGCCAGTGAAAACCTTATGAATAGCAGCGGAACACTGTCTGATACAGTGCTGGAAGATGAGCCCTTCAGGTTGGAAGGCACTCAAAATACGACAAGGGAAAAGCCACCTCCTCAAAGTAGAGTCAACCTTAATGACGTGGATTCAGTCAAGCTTTCAGGATCTTCATTTGCTGATGTAGCATGACTCAAAATGAGAAGAAACAGCTGCAAACATCCATTAATAATTGGAATGTGACACGTACGAAGTGTGCATCTAGAACAAACAAATCTGTCTCGGAAGAAGTATTACCAGAATGCTCCTTAGAAGCAAGGATGGCAAGACTACATCTCATAAATTTTGGACATGTTATCAGAAGGGATCAGTCCTTGGAGAAGGACATCATGTTTGGTAAAGAAGAGTGCCAATGAAAAAGAGGAAAACCCTCAGTGAGACGGACTGACACAGTGCATGAAACAATGGGCTTAAGTGTAGCAACAACTGTGAGGATGGCGTAAGACCGAGCAGTGTTTCGTTCTGTTGTACACGGGGTCGCTATGAGTTGGAACTGACTCAATGGCACCTAACAACAGCATATACTGAAGCATATACTATTAACATGTTAAGTTTTACCATTTAAAAAATCAAAACTTATTTTGCTTTTGAGAGATAAATGTTTTAGAAAAATCATCAGATTTTAAAACATCAGAATTTAGGCAATTAATTAAATTTAACCAGTTCTCTTAAATCATCTTGTTGGGTGCCATGAGTCAGTTCTGACTCACACAGACCTTACGTATAGCAGAACACTGCCTGGTCCAGCACTATCCTCACAATCGTTGCTGTGTTTGAGTCCACTGTTGCAGCCACTATGTCAATCCATCTCATTGAAGGTCTTCCTCTTTTTCACTGAACCTCTACTTTATCAAGCATGATGTCCTTCTCCACAGACTGGTCCCTCCTGATAACATGTCCGAAGTAAGCGAGAGGAAGTCTCACCATCCTCCCTTCTAAGGATCATTCTGGCTATACTTCCTCCGAGACAGATTTGTTTTTCTTCTGGCAGCCCACTATGTATTTAAAATTCTTCACCAGCACTGCTTCAATCTAAGGTCTTCTTATTTACTGCTCTTAAGTCATACAGATTATAAAGGAAAAGAAATCCTTTTACAAATACATCTCAAGTTCCTGATACTGTTTCCAGGAAATAAATTGAATGGCTTCCATATAACATCCAAAATAGATGCCCAGGCCAACAGAGTATGTTTCTGGTCCCTTAAACAGGCAGCAATTTGGTAAGGAGTCAGGTAGGAATTAACTCGTTGCTGCCATTTATGTGTGCAATATTTCTTAAAATAAACACTGACAATGTAATCAATAGGCTAAAATCACTGCCACAGCTTCTTTCATATTCCTGGAGAATGGAATATAAACTGCCATATAAAATTGTCTTATAACACTAATTGTTTTTTTAATACCCTGTGTATACCAATAACCTAATTAAACAGAACTCTATTCTAAAAGAATAATTTGAATAAAAGAAAATAATAGGCTTAAGAAATACTAAATTTTCTTTTTTTTCTAAATACTGATTTCCTTTCTGATTTAAGGAGAACTTCTTAGGAAGCAGATAAAGGGGTTCGAGCTAAAGATCAGATTAGGATTTCCTGAAGTAAGTTTCTAGGAATTTAAAGTTGGCAAACTAAGTTAGATATTATTGTCTTTTTAAGTTTTCTTCTCAAAAATACTAGTTCTACTTTATTATCTTAAGTCTATGTGTATTAAGTAGACAAAGTTTTTAGTACCATATTTTTAAGCAAATAACGCAGGTCTTCTGATTGCCAACCCCGTCCTCTCCCCTTAAGGTATTTTCATAAGTGTGCTAATTTTTTTTATAGCAACATGTAAAAAAAAAATTGGCATAGCAGCACTTTTGAAAATACCTTGCAGGGGGAAAGTGCAACTGGCAAACAGATGTAGAAAGCACATGTTATCTGCATAAAACTGTGGTATTTTCTTCTTCCAAAAAGTAATACTGTAAGCTAAATTAAATTTCCCACTCACCTGCCAACCAATTTCCACTGATAGGATAAAAAGATCTGAAGCAATCATTTTTATTTCACTGTCATTTCACATTAACCTCAGACTTCAGAAATGAAAAACGTATGATTAATGTTTCAAAGAAACCTTCCTCGATTGAATAAATATTAACTTCTAAATATGAGAATGTTTCCCTTTCATTAGGTTCTCATGGGCATTAATCTTTTAGCTTTAAAATGGAATAATAAAAACTTAAGTTTAAAAGTAATTTAGATTACAACAAGTTAATGATGGGTGAATAATAACAAAATATATTTCTGCTCATAAACAATCAGTTTTGGGAATTTGCATCTTATATTAAAAAAAAAAAAACACACCTGGTTTAAATACAGTTTCGTATGTCCAAACAAAAACCTACACATGAACGTTTATAGAAGTTTTATCTATAATTGCCCAAAACTGGAAGCAATCAAGATGTCCTTCAATAGGTGACTGGATAAACAAACTGTGGTGCATCCACACAATGAAATATTGTCCAGTGATAAAAAGAAACAAGCTATCAAGCCATAAAAAGACAAGGAGGAACCTTAAATGCATACTGCTAAACGGAAGAAGCCAAGTTTGAAAAGGCTCTGCACTGCACGATTCCAACTATGTGACATTCTGGAAAAGGCAAGGCTATAGAGACAGTAAAAGATGAGTGGCTGCCAGGGGTTCAGAGAAAAGGGAAAGAGGAATAAACAGGTGGAGCTCAGGGCGTTTTGGGGCAATGAAACTATTCTGTGTGATACTGTAACAGTGGACACATGACATGAAGCATTTTTCAAAACCCATAGGGCCATAACACAAATAGTGATCCCTAATGTTTTAAACAATGGATTTTAGTTAATAACAAAGGGCTCTTTTAGTTAATAATAATGTATCAATATTGACTCATCAAGTCTAACAAATGTACCACACTATCGCAGCATGTTAATAACCGGGGAAACTGCAGGAGCGAGAGTGCGAAATATCAAACTCTGTGCATTCTTTGCACAATTTCTCTGTAGACCTTAAACTGTTCTACAAAATAAAGTGTACTAAAAATAAATAAGTAAATAATTAAAAACCCAGTTTCCTTACAAATGGCCATTAACCCAAACAAGGGGCCAAGAGCCTGAGGCTGGAGTTCCTTCCTCATCACTGCTATAGGTATAGCACCCTGGGGCTCTAACTCAAAAGTCACGAACACTGATTATCTTCTTTTGGTAGATACCCATAAAAAAACCCATTGCCATCGAGTCGATTCTGACTCATAGTGACCCTACAGGACAGAGGAGAACTGCCCCATGGAGTTTTTAAGGAGCTCCTGGTGGATTCGAACTGCTGACCTCTTGGTTAGCAGCCGTAGCTCTTAACCACTCCACCACCAGGGTTTCTGCAGATGTTACAAAGTTCCTGCTAAGCAGACCTCCCACCACAATGCCACCCAGACCACTACAGAGAAGAGTAGGATTTTCTGGAAGTCCTGATCAGAATGTACAATGAAAATAGCAACATTTCTCATCACGTGAGGCCTGCCTTGCCAAAACTATATGGCTTATGTTATTTGAAAAGCTGAACAACAGACAATAAATTTGAAGAAAAGTCATATTTAAGGATTACCTTTTGAGCATATTCATCGCATGTGGGTCCCACCGGAACCACCATTACCTGGCGAGGAGACAGCCAGAAAGGCCTTTAGAAAAAAATAAAAGTATTTAATGTGGATTTGGGCATTATTCCCTAAATAGGCATGGCACATTTCTTAGTCTATTCTTTAGTCTCTTTTTGAGAAATACGAAAGGGCTACTTTAAAAAACTTGGCTTTATTTTCAACATCCAAAGAAGACTAAGGGGGAAAACTCAGGAGTAGAAAACTAACCCTAAATAACAAAAATCTGTAACTGCGATTTGTCTTGCTAAGCAGACTGCAAAGGCCTCACACATATTGAATCGCCACGCCCTGGATGCAGGAGGTGTTAAAAAAGTATTACATAACAACACTGAGTGATTATTCAAGCACGATTTTATACTTTTTTTTGGTTTTTATTTTATACTTTGTGGGGGACACAGGAGGTACCTTTAGTTTATTCAAGATCCAATTTTCAGGATTCGGTGCGTTGTAACTGATAAAAACTGGTGACGGTATTTAAAAACAAGTGTGTTTTGACTACTTATTGAGGATGACCCCATCTGCCATTCTCCTGATGGAGGATTTCAGGTGCACTGTGTCAAACCATCCCAATGATGCAGACATCAGGCCAACGTTTCTCCCCATTGCTCCTCTATTTTCCATTATTTTGTTATATCAAGGAAATGGCTAGAGTAGGTTCTAAATTCTACCCTAATTGAGGGTTTTTTTCACCTATCACAGGTTTGGCATAGCAATTACCCAAGGATTCCCCTAATCCCTAGGAGCCAGGCAGATTTGACTTGATTTGATTTTGTGAAATATAACTGATTGAGGTTATCTTATTTCATTGATAAGTATGAAAAACTCCCCCAAATGTCTGAGATAACCAAATTACAAATAAAAACTGAAATAAATGACTGTAATGTATAAGATAAAATGCAAGTCAAGTGCTCATTTCTTGCCAGCAAAAACATAATCTAATGGAAACAAGTCACAAAAAGTTGATCAAACAATTTGGAGTCTGCATTCTCAATTAAAAAGAATAGTTGGCTTCTAAAGGATGTCAAAATACTTGCCCCGTATGATCAGTAGGATGAACAAGGGAAGCAAAAAGCCTACCCTTGTTCACCCAGACAGAAACAGCAAAGCTGTATAAATCCCCAAACAAAGCTAAATGGATGTCAAAAGCAATCAAAATAACAAATATGTTTCTTCCTACTCAGAAAATACTACATAACCACACAAATCAAGTTATGAAGTAAACATTATTGTATTAAAAAATATTCTCAAAGCTAAAAAATTTGAGTTTAGATTTGGATTCCTTACTTTTTAGTGAACACTTGTCATTAATTTGAAGTGACCAATTAGAGTCATTGTCCCTCTCCATCTCACAACTAAACTGGAAAACAGACATTTTTTCTACCCGATTTACATTGTCCAGACAAAAACAAAACAATGACTGGGATTACCATTTGCCTCCATAGTTTTCAGTAAGAATAGCAATCATTCTCTCCACTGACCCCAAGATGGCTCGATGAACAATCACTGGCCTTTTCTTATCATCACCATCATGGCTATAAAGAAAAACAAAGAATTTGCTTTGCTTTATTAGGTATTTTTCCCTTATGTGCCTGGAGAAAAACATTCAGAGCAGACTCAGAAGCTCACCTTACAAAAGTAAGATTAAATCTGATGGGCAACTGAAAATCCAGCTGGATCGTTGCACACTGGTGGTACCGGCCAATTGCATCTTTAATCTCTATGTCGATCTAAGAAACAAAGATCAGGTTGTTATAAAATGTTGTCTACACTAAAGCTGAACTCAACAGTAAGATTAGGGCTGATTTTCCTTTTCTTAAAAACTGACTTTAAAGTAATCTCTTCTTCACCGAAAAATAAAAATCACACATTAGCCCAAAGGACTACCCTAATATACTTTGGTACTGACCTTTGGACCATAGAAAGCTCCATCTCCAGGGTTTAACTCCCACTTTTCACCAAACTCATTCAGACTATTTTCCAGTTGCTAAGGATAAAGCAAAATGATGTTTATTTTTGTTCATCTGCAATATCCCTTCTTCCAGGCTAATGTGGGATTAACAATACCATAACTTGGATGGGTCACTACTCGCAGCTTTATAATTTTGCCCACTTACATATACTCTCACACAAACCTCTTTTAAAGCTTATGGTTTAATAACTGAAAAACTTTCAACCATTTCAAAATACATTATCACAGAAAAAAAAATGTTGTTAGGTGTCATCAAGTCAGTTCTGACTCATAGCCGCCCTATGTACAACAGAATGAAACACTGGCCAGTTCTGCATCATCCTCACAATTGTTGCTACGCTTAACCGCATTATTGCAGCCACTGTGTCAGTCCATCTCGTTGAGGGTCTTCCTCTTTTTTGCTGACCCTTTACTTTACCAAACATGATGTCCTTCTCCAGGGACTGATCCCTCCTTACAACATTTAAGTATGTGAGACGTAGTCTCACCATCCTTGCTTCTAAGGAGTGTTCTGGTTACACTTCTTCTAAGACAGATTTGTTTGTTATTTTGGGAGTCCATGATATATTTGATATTTTCTTCCAACACCACAATTCAAAGGCATCAATTCTTTGGTCTTCTTTATTCATCATCCAGCTTTCACATGCATAGGAGGCAACTGAAAACACCATGGCTTGGGCCCGGTGAACCTTAAATTAGCTTACTCCAATCTAGGAACCATTTCTAATTTTCTTCTGCTTTTATCCATGTAAAAAGGCTTGGCTTTCTTATAATTTGGAACAAGTCCATTTCAGTCTAGCAATATTCAAACAAGCTGAAAAACACCACTTACTTTCTCAGCCTGATTCCATACTTCAATATCTCCAAGGAATTTTTCTGGGCGAGTAGAAAGGTTCAGTTTAAAAGAAAATCCAAATACATCATACACAGTACGTAGAAAATCCAAACAGCCTTTTATTTCATCCTCAATCTTTAAATAAAAAGAGGATACAGTTGTTATTTTCCTGGACTGTCTTGGCACTGCTTTCAAACCATCTCATTGCACAGGGTTTCGTACCTGCTCCATGGCACAGAATATGTGAGCGTCATCCTGCTGGAATCTTCGTACTCGGGTGAGTCCTGTGAGTGCTCCTGACAGCTCATTCCTATGAAGTACCCCAAAATCAGCTAACCGCAGAGGCAACTCTCTCCAGGATCTTGGCCGATGATCAAACATAAGGCTGAAGAAAGAAGAAAATCCACTGAGAATTTCACAAGACTAAAACTGCTTCTCTAATATTACATTTAATACTTTTATATAAATTTTTTGAAAAAAGTATGTCAAAAAGCCAATGATTCTAGTTGTCCATACAAGCAACATTTCTCAAATTCTGGCAATTTATGCACGTGTATGAATAAAACAGCAAATAAATTATGATACAACCAATTGTGGCTAAGATAGAATAAAAAAAATATTCCCAAAAGCCTGAAGTCGAGTCCTTGTGCTCAATATTTACATTAACTTAAGGACTGCCTTTAAAGCTCATACTTTAAAAAAAAAAAACCTTAGCTACATACAAATCATTTATAACACTGCCAACCCAAGTTAGATGTGCTTTCCTGTCACTCCCGTAAGTGCTTCAATTCCTTGTTAGTCTGAAAGTACTTCAGAGACTTTGAAGAATTTGGGAAAATTAAGAATTAGCCTACAATCAAGGCTCCTCTTGGATATTCCTGATCTCTCTCACCTCCTCTGCCCTTGAATCCTTACTTGGAGCTGTGGACACTGCCCATGGGGCTGGGCCTCGGCTACCTGCATCCAAAGACCTCCCTAGTGCTTCCCCAACTTGGTTTCCACCCAACTTTCAAGAAGGATGGAAAGGGAGCAGCCTGAAGGCAAAAACTTACCAAATATGTCAATTCATTAACAGTAGGTTATGATGAACGTGCCTCTTAAAAAAAAAAAAAAACTAGAGAATTTGCTAAGGCCCAGATTCAGTCTGTTTTACATTTTGCCTCATTCGCGGCTATAGCTTTGGCACCATTTTGAATGTTTATAGTTCTGGGGGCCCAACTGGGCATACAAGATGTTATAAAACCAAAATAACGTTGCATTTAAACACTCCTCTATTACATAATTTGTTTTTAACAAAAACTCTTTCAAAGGAAGGAGTGCAATCCAGAGCTAATTGTAGAACAGAAAAAATTTTCATAGAAACTCAAAGCTGCTGCATACCAGTGTCCTGGGCAGTTCATGGGTTTTAGAGCAAAGAGCTCCTTCTCCACTTCAAAGGAGAACATGTTCTCACTGTAGTGCTGCCAGTGGCCCGAGGTCATCCAGAGTCGGCTGTTATAGATGTTTGGGGTGACCACCTCCTGGAATCCTCGTTTCCTATATTCACTCTTAGAAAACAAACAGGTAGAACACATGTATAGGAAAAAAAATTCTCATACTTTCTGGTAGGAGTAAAGATTTGAAAAGCAGATTTATACTATCAAGTTCAAGATACACATACACTAAAACAAAACAACAACAAAAAAAAAACCATCGTTGTCGAGTTGAGTCCAACTCATAGCAACCCTACAGGATAGAGTAGGCCTGCCCCAAAGGGTTTCTAAAGAGCTCCTGGTGGATTCAAACCACCAACCTTTTGGTCCCACAAGGGTTTCGACACATATACTAGGACTCAGAAATTCCCCTTGTAGGTATATGCCAAAGAGGGTATTCTTGCATACGTACATAAGGAGGCTTTAAAAAGGACACTAATTTCAGCATTAGTAATATATGAAAATTGGAAGTTAAATCAATGTCCATCAATAAAGCAATGGGCATATATTGGTAGTTACAAAATAATATGCAGCAGTGAAAATGGACGAACTGAATTTGTATTAACTAAAAAACTAAACAAAACACAAACTAATACACGATCAGACTCCACGTGTGTAAATATGAAGCACACAAAAACATAGTTTAATGGTCCATATTTAAAGGGACACGTAAAACAACATGGACACAAGGATCCATACCAACTGCACACTAATACTTTCTTCTAGGCAAGGAGGGAATGGATCAGAAGAGGGTCCCAAAGGGGGCTGTCCACTGTGCATGTCAGGTTTTACTTCTTTAACAAAAACCCAGAAGCAAATATAGCACAATGTAAATATTTGTTCCATCTAGATTGTCAGTACAGATATTGATTTTACTACTCTTTATACCAAAGTTATGCTTAAAGGGCTCCATAATTTAAAAAAAAAAAATGTAAAGACTAACTTGCTTTTTCTAGGAAAATACAAATAAACGGTCAAAGAGGCCACAGAGCACCTGTGTAAAAGTCCCACTCCAAGCTTACCAGCTGTTCTCTCTTGAGTATATATCCTTGTATATGGACAAAATCATGTACTAGGAAGAAGTCATTTTTTATACATTTTATGAGACAGCAGACTCGCATTTTTACTCTTTTGTATGTTTCTTTTTCAAATACAAGGTTATTCTTCCTTTTAGCAGATCTTATTTAATAAAATCACCTTATAGCCTAAATCTACAGAAGAAAATAATGAATATGGTTTACCCTGATAAATTCAATAAGTGTGTTATAAATGTAGGCTCCCTTTGGCAGGAAAAAGCAACTTCCAGGGCTGAGTTCATGGAAGAAATACAGTTCTTGATCCTGGGTAAAATGAAAACAAAAAGTGTTTATATACATACATGACATCAACATAAATGTCAGTGTTCTTGAGCTCAGAATATGGTCACAACACTCCTGAAAAAGAAAACAGGTCAGTATTTCTGATATAATTTAATGGTACATAAATGCATTTGGTTTGCAACTTAGCAAAAACATGCTTCCTGCATGTTACCTTCCTGGATCTAGTCAAGTTTACCCAACAGTGAAATGAGGCAGGAGTCTCTCAGTTCTCTTCCACTATTCACAGCAGAAGCTCTCATAGTTTTTAACTCCTCAAATCTCCATGATCTAGGTTTTTTTTTTTTTTTTCCAGTAGGAAGTGTAGGAAGGAGACTGGAAAAAATACATTGATGCTGAAATAGAAGGAGATCAAGTTGGCTGACTTTGGGACATGGAGAGGAAAACGTACAACAGCTTCCTACCAATCCCTCATCAAATGCCCAAAAACCTCAGGGAGAGGCCGTACAATTGCTTTGTTACTGCTGGAATTTATTTGAGGCAATCAAGGGGGCATGGTAGTGGATACTGCCTCCTGCCGAAATGCCATAATCTAACCGCCGAGGACCCCTGGCACACAGAGAACACTACCTGCAAGAAGGAATGTTCTTACCAAAAATAACTTCCAATATAGGAGACATGAAGGGACTACAAGGATAAACGACACCACAGAATCCATCAGTGACTCACTGTGTCACTGTGGACAACAAGTGGATTAATCTTTCTGGGACTCAGTTTCCTCATCTTTTAAAATGAGTCAGTAGAACTAAATGATTTCCCAAGTATCTCCCAGCTCCAAAAAATGCTGCTATGCTTCTTTTACAGAAATTGGTAGGTCATCAGCATTTGCTCCCAGTAAAAGGAGTAGTTAAAATACATTTGAAGCACTCTCTAGAAAGAAAATGTGTACAATGAGTAAGTACACTCACACAGGACACAGTACCATAGTTACTTGAAAGCTATGATCGCTTCAAAAGGCATCTCTATTCCATTATACCAGAAAACTACTAGTACTTAACTAAATTTCAGACTTAAAAAGAAATGATGAAAACTCAAATCAACATACCTTCCCAATTTTCCTATGATCTCGGTTTTTAGCCTCCTCTTGGAACTTCTCCCACTCTTTCAACATTTTAGGATCTGGGAACGAAATGCCATAAATTCTCTGGAGAGTTTCCATATCTGCTTTGCCTTCCCAATATGTGGAGGAGTTCTGAAAACAAAGATTAACCTTGAAACAACGTTTAAATTTGTAAATATCTCATACTTAAGAATTGGGTGTTATTTCTCATAATCACCTACGAGTCAAATTCATATTAATCCTTATGACAAAGAAAAAAAATGACATAAAAAGTATGCTTAGTAAATGCCTCACAATTGCTCTGGAGCCTAACTAGAGTAGGCATGCTCATTCCTGCTCATTCCGGAGCACAAAGCTAGCTGCTTTCTCTCCTCACAAACGCCCTCCCCTTAACACCCTCATCAAAATACAATTCCACGAATGTTAATTACTCTGACTGCAAGGTTATTACTCACAAAATGACTAAACAAAAAATGGAAAATGAACCAACAAAAAGCAACTTGAAATGATTCAATTACTCTCATGATTTAAAGCGCATTGTAATAATCACCCATAAGACAATTATGAACTAGTATACAATTGGCAGGATTAATTTTGCTAGAACAACACCTTGGGGAATGATTGACTTAGACATGCGGAGTGACTCTCGAAGTCAAGCTTCAGTGGCCCCTGCCTGTCTGATTCCATGAACCCCACAACCTTCATCACCATGTGCTTAGGTGAGGACCGTTGAGCCCGTTACTCCTTGAGATAATTTGGGTTATAAAACACTGACACCATATAATGCCCACAGTTGGAAGACAGTATGAGAAAAAATCCATCTTTGACAAATGCAAAAGGAAACTACTAAGAAAAATGGTAGAAAAGAGAAATCAATAAAAGTTTAAACACATATCTATGCTAGACAAACACATTTACATAGAGAGTCTAAGTAGATTGCTTACTTTGTGTATTTTTAAAGTCTTAATTTTGCCAGTATGTCTGACATGAGGACCCCGGCAGAGATCTATCAAAGGGCCACACCTAAAGATAAAATGAAAGGAATTTTAACAAAGACTTAACACAGCCTATGCAACAGTTGCCTTTAATGACATCTGATATTCTCACCTATAGACTGTGGTAGTTGGAGTATTCACTTTTTCGTTCAATATCCGGCATTTGAATTTGTTGTACTGAAAACAAAAAATTGTTTTTTAAAACACTATTAATTTTCACTTCTAAGTAATGTAACTAAAATATAATTCATCCAGCACATCTTATCAAAGCATTTTATGAATATAAATATTTCATGTACTAAAAACACGGTTAAATTTTTCTAATGAACAAAGTAGGCTTCAACTTAGTACGCTGAACCCCTGCAGTACAACTTTAAGTAACACGCAGTGCCTAACTAGGGAGGTGGGGACCACACCAGGTTAACACCGCCAGGGGGAGTGACACCAAAATGACTGTCTGTAAAATTTTTGTGCAGTGTTTCAGCAGAAATTTATTGTTTTTTATAAAAATACCCCTGCAGTTAGTTATAACAACAAAAACATTTTTCGTAAGCTCAGCTTCCATGTATCGATAAGCCTACAAGGCTAAAGCTCTGCGCTAATTTACGTTTTGAACCTTCTAGTGGGCTCCAGTCAGAGCCGTCCTTATTACCCAGTTACTAGTATGTTCCGAATTGTGTGGTTTCATCTACACCCGCTACAAGCACATGCTGTTGTTGTAGTTGCTGCCGGTGGTTTTACAATTACCGAGTTTGTCCAATTTTCTGGCGTCTTAGCTGCAGTGGAGCCCTGGTGGCACAGCGGTGAAAAGCTGGGCTGCCACACCACAAGTCGAGCGGTTCTAACCCAGCAGCTGCTCCTCAGAAACCCTCCGGGGCAGTCCTACTCCGTCCTGTAGACTCACTCTGAGTTGGGCTGCTCCTCACAAACCCTCCAGGGCAGTCCTACTCCATCCTGTAGACTCACTCTGAGTTGGGCTGCTCCTCACAAACCCTCCGGGGCAGTCCTACTCCATCCTGTAGACTCACTCTGAGTTGGGCTGCTCCTCACAAACCCTACAGGGCAGTCCTACTCCGTCCTGTAGACTCACTCTGAGTTGGGCTGCTCCTCACAAACCCTACAGGGCAGTCCTACTCCGTCCTGTAGACTCACTCTGAGTTGGGCTGCTCCTCACAAACCCTCCGGGGCAGTCCTACTCGGTCCTGTAGACTCACTCTGAGTTGGGCTGCTCCTCAGAAACCCTCCGGGGCAGTCCTACTCGGTCCTGTAGACTCACTCTGAGTTGAAATCAACTTGACTGCAACAGTTTTTGTTTTTTCACTACAATATTGTGGTAATTAATATTTGTGAACCTATACCAATAACTTTTTTGAGAATGAAGTAGTCATTAAAGGAAAAGAAGGAGAAAAATCAAAAAAGACTTCCGGTCAGTTATCAACAATGTTGTAATTCAATGTAGAAAGATTTTAAAAAACAATTTTGTTGTTAGCATCCATATAATCTAAGAAATATTACGTTTAAGCAATTTAAAGCTACCGTTGTGCCTCAGTATCCACAGGGGGATTGGTTTCAGGACCCACAAGGATGCTCGAGTCCCTTATACAAAATAGTGCAGTATTTGCATATAAACTATACACATCCTCCCGTATACTTTAAATCACCTATTTTATTTGTAATATCTAATACAAAGAAAATGCTATATAAATAGTGGTTTCATCACAACTGCAGATGTGCTCTGAGTTTCTTGAGCTGTTCTGGGAACGCTGATGCTGCCTTGGCAATGCTGATTCTCCCACAATCTTTAAGTTCTTGTGCTGTAGAGCTTTACATAGCTAACCAGCCATCCCTTACTAGCCTTAAACTCCTTCCTCTCATTCTCCTTAACCTCCTCACACTTAGCCTTTGAGGGACTGCTCTGACTACTTAATTACTTTTTAGGAGCCATTTTTCAGAAACAAAGGGTACACATAAAAAAAACAAACGAGAGGTGAGACAAACAATGTTCAAACAACCAATCCTGGAGAGAGACTGAAGATCTGTGAAATGGCAGGAGGCTACAGCAAGCGATGCCTATGCATCACTTCACTCGTGTGGATTTGGCGTAGTGCTCAGCATGCGGGAAGTTCAAGTTTTACTTTTTGGAACTTTCTTTTTTCCTGAATATTTTCGATCCGTGGTTGGCTGAATCCGCAGATGAGAAACCCACAGGTACAGAGAGCCAACTGTATAGTTATCACATATTATTCTATGATTAAAATTGATAACAAACAGTATTAAGGATACTGTACGGTCTGATACAGGAAGAGGTCAATGGGGGCTTGACACCATGCGTTAACACACAGTACCAACCCTAGTGACGCCACTGGTAACATAATGAACGATACAAAAGTGGAGGCCATCTGTTATGGTTCAATTACCTTAAACATTTCCAGTAAAGTTTCTTTCTTAACTTCCAATCTTTCAAAAGCTTGTTTTTCCTTAATGATTTTCTTACACAAAGACTCCAAAGAAGAAAAATCATTGCTGGACACACCTCTGAAGGGGAAGAAAGTACAACCTCTTTGATTCCGTTCTAATCACACTGCAGATTGGAGGAATGTTTCCTTAGAACACTTTAAGGGTTCTATTATAAAAAATTTGACTTTTGCCTCATATGTTAGAGGTCTACACTAAAATTTTTATAAAATATTTTTCTATTTTATATTTTCAGTGGCTTCTACCTTGGCCATCATGGGAACCTTTTCCATTAATGACCCCACACTCACAACTCTATAACCATAGCCAGGTTTAAAGGAAAGGGGAGGACCAGCTTCCTTTTATTTCCCAACATACCTCAGGACCCCTCCATTGAACCAGAACAGAGTTCTCTACAAAGTTCCCCTCTGCTTTTCCCTCCCCACTCAGGCTGATGTGGAATAAAGCCTTTACTACCTCATAAGTAAACTGCAATGCTTCAAGTTTTGATAGTGGGAATACTTGGTGACAGTGAAGCAATCAACTTTACATTCTTTTTCCTTTACTGAGAATGCTTTAAAAAGTAACATATTAATTGTAGTAGACTTACAATAACTTAGACTTTATTTTTCTTTATACAGTTACTTAACTTACCCTTCTTCAAGATACATGTCATAATAGAATCCATTTTCTATGGGCGGACCATAACACAAACATCCACCATAGACTCTTTCCATGGCTTCACCCATTATGTGAGCACTTGAGTGCCAATATACCTGAAAATTCGAAGAAAAATGAGATGGTTTACACCTGGGCATAAAATTATAAATGAATATGGTCATTTGGAAGAGACAGATAAAAATTATCATAAATAAATGCTATACATGGAAATCTAAATTTACAAATTTTTTAACTGGGTGTGAGTCTACCCAAAGTCAAAACAATTTAAAAAGATCCTAATGTTTAAATTGTACTTGTGCCTCAGAAATCATGCGGTTTGTTTCCAAACTAATTAAATTCAAGTTAGCATCAATGATTAAACGGGATGGATTTCTGTTCCCTGAATAATCACCACTCACAATACGGCCATCTTACTGACCCACGTCAGATATGCTGTCATCTGGCCTTTTCTTGGTCATGGAACATCACTTAAGAACTACATCTGTTTTTATAATATCAGTCAAAGCCAATTAAAGGGATACAACTTGGCCCCACAACACAATTATAAAACACAAGGAGAAACATATGGGCACTGAAATCAAATGGCAGTACTTGGATTGATATAGTCATTAAGATGATTCAGAATATACTTACAGCAGTGCTTTTCAGATTTATTATTAGAGCACAAATATGGTATTAAAAAACTTATTGACTTCAGAGTAAATCTGAAAATCACTGATCCAATATATAAGTAAACAATCATTGCAGAAACAAAATACTTTACCATCATGGAGAAAACCTTGCTATCAAATGCAGGTTGATTTTTATAGTGCACTTCCAGCAAATTTGCATTGTAAGATGGGAAAAAATATGGAAATCAATTATCCAATGGGAAATACTTTAAGTATTTATATTAATGTATGCATCTTGCTGAAATGTTGACTGATACAGTGTAGAAAGCAATTTTTAATAAAATTTTCATTAACATTTCCCCACTGAAATATCAAGTAGTTAAAATAAATTTATTCAACTTCACCTCTTAACTTTGTAATGCACTTACTTTTATTATGTTCCCTAAATGAAGGACAAAAATGAATTTTGAAGTTAAAATTTCAGATATGACAATGAGACATCAATAAAGCATTGGTTGTAGGAATGGGCTGGAAAAGACTACAAATGTGAATATTCATCCTGACACTCTACAGACAATGAATGAAATACTTACTGCTTGAGCTTCCTCATCCTCAAACTTGAGAAGCTCCAAGGTACAATCTTCTTCCAGAGGACGGTCTAGGTCCCAAACAACTTTATTCACTTTAGCAATAACAGTGTTGTCAGCCAGGCCTTGACTTTAAAAATATACACATATATATAAAAACATGAGAATCTAAAAAACAATCTTCTGTGGCACAATATATAATTTGAGGCCAAGAACAGGAAAATAAATCAACACTACATATATATTAACACTTACATATTACATACAGATGTATACCCAGCTTACCGAACTGGAAAAAGCAACGAACCCCCAAAATTTACCAAAGATTGTATCTGGAAGATCCTAAAAATTCAGAACACTAACATTTGACATTTAACATCTCTTATTTAAGCAAACATGGCAACTATGATAAACAAGCAATAACAACTTCTAGAGGTTTGACTGGAACCCTGGTGGCACACTGGTGAAGAGCCTGGCTGCTAACAAAAAGGATGGCAGTTCAAATCCAATGGCTGCTCCTTGGAAACCCTATGGGGCAGTTGTACTCTGTCCAATGAGGGTTGCTATGAGTTGGAATCAACTCGATGACAAGGAATAGCGGTTTGATTTTTAATTTTTCCAAATACGTTTTCTACAAAGACAAGCTATTTAGGCTCCAAAGGGAAAAACAGGGGCTGCTAACAGCTCTGCTGCTCCTCCCTGCTTTAATCTGTAACAGAACTTTTCTCTGAGGCAAAGCTAACCTCGAAATAAATTCTTCAAATGCTTAGTATTATTTACAGCAAATACATAGCTAAAAAAAAGAACTATTCAATAAAACTTTTTACAATATGGATAAAACTGTTACCCAGACACACTTAGGGGTCATTTTCTTCCCTTTTCCCCTTAAAAAGAAACAAATTCATTCTTTTTCATATCTAGTCAAATAAAATTTATATAAATGTATATCACCTTTATTTGATTCACATTATAGGTTATAAACCTGTTGCTGTCGAGTTGATTCCAATCCATAGTGACACTTTAGGACAGAGTAAAACTGAAGAAAAAATTCAAGCATGAGTTGCAATAATGAAGGATTCTATGGGCAAAATAGTGAATGATGCAGGAAGCATCAAAAGATGGAAGAAATACACAGAATGACTGTACCAAAAAGAATTGGTTGCCATTCAAACATTTCAGGAGGAAGCGTATGTCAAGAACCAATGGCACTGTAAAGGAAGAAGTCCAAACTGTACTGAAGGCATTGGTGAAAAACAAGGCTCCAGGAACGGACAGAATACCAACTTGAGATATTTCAACAAATGGATGCAACACTGGAAGTACTCACTCATCCACGCCAAGAAATCTGGAAGACAGCTACCTGGCCAACTGACTGGAAGAAATCCACATTTGTGCTCATTCCAAAGAAAGGTGATCCAACCAAATGAGGAAATTATCGAACAACATCATTAATATCACTCGCAAGTAAAATTCTGTTAAAGACCATTAAAAAATGGTTGCAGCAATACATAGGAACTGCCAGAAATTTCGGCCGAATTCAGAAGAGGATGTCGAACAAGGGATATCACTGCTGATGGATTCTGGCTGAAAGCAGATCATACCAACAAGATGTTCACCTATGTTTTATTGATTATGCAACAGCACTTGACTGTGTGGATCATAACACATTATGGATAACATTGTGAAGAACGGAATTCCAGAACACTTAATTGCATTCATGCAGAACCTGTACATAGACAAACAGGCAGTTGTTCAAACAGAACAAGGGGATACTGGGCGGTTTCAAATCAGGAATGGTATGCAAGACGGTTGTATCTTTTCATCATAGTTATTCAATCTGTATGCTGAGCAAATAATCCAAGAAGCTGGACTAAATAAAGAATGCAGCATCAGGATTGGTGGAAGATTCATTGACAACCTGTGATATGCAGATGACACAACCTTGCTTGCTGAAAGAGAACACTTGAACCACTTACTGATGAAGATCAAAGACTATAGCCTTCAGTATGGATTACACTTTAACATAAAACAAAAAAGCATCACAACTGGACTAATAATCAACATCATGATAAACGGAGAAAAGATGGAAGATGCCAAGGATCTCATTTTACTTGGATTCAAAATAAATGCCCATGGAAACAGCATTCAAGAAATCAAACGATGCATTGCATTGGGCAAAAGATCTCTTTAAGTGTTAAAAAGCAAAGATGTCACTTTGAGGACTAAGGTGCGCCTGACCCAAGCCATGATATTTTTAATCATCTCATATTTATGGGAAAGCTGGATAATGAATAAGGAAGACCAAAGAAGAACTGATGCCCTTGAATTATGGTGTTGGCAAAGAATATTGAATATACCATGGACTACCAGAAGAATGAACAAGTCTGCCTTGGAAGAAGTACGGCCAGAATGCTTCTTGGAAGCAAGGATGGAGAAACTTCACCTCATATACTTTGGACCAGTTATCAGGGGAGATCAGTCCCTAGAGAACGACATCACGCTTGGTAAGGTAGGGGGTCACTGAAAAAGAGGAAGACCCTGGACAAGATGGACTGACAACAGTGGCTACAACAATGGACTCAAACATAACAAGAATTGTAAGGATGGTGCAGGACTGGGCAGTGTTTTGTTCTGTTGTACACTAGGTCGCTATGAGTCAGAACTGAACTCGATGGCACCTAACAACAGTATGCATCTAATCCTCAGCTACCTGAAATAGCTTCTTCTCAACCCAGAAGTTTAAAGATTAGGTATGGTCCTTGTTTGGATTTATAAAAATAGTGCATTCTTTCTGGTGTCATATATTAGTTTCTTAACTTTCCCATGTGAGATGATCTACCTTTATTTTATCATCAATACCAAGACATTTAAGTCAAAATATTTGGTCTCGGCTACTAACCAAAAAATCAGCAGTTCAAATCCACAAGCCGCTCCCTGGAAGACCTATGGGGCAGTCTTACACTGTCCTAGAGTGTCACTCTGAGTCCGAACTGACTAGACAGCAACAACAGAATGCTCAAAGTAGAAGTACTAATAACATAAAATCCCTTATAAGGCTAATGTAGACTCAGAAATTAACTCTGAATCTTGAGTATAAAGCTCCCCATTATTTTGATTTTTAAAAATCCCAAATATTAAATACATTAAAACTTTAAACAGCAACATAAAAAAAAAAAAAATACGTAGATAAAATTTAGCAGGATAACAAAAAAGTTTAATTACAAACTACAGAAGTTCAAGATCAGAGTAGTTTATACCTAATTCCACAAGCAATATGATACGGTGTAGTTTTCCAAGACTCCGCATCAACTTGTTTACCATCAGGTAGAGTGACTTTAAGTGGTTTGCTATCTTTTTCTGCTTTTTCTGCCAGAAGGGAATCGTGTTCCGCTTTTAGTTTATTATACATCTCAAGACGTGTGTTAATATACTCAGGCCAAGGATTTAACTGCAAGACAAAAAATGAGGAAATAAATAATTGGTAAATATTTCCTTTTTAAAGGAAAAATGTAATAAACAGACAATATGAAATCCCTAGGTAACTGATTCATCATGATATATGGACTGCTGAAATCACGAGGTATCACTTTAATCTGGTCCGGAATGAAGGTTAAATGAAGCAATTATATGTCCTTTTATTATAATCTTTAAAAAATTTTTTAAAAACATAAATAACCACATGGGGGAAGGCACCATATGAAGACACACACACAGCAGATTATCTACAAACCCAGGAACCCCATGGATTGCTGGCTACTAGAAGCTGAAACAAAGAAAGAAGGACCTCCCTCTAGAGACGCATCCTGAATTTTGACTTTCAGCCTCCTCAGCTGTAATTTTTTTTTTTTTTTAAAGCCACCCATTTGAGGTATATTTGCTATAGCAGCACCAGATAACTAAGACAAAGTGGAAATAAAAACAACTAACTGGTTTTCCCATTTTGCTTCAATCTTGTTCAGGAAATGGCCTGTGCAGCTGATCAGCCTATACGTCTACTTGCAACTCTGAACTACCAACTGTAAATTTTTTGGCCTTGATGGTTCCCATTCGAGGAAAGTATTTACTGAATTCAAAGAAGTCATGATCACCTTCTTTCTTGGAGTATTCAATTAGCAAGTATAAGAAACCATAGCACAACACTACAGTCTACAGTGGATAAAATTAACCAAAATATTTTATATAAAATGCCCACTCAGGCTCCCAGAAGTTTGACAAAGAAAGAAAAAAGGAGACAACAATCAAAGATCTAACCTCTCTATTGTCAGAGACTCCAGTCTCTAAAACATTTCACAAAGTAGGTAGTCAATCTGTGGTCACAAAATGGTCAAACCAACAACATCTATACCATTTACAATAACATGGGTAATAGTTAAAAATGAAAATGAAAAAAAGATGGTTTAATTTTGCCACAAGTTTCTACCTTCCTATGGATTTAAATCAATCAGCTACAATACTAACTCAAATATATGCTTTACAACTTACTAGATTCTGATTATGCTACCGAAAATTCTGCTTATAATATACATTGACATAGCACGCACAGTCTGAAAGGAGCACAAGCTAGTATTTAATCCTTGGTAACCCGGCTTGAGATAACAGAAAATGAAAATCATTAGGGGTTCATTGTCCACTCAGCTTGGATACCATGGTTTTGGGTGATCATGATTGTCTGCGATGTCAACTTCAGAGGTTAACAACATTGCCCTCAATATTATAGTTAGAAAAAGAGTCACACCATTTTTTAAAAGATATTTATATATTCAGTCTATCTTAACTACCTCTCAGAACAATAAGTTTATCTTGTGAAACAGTCCCTTCATCATTTTTTCCTTATACAAAATTTCCTTCTCATTTCAATCCTATCTTTTCTGAGCCTTCATCTTTTCAAATGGAAGAACCCTAATCTCTTCATACTTTGCTCCCTCAGTAGTCCTTCCCTTTCTTTAGTTATGTAGTTTCTCCTGGGAGCTTTTCGTCACATTACAACAGGGGTCCATAGCCCTCGATGGTGAAGAACCACTGAATTAACTGAAAGCTCAGGCCCTGTCATTCTATAAACATAGTCTGAACCATTCAGTCTAAATGGTTTCCTACCTGGCCCTGCTTCTCTGAAGCATGAGTACACTCCTATCCAACTACATGACTGACTGTTCTGTAGCTTAATGAAGTTTATCTCCATATTCACTTGGCACTGCCCAATCAGAACTTGGTGTCAAACTTAATTTATCAACATTCATTGAGCAGATACCCTGTGCTGGGCTCTGGGAATGCAGAGATGAATAAAAGCCTGCACGCTGCCTGTGGAGGGTAAACAAGACAAGTATACATATGATGGGAGAGGAAGAGGAGGAGGAAAGGTCTTGGACATCTCGCTGTGCAATCTTTCTTCTTGACAGATCATTTAAAACATGTTTAACACCATGTACCACTTAAAATTCTCTATTCCAAAGAGTTCTGTAATTATACCCTTTGTTTCCTGTTTCCAGGCTAATTCTCAAACTGTGACAGAATAGCATTTACTACTAAATTAAAAGTACAAAAATAAATCAGAGAACACTACATTTTTCCACTTACACACTTTAAAAATTCACAGTCAACAATTTCCCCCACAACTGTAGTGGGAATAATGGACAGGAGATTGGGCAAACGTTAAGAGAAATGGTTAGGCAGGGCTCTAAGCAACACTACACTTAATCATCTATACACATGCCCCTAAGTAAATGGCAATGATACAAATTTAGCAAATCTAACATTTATAAAAGGAGCCCTGGTGGCACAGTGGGTAAAGCAATCGACTGCTAACCAAAAGGCCAGTGGTTCAAAACCATCAGTGGCTCCATAGGAGAAAAGATGTGGCAGTCCGCTTCCACAAAGATTTACAGCCCTGGAAACCCTACAGGGTTGCTATGAGTTGAAACTGAGCCAAGAGCAGTGAGAATTTATAAAAATGGCTCCTTAAAGTCAGTTTATTGTACTATATAATATGTACTTCTAAGAAGCCTGTCCCTTTGTGCTTCTGTATGCTGGTCTAAGTTTTCTAAAGAGTCTCCAATAAAACGGCTACAATGACTAAAATAAAAAAGTGAAGCATAGTACTCAGCAGTTCAACTTCAAAAAGAAAGCAGGAAGGACAAGTTTAATTGTCTCCTAAGACAAAACACCAAGGAACCAGGTTGATTCTGGGCTGGTTTCAGAAATGCCCGTTCCATTTACCGTGAGCCTGGGAAACCAAGAGAAAGGATTTTCTTTAGATTTGAGAGGCCTAGAGTGGAAATGTCCTGGTTCAAAACCAAACCTTAGTGGAAGGTACAGATGCAAACAGTGTGGAAGGGATCAAGAAATGGAACTTTCTTTGGGTTCTCTTTTATTTAGAATAAACACCAAGTCTCTACCCCTTAATATCTCATTGAATGAGCTGATCAGAAAGCTAGCATTCAGCCTAGCAACTGAGTAATTACTAGTCCAACCTTTGTTCTCTGATTTTACAACCTCATAATCAGGTCAGTTATTTTCCTTTCTCAATAACGAGTAACTATAAATTTTAATTCCCCTTTCTGGCAATTGTTTCCTAATTCTTTACCCTGATTTGTCTATCTAGTACCATCTTACAGCCCCATGTAAACCATTAGAATCCTTACACGTAGGATAAATGAGACAGTTCCCTACCACTGGTCACTCTTTGATAAGAGAGTCTTAAAACATTTACCTCTGCTCGACCTCCATCCCCAGATCCTTCTTTATTCTTCTTCTTGCCTCCTTCTTTTCGCTTCTCCTCACCAGCACCTACCTAAATAAAAAAAAACAGAAGTTTTATATTTTAATCTAACTCCCAGCATCCTGCTCCCAAAGTTTTGAGTATGTTATTTTAGCATCTGTATCAAAAAAAAAAAAAAAAGTAAAACTCTGATTTTGAAAGGCTAGAAAAATTTCAGGATTACCAAAGATACATTAACAACTTACATCAAAGTCAAGGCCTAAAAGTGCTGAAGGTAGTTATTTGACAATTTCAGTTTCTCAAATTCATTTATTTTGCCTGTTCCCATGATTCTTGGTTCAGGTTTGGTTGAACCATATATTAAATATGTAGCCACAACGATGCATGCAATTTATTCAGTAACAGTATTTTCAGAAACAATACTTAATACAATGTATATCCATCCATTTCACAAATACTACCAAAAGCTTACATGCTCTTAATATTTTGTTAAACCCTGTGGCAGCAACAAACATAAGACCCAATTCCTACCATGTAGAAACTTAACCTCTCCAGGGAAACTAAGGCACAGGTGTATGAGAAACTCCTGGGGGAGAAAAGAACACAGCAGCAGCACTAGGGTCAGAAGTCAGCTAAGCAGGGATGACAGTAAGTGTTACAGAGGGGTGGGCTTTAAAGGATGGATAAGGTTTCAATAGCTGGATTTTGAAAATGGCAAGAAATGTGTTCTAGGTGTACATTAATTTGCTAGAAATGTCTTAAAAAAAGGGAGAGAATGACTAAAGCAGGGTGACTGAAGCAGACAGCTTGTTTTAAGAAAGTAATGCAAGATCATAGTGACTAGGCTCAGATAGCACTAAATCACTGAAAGTTACCGTAAGGAACTTGGGCCTCAGTAAGAAGCAAGTGATGTCACAGAAAGTGTTAAAGCAATAAGTCCTATAGAAAGTAATAGCAGAGTTGATCTACATCAGCGGTTTTCCACCAGGAGCGATTCTGTTCCCCAAAGCGACATTTGGCAATGTCTAGAGACATTTCTGATTGTCACAACTGGCGAGGCCAGGGATGCTGCTAAACATCCTACAATGCACAAGACAGTCCCCCACAACAAAAAATTGTTGTCCAGCTCACAATGTCAAATGTGTTGAGAATGATAAACCCTGGTCTACACTATGGAATACTATGAAGAATTACCTTTTCAGAAATGTATTACTTACTTCACTGTGACTATTCAAAAAAAAAAAAAAAATCCTAAAGCAAATTACACTTCAGAAATATTTTACAATTTAAAAAACACCTCCACCAACAATCACACCTGACTCTCGCAGCAACCCTGTGAAGTGATTCTTACTATTACTCCAATTTACGAATAGGATTAAACTGGAAAAAGTCAGATGATTTTTCTAGGTTCACACAACCCATAAGTGGCAGGAAGAATGTGCACCCAAGTGCTGACAGTGATCAGTACACTCTAAGCAGGGATGTGATCCTCAGCAATGAAGGGGGTTTTGGGGGACTCCGAGTGGTGTGATGGCAACAGGTTTTTTTTTTTTTTTTTTTGAGTGGTACAAATGGTTAACGTGCTCAACTGCTCGAACTTTTGAATGAAAAGTTGGAGTTCAAGCCCATCCTGAGGTGGGCAATCTACACTTCTGAAAAACCAGCCATTGAAAACCTTATAGAGCACAGTTCTACTCTGACACACATGGGGTCGCATGACTTGGAAACGACTTGATGGCAACTGGCTTGGCTTTGGTTTACTGGGGACCTGGAGGGGGGCGTTATTTAGTTTTGTATATGTGTCTTTTCAGTCTTTTTTTTCTCCATGTTGTAACATGCATCAGCACTCCATTTCTTTTTATTGCTAAATAATATTCCACTGTACAGATGTCCCACATTTTATTTATCCATTCATTTGAATACTATAAAACAACTTATTATTTGTATAATTTAAAAAATATATTAAAAAATAAGACTCCTAAATTCATGCTGGGCTAAAACTTTCTCCACCCCAGTATTCTGGATTTAATAAACTTTTAAGTTTCAATTTTATTCAACAGGTGAATAATGAATAATCAAGTAAAGACCTACACACAGAGTCCCTACAAGCCTTCACTATGCAACAGAATTGATCTGATTAGTCAAGTAAGTTGGGTGAGAAGAGGGATAAAAATTAACTGTAGGTTTGTATGTGCAAATTTAAAATGGAAAGAGAATAAAGTAAGTTAATTATTCTGATACAGCATCATTTTTTATTTTGGCCATATGGATATTTGTCAAATGAACAGGAGTAGTGGAGAAGACAGAGAAAATTAACCTAAGAGTTTTCGGTATTGTAAAACGTTCCCATTTTAGAAATGAGAACACTGGCTCAAAGGTATTTACTTTGCCCTTATGTATACAGCTATTAAGCAGTAAACCAGGACATTAAAACCAGTTTCTCTGGAACCCTGAGGCTCATTCTCTATTTACTACAACTGGGAAGGTGGTGGACAACTATTTTCTATTTCCAAACAGAACAAAAATGCATGAGTTTATATGTTATATATTTATATCCGGAAACCCTGGTGGCATAGTGGTTAAGTGCTACGGCTGCTAACCAAAGGGTTGGCAGTTCGAATCCGCCAGGTGCTCCTTGGAAACTCTAAGGGGGGCAGTTCTACTCTGTCCTATAGGGTCGCTATGAGTCGGAATTGACTCAACAGCACTGGGTTTGGTTTTTTTTTTTTATATTTATATTCAAGCAATTTAAAATTTCAAACTGAAAGGACACACAACTTAGACTCACACAGCAGAATATTTATGGACATGGAAGTTGTTGACTATTATCAGATGAAAGCACAAACAAGTTACAAAACAAATATACCTCTTTAAGTGATGGAAAAAAGTCTACAGGTAGCCACCGTACGTCACCTTTAATTTATATAGCTTAAAATGCATATGCATATACGTTTTCCGCATGCAATCCTCTGAATTAGAGGCACCCTCATTTTATTGATGAGGAAATTGTGGCTTTTATGTGATGTGTCCTGTCACGGACTTAAGAACTGAGGCTGCTTTTAGTTCTCAGACTTTATCACTTCTGATGTGAATTATTGCAACAGCCTCCCCCATGTGGCCTTACCTCTTCCTAATGCACCTTCCAACCCTATGCCAAAGTGATCTTTACAAATACGATCCACAAATACCAGTTTCTGCTTAAAATCTTTCATGGGTAAGATACAGTTTCAAATATCCTTAGTTGCCTAAGGTCACCTGGGTGTGCCTTTATCACTGCCCTCCCTACCTTTACCTGGGAAGCCCTGCCCTGCCTGTTTTACCTAGTGAACTCACCTAGTGAACTCCTCCCACGCCCAGTTAGGAGCTCCTTCTGTATAGGGCTGTCTTTGTCTCTCAAACGCCAGATTGTGAGGCCCTCAAGATGAGAGACTAGGCCATATTTGTTCTCCTACCTGCAGTGCCTAGCACAGTGTTGGGCAAAATGAATAATCAACATTTCTTGATCGTAAATGAAAAAAAAAAAATCTGGTGGTGTGAAAGTGACCTGGGAGATGTTTCTATGCAGAGGATGACACCAAAGAGGAAGCTGAAAGGTGAAAAGCTCAGCTGGTGTGAATACGACAAGGCATGTCGCCAGGACGGGGCAGGGGGAAGAGTGGAACCACTGTGGAATCACCAGCTGGAGTCGCCCCGGTCTCCACCACTCAGTTACAGCCACCCAAGCTTGGGCAAGTTCTATCAGCTCTCAGGAGCCCGGTTTCCCCTTCCTTAAACCCAGCAGTAACTCCTCCTTCCTCATTCAGCATCAAAGGAGGCTCTCCCAGCTTGGACTCAGTCAAAAGGCACTAGGTTCATGGACCCCGAGCGCTAGGTTCTGTCTCGGTTTCTAATCAGATGTGTGGATCTGAGCAAGTCACACACTCAAGGGATCAGTTTCATCATCTGCACAAGAGGACAGTCCCGGAGACGAGCTCCAAGGACGCGCCCCGCTCTATGAATGGCCGACTGCTTCTCCAAGAGCGGATCTGACTTGCCCACGACCTCCGCTGTCCCCTCGACCTCCCGGTCCCACACGGCGGGGGCCGCTCCCTTCTCCCCGTCGCCGCCCCGCGAGCACCGGGGACCAGCGTCGGCCCGAAGGAGCGCCCCGGCCCGGCCTCTGAGCCCCCTCGGCCCGCTCACCGGCTTCTCTTCGCCTCCCATCTTCCCGGTACGATCGCTAGCTTTCTCCTCAGACATTGGCGAGCCACGAAGGGAAGACGGAACCCAAACGCGAAGGTCTCAAAGAGATGAGGGCGGAGGCCGGTCAAAGGTGGACCTCGGCGCCCGGGAACACTGCGCTTGCGCCACGTGGCCCTGGATTGGACCAGCTGATGCAACCTGAAGGGGTCCAAGCCCCGCCTCCTAGCCGGCTAGCAGGAAGGAAAGCCAATTGACAACGAGGGAAAACGGACCCTCTCTACCCTAAGCCAATGAAAAAGCTCGTTTGGGGCAGACCCCCCCTTCTAGGAAATGAGGGTGGACTTGGTGAGAAACTGAGGCCCTACTTCTTGCCTTCGCGGGACTGTACCCTTCCCGAGCGGGGAAAGTCCTCAATGCGCGTGCGCTCTCCCCTCCCCCATCCCCGCCGACTGTTTGCTTACTAGTCAAGGGCTTTTCCGGCCACCGTAGCGAAGGGCTCTGGGTAAAACTTCCCAGAAGTCTTCAGCGGTTCTGCGACCTGGATAACGTTCCTGGCGTGGAGACGGGTCCGTGGATTTGAGTTCAGGGTTTCCTGCAGCTTCGAGGCTGCCTGACCTGGCGTTAATTGCCTCTTCTGGGGACAGGTCAGGACCCTCAGCGTATAGCGGTGAACCGAGCCTTCGTCATGGTAATCCAGGCTTTCCAAGACCCGCGCCTTTGTAGTCGGTGAACTAGCATCTTCCTCGGACGTTCCTTAATAGATGTCACTGCCACTTTATGATGCATCGCGGAGCATTTCCCACGAAAATACATGAAGTCTTTTGCTTTAAGAAATAACCGCGCCGACTCCGCGTATTCGCACGCATACGTCTGGATTAGAATGATTCGTCTTCGTTTACTTTGCAAGCCAGTTTAAATACTAATTGAAATCAGAAGCACAATGAGCACTTTTTCAATTTATGTAATCAACTAGTAAGTTTTGTGGAGTTTATTTTCCCAGATTGAGACACTTATTTTTTAATTACTGTTTCCTAGTGTGAGACACTTTTTTTTTAATGGTAAAAATTTACCACCTAAAAAAAATTTACTGTCTCCTAGTTTGAGACATTTTTTTAAAAATAATTTTTGTTGTGCTTTAAGTGAAAGCTTATAAATCAAATCAGTCTCTCACATAAAAACTTATATACACCCTGCTACATACTCCCAGTTACTCTCCCTAATGAGACAGCCCGCTCTCTCCTTCCACTCTCTGTTTTCGTGTCCATCTCACCAGCTTCTGACCCCCTCTACCCTCTCATCTTCCCTCCAGGCAGAAGATGCCAACATAGTCTCAAGTGTCCACCTGATGCAAGAAGCTCACTCCTCACCAGCATCCCTACCCAACCCATTGTCCGGTCCAATCCATGTCTGAAGAGTTGGCTTCAGGAATGGCTCCTGTCCTGAGCCAATAGAAGGTCTGGGAGCCAGACCATTAAGTCTGGTCTTTTTATGAGAATTTGGGGTCTGCATCCCACTGCTCTCCTGCTCCCTCAGGGGTTCTCTGTTGTGTTCCCTGTCAGGGCAGTCATTGCTTATAGCCAGGCACCATCTAGTTCTTCTGGTCTCAGGATGATATAGTCTGTGGTTTATGTGGCCCTTTCTGTCTCTTGGGCTCGTAATTACCTTGTGTCCTTGGTGTTCTTCATTCTCCTTTAATCCAGGTGGGTTGAGACCAATTGATGCATCTTAGATGGCTGCTTGGTAGTGTTTAAGATCCCAGACGCCACTTTTCAAAGTGGGATGCAGAATATTTTAATATGCTAATTGACGTAGATGTCCCCTGAAATCATGGTCCACCAAACCCCTGCCCCTGCTACACTGGCCTTCGAAGCATTCAGTTTATTCAGGAAACTTCTTTGCTTTTGGTATAGTCCAGTTGTGCTGACCTCCCTTGTATGTTGTCTTTCCCTTCACCTAAAGTAGTTCTTATCTACCATCTAATTAGTGAATACCCCTCTCCCACCTTCTCTCCCTCCTCTTGTAACCACAAAAGAATGTTTTCTTCTCAGTTTGAATTGTTTCTCAAGTTCTTATAATAGTGGTCTTATATAGTATTTGTCTTATTGCAACTAATTTCACTCAACATAATGCCTTCTAGGTTCCTCCATGTTATGAAATGTTTCACAGATTCCTCACTGTTCTTTATCAGTGTGTAGTATTCCATTGTGTGAATATACCATAATTTATCCATTCATCCGTTGATGGGCACCTTGGTTGTTTCCATCTTTTTGCTGTTGTAAACAGTGCTGCAATAAACATGGGTGTGCGTTTATCTGTTCGTGTAAAGGCTCTTATTTCTCTAGGATTTATTCGGAGGAGTGGGATTACTGGATCGTATGGTAGTTCTATTTCTAGCTGTTTAAGGAAGTGCCAAATCGATTTCCAAAGTGGTTGTACCATTTGACATTCCCACCAGCAGAGTATAAGCGTTCTAATGTCTCTACAGCCTCTCCAACATTTATTACTTTGTGTGTTTTGGATTAATGCCAGCCTTGTTGGCGTGAGATGAAATCTCATTGTAGTTTTGATCTGCATTTCTCTAATGTCTAATATTAGTGAACATATCCTCATGTATCTGTTAGCTACCTGAATGTCTTCTTTAGTGAAGTGTCTATTCATATCTTTTGCCCTTTTTTTAATAGGGTTATTTGTCTTTTTGCAGTTGAGTTTTTGCAGTATCACATAGATTTTAGAGATCAGACGCTGATCGGAAATGTCATAGGTAAAAACTTTTTCCCAGTCTGTAGGTAGCCTTTTTACTCTTTTGGTGAAGTCTTTGGATGAGCATAGGTGTTTAATTTTTAGGAGCTCCCAGTTATCTAGTTTTTCTACATTCGTTATAATGTTTTCTATACTGTTCCTGCCATGTATTAGGGCTCCTAACGTTGTCCCTATTTTTTCTTCCATGATCTTTATCGTTTTAGATTTTATATTTAGGTCGTTGATCCATTTTGAGTTTGTTTTTGTGCATGGAGTGAGGTATGGGTCTTGTTTCATTTTTTTGCAGATGGATATCCAGTTATGTCAGCAGCATTTGTTAAAAAGACTGTCTTTTCCCCATTTAACTGTTTTGGGGCCTTTGTCAAATATCAACTGCTCATATGTGGATGGATTTATGTCTGGATTCTCAATTCTGTCCCATTGGTCTATGTATCTGTTGTTGTACCAGTACCAGGCTGTTTTGACTACTGTGGCGGTATAATAGGTTTTAAAATCAGGTAAAGTAAGGCCTCCCACTTTGTTCTTCTTTTTTAGTAATGCCTTATTTGTCCGGGGCCTCTTTCCCTACCATATGAAGTTGGTGATTTGTTTCTCCATCTCATTGAAGAATGTCATTGGGATTTGGATCGGAATTGCATTAAATGTATAGATCGCTTTTGGTGGAATAGACATTTTTATGATGTTAAGTCTTCCTATCCATGAGCAAGATATGTTTTTCCACTTAATGTCTCTTCTGGTTTCTTGCAGAAGTGTACTGTAGTTTTCTTTGTATAAGTCTTTTACGTCTCTGGTAAGATTTATTCCTAAATATTTTATCTTCTTGGGGGCTACAGTAAATGGCATTGATTTGGCGATTTCCTCTTCGATGTGAGACACTATTTATTTTTTTACTGTACTTTAGATGAAGGTTTACAGAACAAACTAATTTCTCATTAAACAGTACACATACTGTTTTATGACATTGGTTAACAACCCCAGACATTGACGCTCTCCATTCTCAACCTTGGGCTCCTTATTACCAGCTTTCCTGTCCCCTCCTGCCTTCTAGTCCTCTCCCCAGGGCTGGTATGCCCCTCTATTCTCGTTTTGTTTTATGGGCCTGTCCAGTCTTTGGCTGCAGGGTGAGCCTGAGGAGTGACTTTATTACTGGACTGTAAGGGTTTCCGGAGGCCATACTCTAAGGGTTTCCTCAGTCTCTCTGAGACCAGCAAGTCTGGTCTTTCTTTTTGAGTTAGAATTTTGCTCTACATTTTTCTCCAGCTCTGACTAGGACCATCTATTGTGATCCCTGACAGAGCAGTCAGTGGTGGTAGCCGGGCTCCATCTATTTGTACTGGACTCAGACTGGTGGAGGCCATGGTAGATGTGGTCATCAGTTCTTTGGACTAATCTTTCCCTTGTATCTTTAGTTTTCTTCATTCTTTTTTGCTCCCAAAGGGATGAGACCGGTGGAGTATCCTAGATGGCCATTCACAGGCTTTTAAAACCCCAGACGCTACTCACCAATGCAGAATGTAGAACATTTTCTTTATAAACTATATTATGCCAGTTGAGCTACATGTTCCCCAAGACATGTCCCCACAGGCCTCAGCCCAGCAATTCGTCCCTCAGGGAGATTGGATGGAAACACTAATTATTTTTAACAGTAAAGTTTTATCATTAAAAAAAATGCATATATTGTCTGTTAAATGGAGACTCTAGTTTTTTTTTTTTTTCTTTTTCAAATGTTAAAATCGAACTGGGTAGGTGGTATTAAGAGTTACATGATGCTACCAGCAAATATAACACTTAGACTTGCTCGAGTGATGTGGTCAAGAAATGGTTCCCCTCCCTGAGGGGGCTGGGTTGAGGGCTGTGGGAACCATGGTCTCAAGGAATAACAAAGGTACCTAGCACATTTCAAGTCAGTGTGAAGAAGATGGTTTGTTCCATAAACAGTGTTAAGAAAACTAACTGATTGACTTGGCAGCAACAGGTTCATATATATACACACACAGGTATATACATATATACATACATACATATGTATATATAATATACATATGTGTGTATATATGTACACTGTTGTCATTGAGTCAATTCCAACTCATAGTGACCCTATAGGACAGAGTAGAACGGCCCCATAAGATTTTCAAGGAGCAGCTCATAGATTCAAATTGCCGACCTTTTGGTTAGGAGGCGATTTCTTAAGCACTGTGCCACCTGAAAAAATATTAAGCTGAATTCTCTCACACGTTATACCCAAATAAATCTCAAAAGATGGCTGCGTAGCTCTGTGAATATTTTAAAAACCCATTGAATTGTGTACCTTAAATGAGTCAGTTGTATGATATGTGAATTATATCTCAATAAAGTTGTTATACGTCAATAAAAAAAATTCTATAAAGACATGAGGGAAAGATTAGTTCAAAGGACTAATGGACCACATCTACCATGGCCTCCACCAGACTGAGTCCAGTACAAATAGATGGAGCCTGGCTTCCACCTCTGACTGCTCTGACAGGGATCACAATAGAGGGTCCAGGACAGAGGTGGAGAAAAATGTAGAAAAAAATTCCAATGAAAAAGAAAGATCAGACTTGCTGACCTGACAGAGACTGGAGAAACCCTGAGAGTATGGTCCCCGGACACCCTTTCAGCTAAGTAATGAGGCCACCCGTGAGGTTCACCCTTCAGCCAAAGATTGAACAGGCCCAGGGAACGAAACAAGACTAAAGGGGCACACCAGCCCCGGGCCAGGGATTGGAAAGTAGGAGGGAACAGGACAGCTGGTAATAGGGAACCTGGGGTTAAGAAGGGAGAGTGATGACATATCATGGGATTGTTAACCAATGTCATACAACAATGTGTGTACTGTTTGGTAAGAAACTAGTTTGTTCTGTAAGCATTCATCTAAGGTTCAATAAAAAAAAAGCTTACACATGATAAATTTTTAAAAATATGAATTAGAGCAGGATCAAGATTATTATAATAATCTCTTAAACATAATGAAATGCATTTTTTAAAAAAAGGAGTGTAAAGGGCATGTAACAATGGAAGATATTCCTGGAAAGTTCTGCTTTAGTGTTTAGTACATGTTAGAAAAACACTTGGCTACGACATAGCCAGGTAGGTATGAATCAGATTACAGGGGCAGTAGAGATGGGTACCATTTGGTTACAAGAAACAGAGATTGCTTTAGCAATTTTGATAAATGAGGAATTTATTCTGAAACTAAAAGGGAAAACAGTAGTCTCACCTGTGAAGCCAGGTCACAGTGGCTTGCAGGAAAAACTGAGGAGCTGGGCCTTCTGGGAAACTGTAGAGATTGCAGCTTGATGGTTGATCAGCATCCAAGGTCCTCTAGTAACAGGAAGTTGTGGCCTTGAACTCTAGTATTCCACTATTAACATGATTCAGCTACTCTTGTCTCTTGCTCCTTCTCCTATTACCAGCTGTCCTTATGTCCTGGTTCAAATTCCCAAGAAGGAGTACCGGAGTGACTGTCTAATTACCAAAGCATGTCATCAGAAGTCACAGGCAAACCTATGAATGGATTGGTTGTTCCTTAGGTCAGATGTCTCCCTGGTCTTCCTCCAATCCTGATGCCACATTCTTCTTCATATAGTCCGGCTTCTCAGATTATTTGCTCAGCATACAGATTGAGTAAGTATGGTGAAAGGATAGAACCATGACACACATCTCTCCTGATTTTAAACCACGAAGTATCCCCTTATTCTGTGCAAACGACTGCCTCTTGGTCTATGTATGAGTTCTGCATGAGCGCTATTAAGTGTTCTGGAATTCCTGTTCTTCACAATGTTATTCACGATTTGTTATGATCCACACAGTCCAATTTATTGCATAGTCAATGGACCACAGGTAAACATCTTTCTGGTATCCTCTGCTTTCAGCCAGGATCCATCTGACGTCAGCAATGATATCCCTGGTTCCATGTCCTCTTCAGAATCCAGCTTGAATTTCTGGCAGTTCCTTGTCAACATACTGCTGCACCCACTTTTGAATGATTTTCAGCAACATTTTACTTATGTGCGATATTAATGATATTGTTCCATAATTATTGCATTCTGTTGGATCACCTTTCTTTATAATGGGCAAAAATGTGGATCTCTTCCAGTTGGTTGGCCAAGAAGCTGTCTTCCAAGTTTCTTCACATAGACAAGTGAGCACCTCTCGTGCTGCATCAGTTTGTTGAAACATCTCAGTTGGTATTCCATCAATTCCTGGTGCCTTGTTTTTTACCATTCACTTCAGTGAAGCTTGAACTTCTTCAGTATCTTGGGTTCCTGGTCATATGCTGCCTCCTGAAAAGGTTGACTGTCTGTTGGTTCTTTTTGGTACAGTGACTCTGTTTTCCTTCCATCTTTTTTTTTTTAATAATTTTTATTGTGCTTTAAGTGAAAGTTTACAAATCAAGTCAGTCTGTCATATATAAGCTTATATACACCTTACTCCATACTCCCACTTACTCTCCCCCTAATGAGTCAGCCCTCTCCCTCCTTCCAGTCTCTCCATTCGTGACAATTTTGCCAGTTTCTAACCGTCTCTACCTTCCTATCTCCCCTCCAGACAGGAGATGCCAACACAGTCTCAAATGTCCACCTGATACAAGTAGCACACTCTTCATCAGCGTCTCTCTCCTACCCATTGTCCAGTCCCTTCCATGTCTGATGAGTTGTCTTCGGGAATGGTTCCTGTCCTGGGCCAACAGAAGGTTTGGGGACCATGACCGCCAGGATTCATCTAGTCTCAGTCAGACCATTAAGTCTGGTCTTTTTATGAGAATTTGGGGTCTGCATCCCACTGATCTCCTGCTCCCTCAGGGGTTCTCTCTTGTGCTCCCTGACAGGGCAGTCATCGGTTGTGGCCGGGCACCATCTAGTTCTTCTGGTCTCAGGATGATGTAAGTCTCTGGTTCATGTGGCCCTTTCTGTCTCTTGGGCTCGTAGTTATTGTGTGACCTTGGTGTTCTTCATTCTCCTTTGATCCAGGTGGGTTGAGACCAATTGATGCATCTTAGATGGCTGCTTGTTAGCATTTAAGACCCCAGACGCCACATTTCAAAGTGGGATGCAGAATGTTTTCATAATAGAATTATTTTGCCAATTGACTTAGAAGTCCCCTTGAGCCATAGTCCCCAAACCCCCGCCCTTGCTCCGCTGACCTTTGAAGCATTCAGTTTATCCTGGAAACTGCTTTTGGTCCAATCCAGTTGAACTGACCTTCCGTGTATTGAGTATTGTCCTTCCCTTCACCTAAAGTAGTTCTTATCTACTAACTATTCAGTAAATAACCCTCTCCCACCCTCCCTCCTCCCCACCCCCCGTAACCACGAAACTATGTGTTCTTCTCAGTTTATACTATTTCTCAAGATCTTATAATAGTGGTCTTATACAATATTTATTCTTTTGCCTCTGACTAATTTCACTCAGCTTAATGCCTTCCAGGTTGCTCTATGTTATGAAATGTTTCACAGATTCGTCACTGTTCTTTATCAATGAGTAGTATTCCATTGTGTGAATATACCACAGTTTATTTAACCATTCATCCGTTGATGGACACCTTGGTTGCTTCCAGCTTTTTGCTGTTGTAAACAGAGCTGCAGTAAACATGGGTGTGCATATACCTGTTCGTGTAAAGGCTCTTATTTCTCTAGGGTATATTCCTAGGAGTGGGATTTCTGGGTTGTATGGTAGTTCTATTTCTAACGTTTTAAGAAAACGCCAGATAGATTTCCAAAGTGATTGTACCATTTTACATTCCCAGCAGCAGTGTATAAGAGTTCCAATCTCTCTGCAGCCTCTCCAACATTTATTATTTTGTGTTTTTTGGATTAATGCCAGCCTTGTTGGAGTGGGATGGAATCTCATAGTGGTTTTAATTTGCATTTCTCTAATGGCTAATGATCGAGAGCATTTTCTCATGTATCTGTTAGCTGCCTGAATATCTTCTTTAGGAAGTGCGTGTTCATAACCTTTGCCCACTTCTTGATTGGGTTGTTTGTCTTTTTGTGGTTGAGTTTTAACAGAATCATATAGATTTTAGAGATCAGGCGCTGGTCGGAGATGTCATAGCTGAAAATTCTTTCCCAATCTGTAGGTGGTCTTTTTACTCTTTTGGTGAAGTCTTTAGATGAGCATAGGTGTTTGATTTTTCGGAGCTCCCAGTTATCTGGTTTCTCTTCATCATTTTTGGTAATGTTTTGTATTCTGTTTATGCCTTGTATTAGGGCTCCTAACATTGTCCCTATTTTTTCTTCTATGATCTTTATCGTTTTAGTCTTTATGTTTAGGTCTTTGATGCACTTGGAGTTAGTTTTCGTGCATGGTGTGAGGTTTGGGTCCTGTTTCATTTTTTTGCAAGTGGATATCCAGTTATGCCAGCACCATTTGTTAAAAAGACTGTCTTTTCCCCAGTTAACTGACACTGGGCCTTTGTCAAATATCAGCTGCTCATATGTGGATGGATTTATATCTGGGTTCTCAATTCTGTTCCATTGGTCTATGTGTCTGTTGTTGTACCAGTACCAGGCTGTTTTGACTACTGTGGCTGTATAATATGTTCTAAAGTCAGGTAGAGTGAGGCCCCCCACTTTCTTCTTCTTTTTCAGTAATGCTTTACTTATCTGGGGCTTCTTTCCCTTCCATATGAAGTTGGTGATTTGTTTCTCCATCACTTTAAAAAATGTCATTGGAATTTGGATCAGAAGCGCATTGTATGTATAGATGGCTTTTGGTAGAATAGACATTTTTACTATGTTAATTCTTCCTATCCATGAGCAAGGTATGTTTTTCCATTTATGTAGGTCCTTTTTAGTTTCTTGCACTAGTACTTTGTAGTTTTCTTTGTATAGGTCTTTTACATCTTTGGTAAGATTTATTCCCAAGTATTTTATCTTTTTGGGGGCTACTGTGAATGGTATTGATTTGGTGATTTCCTCTTCCATGTTCTCTTTGTTGATGTAGAGGAATCCAAGTGATTTTTGTATGTTTATCTTATAACCTGAGACTCTGCCGAACTCTTCTATTAGTTTCAGTAGTTTTCTGGGGGATTCCTTAGGGTTTTCTGTGTATAAGATCATGTCATCTGCAAATAGAGATAATTTTACTTCCTCCTTGCCAATCCGGATGCCCTTTATTTCTTTATCTAGCCTAATTGCTCTGGGTAGGACCTCTAGCACAATGTTGAATAAGAGCAGTGATAAAGGACATCCTTGTCTGGTTCCCATTCTCAAGGGAAATGCTTTCAGGCTCTCTCCATTTAGAGTGATGTTGGCTGTTGGCTTTGTATAGATGCCCTTTATTATGTTGAGAAATTTTCCTTCAATTCCTATTTTGGTGAGAGTTTTTATCATAAATGGGTGTTGGACTTTGTCAAATGCCTTTTCTGCATCAGTTGATAAGATCATGTGATTTTTGTCTTTTGTTTTATTTATATGCTGGATTACATTAATGGTTTTTCTAATATTAAACCAGCCTTGCATACCTGGTATAAATCCCACTTGGTCGTGGTGGATTATTTTTTGATATGTTGTTGAATTGTATTGGCTAGAATTTTGTTGAGGATTTTTGCATCTATGTTCATGAGGGATATAGGTCTGTAATTTTCTTTTTTTTGTGATGTCTTTTTTTACCTGGTTTTGGTATCAGGGATGTGGTGGCCTCATAGAATGAGTTAGGTAGTATTCCGTCATTTTCTATGCTTTGAAATACCTTTAGTAGTAGTGGCGTTAACTCTTCCCTGAAAGTTTGATAGAACTCTGCAGTAAAGCTGTCCGGCCCGGGCTTTTTTTTTGTTGGGAGTGTTTTGATTACCGTTTCAATCTCTTTTTTTGTTATGGGTCTATTTAGTTGTTCTACTTCTGATTGTGTTAGTTTAGGTAGATAGTGTTTTTCCAGGAATTCATCTATTTCTTCTAGGTTTGCAAATGTGTTAGAGTACAATTTTTCGTAATAATCTGATATGATTCTTTTAATTCCAGATGGGTCTGTTGTGATGTGGCCCATCTCGTTTCTTATTCGGGTTATTTGTTTCCTTTCCTGTATTTCTTTCATCAGTCTGGCCAATGGTTTATCAATTTTGTTAATTTTTTCGAAGAACCAGCTTTTGGCTTTGTTAATTCTTTCAATTGTTTTTCTGTTCTCTAATTCATTTAGTTCAGCTCTAATTTTTATTATTTGCTTTCTTCTGGTGCCTGATGGATTCTTTTGTTGCTCACTTTCTATTTGTTCAAGTTGTAGGGACAGTTCTCTGATTTTGGCTCTTTCTTCTTTTTGTATGTGTGCGTTTATTGATATAAATTGACCTCTGAGCACTGCTTTTGCTGTGTCCCAGAGGTTTTGATAGGAAGTGTTTTCATTCTCATTGCATTCTATGAATTTCCTTATTCCCTCCTTAATGTCTTCTATAACCCAGTCTTTTTTGAGCAGGGTATTGTTCAGTTTCAAAGTATTTGATTTCTCTTCCCAGATTTTTCTGTTATTGATTTCCACTTTTATGGCCTTGTGGTCTGAGAAGATGCTTTGTAATATTCCGATGTTTTGGATTCTGCAAAGGTTTGTTTTATGACCTAATATGTGGTCTATTCTAGAGAACGTTCCATGTGTGCTACAAAAAAAAGTATACTTTGCAGCAGTTGGGTGGAGTGTTCTGTATAAGTCTATGAGGTCAAGTTGGTTGATTGTAGCAATTAGGTCTTCCGTGTCTCTATTGAGCTTCTTACTGGATGTCCTGTCCTTCTCCGAAAGTGGTGTGTTGAAGTCTCCTACTATAATTGTGGAGGCGTCTATCTCACTTTTCAGTTCTGTTAAGGTTTGTTTTATGTATCTTGCAGCCCTGTCATTGGGTGCATAAATATTTAATGTGGTTATATCTTCCTGGTCAGTTGTCCCTTTTATCATTATGTAGTGTCCTTCTTTATCTTTTGTGGTGGATATAACTTTAAAGTCTATTTTGTCAGAAATTAATATTGCTAGTCCAGTCCTGCTGTTTTTTGCTTGTTGTTTGCTTGATATATTTTTTTCCATCCTTTGAGTTTTAATTTGTTTGTGTCTCTAAGTCTAAGGTGTGTCTCTTGTAGGCAGCATATAGACGGATCGTGTTTCTTTATCCAGTCCGAGACTCTCTGTCTCTTTATTGGTACATTTAGTCCATTTACATTCAGCATAATTATAGATAAGTATGTGTTTAGTGCTGTCATTTTGATGCCTTTTTATGTGTGTTGTTGACAATTTCATTTTTCCACTTACTTTTTTTGTGCTGAGACGTTTTTCTTTGTAAATTGTGTGTTCCTGATTTTCATAGTTTTTGACTTTATGTTTGCTGAGTCATTATGTTTTTCTTGGTTTTTATTTTGAAGTATGGAGTTGTTATACCTCTTGTGGTTACCTTAATATTTACCCATATTTTTCTAAGTAAAACCTAACTTGTATTGTCCTATATTGCCTTGTTTCCCTCTCCATATGGCAGTTCTATGCCTCCTGTATTTAGTCCCTCTTTTGATTATTGTGATCTTTTACACATTGACTTCAATGATTCGCTGTTTTGAGCATTTTTTTCTTTTTAAAATTAATCTTAATTTGATTTTGTGATTTCCCTATTTGAATTGATATCAGGATGTTCTGTTCTGTGACCTTGTGTTGTGCTGGTATCTGATATTATTGGTTTTCTGACCAAACAATTTCCTTTAGTATTTCTTGTAGCTTTGGTTTGGTTTTTGCAAATTCTCTAAGCTTGTGTTTATCTGTAAATGTTTTAATTTTGCCTTCATATTTGAGAGAGAGTTTTGCTGGATATATGATCCTTGGCTGGCAGTTTTTCTCCTTCAGTGCTCTATATATGTCATCCCATTGCCTTCTTGCCTGCGTGGTTTCTGCTGAGTAGTCTGAACTTATTCTTACTGATTCTCCTTTGTAGGAGACCTTTCTTTTCTCCCTGGCTGCTTTTAAAATTTCCTCTTTATCTTTGGTTTTGGCAAGTTTGATGATAATATGTCTTGGTGATTTTCTTTTTGGATCAGTCTTAAATGGGGTTCGATGAGCATCTTGGGTAGATATCGTTTCGTCTTTCATGATGTCAGGGAAGTTTTCTGCCAACAGATCTTCAACTATTCTCTCTGTATTTTCTGTTATCCCTCCCTGTTCAGGGACTCCAGTCACACGCAAGTTATTCTTCTTGATAGAGTCCCACGTGATTCTTAGGGTTTCTTTATTTTTTAAAATTCTTTTATCTGATTTCTTTCAGCTATATTTTTGTCAATTCCCCTGTCCTGCAGATGCCCCACCCTGCATTCCAATTGCACGAGCCTGCTCTGACTTCCTATTGAGTTGTCTAATTCTGTAATTTTACTGTTAATCTTTTGTATTTCTGAATGTTGTCCCTTTATGGATTCTTGCAGCTTATTAATTTTTCCACTATGTTCTTGAATAATCTTTTTGAGTTCTTCAACTGCTTTATCAGTGTGTTCCTTGGCTTTTTCTGTAGATTGCCTTATTTCATTTCTGAGTTCATCCCTGATGTCTTGAAGCATTCTGTAAATTATTTTTTTATATTCTGCATCTGGCAATTTCAGGATAGTGTCTTCATTTGGGAAAGATTTTGATTCTTTAGTTTGGGGAGTTGTAGAAGCAATCATGGTCTGCTTCTTTATGTGGTTTGATAGCGACTGCTGTCTCCGAGCCATCTTTAAGATATTGTAGTGATTTGTTCTATATTTGTTCACTGAGTCTTATCTCGTTTTGTTTTCTTTCAGTATACATAGAGGGGCTAATAGATTGCGCTGTCTTGATTGTTGTAGCCCTTGGATCACTTATGTCCTATTACCAGCTGGTTTGGGCTGTTACCAGATATATAAGCCTAAGAGTCCATTCACTGTTCTTGAGTAGAATCTGATTTTGGGTCATCAAATGTGTGGTGCAGACTGTCACCTATCCACCTAGGGAAGTAGTGGTGATAGTTATGTGCACCAGATTCTAGTAGCAGCAAGGTTTCACACTCCAGAGGGGGTGGTGCAGGATGCTGACAGGCTTCCCCCAAGTGCCAGTGAGGTAGGTATGTCTCTATTCCTAAAGCACTTTGGTGGGTGGGCTCTGCAGCTGTACCTTAGGCCCCCAATGCAAGTACCTCTACAGATTGGTAGGTGTCACCCTCCTTAGACCACTAAGGCAGGAGGCTAGGTGGTCTGGGGGGAGCTTCAGCCCTCAGTTCCCTGTTGTGGGTCAGTGAGGGCTCTGTTGAATATGCAGAGTTATCAGACCTGGGAAACTTGTCTTTCCAGTAATCCGCTAAAGCAATTACAGTCAGATCCCTATCAGAATTGCCTTTGCATTATAATACAGGCTTGTTCCCTGTAGGGATGAAAGCCCAAGACTGTGGATCACACATGTTTGGCTGGAGTTGGTTCTGTGTTTTTAGTCCAATTAGGGAAGGATTTTTGGTCCCTGGGTTTTTTGTAGCTGCTTCTCTCAGGCCAGGAGAATGGGTTAGGAAAAGACCAAAAAAAGAAAAAAAAAACCGCAGCTAACTTCATTCTCTGGCTCAGGAAATTCCAGTGTTGATGAAGCCGCCTGGGAAAGGGAGAGGAGGGTTCAGATAAATAGGAGAGAGTAGCACCCTGGAATATAGACAAAGTTACTTATCTTGCTTGGGATGACTGTTTCATCTGAGATTCCTGAGGGGTGTGTAGCCTGTGTGCTTTGGCTGGGTTGAGATTGCCCCCGAGGGTTAGGCCTGCGTCCTGTGCTTGTGCTGTCTCAGAAGCCGTGGTCAGTTCCTCAGCTCCCAGTCCAAAGCCCAGCGCCAAGGTTCCCCGGCTGGGACGCCACACTCCAGGCTCCAAAACCAGTCGCTGCCTCCCGGTGACTTCTCCTCCTGTCAGCTGCATTGCTGCGCTGCCTGTGTGCACTGGCTGGGCTCCCCTGAGGTCACTTATGGGGGCTAGGGCTGCGTCCCGTGTTTGTGCCATCTCAGGATGCCATGCTCAGCTCCTCTGTGCCCAGTCCAAAGCCCGACGCCAAGGTTTCCTGACTGGGACGCTGGCTCCAGGCTCCGAAAACAGTCGCTGCCTCCCCGTGGTTGTTCGTTCTCAGTCTCTGTCACTCAGGTCAACTCTTTAGGTCTGTGTTTGATGGTCAGGGTTCGTAGATTGTCATGTATATGATTGATTCACTTGTTTTTCCGAGTCTTTGTTGCAAGAGGGATCTGAGGTAGCTTCTACCTAGTCAGCCATCTTCGCCCCACCTCCTTCCATCTTCTTTTGATGCTTCCTGTATTGTTCAATATTTTGCCCATAGAATCCTTCAATATTGCCCCTTGAGGCTTGAGTTTTTTCTTCAGTTCTCTCACCTTGAGGAATGCCAAGCATGTTCTTCTTTTTGGTTTTACAGCTCTAGGTCTTTGCACATTTCATTATATTACTTTTCTTCTCTTCTCGAGCTGCCCTTTGAGATCTTCTTTTCATTTTTTTACTTCATTTCTTCCATTTGTTTTTGCTACTGTATGTTCAAGAGGAAGTTTCAGAGTCTCTTCTGGCATCCATTTTGGTCTTTTCTTTCTCTCCTGTCTTTTTAATGACCTTTCAGAAGCAAATAGCCAAGCCTTACTTCCAAGGTGCCTCTGGGTGGATCTTAACCACCAACATTTTTGTTAGTAGTCTAGCGCTTATTAGCATTTGTGCCACCCAAGGACACATGCTGCACAGGGCTTATTTTTTTTCCCAGAGAGCTGATTATTAAATATTTACCAATGCACTACTGTATATCTATGTATATTAAACAGTTGTTACTATATGGGGCTCTTCTCAATCCAGAATTCATGGATCTATGGACAAAGGAGAGGCCTTTCTCACTATTAACCCTTAGTAAATCATTTGAAGAATTTGTGCTTCTGGCTTCTACAATCTTGGGATTGATTATTTCAAAGTTCCTATGCACATGGAGTCACCATGAATCAGAATTGACTGGACTGCAACTGCTTACTTGTAGTCTCCAAGGGAAGAATGCCTCTACCAGAGAGCACAGCCATGATGCAGAAGAATGGAGCACAATTCTACTCTGACACACATGTGGTTACCATGAGTTGGGACTACCTTCTGGTCATTTTGGGCTCCACACGCTGCTGCACTCATAAGCGGAATCATTGTTGCTGTTAGTTGCCATTGAGTCAACTCTGACTCATGGTGACCTCATGTGTCACAGAAGGAAACATTGCCTATTCCTGCACCATCTTCATGATTCTTGCTAGAGGATTGCTTTTCTGGCCAGAGCAGTTGATTCTGATTACTAGGAGGAAAATGAGTTTCTGGTACATAAAGGACGACCTTGTCAGAATTCCAGGAGATTCACTGAGACTTTTTTGTTTTTAGTATGTCCTTGCCTCATGTTCTCGTTGGAAAACTGTGGCAACCCAGTAAAAGTAAGTAAGGAAGGAAGGTTTGGGTCATCCTACTACATAAAATGCCCTGCCTAGCTGGGTCCTGACAAAGGTTAAGCGTAACTTGAATAGGTACTAGAAGAAGGTAGCTATGCAGGACTCACTACAAATTTGCAGGATCCAGTGCAAAAACAAATGTGGGCCCCTTGTTAGAAAATTATCAAGAATTTCAAGGTGACAACAACAGAGCATCAACCAAGTGCAGAGCCTTTTTAAGTGCAAGGTGTGTGTGACTTGGCAGGCCATACACCCATGAAGCTGTCCCTGGTACTATGATTACTACCTTAGTTCTAATGAGCAGAAAGAAGTCTGGACTGTAGGAACTATGTTTTATATCACTTCTTTCTGTTTATTTTCCCTCCCTAACTTTCCTTTGAAAGCCCTGGTGGCCCGGTAGTTAAAGTACTCAGCTGCTAACCTAAAGTTCGGTGGTTCAAACCCACCAGCCACTCCATGGGGGAAAGATGTGGCAGTTGTCTTCCATAAAGATTTACCACCTGGAAACCCTTTGGGGCAGTCCTACTTTGTCCTGTAGGGTCACTATGAATCAGAATCGATTTGATGGAAGCAGATTTGGTTTTGGGTTTTGGAATTTTCCTTCTACCGTACACAAAGAATACCAGGGATGGCTAAGATAATAGGTTTCATGAGGAACTAAGATTGATTCGACATCACTCCAATATGACACACTATCTTAAGAGTCCCCTACGTCTGTTAGTTTGTCATACTGTAGCTTGCAAGTTGCTGTGATGCTGGAGGTTATGTCACCTGTATTTGAAATACCAGCAGTGTCACCTATGATGGGCAGGTTTCAGAAGAGCTTCTAGACTAAGACAGACTAGGAAGAAGGATCCTGTGGCCTACTTCTGAAGAAATTAGCTGGTGTAAAACTTACAAATAGCAGTGAAACATTGTCTTGTATAGTGCCAGAAGATGAGCCCCTTGGGTTGGAAAGCGCTCAAAATACGACTGGGGAAGAGCTGCCTCATCCAAGTAGAAAAAACATGTTGCCATTGAGTCAGTTCTGACTCATAAGAGGAGCCAACCTTAATGGTGGGAATGAGGTCAAGTTTTCAGGACCTTTATTTGCTGAAGTGGTACAACTCAAAATGAGAATAAACAGCTGCACTCATCCATGAATAATCGGAATGTGGAATGTATGAAGTATGAATCTAGGAAAATTGAAAGCCATCAAAAATGAAATGGAAGGCATAAACATAGATACCCTAGGCATTAGTGAGCTGAAATGGAGTGGTATTGGCCATTCTGAATCAGCCAATCATATGCCCTACCATGCCAGGAATGACACCCAGAAGAGGAATAACATCACATTCATCGTCAAAAAGAACATTTCAAGATCTATCCTGAAGTACAAGCTGTCAGTGATAGGATAATATCCGTACAGCTACAAGGAAGACCAGTTTAGTGACATACTCAAATTTACACACCAAGCGCTAACGCCAAAGATGAGGAAATTGAAGATTTTTACCAACTTCTGCAGCCTGAAATTGATCAAACATAAAATCAAAATGCATTGATAAGTACTGTTGATCAGAATGCAAAAGTTGGAAACAAAGAAGAAAGATTGGTAGTTGGAAAATATGACCTTAGTGGTAAATGACACCAGAGATCACATGATAGAATTTTGCAAAACCAGTGGCTCATTCATTGCTAATACCTTTTAAAACAACATAAAAAGTGGCTATACACGTGAACCTTACCAGATGGAATATGCAGGAATCAAGTTGACTACATCTATGGAGACAATGGAAAAGTTCAACATCATCTGTCAGAACAAGGCCAGGAACTGACTGCAGACCAGACTATCAATTGCTCATAAGCAAGTTCAAGTTGGGGCTGAAGAAAAAAACAAGTTCACGAATTTGAACAAGCCAAAATACGACCTTGAGTATATCCCACCTGAATTTAGAAAACATCTCAAGCATAGATTATGCATTGAATGCTAAATGACCAAAGACCAGATGAGTTGTGGTATGACATCAAGGACATCAAACTTGAAGAAAGCAAAAGGTCATTAAAAAGACAGGAAAGAAAGAAAATACCAAAATGGATATCAGAAGAGACTCTGAAACATGCTCTTGAACATAGTGTAGCTAGAGCTAACAGAAGAAATGATAAAGTAAAAGAGCTGAACAGATTTCAAAGTGCGGCTCAGGAAAACAAAGTAATGTAATGAAAGGTGCAAAGACCTAGAATTAGAAAATCAAAAAGGAAGAACACACTCTTCATTTCTCAAGCTGAAAGAACTGAAGAAAAAATTCAGGCCTTGACTTGCAGCGTTGAAGAATTTTATGGGCAAAATATTGAACAGTGCCGGAAGCATCAAAAGAAGATGGAAGGAATACATAGAGTCACTCTACCAAAAAGAACTGGCCGAGGCTTTCAGCTATTTCAGGAAGTGGCATGTGATTAAGAACCAATGGTACTGAAGAAAGAAGTCCAAGCTGTACTGAAGGGCATGGTGAAAAACAAGGCTGCAGGAGTTGATGTAATGCCGATCGAGATGTTTCAACAATGGATGCAGCACTGGAGATGCTCACTCATTTATGTCAAGAAATTTGGAAGACAGCTTCTTGGCCAACTGACTCAAAGAGATCCATATTTGTGCCCATTTCAAAGAAAGGTGATCCAACAGAATGTGGTCATTTTTGAAAAAAGTCTTAGTATCACACAGGTTGATATTTTTGCTGAAGATCCTTCAAAAGCAGTTGCAGCAGTACATTGACACGGAATTGCCAGAAGCTCAGTTTGAATTCAAAAGAGGACATAAAGATGGATCCTGGCTGAAAGCAGAGGATACCAAAACGATGTTTACCTATGTTTCATTGACTATGCAAAGGCATTCTACTGTGTGGATCATGACAAATTATGGATAATACTGTGAAGAATGAGAATTCAAGAATCAGTTGTGCTTTTTAGGAACCTATGCATAGACCAAAAGGTAGTTGTTTGCACAGAACAAGGGAGTATTGCATAGTTTAAAATCAGGAAAGAGTGTGTCAGGGTTGTATTCTTTCACCATACCTATTCAGGCTGTATGCTGAGCAAATAATCCAAGCCAGTGGACTGTATGAAGAGAAACATGACATCAGGATTGGAAGAAGACTCATTAACAACCTTCGATGTGCAGATGACACAACTTTGCCTGCAGAAACATGAGAGGACTGGAAGCAGTCACTGATGAAGATCCAAGACTGCAGCCTTCGGTATGGGTTGCACCTCAACATAAGGAAATTAAAATCCTCACAGCTGCACCAATAATCAATATCATTATAAAAGGAGAAAATATTGAAGTTGCCAAGGATTTCATTTTACTTGGATTCACAATCAAAGCCCATGGGAGCAGCAGTCAAGAAATCAAATGATGCATTGCATTGGGCAAATCTGCTGCAAAAGAGTTCTTTTAAAGCGTTGAAAAGCAAAAATGTCACCTTGAGGACTAAGGTGGGCCTGATCCAAGCCATGGTATTTTCAGTCACCTTATATGCATGAAAAAGCTGGCCAATGAATAATGAAGATGGAAGAAGAATTGACACCTTTGAATTACAATGTTGGCAAAGAATATTGAATATACCACAGACTCCCAGAAAAATGAACAAATCTGTCTTGGAAGAAGTACAGTAGAATTCTTCTAAGTGAGGGTGAAGAAACTTCATCTCACATACTTGGACACGTTATCAGGAAGGACCAGTCCCTGGAGAGGGACTTCATGCTTGGTAAAGTAAAGGGATGGATTGACACAGCAGCTACAACAATGGCTTTAAGCGTAACAGTGATTGTGAGGATGGCCCAAGACTCGGCAGTTTTCATTCTATTGTGTGAATGGTTGCTATGACTCGGAGCCAACTCAACGGCACCTAACAACAAAAACAATCTTAAGAGACTTCATGTGCCCCTTGTGTTGGGGATATACACCTTTACTGTGGCTGAAAGGCTATAGAGGATGAGGAAGGAAAACAAGTGTGGAAATATCAGCGAATTCCCATGCCGCCTGTCTTCATGTTTCCTCCACTCAGTGGGACCCTCAGCAGAAGATGAAAGGGAAGAGGAAAAAGACAGGGTATTTATTCCCCTGATTTGTTTTCTGCCAAGAGGTTGCCTTGGGCTCTTTATGCTTTACAACCAAAAGTCACTGCTTTTCTCAAGGTGATCTTTTCTACACAAGTCATTCCCTTTAGATTCTAATGAAGTCTGGCTCCCCTCACCCTTCAGGCTAGAGGTTCTTACAGACTTCCCACTATTACTAGCCCTAGTTTTCTTTCCTTTTTTATTTTTATTGTGCTTTAAGTGAAAGTTTACATATCAAGTCAGTCTCTCACACAAACACTTATATACACCTTGCTACATACTCCCAATTGCTCTCCCCCTAAGGAGACAACCCGCTCTCTCCCTCCACTCTCTCTTTTCGTGTCCATTTTGCCAGCTTCTAAGCCCCTCAACCTTCTCATCTCCCTCCAGGCAGGAGATGCCAACATAGTCTCAAGTGTCCACCTGATCCAAGACACTCACTCCTCAGCAGCATCCCTCTCCAAACCACTGTCCAGTCCAATCCATGTCTGAAGAGTCGGCTTTGGGAATGGTTCCTGTCCTGGGCCAACAGAAGGACCACCGGGGTCCTTCTAGTCTCAGTCAGACCATTAAGTCTGGTCTTTTTACAAGAATTTGGGGTCTGCATCCCACTGCTCTCCTGCTCCCTCAAGGGTTCTCTGTTGCATTCCCTGTCAGGGCAGTCATCGGTTGTAGCCAGGCACCATCTAGTTCTTCTGGTCTCAGGCTGATGTAGTCTCTGGTTCATGTGGCCCTTTCTGTCTCTTGGGCTCATAATTACCTTGTGTCATTGGTGTTCTTCATTCTCCTTTGATCCAGGTGGGTTGAGACTCATTGATGCATCTTAGATGGCCACTTGCTAGCATTTAAGATCCCAGACGCCACTCTTCAAAGTGGGATGCAGAATGTTTTCTTAATAGATTTTATTATGCTAATTGACTTAGATGTCCCCTGAAACCATGGTCCCCAAACCCCTGCCCCTGCTATGCTGGCCTTCGAAGCATTCAGTTTATTCAGGAAACTTCTTTGCTTTTGGTTTAGTCCAGTTGTGCTGACCTCGCCTGTATTGTGTGTTGTCTTTCTCATCACCTAAAGTAGTTCTTATCTACTATCTAATTAGTGAATACCCCTCTCCCATCCTCCTTCCCTCCCCTCCTCGTAACCACCAAAGAATATTTTCTTCTCTTTAAACTATTTCTTGAGTTCTTATAATAATGGTCTTACACAATATTTGTCCTTTTGCAACTGACTAATTTCACTCAGCATAATGCCTTCCAGGTTCCTCCATGTTATGAAATGTTTCGCAGATTCATCACTGTTCTTTATTGATGTGTAGTATTTCATTGTGTGAATATACCATAATTTATCCATTCATCCGTTGATGGGCACCTTGGTTGCTTCCATCTTTTTGCTATTGTAAACAGTGCTGCAACGAACATGGGTGTGCATATATCTGTTTGTGCGAAGGGCCTTATTTCTCTAGAATATATTTAAAGGAGTGGGATTGCTGGATCATATGGTAGTTCTATTTCTAGCTTTTTATGGAAGTGCCAAATTGATTTCCAAAGTGGTTGTACCATTTTAGTGTAGAAGTGTTCCAATCTCTCCACAGCCTCTCCAACATTTATTGTTTCGTGTTTTTCGGATTAATGCCAGCCTTGTTGGCGTGAGATGGAATCTCATTGTAGTTTTGATCTGCATTTCTCTAATGGCTAATGATCATGAGCATTTCCTCATCTATCTGTTAGCTACCTGAATGTCTTCTTTAGTGAATTGTCTGTTCATATCTTTTGCCTATTTTTTAATTGGGTTATTTGTCTTTTTGCAGTTGAGTTTTTGCAGTATCATGTAGATTTTAGAGATCAGGAGCTGATCAGAAATGTCATAGGTAAAAATTTTTTCCCAGCCTGTAGGTAATCTTTTTACTCTTTTGGTGAAGTCTTTGGATGAGCATAGGTGTTTGATTTTTAGGAGCTCCCAGTTATCTAGTTTTTCTTCTGCATTCTTAATAATGTTTTGTATACTGTTTATGCCATGTATTAGGGCTCCTAACATTGTCCCTATTTTTTCTTCCATGATCTTTATCATTTCAGATTTTATATTTAGGTCTTTGATCCATTCTGAGCTCATTTTTGTGCATGGAGTGAGGTATGGGTCTTCTGTCATTTTTTTGCAGATGGATATCCAGTTATGCCAGCAGCATTTGTTAAAAAGACTGTCTTTTCCCCATTTAACTGTTTTGGGGCCTTTGTCAAATATCAACTGCTCGTATGTGCATAGATTTATGTCTGGATTCTCAATTCTGTTCCATTGGTCTATGTATCTGTTGTACCAGTACCAGGCTGTTTTGACTACTGTGGCAGTATAATAGGTTCTAAAATCAGGTAAAGTAAGGCCTCCCACTTTGTTCTTCTTTTTCAGTAATGTTTTGCTTATCTAGGGCCTCTTTCCCTTCCATATGAAGTCGGTGATTTGTTTCTTCATCTCATTGAAGAATGTCATTGGACTTTGGATAGGAATTGCATTAAATCTACAGATTGCTTTTGGTAGAATAAACATTTTTATAATGTAAAGTCTTCCTATCCATGAGCAAGGTATGTTTTTCCACTTTTGTAGGTCTCTTTTGGTTTCTTGCAGAAGTGTATTGTAGTTTTCTTTGTATAAATCTTTTACATCTTTGGTAAGATTTATTCCTAAGTATTTTATCTTCTTGTGGGCTACTGTAAATGGCATTGATTTGGTGATTTCCTCTTCGATGTTCTTTTTGTTGGCATAGAGGAGTCTAACAGATTTTTGTATGTTTATCTTATATCCTGATACTCTGCTGAATTCTTCTATTAGTTTCAGTCATTTTCTTGAGGATTCCTTAGGGTTTTCTGTGTATAAGATCACGTCATCTGCAAATAGAGATAATTTTACTTCTTCCTTGCCAATCTGGATGCACTTTATTTCTTTGTCTAGCCTAATTGCTCTGCCTAGGACCTCGAGCACAATGTTGAATAAGAGCAGTGATAAAGGGTATCCTTGTCTGGTTCCCGATCTCAAGGGAAATGTTTTCAGGTTCTCTCCATTTAGGATGTTGTTGGCTCTCGGCTTTGTATAAATGCCCTTTATTATGTTGAGGAATTTTCCTTTTATTCCTATTTTGCTGAGAGTTTTTATCATGAATGGGTGTTGAACTTTGTCAAAAGCCTTTTCTGCATCAATTGATAAAATCATGTGAGTTTTGTCTTTTATTTATGTGATGGATTACATTAACTGTTTTTCAAATGTTGAACCATCCCTGCATACGTGGTATGAATCCCACTTGGTCATGGTGACTTTTTTTTTGATATGTTGTTGAATTCTATTGGCTAGAATTTTGTTGAAGATTTTTGCATCTAAATTCATGAGGGCTATAGGTCTATAATTTTCTTTTCTTGTGGTGTCTTTACCTGGTTTTGGTATCAGGGTTGTGCTGGCTTCGTAGAATGAGTTTGGGAGTATTCCATCCTTATCTATGCTCTGGAATACCTTTAGTAGTAGTGGTGTTAACTCTTCTCTGAAAGTTTGGTAGAACTCTGCAGTGCTTTTTTTTTGTTGGGAGTTTTTTGATTACCTTTTCAATCTCTTTTTTTGATATGGGTTTCTTTAGTTGTTCTACCTCTGTTTGTGTTAGTTTGCGTAGGTAGTGTGTTTCTAAGAATTCATTTCTTCTAGGTTTTCAAATTTGTGAGACTACAATTTTTTGTAGTAATCTGATATGATTCTTTTAATTTCAGTTGGGTCTGTTGTAATATTGCCCATCTCATTTCGTATTTGGGTTATTTGCTTCCTCTTCTGTTTTTCTTTTGTCAGTTTGGCCAATGGTTTATCAATTTTGTTGATTTTTTTCAAAGAACCAGCTTTTGGTCATGTTAATTCTTTCACTTGTTTTTCTGTTTTCTATTTCATTTAGCTCTGCTCTAATTTGTATTATTTGTTTTCCTCTGGTGCCTGAGGGTTTCTTTTGTTGCTCACTTTCTGTTTGTTCAAGTCGTATGGATAATTCTTTGATTTTGGCCCTTTCTTCTTTTTGGATGTGTGCATTTGTCTATATAAATTGACCTCTGAGCACCGCTTTTGCTGTGTCCCAAAGGTTCTGATAGAAAGTGTTTTCATTCTCATTGGATTCTATGAATTTCTTTATTCTATCCTTAATGTCTTCTATAATCCAGTCTTTTTTGATCAGGGTATTTTTCCGTTTCCAAGTGTTTGATTTCTTTGCCCTGATTTTTCTGTTATTGATTTCCACTTTTATGGCCTTATGGTCAGAGAAGATGCTTTGTAATACTTCAGTGTTTTGGATTCTGCTAAGGCTTGCTTTATGACCTAATATGTGGTCTATTCTAGAGAATGTTCCATGTGCACTAGAAAAGAAAGTATACTTGGTTGCTGTTCGGTGGAGTGCTCTGTATATGTCTATGAGGTCAAACTGGTTGACTGTGGCATTTAGATCTTCCATGTCTTTATTGAGCTTCTTTCAGCATGTCCTGTCCTTCTCTGAAAGTGGTGTGTTGAAGTCTTCTGCTATTATTGTGGAGCTGTCTATCTCACTTTTCAATGCTGATAGAGTTTGTTGTATGTATTTTGCAGCTCTGTCATTGGGTGCATAAATATTTAATATGGTTATATCTTCTTGGTATATTGTCCCTTTAATTGTTATACAGTGTCTTTCCTTATCCTTTCTGATGGATTTAACTTTAAAGTCTATTTTGTCAGAAATTAATATTGCCACTCCTGCTCTTTTTTGATTGTTGTTTGCTTGATATATATTTTTTCCATCCTTTGAGTTTTAGTTTGTTTGTGTCTCTAAGTCTAAGGTGTGTCTCTTGTAGGCAGCGTATAGGCGGATTTTTTTGAATCCATTCTGCCACTCTCTGTCTCTTTATTGGTGCATTTAGTCCATTCACATTCAGCATAATTATGGATAGGTATGAATTTAGTGCTATCATTTTGATGTCTTTTTTTCTGTGTTGTTGACAGTTTCTTTTCCCCGCTTAATTTTATGTGCTGAGTAGATTATATATAGTCTGTTCCTCGTATTTGTTGTTGTTGATTTTGTTTCGGCTGAGTCTGTATTTTTTCTTTTGATGAGTAGGATAGTTTGTCTCCTTTGTGGTTACCTTATTCTTTACCCCTATTTTTCTTAATTTAAAACTAACTTTTATTTCTTTGTATCGCCATATCTTCCTCTCCATATGGAAGGTCTATGATTGCATTTCTCAGTCTCCTTTTATTGTTTCAATGTTGTCTTCTTTTATGTAATAACATTGCTGTTACCCGTTTTGAGCTTTTTTTTTTTGTTCTTGCTTTGTTTTTTTTGATTTCCCTGTCTGGGTTGACTTCTGATTACTCTGCCCAGTGTTCTAGTCTTGGATTGATACCTGATATTATTGATTTTCTAACCAAAGAACTCCCTTTAGTATTTCTTGTAGTTATGGTTTGGTTTTTACGAATCCCCTAAACTTCTGTTTATCTGCAAATGTCCTAATTTCACCTTCATATTTAAGAGACAGTTTTGCTGGATATATGATTCTTGGTTGGCAATTTTTTTCCTTCAATTTTTTGAATATGTCATCCCATTGCCTTCTTGCCTGCATGGTTTCTGCCGAGTAGTCGGAGCTTATTCTTATTGGCTCTCCTTTGTAGGTGACTTTTCGTTTACCCCTAGGTGCTCTTAAAATTCTCTCTTTTTCTTTGGTTTTGGCACCCAATTTGGTTTTGGCAAGTTTGATTATAATATGTCTTGGTGATTTTTGTTTTAACATCTACCTTATGTGGAGTTCGATGAGCATCTTGGATAGATATCGTCTCATCTTTTATGATATCAGGGAAGTTTTCTGCCAACAAATCTTCAACAATTCTCTCTGTATTCTCTGTTATCCCTCCCCGTTCTGGTAGTCCAATCACTCGTCGGTTATTTCTCTTGATAGAGTCCCACATGATTCTTAAGCTTTCTTCATTTTTTAAAATTCTTTTATCTGAGTTTCTTCAAATATATTAGTGCCAAGTGACTTGTCTTCAAGTTCAGAAATTCTAGCTTCTACTTGCTCAGTTCTGCTCCTCTGACTTTCTATTGAGTTGTCTACTTCTGTAATTTTATTGTTAATCTTCTGAATTTCTGATTGCTTTTTTTTTTTATCTGTCTATGGATTTTTCCAGATTATTAAATTTTTCATTATGTTCCTGAATAATCTTTCTAATTTCTTCAATTGCTTTATCTGTGTGTTCCTTGGCTTGTTCTGCATATTGCCTCATTTCCTTCCTGATGTCTCAAAGGGTTCTGTATATTAAACTTTTGTATTCTGCCTCTGGCAATCCCAGGAATGCACTTTCATCTAGAAGATCCCTGGATTCTTTTTTTTTTTTTTTTTTGAGAGCTTGTTGAGGTGATCATGGTCTGTTTCTTTATGTGACTTGATATTGACTATTGTCTCCATGCCACCTATAAGTTTTTGTATTAGTTTATGTTTGCTTACTGTGTTGTAGCTTCTTGCTTTTATTTTGTTTTGATATGCCCAGATGGGTTGCTTTAGTGAGCTAGTTTGATTATTTTTGCCTCTGGATCTCTGATATCCTGTCCCCAGATGGCCAGAGCTGTTATCAGGCATATTAGTCTAGGAGTTCATTCACTTTTCTTTTATGAATTCAGCTCAGGTTTCCACGTAGCTGACCATCAAGTATGTGGTACAGGCTCTGTCCTACAGTCTTAGAGGGGCAGTGGTGATTGGTGTAGGTACTGGTATCTGGTTGCAGCAGGGGGTCATGCTCTGAACAAGGCAGGGGGTTAAGGATGGACCCCCAAGTGTCTCTGAGGAAAGCACATCTCTATTCCCTAGAGCGTTGAGGTAGGTGGGTTCTGCAGATGGACCGGGGGCACCCAGTGTTTTTGGTTGTGAGGACTGGGAAGTACCAGTTATCCTTGGACCCCTGTCACTGGTGGCTGGGTGACCTGAGTGGAGTTACTAGTCCTTAGGCCCCTGATGTGGGTAGGTGAGGACCCTGTCCAATAGGCAAAGCAATGTCAAACATCAAACACCCAACTCTCCACCGCACAGCTGAAATGGTTGGAGGCTGCCAACAAGGGCCTATTTTCCTGAAATAGGCACACAGATGTCCATGCAGAAGGGAAAGTTGCTCAAAGTCCACAGACCGTTTATGCCTGGACAGGAGCTGCTTCTGTCCTGAGCTCCCCCACTTAGTGGAGCTGGAAAATTATCTTTTCCCCCAAATGCAAATTTTTTCCTTCTCTAAGGCTGGGGGGATGGCTCTAGGTGCTCAACAGGGGAATTCAGCCGCTGAAGCCGGCTTGGGGGTGGGGAGGCTCATTATAATATATGCAAGTATTTAGCTTTTGCTAAGAGCGCTGTTCTTCTCTGGTTCTGGAGGTGTGAGTAGGCTATGTGGCTGGCTGCTTCTCCCTGAGGAAACTGCGGCCGAACGGCAGTACCAGGCTGCTGCTGCGGCTCTGGGAATGGTGCCTGAGGGCTCCCTGTGATTTGGGTCCGGTAACTCCTCTCTGCTTCTGAACGGCCTCTTCCTCCCCCATTCCTCTGTGCATTTTCTAAGCTTGCCTTTGATGCTCAGGGCTCCTAGCTTGTCATAAATATACTCTTTTCACTTTTTTTTTTTGTTGTTGTTATAAAGAGGGCTTGCCCGAAGCATCTGCCTGTTCCTCCATTTTCGCTCCGCCTCCTAGGCCCAGTTTTCTGATTCCCTATAACTCCCCACCTCTTTGTAACCACCAACCCATTGCCATCGAGTTGATTCTGAGGCATAGAGGACATATAGGTCAGAGTAGAACTGCCCCATAGGGTGTCCAAGGCTGTAAATCTTTATGGAAGCAGACTGCCACCTCTTTCTCCTATGAAGTGGCTGCTGATGGGTTCAAACAGCTGACCTTTCGATTACCAGCTTAGCATTTTAACCACTGTACCACCTGGGCTCCTTCTTTGTAACCAATAGCCCTGTAAATAAACCCTCTTTAAATGACTCTAATTCCAGTGTGCCATCTTTTTCTAGGTGGGACCCTGTAGGATACATTCTTCAGCTATAAAATGGAGATGAGAATAACACATGATTCAGGACCTTGTTTGGAGAACAAAATAAAAGTGCATGTATGAAAAGTTCTTTGAAACTCTAAAATGCTTTAAAAGTTAATTATGTTTAGGGAAAGGACCATTATTGTTAATTATACTCTCTGGTTTACACTACATTCATTAGGTATCATCCTCAACAATCCACCCAAATTAGTCTTCACTTTTCTCCCATCTTTTCTTTGATGAGAGCCTTACACTGACTTTTCATTGCCTAGAACAAAGGTTTTCTTTAACCTAGCATTAAAGGACCTTCAGAGCTAAGATCCTTATTACTTCCTCCTGTGCCCACGTTAATTTCAGCCAAATAGATTTATTCCATGAGAGCTGTCAAGGTGATTTTCTGTCTCCTGGCCTTTGGTGCAATGGCAGTGGGTTTTTTTTTGGGGCGGGGGGGAGTGGGTTTGGACTTTGCTCACTTGTTCATGCCATCCCCTACACTTACCTTTCAGGCCCATCTAAAACTTGCTGTCTCTCAACGGCCAGGATAGAACCTTAACAAACTTATAGTTATCATTTGTACCTATAGCACATGTTGGACTATTCTCTTGAAAATTATTCAAAAGCTAGGAACCCCGAAGTGCCACATGGCAGTTAAGAGCCATGTTTCAGGATATATTATTCTCGGTTGGCAATTTTTTTCTTATAAGGTTTTATCTATGTCATCTCATTGCGTTCTTGCCTGCATGGTTTTTGCTGAGTAAGCACAGCTTAGTCTTATTGTTTCCCCTTTGTATGTGCTTTTTGTTTTTCTTGAGCTGCTCTCAGTATTCTTTCTTTGTCTTTGGCTTTGACAAGTGTGATTATGATATGTCTTGGTAACTTTCTTTTGGGGTCTACCCTGTATGGGGTTCGTTGAACTTGGATGGTCATCTTTTCATCTTTCATGACATTAGGGAAGTTTTCTGTCAGCAAATCTTCAATGATCCTCTCCATGTTTTCCATTTTCTCCTCCTGTTCTGGGACTCTGATCACACCCAAATTTTTGCTTTTGATTGTATCCCACATTGTTCTCAGGTTTTCTTCATTTAGTTCTCTGATTTTTCCACAAAGTAGTATTCAAGAATTTGTCTTCAATTTTGCTGATCCTGTGTTTCATTGTTTCCAATGTGCATTTCCATTGCACAGTCCATTTCTGAAATCTTGTTGTTTATCTTTTGGATTTCTAATTGTTTTTGTATGATTACATTTTGTTTCTGTATTATTTTCCTGGATTCTTCTATTGCTTTGTCTGTATTTTCCATGATTTTATCTATTTTTTTTCCTTATTTTTGTCTGTGTTTTCCTTCATTACTTTCCTAATCCCTTGGAGAACCCTGAGTATTAGACTTTTGAATGCTCTATCAGGTAGTTCCAGTGCCTTTTCTTTTATAAGAAGGTTTTTTGGTATTTCATTTTGGTTGCTTTCTGGAGCCATCCTGTTCTGTTTCTTTTCCTTTAATATGTTTTGATATTGTTTTCTGTCTCTGGGACATTCAGGAATTATTTTCTTCATTTATTATTGTAGGTTTGTTTTCTCCCACTTTGTTTATTTGGTTGTATCTGGGAAGATAAGCTGGGCATGTTTAGTTGCTTGCTTGTCTGTGGACATGATACTTCTCACCACCTTGTTCAGGTGGGCAAGACAGATCACTCAGCTGTGGTGCATAAGGGCAAGTCCAGTTGGGGGGTAGGGGTGGAGGTGTTCTTTGCATCATGAACTGGGGCTGACAGGGCAGAGCTGGAGGCAGTGCAGACTGTAGTCTGGGGGTCTGCATCAGTGCTGCTTAGGGGCACAGTACTCAGCACACAATACAGATAGGCAGGAGGAAAGGGAGAGGATGTCATGTGTGGAGCTAAGTGGGTGAGAGAAAGAAGAGAGACAAACAGAAGCAAAAAAAAAAAAAGCAACAAAAGTAAAAAAAAAAATTAAATAAAATGGTGTTTGTGTAGGGTTCGGCAGGTGGGGGAGGGGCAGACCCTGGGAGGCTATGTGCTGGTGGCTTTCTAATTGAGTGGTACAGCTCGACCTGTCGAGAAGGGGCATGGACTGTGCATGGGGCTAGGTGGGCAGGAGAAAGGAAAGGAAAGAAGAGAAAGAGAGAAGAAAAAAAAAAGCAACCACCACAACAAAAATAAATATGGTGCTGAGGGAGCTGGCTATCGGGGGAGGGGTGGAATTGGGGTGATGGCATGCTGATGTCTCTCTTGCTGGGCAGCACTGCACAGCCCATCATGAAGGGGCAGAGGCAGTATAGGGCCTAGGTGGGAGGGAGAAGGAAAAGGGAGAAGGGGAAAGATAAAAAAAATAAAAAGTGTGGCACCAAGGGAGCTGGCCTGTGGGAGCAGTACAGACCCAAGAAGGCCACATGTCAGAGGCTGTCTAGCTGAGCAGTATAGCACAGCTCATTGAGCAGGCGGGGGCAGCAGCAGGGGACTGCCCATAGGGCTAGGTTGGTGGGAAAAAGGAAAGTAGAGAGAGAAGAAACAGCAACAGCAACAACAACAACAACAAAATGGTGCAGAGGGAGCCAGTTGGTGACGGTGGCACAGACCCAGGGGGCCCATGTGCCAGTGACTCTGTAGCAAGCAGTGCAACATGGCCCTTCCAGAAAGGGTGGGAGTGGCACACAGAAGAGCCTTGTTTTCAGAGTTTCTCAACTTACCTTTTTCTGTGCAGGCCCATAGGACTCAGCCTACTTCCCTTCTTCTTAAATTGCTAGGAGCCACTTTCTGTCCAGAGATTCTTCTCCCTCTGTCTCAGTTAGCTAGTACTGCTGTAACAGAAATACCACAAATGGGTGGCTTTAAAAACCAGAGGTTTGTTTTCTCACACTTTAGGAGGCTAGAAGTCCAAACTCAGGGCACCAGCTATAGGGGAGTCTCTCTGTCAACTCTGGGAAAGATCTTTGTCTCCTCAAGTGTTCCTCAGTTCATTGGCAAGCTTTACATGACGTGGCGTCTATCTTTCCTCATTTGTGCTCACTTTTCTCTGTGTCTATGGTGCTCTTTAAATCACTCAGACGTGATTAATTTAGGACACACCTTACACTGTTATGGCCTCATAAACATAACAAAAAATATTATTTCCAAATAGAATTACATCCATATGTATAGGGGTCAGGACTCCAACACATATTTTTGAAGGGCACAATTCATTCCGTAACACTCTCCAAGACAGATTGTGAGATAGGACCCACTCTTCTCACCCACTCCCTTCTCCTGTGTTCCTGAAATCACACTTCATTTTATAATATTGCACACTTTCTACTACATTTTTAAAAGAACATATTGATAATATGCTATAAATCCTAGATTCATAGGCAGGTAGGGTAGATAGGGCGATGGATAGATGGAAGAATAGGTGAAGAGATAGAAAGAAAGGAAGAAAGAGAGAAACAAGAAGAAAGAAAAGTATTCAGTATCAGTGATGGGCTCAATATAGCTCTGGGTGCTAAAGCTGCAAAGATGAACTAACTTCCTAACCTCATGACTTATGAGGAAAATTAAATCAGCAAACAAACATGATAGAACAGTGTGGTAATCACTAACGGGTACAATGACAGATAATGACATTGCACCAAAGAATAAAATTCTTCTTGGTCTTTTACAGTATGATTTCTTGCCTTTTGTGGCTTTTTTGGGGGAACATAAAAATGTAAGAGACAAACACACTGGATTTCGAGTCAGTAGATTTTGGATCACCTTTAGCTACTGGTGTGATCTTAAGCAAGGATATGACCACTTTGGTTCTCAGTTTTCACAAGTGTAAAATGGGGAGTTGAATGAGATGATCCCATATATTCTTTTTATTTTATTGGGGTAAAAATATATACAAGAAAACATTCGCCAATTCAACAATTTATATAAGTATAATTTAGTGACATAGAGTCCTTCTATTTTAAAATTCTAAATATTTGAATGCATGAAAAACCAAAACAAAACCCCTTGCCATCAAGTCGATTGAGACCTATAGGACAGGGTAGAACTGCCTCATAGGGTTTTCAAGGAGCACCTGGTAGATTCAAAGTGCCAATCTTTTGGTTAGCAGCCGTAGCTCTTAACCATGAGATTGTAGTGATCAATGTGACTTCTTTGGAATATTTGATTAGTCAGGATGTACATAAACTGAGAAGCCACTAGATGTCATCATCTTCACAGATTTTGCTTGAACTTCAACCTTTATTTTAACTGCCAGGATATCTGGGAGCTGAACAGCGCCTTAAAAAAATCTTATTTTTTCAAATACGTCAGTTAATACAAAAAAGAGAGAGAGATGACTTAGCTAAGTTCACATTGATAATCCATTGTCCTTCACTGGATTCTGACACCCAGTGACCCTAGGGGACAAAGTAGAACTGCCCTATAGTGTTTTCAGCGTGCAGCTGGTAGATTCAAACTGCCAACCTTTTGGTTAGCAACCAAATGCTTAACCACTGCTCCACTAGGGCCGTAAGTTAGCATTAAAATTAGATGTCCTGACTATGAGTCGGAATCGATTCGACAGCAACCGTTTTTGTCTGACCTCTATTTCAGTGAATTTTTCTCTCCTTTAGAGAGATAATTGTGGTTTGCCCTTTACTGAGAAAATTGAATGATGCTTGGAAGTGATATTTTGCATCAGTTATCAACTTTGGTAATTGTTTTTTCTTTTTCTTCTTGCACTATTACTCAGAGTAATTTTGGGACCTAGAGTGGATTGTTGAAATTTCTGTCGCTTGAAATAATACCCAAAACGCTGGACACAAAAGTAATATTACTCATAGATTACTACTTTGCCTTGAGGCCTGTTTACAGATAATTCACAGAAAAATTTAGGAAGTTGGGTAGATACAAATAAAAATGGAAATTAAAATTCACAAACACCTTGTTTATCTGAAGGAATCTTAGGTTTATGGCAATCTCAGATTTTCCTTTCCTAACATGGCCCTGGATGGAAAGCAGGTTGAAAAGGGGCTTTCTTTCAGACGTGGACTAGCTTTTATAAGGTCTCTGCACCAAACTCATTAACGTTAATCCCTAGGTCACTCCTAGAACCTTATGTAATATGCAGTTCTCAGTAAACATCGTCAGCTATTTCTTGGTTCACAGTAGTTAGATGGCGCACTGCCTAAAGGCACGGGGGAATGTGAGACAGGAAGGGGACAGAAATGGGAAGACCCGCTAAAATAAGAAGTGACAGCAAATAGCCTGATAAGAAGAAGGAGGGGGGAAATTTCCAGACTCAAAGAAACAAAACTATAATACATCTTTGTAAAATAACAGATGTTTGTAAAGACCATCTTGTGTCTTCAAGAAAAGGTTAAATGACGTTGACTTTTCTTTGTTTCACATCAGCCTTTTGAGAAGGGTTTCCTGCAAAATGGCTGAAATGAAGCTTTGGTGTCTGAAAGGTATAAGTTTTGCTTCTATGGCAAGCCATTTATGTAATGCTTATAAATATGAAGTTACAAAAAGTCACTTTTTTTCAGGATCGGGTGGGAATGGATCACGTATATAAATAGTGAGTCTGTTAATACTGGCTCCTTTTCCTGAGTAAACTAGAAATAATAACACTACTGCAAAGGGTTGCTGTGTAATATTTGAAAGAGTTGCAGAAGGTGGAAAGTGCTATATAATTGTAAGCTATCAAGATGAAGACAGTAAGGAAAAGCGAGCACAACCTACCCTTCCAAGAAAAGCTGTCCGTATGGAGATGGGCAGAGAAAGCTGAAGAGTTCAGAATTAAAGAGAGAGAAGAACAGAAAGGAGGGCCATGAGATTAACTTCTCTGTGGGTGGTGAAGCAGCAAAACTGATTTCCCTACTTTCCAAAAGATAGGAAATGGTCAGCAGGATTCTGCCAGGAATGGAAAATTGATAACATTCTCTGAACTAACAACTGAGATGTGACCCCTCTGTGTTCCTGAATGCACGAAAAACTATGGGCTCTCCAACTGGAACGGAGCTTTTTGAATCTAAGAGATCAGCGCTTACGTTCTCTCTCTTCGTTTCTGTTATTGTGTTTATTTTTCCTCCTCAGTCCCTACAGGAAGGAACACCGGGATCTGTATGATGTCCTCCTTGAGCCATTTTTAGTTTTATTTTATATCTGTCCCTGGTTTGGACAACGGAGATGTTTTGCTTTTTTTCCTGTCTTAGGTGGTTCAGGCCTCTTAGTTAATCCTCCTGATGAACTTGTACTTAAAGTAAGTTGCTTGTTGCCGGAAGATTCCCATTGGTTTCGGAGAAGGAGTGGACAGGTTGACCCTCACACATCTCCACATCTCTCATGTGTGTGCTAATTGAATTTCTATATTCCCTCAAGTCACCTCATGTTTTAAAAAATTGTTATGATGTTAGAATCCAGTAAACATCAGAAAATGTGCTTTATTTGGAAGGGGGAATTTCATATTCTCTTGTTTATTACTGAAAAAAAAGTTTTATTTCCCAAATATTTTGATTATATTATAGTGGTGCTGGTCATCTTGCTATGTTGAGGTGGTGTCAGAGAAAGACTTATCTTTCAAATAAACATGTTCAGCATCTCTGTGAGAAAAGAATTCCACATTGGGAAAGTTCCTTGTTTTTAACAAAGTCGTGTACTTTTTTTCATTTTGTACTAGTAAGGGTCATTCAATGGAAGGGCAAAAAAAAAAAAGGCAGAAAAGTCACAGGGGAACCATTTACATTTGTTTGGTTGGATGTCAGAGGAAGTGAATGAGCTTCAACCTGAGAGACAAACCTGAAGAAACCTGCTTCCCTCGCCTTTTCCCCTCTCAACTTGGGTATTTTTGCCTTTTTTAGTTTTAGTTCAAATTTTACTTTTCATTTTAATAAAAAGGAAGTTCTGGGAATAGAAACGGACAGAGCTGCACATCAAATTCACTTTGTAAAAGTTTCTCTTCCTAGCTTATCAGTAAGTGAGCCAGGGCATTGTCGAAAAGTGAAATACTTTTTCAGTTAAACGATCTTTCTGGAAAACTTTAATTTTTCGCTGCCAATTTATCTGAACTCCTCACTTTTGAACCTGTCAATTCCATGATAGCTTGGGTGACCCTGAGGCTTTTGTTGAGCTTACATTCAGGGATCAAGGCCCCAGCCAGGGACACTCCTCCTTTGAGGGTATTTTCTGCTCTCACTGACATCAGAGAAATCTCGGAGACCAGAGAGAGATAGGCACAGTGGGGATATTTGAGCCAAGTTTTTTTTAAATCAAGAACATTCTGGGGTAGGGTTCTTGGGATGAATAAAACTATGCACAACTTTTAATCAACCTCTAAGCCCTAAATGATAATGTCTGGTTTTAGTAAATTCAATATGAATTGAAATCCAGTCAGTTGAAAAAAAAGCAAGTGTGGTATGAGACTCCAAGCTAGACATATTCCTGAAGAAATGACCTCATTTAAGGTTCTGCAAGCATAGTTATTGTTGTTAGGTGCTGCTAAGTTGATTTTCTACTTATGGAGACCTCATGTGACAGAGTAGAACTGCTTCACAGGGTTTTCTAGGCTGTAATCTTTATGGGAGCAGATTGCCAGGCCTTTCTTCTGTGGAACAGCTTGCTAGGTTTGAACCATCAACCTTTCAGTTAGCATTCGAGCGCTTAACCATTGTGACATCTTGCTGGGCAATTCTCACTAAGTTGCTCCACTTCTCAGAAAGCCAGTTTCTCTCTGCATAAAAAGGCAAACATGGGATTTAATTATGGTTATTTTTTATGGCTCAGTGGAGGGATAACCAAAATTTTTCTGGAAAGGGCCACATAACAAGTATTTTCAGTTTCATAGGCCACATAGTCTCGGTTACATAGTCAACTCTACTATTGTAGCTAGAAAACAGCCATAGAAATATGTAAATGAGTGGGTGTGGCTGTGTTCCAATAAAACTTTATTTACAAAAATGAGTTGCCCACAGGCCATAGTTGCTGACCTGTGATTTAATGCATGTTTTTGTGTGATTTTAGGTGCCAGGCAATGTGTTGACTGCTTTCTATACATTAGTAGACTTAATGAGGTAGGAATTGTTACTGGCAACGGTGTATAAATGAGGAAGCCAAAACTCAGAGAAGTTGATCCACTTTCCCAAGGAAATATATCTAGTAAATGTCAGAGCTGAGATTTGACATCAGGTCTGCCTGCCTCAGCCTCTTTTACTCTCTTCTTTGTATAGATTTGCCTTAATGATTCAACAGCAGCGAGTTTGGTTTAGGGCTTTTTTTTTCCTACCTTTATATAGACTTCACTTCCTATACACTGAATTTGATGAGCAGCTATGTCTGTTCATTTCTACCTCCAGAGCTTCCATAAGGAAGTTGCTAAGCTCTAGCAGTGTATTCTAGAAAATGCGACACAAATCTAAACAAATCCAACAGGTGAGTGCCATAGAATAGTGTTCAGAATACTTTGCCACAGAACATATCTTTCAAATGATTCTTGGAATTTATTTAGGTAATATGGGTCAAAATAATTTGTTCTGATAAATGACTATATTTTGTTCATCCTTTTTTTGGCTTTAAAGGGGGATTCTCTTTCTCTCTAAATAGACTTTGGAGTTTTTCCACTTGTTTTTCACTCTTGACAGCAAGAGAAAAACTATTAAGGTACACTATTTACTTAGAACTGAAAATCTCTTTTTAAGTGGGAAAAACCAAAAACATAATTTTTTGTTTTTCCCTCCTAAGAAATAGAAAAAGTAGTGTTTCAAAAATAAAAACAATGAGAGGGCCTCGGCAAGTACTGTGTTGTTGTTGTTTTTAGGTGCCATCGATTCGGTTCCGACTCATAGCGACCCTGTGCACAACAGAAAGAAAGACTGCCTGGTCCTGAGCCATCCTTACAATCGTTGTTATGCTTGAGCTCATTGTTGCAGCCACTGTGTCAGTCTACCTTGTTGAGGGTCTTCCTCTTTTCCACTGACCCAGCACTCTGCAAAGCATGATTTCCTTCTCCAGGGACTGATCCCTGCTGACATGTCCAAAGTATCTAAGATGCAGTCTTGCCATCCTTGCTTCTAAGGAGCATTCTGGTTGTACTTCTTCCAAGACAGTTTTATTTGTTCTTTTGGCAGTCCACGGTATATGCAATATTCTTCACCAACACCAGAATTTAAAGGTGTCAACTCTTCTTCGGTCTTCCTTATTCATTGTCCAGCTTTCACATGCATATGATATGATTGAAAATACCATGGCTTGGGTCAGGCACACCTTAGTCTTCAAGGTGACAACTTTGCTCTTGAACACTTTAAAGAGGTCCTTTGCAGGAGGTTTACCCAGTGCAATGCGTCTTTTGATTTCTTGACTGCTGCTTCCACAGGTGTTGATTGTGGATCCAAGTAAAATGAAATCCTTGAGAACTTCAATCTTTTCTCCATTTATCATGATGTTGCTCATTGGTCCACTTGTGAGGATTTTTGTTTTCTTTATGTTGAGGTGTAATCCATACTGAAGGCTGTGGTCTCTGATCATTAGTAAGTGTTTCAAGTCCTCTTCACTTTCAGCAAGCAAGTTTGTCATCTGCATAACACAGGTTGTTAATGAGCCTTCCTCCAATCCTGATGCCCCATTCTTCTTCATATAGTCCAGCTTCTCGTATTATTTGTTCAGCATACAGATTAAATAGGTATGGTGAAGGAATACAACCCTGACGCACACCTTTCCTGACCTTAAGACAATCAGTATCCCCTTGTTCTGTCCGAACAACTGCCTCTTGATCTATGTAAAGGTTCCTTATGAGCACAATGAAGTGTTCTGGAATTCCCATTCTTCACAATGTTGTCCATAGTTTGTTATGATCTACACAGCCGAATGCCTTTGCATAGTCAATAAAACACAGGTAAACATCCTTCTGATATTCTCTGCTTTCAGCCAGGATCCATCTGACATCAGCAATGATATCCCTGGTTCCACATCCTCTTCTGAAGCTGGCCTGAATTTCTGGCAGTTCCCCGTCGATATACTGCTGCAGCCATTTTTGAATGATCTTCAGCAAAATTTTGCTTGTGTGTGATATTAATGATATTGTTCTATAATTTCCACATTTGGTTGGATCACCTTTCTTGGGAATAGGGATAAATATGGATCTCTTCCAGTCAGTTGGCCAGGAAGCTGTCTTTCATATTTCTTGGCATAGACGAACGAGCACCTCCAGCGCAGCATCTGTTTGTTGAAACATGTCAATTGATATTCCATTAATTCCTGGAGCCTTGTCTTTTGCCAATGCCTTCAGAGAAGCTTGGACTTCTTCCTTCAGCACCATCAGTTCCTGCTCATGTGCTACCTCTTGAAATGGTTGAATATCGACTAATTCTTTTTGGTATAATGACTCTGTGTATTCCTTCCATCTTCTTTTGATGCTTCCTGCGTGGTTTTAATATTTTCCCCATAGAATCCTTCACTAATGCAACTAGAGGCTTAAATTTTTTCTTCAGTTCTTTCAGCTTGAGAAACGCCGAGCATGTTCTTCCCTTTTGGTTTTCCATCTCCAGCTCTTTACATGTTATTATAATACTTTACTTTGTCTTCTCAAGCCACCCTTTGAAATCTTCTGTTCAGTTCTTTTACTTCATCAATTTTTGCTTTAGCTGCTCGATGTTTGAACACAAGTTTCAGAGTCTCCTCTGACATCTTCTTGGTCTTTTCTTTCTTTCCAATGACCTCTCATTTTCTTCATGTATGATGTCCTTCCACAACTCGTATGGTCTTCAGTCACTAGTGTTCAGTGCGTCAAATCTATTCTTCAGACGGTCTCTAAATTCAGGTGGGATGTACTCAAGGTCAAATTTTGGCTCTCGTGGATTTGCTCTGATTTTCTTCAGTTTCAGCTTGAACTTGCATATGAACAATTGACGGTCTGTTCCACAGTCGGCCCCTGGCCTTGTTCTGACTGATGATATTGAGCCCGTAGTGTTGGTAAATTGTAATTCAACATGAATATCACTCCTCTCCTCTTGTATGACTTGACAATCACTGAAGGGCTTGCATCTTTAGCTGTGTGGCGTTTGTAATGTGGAAAAGTGCATGCATTTTTACAAGGTTTTTGGATTGTTACTCAGGCAGAACAGCTCATATGACAAGATATAGAAGTATATTGAGAATTCAAGTTGGTTTATCTCCATCAGGGAGAGGAGAGCTCCCCCATTACCTCTAGTCTTCCAACTGGCTTGCCTGTCTCCCAGAGCTGGCTGAGATGAATGAGAAAACAGTAGAGAACTGACTGGATTCAATGTGGTGAAACCAACTGTCAAGCTTGTTTACAGCTTGTTGGCTGTGATCTGAGACACCCTTCACAACTCATCTCTTAGATTTCCTAGGAGATCTTATCAGCTGGCCTCAGAGGGTACTGGGATGAAAGGAAGGTTTGTAATGCATCAAAGATTCCCAATGACCCTGACCTCAGCAGTGTGAACTTCTGCATTTTAAAGGTTATCTCTTTACCAGTCATGTTTGAGAGGGCACAAATAGGCCTCGAGGTCTGGGCTTCCCGGACAAAGCCATCCACCCATGGCTGGGACTCCTGGGAATTCTTTCTTTTATGATACAGCTATTCTGGCTTCTGAAGCTTGGTGAGCTTTCCCTGGTGCTTGGGTTGGGGGCATGGATATTTCGTGGAGAATAAGCTTTCATGGCAATTTTCTGAAAGTCTTTTTGTATCAATGATTGAAGGTCCAATTCAACCATATCAGCATTTGTAGTTTGTTTTCTGGGAGACTTTATGCAGGTGCATGGTTGCCACTAACAACATAATCAAACAGGAATTAGTGACTCATTTTAGGACAACACTGTACTAGGCACCAGTGCTATCCACCTCTCTTTCCACGGCCTCTCACTTCAGGAATCACCCCATTCACGTATACCCATGCTAATACCTCACTATTATGCTTCACCACTATTATGACTCTCCAGGCTTGCTGCAGATCTCTTTATCTTATGCATTTCTCTAACCCTGACACAGATGTGTTTCTTATGTTGGAATAAAGTCTCATTGCAGTGTCTTTAGTAAAATTAATTTTCCATCTTTTAATTGAAACTAGATAAAATTGTTGCTTGTTTTTCCTGATGAACAAAAGAAATACCAACTATGTCAGGTACTAAGTTCTCCAGGACAACCAGTTAATATAGTGTATAATATTAAATGCATGATCACATAGAAGATAACATTAACCTTTTGAAGTCCAAATGTTTCAGGAAGAACTCCTTACAAAGGAACTAGGAAGTACACTTTTATGATGGCAGGATATAAAATAAGCCACACATGTAAACAATTTCAACCCTTTATAGAGACACCAGGGCAAAGGTGTGATATTTGAATTCTTGAATCATCTGTAGAGTCCAGTTAATGATCAACTTATTGATGTAGAAATGGTCTTCTGACAAGAAGTCCTGGAGATTACAGAGCTTATTCTTATGATTGTTCCCAGACAGAGGTAATTACACTCTACTTTTTCATTTCTGGAAACCCTGGTGGTGTAGTGGTTGAGTGCTTTGGCTTATAACCAAAGGGTGGGCGGTTTGAATCTGCCAGGTGCTCTTTGGAAACTCTGTGGGGCAGTTCTACTCTGTCCTACAGGGTCGCTATGAGTCGGAATCGACCCGACGGCACTGGGTTTGGTTTTTTTCATTTCTGGTAAAATTTGCTTTGTTGGAAAAAGTAAAAGGCACAATAAGATTGAACATTTAATTGTAAGTCAGCAGCAGAGAAATCTGTCTATTGTTCCTTAGAAATATTTTATTTTAATTTGTTGTTTTGGTAAGTTTATCATCAAATACCTTTCTTCTAAATATACAGCAGGGTCAAAATTTTCTCCAGAGAATCATACCATCTAAAGCGACTTAATGACAGAGTAACACTGCTTCCTTGCTACCAAAAAAAAAAAAAAAAAAGTTATTGCTTTTTTTCTCCTGTGTACAAAAGTAATATATACTCACTATTTGGAAAATAGATAACATGCGAAATTATACAAAAACATCATTCATAATCATACTACCCAGAAATAATCACTGCTACCATTTTGGAGTCCCTGGGTAGTGCAAACAGTTGATACCCTCAGTCTACCCAGAGGCACCTCAGAAGAAAGTCCTTATGATCTACTTCAGAAAAACCAGCCATTGAAAACCCTATAATGCACACCCTAGAACATACATGGGGTCCGTGATGGTTAATATTATGTCTCAACTGGGCTAGGTCATGATTCTCAGTGGTTTGGCTGACATTATGCCATCATCCTCCATTTTGTGATCTGATGTGAGCGGCCAATCAGTTCCTTGAGGGTGTGGCCTGCATTCAATATATATGGATGTTATGGCCAAGATGCAGTTCCCTCTCAGTCCTGCATTTGTCTTGTAATCCTCTGACTTCTGGTTTTTGGAATGTGAGAAGCGTTCAGCCTGCTGCCTGATCTGCAGATTTGGGGTTCATCAGCCTCAGTAACCGTGTGAATTGGGAGAAGCTTCCAGCCTGCTGCCTGACCCACACATTTAGGACTTTCCAGCCTCCACAATTGTGTGAGCCATTTCCTTGAAATAAATTTCTTCCTCTGTACTTATCTATACACTTCACTGGTTTTGCTCTTCTAGAAAACCCAGGCTAAGACAAGGTCTCTATGAGTCAGAAGTGACTCCTTCCTTCCATGCTTTTCCTATGCATGTATACACCAGCCTGCATGTATCAATGGGGTAACAATAAGTCACAATTTAACTTGTTTTTGCCCTCATCTGCATAGCTCCAGCCTTTCAATACAGCCCTCCAGCTCCACCTCACCCCAGGTGTTTCTGGGAGTCCTTGGAGTGTCCTATATGAGCTCATGAACAGTTTCTTACATGCTGCTCTCTTTCTCTTATTGCATCTGCTGCTCTTGCTTCTTCTTCACTGCTGTATCCTCAGCATCTAGAAGAATGCCTGACACAGAAAGGTGTTCAGTAAATATTTTCCTGAATGAAAAGTCCCCTCGAGGGAGATGTTTCAAAAGCATCTAGTTGCGGATGCTGTTTCTGAGGATACTGTTGTCCCAAAGTGGATGAAGTCCCCTCATGCTCTCTAAAGTCCTCACTGTGCTGGAGGGATTCATCACACAGAGGGGTGAGGAAGTGGTACCGTAGAACATGGATTGGAGCCGCCTGCTGCAAAGCTAATACTGAGACGGGGTGAGGTAAGCAGCAAGGGGGCTTTATTGTATACCGGTATACAAGAGACAGAGGGGAAAGGGCTCCTCCTAAATTTGTCTGCTGGAGACCAACCAAGGGTTTCATAGGGTTAGCGCTTAGGCTAAAGAATCTGGAGAATGGCAGTTCCCCTTTGAGGGGAGGCATGTTAATCACATTTCAGACATGTTGACCCTCTGTAGGTATTCTTTAGAGGTCCTCTGATGCCATCCTGGTTTTCGTCACAAGATGGGCCCCCATTGTCTGGTTGCCTCGTCCCAGATCTTGTTGATCATTGTTCTGCTTGTTCAAGAGGAACATAGGTTAGTTTTAAACTTTATAGAATCATAGAGAAAGGGAAAGGGAGGGGAGGAAACAAACCACAAAATCACAGGGGTATGCAAAAGCTAGCTATGCAAGCCATGCAGAAACAATGCTACAATACACAGGACATTAGTCCCCTACAATCTCTTTCTCATGCTGCCCCTTTCAGAAGGCTCCACTTCTCAGCTCTCTGCCACACTTTGTCACCTAAAACATCAATGCCTTACCGTACAGACCACCATATCTCAGAGTACCTTCAACAACATTTCCTCAGCTTCTGCCTGTAGAACTCTGTTCACTAGACACGAACATGAGTCCCCAGGGCTGGGAACAACTTCTGAAACAGACACTATGCTGTCTCCCTCAGTTTTGTGTCCTTAGCGCTCTTCTCTCCAAATGTTTTCATAGAAGTGAAACCTGGTTACAAGGTGAAAAAGAAATTACATAGTTGGTACCAAGTATATATTTTTAGAAGACATAAATGAGTAGGCAAAACCTGTTTCAGCGAGGCTGTTTTAGTTGAGAAATATCTGAAAATGTGGGAGAAGTACAGTAGGAATCCCTGGATGGTGCAAATGGTTAACACACTCGGCTGCTAACCGAAAGGTTAGCAGTCTGAGTCTACCCAGAGGTGCCTCAGAAGAAAGGTCTGGGGATCTACTTCCGAAAGGTTAGCCATTGAAAATGCTGTGGGTCACAATTTTACTCTGACACACATGGGTGGCCATGAGTGAGTCAACTCAATGGCAACCTTTTTTAAAAAATCTTATTTACCTTGGAAATAATGGTGGTGATAGTGATATCAAGTGTTGTATTAGAGCTGAGTGTTTATGCCTCTCAGATTTTTTTTTTAACCTCAACTGGATGATCTGTTTTTCTTCCTCATTTCTGCCTTATTGAATCAATGCCAGTCCTTCATGCCAGAATCAATCTATCAATGTCTTTCTTTTCTCTTTCTCTTTCTCTCTCTCCATGCACATGCACAAGGACACACATATACACAAGTTGGAATAATCAACTTCATCCCCAATGGGATGAGATGTGGCCTCTCTCACCTTTCTCTCTTGCCAGGCAATCTTTCTGAGAAACTGACAGTATTATTAAGCTCACTTCCTTCTGCTCTTTCCTGAAAAAATCTTGTCAACAGATGAATTGGGTTATCGTCTTTTCAGATTTTGATGAAGTCTGTATGTTTTAGGTTTAACTTTGGTTTGGTTTTGGTATCAGATTAATTCAGTTTTTTTAACCGTATAATCAGATTCAATTTTCTTATGATTTTCATAATCAATTCACTGATGTCAGACTTATCCCTTAAAACAGAGAAGAAATTTAGCTTGTGCAAAGCAATAAGAATCAAGTTCATTTTGATATTCAAGGTCAAATACTAAAGGGAGAGAAGTGATAAAAATTTTGTCTTCAGAAACACAACGATTATTTCTGTTCCCAGGACTCTCTTGTGTGGGAAATTTTTGAGTTCCTAATCTGAATTACAAAGGTGAGGACTTTCCTGGCTGGGCAGCTAGAAAGATGGCTAAAGACCTGAGGTGCCTTTAACTTCTAGCATAGCTGCTCCTCTCTGGGCCAGTGGGGTGTTCCATTGTTGAAGACTGAAGACCAAAGTGGGGGCAGCACCCAGAAAAGAGGTAATCCGGTATTCAACAAATGATTTTGAAAACTATCCCGAACCTTATTTTTATTCTTTTGCAACATCAACTCAGTCCCCGGATCATATCATACACTTTGCTGTCTCTCTTTCTTCTCTCCTGCTGTACCTAACTTGGCACCAGGGATATAGGAAAGATACCAGAATGGTCCTCCTGGTCCCTTCCCTGGAGATGCCTGCATTCTTCAAAGACTGGCTTGATTCCCCTCCCTTACTTGTTACCTTCTGTAACTACTCCAGTCCTTATTGAGTTTCTTTTTTACTTTGAAGGACTCCAGTGCTTGCAGACTGTCTCAGGCTATTTAGCAGTTAGATAATATTTCATATTAGTCAAAGTCATTGACTGGGAGTCAAGACATTTGTGCTTTAGCCCAAGCCCGTTTTCTCAGTACATGTCCTTAAAAGAATCAAAACGAAACCTGTTGCCGTTCAGTGGATTGTGACTCATAGCAAGTGCCATGGGTTGAATTATGCCTCCCGCACCCCAAAATGTGTGTATAAACTTGGTTAGGCCATGATTCCCAGTGTTCTGTGGTTGTCCTCCATTTTGTGCTTGTAATTTTATGTTAAAGAGGATTAGGGTGGGATTTTAACACCCTTACCAGGTTACATCCCTAATCCAATGTAAAGGGAGTTTCCCTGCGGTATGGCCTGCACTACCTTTTAATCTCTCAAGAGATAAAAGGAAAGAGAAGCATGCAGAGAGTTGGGGACCTCATACCACCAAGGGAGAAGCACTGGGAGCAGAGTGCGTCCTTTAGACTCAGGGTTCCTGGGCAGAGAAACTCCTAGTCTAGGGGAAGATTGACGAGAAAGACCTTATTCCAGAGCTGACAGAGAGAGAAAGCCTTCCCCTGGAGCTGATGCCCTGAAATTAGACTTCTAGCCTACTTTACTATGAAAGAATAAATTTCTCTTTGTTAAAGCCATCCACTTGTGGTATTTGTGTTATAGCAGCACCAGATGACTAAGACAATAACCCTATAGGACAGAGTAGAACTACCCCATAGAGTTTCTAAGGAGCACCTGGTGGATTCCAACTGCCTACCTTTTGGTTAGTAGCCATAGCACTTAACCACTACGCCACCAGGGTTTCCAGATGTCCTCAGACAAGTCATATCACCTTTCTGAATTTCCTGGAACTTATTTTTCTCATATGAAAAATTAGAGGAGTGGGTAAATCATCTCTAAGGTGCCTTTTAATCCAGTCCTATTATTTCTGCTGCTCAAATAGATTTTAATTGTATAAAGAACCATATCACTTTTATCTTCTCCTTCATACCTGGATGCAGAGAAGAGCTCAATAAATAAATACTTAGTGGCTGATTCAAACCCCTGAGAAAATACAAATATTTCACATCTTCTTCTATTCTTCCATAAATAGGGGAATTATTATCAGGAATTTATTGTTGTGTTTTGGAATTAGTCTACAATTAGTCCAAGATTTTCTACATTTCCTGCATCCAACAGGACTGTAAATTGAAAATTAGTTGTCAGAAGATGGCTTTGAGATCCTACACAATTCTAAGTAATTCTTTCTAAATGGCAGTGATTCTCAACTGGGGTGATTTTGTCCCCCAGGAGATATCTGTGGCAATGTTTAAAGACATTTTTGATTGTCACGACTGGGGAAGTGCTCCTGGCATCTGGTGGGATGCTGCTGAACATGCTGCAATGTGCAGAAAGACCCCTATAACAAAGGCTGAGATGAGAGCCCCTACTACATGGTAAGCCTATTGAGGGAACGGTTTCTATCTTATTCATTGTTTGTTCCCTAGAGATCAATATTTGTGTCCTCCAAAAAATGATCTAATTCTGTCAGCCTAGTTTTAACATTAAGTTCATTTTATTGGACTAAAATTGTTTGAAAATGATAATTTATGTGGGCTCTTAAATGGTAATTAAATCCTAATTTTTCAAGTTAGAATTAAGCAGAGCAATCATGATTGTAACAAATAAGATTCGGCCTCAGAGTCTTTAATTCTATAGTTCTCTCTGTATTAAGCCTAAATGGTGTTATTTATGAATAGTAACCTAGTCACATAGGAGCCCTGGTGGTACGGTGGTTAAAGTTCTCAGCCGCTAAATAAAAGGTCAGCAGTTCCAACCCACCAGCTGCTCTGTGGGAGAAAGTTGTGGTAGCCTCCTTCGGTAAGGATTTACAATCTTGGAAATTCTGTGGGGCAGTTTTACTCTGTCTCTTAGGGTCGCTATGAGTTGAATTGACTTAACGGCAGTGGGCTTAGTTTTTCTGGGTTTTTAATATAGTCCCATTATAATAAATTCTCTGAAATTGACATTTTCCCCTGAAGTCAAGTTTAATTATGATAAACACATTGAATGAATAGCTGATGTACATTCTGAGACCTGAAGATGAAAGAGTGCTGATGTCTAGTTTCTCTGTAGTTGAATTAGTGAGGTAAGAGAGCAGGAAGTGAGAGACATCACTTTACTGTTAATATGTTCATTTGTCAGCCCTACCTTTAAGTGTTGTACTGGGTTTTATTTTTTTCAATTATTTGAGAATTTATACAGAGATTCACTTGATATTTGCCAAAGATGATACAGACATGTAAAATGTGATAGTTCCTAAATTGATTGACCCATCATCCAGTCAATCAATCAATCAATCAAACATATATAGATCTCTCTCATGTACAAGGTCTTCTACGGCAGATAAAGACTAAAGAACAAGGACTCTGTCTTCTTGCAGTACATAGGCAATTAGGGCAGATAAGACATATCCATAAATCTATAATACAAGAAATAAATTTAAAATTCCGTAAGACAGATGCAAACAAAGAACAATTGCTGTTCAGTGGAGGAGAGATTACATCCAACTATTGGGAGTGGCGGGAAGAGGTAAGTCAAGAACAAAGTTCAAAATCAGGGAATATGGACAATATGTACAAAGGAATGGAGTGCTCCTATGGCCCAGTAGCCTTGCTCTTCCTGGCTAATAATTAAAAAAACCCACCAAACACATTGAATTGATTCTGACTCATGGCCACCCCATATGTGTTAGAGTGGAACTGCTACATCGGGTTTTCAATGGCTGTAATGCAAGACTACTAGCCTGAAGGCTGGTGGTTTGCACCCACCCAGTGGTGCCATGAAAGAAAGGCCTGATGATCTGCTTTCAGAAAGATTGCAACAAAAAGAACCCCATGGAGCAGTTCTACTCTGAAACACATGGGATCACCATGAGTTGGAATCTATTTGATGGCAACAGGTTTTTTTTTTAGGTTTAATCTTACACAAGTAGATTGCCAGATCTTTCTTCTGCAGTGCCACTGGGTGGATTTGAATTACTAATCATTAGTTTAGTAGCTGAGTGCAAACCATTTGGGCCACTGGGGAAAAGCCCAATAATAGAACCATTGTTAATTGTGTGCAGAAATTCTCAGAGTTTTTGATATGCATTGTAAATTTCAAGAGAGAGATTACGTAGTACATCCCAGATTTATTACTGCATGTATCATTTTCTTTATTTGGTGGGATTACAGTTCCACAATTCCAGAAAATGGTATTTTTTCCTAAATTTTATACATTTTATTATTGTTGAGAATATATGCTACAAAATATACACCAATTCAACTGTTTCTACATGTACCCTTTAGTGACATCGATCACGTTTTTTGAGTTGTGCAACCGTTCTCACCCTCCTTTTGTGAGTTGTTCCTCCCTCATTAACATAAACTCACTGCCCCCTAAGGTTCCTATATAATCATTCAAGTTGCTGTTGTCAGTTTGATCCTATATAGGTAGTTCTTAAAAGAGCATAACGCTCAAGGCAGACCTTTTTTTATTAGCTAAGCTAAACAAAGGTTTGGTTTTAGGATGACTTTAGGGGATATTTTTGGTTTAAGGTTTAAAAATTATCTCAGGGCAATAGTTATCAGGGGTTCATTCGCCCTCCATGGCTCCATAAAGTCTGGAGTCCATGAGCATTTAAAATTGTATTCTGCATTTTCTCCCTTTTTATCAGGATTTTTCTTTTAATCTAAAAGGGCTAGGCAAATGTGGATAAAGGAAAACCTTTAGATATCTTTTTTATCACAAGGGAAAGGAGGAGAAGTAAAAATTCCTGGGTTACAGGCACCGTACTACATCCTGTACATAACCAATTTCATGGGCTACCACAAAGTCCCAGCTCAAGGAAATGGGTTGATTCAGAAACTATATGGAGTTGACCAGAGAAAGACTTCAAGGCTTTTGGGTGCTAGATGCCATGTGCAGCTACACAACTGTTTCATGTCAGTTTTCCCCCACATGTAAACCAGGAATCCCGTTTAGCTCCGTATCGGCATGCAGACTGACTGCATCACTTAGCCTGCTTCTTTCCTGTTATTCAACAGGAACAGTATATAAAGAGCAGATTCCAGGCCCTTTTTGATCTTTTTTTCCATTTCCAGGATCAGGAATTCAGTCTTTGGGATTATACTCCCTCCCCGCCTCTCCCCCGTCCCCAAGTATAAAAACTGTGGCAGTTGTGAAAGAGGTATGAAATGCTTATTTAATTGTAAATAATTGCCTCATATGTTTGGCACCTGGGCTCACTTGGAACTGAGGGATCCCTAGATAAAAATGTGGAACCCATTCTGGCAACATTAAAGCCTCCTCTTTCCTTTCCAGAAAGCAGGAGGCAGACACATTGGCTTGGTCCAACACATAGTTTTCTTGCAACCAATTGCTGCGCACACTGACAAGAGAGGAGACGAGGCATGGACAGGGGAGGCATCCTGCCAAAAGATGGGGCCCTGAGCATCTGTGAGAGAACATTATAGAATCACAGAACATTGGAGCTGAAGGCAGTTTGTTGTTATTGTTGTTAGCTGCCATTGGGGTGATTCTGACTCCTGGTGACTCCACGTGTGCAGAGTAGAATTGCTCCATAGGGTTTTTAAGGATGTGGCGTTTCAGAAGCAGATTGCCAGGCCTATCTTCTGAGGTGCCTCTGGGCGGATTCAAACCACCAACCTTTTGGCTAGTAAGTCAAGTGCTTAACTGTTTGTAGCTGCCAGGGACACCCAGTTTGTTGTTGTTAGATGTCGTTGAGTCAGTTCCGACAGCAAACAAATGCACAACAGAATGAAACACTGTCTGGTCCTGTGCCACCCTCATAATCATTGTTACGTTTGAGCCCATTGTTGTAGCCACTGTGTCAGTCCATCTCGTTGAAGGTCTTCCTCTTTTTCACTGACTCTGTACTTTACCAAGCATGATGTCTTTCTCTAGGGACTGGTCACTTCTGATAACATGTCCAAAAGTATGTGAGATGAAGTCTCATCATCCTCACTTCCAAGGAGCTCTGTAGCTGTATTTTTTTCCAAGACAGACTTGTTGGCATTCTTTTGGCAGTACACGGTATAATCTTCACCAACACCATAACTCAAAGGCATCAATTCTTCGGCCTTCCTTATTCACTGTCTAGCTTTCCCATGACTATACGGTGATTGGGAATGTCATGGCTTGGGTCAGGCACACCTTAGCCCTCAAAGTGACATCTTTGCTTTCTAACACTTTTAAACGGTCTTTTACAGCAGATGTGCCAAATGCAATACATCTTTTGATTTCTTGACTGCTGCTTCCATGGCCTTTGATTGTGGATCGAAGTAAAATGAAATCCTTGTCAACTTCAATCTTTTCTCCGTTTATCGTGATGTAGCTTATTGGTCCAGTTGTGAGGATTTTTGTTTTCTTTATGTTGAAGTGCAATCCATACCGAAGGCTGTGGTCTTTGATCTTCATCAGTAAGTGCTTCAAGACATCTTCACTTTCAGCAAACAAGATTGTGTCATCTGCATAACACAGGTTGTTAATGAGTCTTCCTCCAGTCCTGATGCCCTGTTCTTCATATTGTCCACCTTCTCGGATTATTTGCCTATCCTATAGATTGAATAAGTATGGTGAAAAGATACAACCCTGATGCACACCTTTCCTGACATTAAACCAGGCAGTATTTCCTTGTTCTTTCTGAAAGACAGACTCTTGATCCACATACAAGTTCCTCATGAGCACAAGTAAGTGTTCTGGAATTCCCATTTTTAGTACTGTTATCCATAATTTGTTACGATCCACACAGGTGAATGTCTTTGCATAGTCAATAAAACACGAGTATTTCTGGTATTCTCTGATTTCAGCCAAAATCCATCTGACATCAGCAATGATATCCCTCATTCCATGTCCTTTTCTAAATCTGGCTTGAATTTCTGGAAGTTCCCTGTCAATGTATGGCTACAACTGCTTTTGAGTGATCTTCAGCAAAATTTTACTTGCATGTGATATTAATGATATTGTTCAGTAATTTCCACAGTCTGTTGGATAACCTTTCTTTGGAATGGGTACAAGTATGGATCTCTTTCAGTTGGTTGGCCAGGTAGCTGTCTTCCAAATTTCTTGGCATAGACAACTGAGAACCTCCAGTGCTGCATCCCTTTGTTGAAACATCTCAATTGGTATTCCATCAATTCCTGAAGCCTTGTTTTTCACCAATGCCTTCAGTACAGCTTGGGCTTCTTCCTTCAATACCATTGCTTCTTGATCATATGGTACCTTCTGAAATGGTCGAATGTCAACCAATTTTTTTTTTCTTTTGGTACAGTGACTGTGTATTCCTTCTATCTGCTTTTGGTGCTTCCTGAACCCATTCAAAATTTTGCCTATAGAAATTCTTCAGTATTTCACCTCGAGGCTTGGATGTTTTTCTTCATCTCTTTCAGCTTGAAAAATACCAAGAGTGTTCTTCCTTTTTGGTTTTTCTAACTTCAGGTCATTGCACATTTCATTATAATATTTTACTTTGTCTACTCTAGCTGCCCTGTGAAATATTCTGCTTAGCTCTTTTACTTCATCATTTCTTCCATCTGCTTTTGCTACTTTACATTCAAGAACAAGTTTCAGAGTTTCTCCTGACATCCATTTTAGTCTTTTCTTTCTTTCCTGTATTTTTAATGAATTTTTGATTTCCTCAAGTTTGTTGTCCTTAATGTATTCCCACAACTCCACTGGTCTTCGGTCATTAGTGCTCACCGAGTCAAATTTATTCTTGAGATGGTCTCCAAATTCAGGTGGGATATACTTAAGGTTGTATTTTGGCTCTTATGGACTTGTTCTAATTTTCTTTAGCTTCAACTTGAACTTACATATGAGCAATTGATGGTCTGTTCCACAATCAGCCCCTAACCTTGTTCTGAAAGATGATATTGAGCTTTCCCGTTATCTCTTTCCACACATGGAGTTGAGTCAATTCCTATGTTTTCCATCCGATGAGGTCCACATGTATAGCCACTATTTATGTTGTTGAAAAAAGGTATTTGCAATGAAGAAGTCATCGGTCTTACAAAATTCTGTCATGTGATCTCCGGCATCATTTCTATCACCAAGGCCGTATTTTCCAGATACTTCTCCTTTGTTTCCAACTTTTGCATTCCAGTCACCAGTAATTATCAATGCATCTTGAGTTTATGTTTGATCAATTTCAGACTTTGAAAGTTGGTAAAAATCTTCAATATCCTCATCTTTTGCATTAGTGGTTGGTGAATGAATTTGAATAATAGTTATATTAACTGGTCTTCCTTGTAGGGGTACGGATATTATCCTATCACTGACAGCATTGTATTTCAGGATAGATATTGAAATATTCTTTTTTGGTGACAAACACAACGCCATTCCTCTTCAATTTTTCATCCCTGGCATAGTAGACTATATGATTGTCTGATTCAAAATGGCCATTATCAGTCTGTTTCACCTCACTAATACCTAGGTTATCTGTCTTCAAGTGTACCATTTCATTTTTTAAGACTTCCAGTTTTCCTAGATTCATACTTTGTACATTCCACATTCCTATTATTAATGGTCATTATAATTGTAACATGGGCAGCAAGAAAACAATATCACCAGCACTGTGCTATAAGCTGTAAATTTTTTTTCAGTTGAACTTTAGATGAAGGTTTACAGAACAAACTGGTTTCTCATCAAACAGTTAGTACACACATTATTGTATGACATTGGTTAACAACCCTGTGATATGTCAACACTCTCCTTTTCCAACCCTGGGTTCCCTATTACTAGCTTTCCTGTCCCCTCCTGCCTTCCAGTCCCTGCCCCAGGGCTGGTGTGCCCCTTCAGTCTTGTTTTGTTCCATGGGCCTGTTCAATCTTTGGCTGAAGGGTGAACCTCAGGAGTGACCTCATTACTGAGCTGAAAGGGTGTTCGGGGGCCAGACTCTCAGGGTTTCTCCAGTCTCTGTCAGACAAGCAAGTCTGGTCTTTCTTTTTGAGTTAGCATTTTGTTGTATATTTTTCTTCAGCTCTGTCTGGGACCCTCTATTGTGATCCCTGTCAGAGCAGCCAGTGGTGGTAGCCAGGCACCATCTAGTTGTACTGGACTCAGTCTGGCGGAGGCCATGGTAGATGTGGTCCATTAGTCCTTTGGACTGATCTTGCCCTATATGTTTAGTTTTCTTCATTCTTCCTTGCTCCCAAAGTGGGGAGACCAACAGAGTATCCTAGATGGCTGCTCACAGGCTTTTAAGACCCCAGATGCTACTCACCAAAGTAGAATGTAGAACATTCTCTTTATAAACTATGTCATGCCAATTGAACTAGATGTTCCTTTAGACTATGGCCCCCACAGCCCTGAGCCCAGCAAGTCAGTCGCTCAGGGAGTTTGGATGTGTCTATATAGCTACCATGACCTTGCCTTGCACAGATTGTGCTGGCTTCCCCAGTATATAATTATAAATTCTATCCTACCACTTAAAGATCCTTCCCCTGCTCAATTGTCTTTTCACTAATTTTATTTTAAAAGGTGGGTGTAATCTCAGACAGTTGTTCTTCAGGCCATCAATTCTTATCATTTTATCAGGCCAACCACATTGCTAATTGCTTGATTGAGGAATCTAATAATTCTTTTTTCATATTTTCATATGGACTACAATGACTGGTGCTGCAGCTGATTTTCTCTATAATGAATGAAGCCTCCAGTTGCTTGATATCCTGTTGTTGGTAATCATAACTCCTCTTTCCTCTCCCTTCTCCCTTAAATTCAGGGAGCTCAGCAATTAGGACAATTCTAATCATTCCACACTTGAAACGCATCACTTGCATTCTTGAACTTCCTCCAACCAAATTACTAAAAGAATGTGTCCTGAGGCAGTTGCTCTGATTACACTGATTTTGCCTTTTGCTAGTAACAGGTGTTGGGGCCATAGCAATTATGACTCATTGGGAGAAAAACTCCTAAATTCGTTTCTGCCCAGGACGTTGGCATCCACACTGTCTAGGGTCACCCTGTTTATCAGTGCTGCAGGAAGGAGGTCTTTTCTCAGTCACCACTCATTTAATGGCATTCCCTCTGCGGGCTGCTTGTATGGCTCGCTCAGGGAGTGCTCTTGAGCTGGGAACTTGATATGTTCATTCAGATTCTCCCTGGTTGCTAAGGGCATCTGAGACTATGTGTCCTCCCTGATCCTGCTAGACCTGCGGTCAGGTCAGATTAAGGCATGTAAGGGCCCAAAGCACTGATGATCAGTGGTGCTCCCTCCTCTGCTTACTCACACATGAATGGGATATGTGAGTTACATATATGTAAACCAAACCAAACCTGTTGCTGTTGAGCTGATTCCAATTCATAGTGGTTCTATAGAACAGAGTAGAACTTCTCCCTAGGGTTTGCAAGGAGCAGCTGGTGGATTTGAACTGCTGGCCTCTTGGTTAGCAGCCTGAGCTCTTAACCACTGCGTCACCAGAGCTCTTATACATTTTTGTTTATATGTATGTATGTATGTGTGTGTGTCTTAGCTATTCATGATGTAACTTCTTTTTAAATGTGACTACAATATTAGCAACTGAACGCGAAAGTGGTATATACCATTTTAGTGGGATGAGATGAACTGGATTATATTTTTAATGGATGTGTGGTACTAAGATTTTTACTATATACCACATTTTCTATGAAAAGAATATTCTACATTTTCTACAACAAAGAAAATGAGTCAGTGAACTTAGTCGTTTCAACAATCAAGATAAAATTCTTTTGATCTCCCACGAAAAAAATTGACTTTCCCAATTTTGCTTTAAACAGCCCGTACTTCAATTTTGATGCTTGTTTTGTAATAAATACAATTATAAATAAACAAATGAAAAGTCATCATAAGAGAAAATTTAATGATCAGAAAACGAATATTACAAGTTAGTATATTTTATTTTTAGATAGACTATTGCCTCATCTAGCATGACCTCAGCTGGTATGACGTAAAGTCTTTTCTGCTTCACATTTAGTCACTGTCCAGCATTTTGGCCTTGGCATGTCCTTCTCACGGCATGCAGAGGGCGAGACCAAGAAGTATGTGAGCACCCGTCAATTCTCTGCTTGGGTCATATTTGCAAGCATTACATTGGGCAAAGCAAGTCACATGGCCAGGTCTAGCATTAGGGTAAGTGTTATGGATTGAATTGTGCCCCCCTCAAAAAATGTGTGTCAACTTGGCTAGGCCATGATTCCAATTATTGTGTGATTGTCCACCATTTTGTCACCTGATGTGATTTTCCTATGTGTTATAAATCCTACCTCTATGACCTTAACGAGGTAGAATTAGTTGCAGTTATGTTAATGAGGCAGGATTCAATCTACACAATTAGGTTGTTTCTTAAGTCAATCTTTTTCGAGATATAAAAAAGGGAAGCAAGCAGAGGGACCTCATACCACCAAGACAAAAGAGCAAGAAGAATAGTGCGCCCTTTGGACACTGGGTTCCTGCACTGAGAAGCTCCTCGACCAGGACAGGACCTTAGCCCAGAGCCAACAGAGAAAGAAAGAAAGAAAGCCTTCCTCTGGAGCTGGCATTCTGAATTCGGACTTGTAGCCTCAAAGACTGTGAGAGAATAAATTTCTCTTTGTTAAAGCTGTCCATTTGTGGTATTTCTGTTATAGCAGCAGTAGATGACTAAGACAGTAAGAGGGCATAACAAAGTTACATGACAAAGGCTAGTCAGGTAGAAAATGTGAGCATCGATGCAATCAACTTACCACAGTGATGGGACTCATGCCCCCTCTTACTTTTCTCTTGTTGTTATTAGGTGCCACTGAGTCAGTTACAATTCATGGTGACTCCATGTAAGAGGGTAGAGCTGCCTTGTATGGTTTTCTAGGCTGTAATTTTGAACTTACCAAGCTGCTCCATGGGTGAAAGAACTAGCAATCTGCTCCTGCAAACATTTTTTTTTTTTAATGTTTGCAGGAGCAGATTGCTAGTTCTTTCTCCCATGGAGCAGCTTGGTAAGTTCAAACCACCAACTTTTCTGGTAGCAGCTGAGTGCTTAACCATCGCACCACCAGGACTCTTCCTCATTAATTAGTGAGATAACTGCCCAATAGTTATCCATTTATTCCTTACCTACCTTCCTCAAAGAGATAAATCCTGGACTAGAAGATTTGGGGCTGAAAGGTCATCTAGCCACCTCTTCTTATGAAGATTCTCCCTGCACTGACCATTTCAAAGGAGTTTGCTTCTTTATAATGTGTTTATTCATATCCTGGGATTATAATAACCCATCAGGCTCTAAATCAAATCATTTTCAGTGCAATGGTTATCAAGATTCCTGAGGATGAAGCCTCCTTTTCAATAGAAAAGCACTCATAGTACTTTACATCATCTAAAATAGCAAATAGAGAGCAAAGAGTTAACTCTAAATTGAATCCATATGTTTAGATTATATTTTATTAATCCCAAAATATCTGTATACATTTTGAAAACAGTAGTACTTGCATATGTGAGATCCACCACCCGTCTGTCAGGTCGTTGTACTGTGATGGCTTGCGTATTGCGTGATGCCGAAAGCTGTGCACTGGTATTTCAAATTCCAGTGAGGTCATCCATGGTGGACTGGTTTCAGCAGGGCCTCCAGACTAAGATAGACTAGGAAGAAAGGCCTGGTGATCTACTTCAGAAAATTAAACAATGAAAACCTTATGAATCACAACAGAACATCTTCTGACTCACTTGCTTTGGATACCTCATCAGGATGGATGAATCTCTGGAGGACAACATCATGTCTGGTGAAACAGAGGGCCTATGAGGGTGAGAGAGACCCTTGGTGAGATGGATTGGCGCATTAATCGTAATGATGAGCTGGAACGTGCTGGTAATTGTGAGGATGATATAGGACTGGACAACATTTCATTCTGTATACGTAAGGTTGCCATGAGTCAGAGTCGACTGGACAGCAGCTATCTATCTATCATCTATCTGGTGCTATTTATATAATCTATGGATAATGCAGGCTGTGCATATAAATTCTCTGATTATTTGCAGTAATTCGGAGACTTCTCTCCCAACAAAGACGTAGACACACACATACACACACAAATACACACCTATCTGCCCTCTCGGAAACCCTATGGTTTCTGTCCTATTGGGCCGCAGTGGGTCAGAATTGACTCAGTACACAACAACATCTGCCCACTAGCTTTAGTGATATAGGTTTTCTTTTTACATATTTCACAAAATATCTCTTAGTAATTGTGGGGCTGAAGATACAAGGGGAAGTCCATCAGAGCTGTGGCAGCCTTTGAAGAGGTGCAGGAAGGCAGTTTCAACCTCCTGATTTCTGCAAAGGGTCTTCGCTGAGCTCAGGAGAAAGATCCAACACTTCAGTCAGGGATTTGAATGCTTCAAAATCCAGCCTATAATTCCCTTTTCAGCTTTCTGTTTCTCAATTTCCTTTATAAAAATATATCCCACTAACCAAAACACATTTCACTCATTTCTGCTTTTTGCTATGAGAAATTCCTTCTTGATGCCCTACCCTACCTGTTCCCCAAGGTCAGGCTCATCCCTTCCCTGAAGACTTCCCTGATTTGGACTCAGCCTATAATGACCTTTTACTTTTTGGTTCCATTCATCTTGTTACTTAATTGTCTTTTTATATTCAATTTATTGCAATTAGATTTAATTTGTGTTTATTAAGCACTTTCAGAGCACCATGTATCTGGCCAGGTCCCAGGATTATAAGCCGAGTGACAACTCTGTTTCTGCTACTAAGAAACTCAATTGTTTCCTCTTAAATATTTTAGACCCTTAACTCCATTGCATGTACTTTATTTTTATATATCCTATGGCACCAAACAAATAGAAAATTGAAAATTATCAAATTGAAATAATAAAAAGGCAGGCACTGGTGAGATTTCCACCCTGGGAATATATATCTAATGTCTTAAATCTTGAAAAACACTGGCTGCTGTGGACTCAGAATATGTCCTTCTGATCATGATGAGGGGGCTAATTAGAAGACAGCCTAGCCAGGGTTGGCGCAATGTTGAACCTGGACTATTATCTTAGCAATCCATTCTAAACTCAGGTGAAGAGTGGAAGGACAAGAGCTCTGTGTCATAAGAGATTTGAAGAGGGAGGGGCTGATCAAAGGACACTTCAGATCAAGACTGTGGAAGTGCTGGGCACCTGGTAGTGGCTCATCCTGTTGCTTGTACTGTGTGATTGTTGACAGAGCCAGAGAGGAAATGATTGGACTGGGATTTAAAGAAATGGATGCCTCAATTAATTCTTGGCTCCATTGTCTGTATGTCAAAATTTTGGACTGTCTCTCTTCCGTGTCCTCTGTTGAGCGGAAGCATGACAGACTGGAATCTCCCAATAATCTCCCCCTAAGCTGGCAGGAGGAACTGCCATGAGAGATGCCCAATAAATATACCAGTTGGCCCTAAGTTTTCTAATGGAGCGACCATGGTTGGATCAAATGATTTTCCTGCCAACCTAAAGAACAGATGTCAATGGAGGGAGTGAGAAAAATAGATGGAACTTGATACACAGGCTTCTAATTTGTACCATATCTTTGAGCAACAAATCCCACGAAGTATCCAGTGTTCCACGTATTGGTATCTCCACAAATGCCCACTGAGAAGGTCTGTCTTGCTTTCTAAACTCATGAGTGACAGTTGCTTGCCAAGGAATCTGGAAAAAAAAAAAAAAAGATGCTGACATCTCCATGTCTAATTAGTCGAATAGTTAAAACTGGAGTAAGGCCACTCTAAATCACATTCCTGGCTGTCTGTTGTCATGGTATTCAAGTGCTTTCTATTCTTCCTGTGGCCTAGGGAAAATCAACAATATGTGATTTTATAAAATATTCATAAGTTACAGCACTAAATAATGGCCAATTTTTTTCTATACAGTGGAGCTCAAACTGTATAACTGACTGGCAGTCAATTTTTTAACAGTCTCACTTTAAATTTCATCGCTTATACGGTACTCTGTTTTATTAATTGCTTTTTGGTTCTCTAGGGTGTTATAATGGGACCATTAAGAGGAGAGATCCAAATGACCCAAATTCTGGACTTAATTCTACAACATATTAAGAGTTTAGTTATAAGTTTCTTAGGCAAATTACATAAACTTAAATTTCAGGTTTCTTACTTCAAAAACATGGTAATAGTAAATATGCTTCAGGAGAATTTACTGAGATGTTAACTGCTATCTTTTGGTTTTACTGCTATAGAAAGATGGGAAGTTGTTGTTAGGTGCCATTGAGGCGCTTCTGATTCATAGAGACCCTGTGTATAGTATTCGCAGAGTCAATAAAACATAGGTAAACATCTTTTTGGTGTTCTCTGCTTTCAGCCATCTGCATCAGCAATGATATCCCTGGTTCCATGTTCTCTACTGAATCCAGCTTGAATTTCTGGCAGTTCCCTGTCAATGTGCTGCTGCAACTATTTTTGAATGATCTTCAGCAAAATTTTACTTGTGTGTGATATTAACGATATTGTTCAACATGATCACATTCTGTGGGGTCACCTTTATTCGGAGTGGGCACAAAATATGGACCTCTTCCAGTCAGTTGTCCACGTAGCTGTCTTCCAAATTTCTTGGCATAGACAAGCAAATGCTTCCAGTGTCCTATGCATTTGTTGAAACGTTTCAATTTGTATTCTGTCAGTTCCTGGAGACATGTTTTTCACCAATGCCTTCAGTGCAGTTTGGACTTCTTCCTTCAGTACCATTGGTTCTTAATCACATGCTACCTCCAGAAATAGCTGAATGTTGAACAGTCCTTTTGGTACAGTGACTCTGTGTGCTCCTTCCATCATCTTTTGATGCTTCCTGTGTCGTTCAATATTTTCCCCATAGAATCCTTCCATAGTGCAATTCAAGGCTTGAATTTTTTCTTCAGTTCTTTCAGGTTGAGAAATGCCAAGCACGTTCTTCCTTTTTTAGTTTTCTAATTCCAAACCTTTGCACATTTCATTATAATACTTTCCTTTGTCTTCTCAAGCTGCCTTTTGAAATCTTTTGTCCAGTTCTTTTACTTTGTTATTTCTTCCATTAGCTTTGGCTGCTCTATGTTCAAAAGCAAGTTTCAGAATCTCTTCTGACATCCATTTGGTCTTTTCTTTCTTTCCTGTCTTTTTAATGATCTTTTGCTTTCTTCATGTATGATGACCTTGATGTTATCCTACAACTCATTTGGTCTTCAGTCATTAGTATTCAATGCATCAAATCTATTCTTGAGATTTTGTCTCTAAATTCAGGTGGAATATGCTCAAGGTCATACTTTGGCTGTCATGGACTTGTTTTATTTTCTTCAGCTTCAACTTGAACTTGCATATGAACAATTGGTGGTCTGTGGTGCAGTCTGCCCCCGGCCTTGTTCTGACTGATGATATTGAACTTCCGTTGTCTTTTTCCACAGATGTAGTCAATTTGATTCCTGTGAGATTCATGTGTTTAGTTGCTTTTTATGTTGTTGAAAAGAGGTATTTTCACTGAATAGGCCATTGATCTTGCAAAATTCTATCATGCACTGCCTGGCATCGTTTCTACCACCTAGTACATATTTTCCAATTATCGATACTTCTTTTTTATTTCCAACTTTCACATTCCAATCACAAGTAATTTATCAGTGCATCTTGATTACATGTTTGATCAATTTCAGACTGTAGAAGCTAGTAAAAATCTTTAGCTTCTTTTTCTTTGGCATTAGTGTTTGGTGTGTAAATTTGAATAATAGTCATATTAACTGGTCTTCTTTATAGACGTGGTCATGGATTGAATTGTGTCCCCCAAAATATGTGTCAGCTTAGCTAGGCCATGATGCCCAGTATTATGGGACTGTATACCATTTTGCCATCTGATGTGATTTTTCCTATGTGTTGTAAATCTTATCTCTGTGATGTTAATGAGACAGGATTAGCAGCAGTTATATTGATGAGGCAGGACTCAATCTAATAGATTAGGTTGTGTCTTGGGCCAGTGTCTTTTGAGATATAAAAGACAGAAGCGAGCAGAGATATGGGGACTTCATACCACAAAGAAGCAAGAGTCAGGAGAATATACTTTGAACCTGGGGTCCCTGTGCTGAGAAGTTTCTCGACTAGGGAAGATTAAAGACAAGGACCTTCCCCCAGAGCCAACAAACAGAGAAAGCTTTCCCCTGGAACTGGCACCCTGAATTCGGACTTCTAGCCACCTAAGCTGTGAGAGAATAAATTTTTCTTTGTTAAAGTCATCCACTTGTGGTATTTCTGTTATAACAGCACTAGATAACTAAGACAAGGGTATGGATATTATTCTATCATTGATAGTGTTGTACTTCAGGATAGACCTAGAAATACTCTTTTTGATGATAAATGTGACACCATTCCTCTTCAATTTGTCATTCCCTGCATAGTAGACCATATGATTGTCCGATTCAAACTGGCCAGTACCAGTCCATTTCAGCTCATGAATGCCTAGAATGTCTACCTTCAAGTATCCCATTTCATTTTTGACACCTTCCAATTTTCCTAGATATGTACTTTGTACATCCCTCATTTCAATTATTAATGGATGTTTGCGTCTGTTTCTTCTCATGCTCAGTTGTGCCACATCAGTAAATGAAGGTCCTGAAAGCTTGACACCGTGCACCTCATTAAGGTTGACTCTATTTTTAGGCGGTAGCTCTTCCCCACTGGTATTTTGAGTGCCTTCCAACCTGGAGGCTCATCTTCTGGCATTATATAAGACAATGTTCTGCTGCCATTCATATGTTTTTCATTGGTCAGTTTTTTCGGAAGTAGACAGCCAGGTCCTTCTTCCTAGTCCATCTTAGTTTTGAAGCTTCACTGAAACCTGTCCACCATGGGTGATCCTGCTGGTATTTGAAATACCAGTGGCATGGCTTTCAGCATCACAACAACACACAAACCACCACAGGACAAACTGACAGATGAATGGTGGAAGATGGGAAGATTGAAAGGTAATTTTCCCCTTTCCTGACATGCTCCCCACTCCTGATATCCAGGTCTTTGTGTTCTGTGCTCTTTATCTGCTAAGGGTATGAAACATTTGTGTGTGTGTGTGTGTGTGTGTGTGTGTGTGTGTGTGTTTATTAGGTATGCCTCCTATTCCCCAAACTCTACCACCCAGACATTTGTTTTGAAGTTGGAAATTGCTGTGGAAAGAGAGGAGGGAATTAACTGGTGTCTGACTCAGGGTGAAAGTAATTCTGCGATAGAAAGACTGGAAGTGAGAGGAAAAGGAGAAGCAGTAGAGTGATGAGGATTTTTTTTTTTTTTTTTAACTAGTTGTCATGGAGTCGATTCTGCTTCATGGCAGACCCTATATGTGTCAGAGCAGAACTGTTGGCAGACATGCCCCATAGTGTTTTCAATGACTGATCTCACTTAAATACAATGGGTGTGGGGAGGGAATTCTCCAGATAGGAATGCGTGTGTGATGGGTAGGGGGGCTGGCCACAGAATACCCAAGCCTGGGAGCCTCAATAAAATGCTCCCACTCAAGTTCAGTAAACAGGAGGCGGTGGACTTCCAAGGGACCATGCTGTTCCTTATAAGGGGCATTGGGAGTATCATTCTGAAGACCAGAAATTTTTAAACTGTGTGTTCCTAAAATGAATAAGCAATGGTATTGTTTGAAATTCCTAAAGAGGGGAAACAGGCTGCTGGATAATGGCATATTGGGTTTTTAGGCACCCCAGGTTGGGGCTAAATGAAATTGGATTTGAATGAAAAAAAATGGAAGACTAAAAATTTTTTGCATGTCGGGGTTGTGGAAGTAACAAAGTATCATGGGAGGTCTTATTTCTTTCTTTAAAGAAGGAACCGCAGGAGGTCTTGATTTAATTTGAAAATGAGGACTGACTTTGCCAAGGTGATTATAAGGCAGACATTTTTCTTTTATTGGATGAATGAAATCTGCAAATGCAATTAAAATGAGAAAATGGAAACATTTCATTAAACATACTATATAAGAGTGATTTTAAGTTAATATTATTTTGATTTTCTCAAAGCTTTCTGTTTGTATTGAGTTAAATAACTTTCCTCAAAGTGAAAGAGAAATACATACCATCATTTGATTAGTTTTTATAAAGACTTTCTGTTGTATTTCTCAGATTTGAGAAAGTGAATGATTATGTTAGATTAACATATTCTTGTGCAACTTGGAGTTTCCAGTTCCTTGCTTTCAACAAAATTAGACAGTCGATAAATGATTACAAATAGTTTTTTTTTTATTAACTTTTATTGAGCTTCAAGTGAACATTTACGAATCAAGTCAGACTGTCACATATAAGTTTATATACACCTTACTCCGTATCTACTAATTAATCAGTAAAAAACCCTCTCCCACCCTCCCTCCCTCCCCGCCAAGTAACCACAAAAGTATGTGTTCTTCTCAGCTTATACTATTTCTCAAGATCTTGTAATAGTGGTCTTATACAATATTTGTCCTTTTGCCTCTGACTAATTTCGCTCAGCATAATGCCTTCCAGGTTCCTCCATGTTATGAAATGTTTCAAAGATTCGTCACTGTTCTTTATCGATGTGTAGTATTCCATTGTGTGAATATACCACAATTTATTTAACCATTCATCCGTTGATGGGCACCTTGGTTGCTTCCAGCTTTTTGCTATTGTAAACAGAGCTGCAATAAACATGGGTGTGCATATATCTGTTTGTGTGAAGGCTCTTATTTCTCTAGGGTATATTCCGAGGAGTGGGATTTCTGGGTTGTATGGTAGTTCTATTTCTGTTTCAGATAACACCAGATAGATTTCCAAAGTGGTTGTACTATTTTACATTCCCACCAGCAGTGTATAAGAGTTCCAATCTCTCTGCAGCCTCTCCAACATTTATTATTTTGTGTTTTTTGGATTAATGCCAGCCTTGTTGGAGTGAGATGGAATCTCATGGTAGTTTTAATTTGCATTTCTCTAACGGCTAATGATCGAGAGCATTTTCTCATGTATCTGTTGGCTGCCTGAATATCTTCTTTAGTGAAGTGTGTGTTCATATCCTTTGCCCACTTCTTGATTGGGTTGTTTGTCTTTTTGTGGTTGAGTTTTGACAGAGTCATATAGATTTTAGAGATCAGGCGCTGGTCGGAGATGTCATAGCTGAAAATTCTTTCCCAATCTGTAGGTGGTCTTTTTACTCTTTTGGTGAAGTCTTTAGATGAGCATAGGTGTTTGATTTTTAGGAGCTCCCAGTTATCTGGTTTCTCTTCGTCATTTTTGGTAATGTTTTGTATTCTGTTTATGCCTTGTATTAGGGCTCCTAACCTTGTCCCTATTTTTTCTTCCATGATCTTTATCGTTTTAGTCTTTATGTTTAGGTCTTTGATCCACTTGGAGTTAGTTTTTGTGCATGGTGTGAGGTATGGGTCCTGTTTCATTTTTTTGCAAATGGATATCCAGTTATGCCAGCACCATTTGTTAAAAAGACTATCTTCTCTCCAATTAACTGACACTGGGCCTTTGTCAAATATCAGCTGCTCATATGTGGATGGATTTATATCTGGGCTCTCAGTTCTGTTCCACCAGTTTATGTGTCTGTTGTTGTACCAGTACCAGGCTGTTTTGACTACTGTAGCTGTATAATAGGTTCTGAAATCAGGTAGAGTGAGGCCTCCCACTTTCTTCTTCTTTTTCAGTAATGCTTTGCTTATCCGAGGCTTCTTTCCCTTCCATATGAAGTTGGTGATTTGTTTCTCTATCACCTTAAAAAATGACATTGGAATTTGGATCGGAAGTGCATTGTATGTATAGATGGCTATTGGTAGAATAGACATTTTTACTATGTTAAGTCTTCCTATCCATGAGCAAGGTATGTTTTTCCACTTAAGTATGTCCTTTTTAATTTCTTGTAGTAGTACTTTGTAGTTTTCTTTGTATAGGTCTTTTACATCTTTGGTAAGATTTATTCCCAAGTATTTTATCTTCTTGGGGGCTACTGTGAATGGTATTGATTTGGTGATTACCTCTTCGATGTTCTTATTGTTGATGTAGAGGAATCCAAGTGATTTTTGTATGTTTATCTTATAACCTGAGACTCTGCCAAACTCTTCTATTAGTTTCAGCAGTTTTCTGGAGGATTCCTTAGGGTTTTCTGTGTATAAGATCATGTCATCTGCAAATAGAGATAATTTTACTTCCTCTTTGCCAATCCGGATGCCCTTTATTTCTTTGTCTAGCCTAATTGCCCTGGCTAGGACTTCTAGCACGATGTTGAATAAGAGCAGTGATAAAGGGCATCCTTGTCTGGTTCCCGTTCTCAAGGGAAATGCTTTCAGGTTCTCTCCATTTAGAGTGATATTGGCTGTTGGCTTTGCATAGATGCCCTTTATTATGTTGAGGAATTTTCCTTCAATTCCTATTTTGGTGAGAGTTTTTATCATAAATGGGTGTTGGACTTTGTCGAATGCCTTTTCTGCATCAATCGATAAGATCATGTGTTTTTTGTCTTTTGTTTTATTTATATGGTGGATTACATTAATGGTTTTTCTAATATTAAACCAACCTTGCATACCTGGTATAAATCCCACTTGATCGTGGTGAATTATTTTTTTGATATGTTGTTGAATTCTATTGGCTAGAATTTTGTTAAGGATTTTTGCATCTATGTTCATGAGGGATATAGGTCTGTAATTTTCTTTGTTTGTGATGTCTTTACCTGGTTTTGGTATCAGGGAGTTGGTGGCTTCATAGAATGAGTTAGGTAGTATTCCGTCATTTTCTATGCTTTGAAATACCTTCAGTAGTAGTGGTGTTTTCTCTGAAAGTTTGGTACAACTCTGCAGTATAGCCATCCGGGCCAGGGCTCTTTTTTGTTGGGAGTTTTTTGATTACTGTTTCAATCTCTTTTTTTGT